>NC_137150.1:115836277-116573247 GCF_951394435.1 Stenella coeruleoalba | reverse complement strand
GACCTGCATAAAGAAAATGTCCCAGACACCTTCAGAAAATCCTCACTTGCCAAAAGGCCTCTCCCAAGGGAACCATACAGCCAAAAAAAAAATGCCCCTTTGTCTTCTTATGAATAAATTGAACATCATTACCCAAGTATTGTCCATTTCTCTAATGGAAGGGTTACAAGAGAAGATCATTCATTTTCTTTATGACTCATTTTTTTCACTTTTTCACCTTTGGATTGAGAATAAGAATTTTTCAGTATTTTAGTTTAAAATAGGTCATTCCCCTCTCACTTTGTTAGAGAAGTCTTACTTCCTTAAATTGGGTGACTGGGTGTATTCAGGGAGTTTCTCTAAGCGATGTAGCTGAGTTTTGAGATCAATGTCACTCTCAGTGTTGGAAATGCGTGGTGGAAATCTGTTGGGATTGCTTGGTAAATGCAGAGGTAGGTCACAAAAGTCAAAAACAGCAGGTTGGAAAGAAGACTAGGAATAGCCCTCAGCAGAAAAGCCATACAAGTGGACAGTGGACAGGTGCAAGTAGGTTCAGATGCTGTGAAATAAAGGTCAAGGAAGGAGATCTAAAGAGGAGAACGAAAGGAAAGGGCAGGAAATTCTCTGTGGTGGCAGGTCTCATTGTTAAGACTGAGAACAGTTTGGGAGACAGTCCTTTTTTCACACAGTAGAAGAATTCAATAAGATAAAAATGAGACCAGCTCTGAAACTTCTAAGTTTATTGAAAATCTGAAAATAAACGTATACTATTCATATAATATATAGACATTATACCCTTAAATTCCCCAGTGCTGCCTTAGTTATGCCCCCAAGTCATCAGTGTGTGACACTGCATGAGGTCAAGGCAGGAGAGGGCAATGAGTCAGGGAGGGAGGAAATTGCTTTTCACTGAGATAAAGGCCTTGTCCTCTTGGTCCCCAGGGTAGTGGCGACCCAGGAGGGAAGCCAAATCTAATAGCAGATAGTGTCACTGGGACGTCCAGGGTAGAGTGTTCTAACCCTCTATTAAACACCTTGAATATTGGAAACATGACTTCATGACTTGGTATTCCTAATGCCCAGAACTGCCTTTGCCCTCTAATAGGTAAACAATAAAGGTTGACTGAGTGCTAAAACATTCCCATGCCTGACTTCTTCTGTCCTTTCATCCCCCAGACTTATCTTAGAATTGATGGACTTAAGGAGCCTGGGCCTTGCCTGGACCGCCCACCTCTCCTGTGCCACTCCAGCCACTCTGTGGCAGTGTGTGGTCGCTCAAGTTTAGCTGAAAGGCTAGATAAGGAGGAGGATAAGGCAATCTCTTCACCCAGAGTTTGGCCTGAGGAAAGACTTCATAACTTGGCCCTGCAATGCTTTAACAGTATTAAACTCAGATGGAAGCTTTTCATAACGCGAAATCTGCAGCTGCTGTCTGTGTGTAGGGCTAACCAGCCAGATACACCCGAAAGCAGGAGCTTGCCTTGCTCTCTTCCTCTGCCACAGAATGATGATCCGGGCATAACAAAGGGAAATACTCGGGAATGTCAAGCCAAACAAATTGTAGCTCTCTCTGCTGCCTTCTCTGACCTTGTTCTGGGGTAAATCACACCTGCAGGAGGGACGTTCAGGATAAGCATGTTTGTCATTTGAGGCTTCTATCTGCTCCAAAAGGAACTCTAAATCTTCCTTATGGAGGCACTGACATCTAGTTTGGCACATTTTCAGATGCTAGAAAAAGAACCATGACTTGACAAAAAAAATACGTCAAGTTAATATAGAGCAGAAGAATCAACTATTTCAAGGCATTTAGAGAATAATTTGCACATAAGTGTGCAAATACACAAGTTTTCAGGTATTGGGATTTCTCTTTTTCTTTTTTTCTATCATCATTGAGTACCATATACATGAAGTAAGATAAGTGTGACTTTTCCAAGCCTTCTAAAATCAAGTGAGATTTCTTTTTCCTTTGCAATATTCAGGGATTTTGGTTTGTTTGCTTGTTTTTTTGCCAAGTGTGGTTTTTGTTTCCAAGTTCAAGAGCATCATATAAACTTCATTGTGTCTGAAGATGAGGGGATAGTTTTTCAGAGAAGCTATAGTATCCAGTTTAGAGTAGATATTAATCTTAAGTTTGGCACATGTTCTTCTGATGAGCTTCCCTGTGTGTGTTCCAAGTTTCAATTAAATCCCTTATGGGGCACCAAACCCATTTGCTGATTTGGTGGAGGTGTTATACTCTCGTGTGACAAAATAACTCAGAGGTGTTTACAACTTAAAATGTAAGGGATCAAGAAAGACTGAGGGGATACAAAACATTTTCCAAAATGGCCGTGCAGTTTGGTATTTGTTGATATACTTGTTGAATATTTTCCTTTTTCTTTTTTCCAAGAGGGGCATCTAATTCTACACTCTTACTTTTTACTTTGATGTTCACCAGCTTCTACATCCTGTAACTTCTATGGTCCTGACATTTTAAGGCAATATTTGATCCCTCCAAGTCTTTTGTTGTTGTTGTTGTTGTTGTTGTTTTTTGCGGTACGCGGGCCTTTCACTGTTGTGGCCTCTCCCGTTGCGGAGCACAGGCTCCGGACATGCAGGCTCAGCGGCCATGGCTCACGGGCCCAGCCGCTCCGCGGCATGTGGGATCTTCCCGGACCAGGGCACGAACCCGTGTCCCTTGCATCGGCAGGCGGACTCTCAACAACTGCGCCACCAGGGAAGCCCCCTCCAAGTCTTTGATTATCATTTTATTTGTCCCCAGACTAGCTCCTCCCTCATTCTACCTTTAAAGATAAAAGACTGTCCCATGAATGAAATTAGAAAGGGAAAGTTCATCTTTGTAGTTCCAGCAATAGAATACCTCCTACATTTGTTACTGCCCGAGTATCAGTTGAGAACAGATTTTTTTAAAAGCCTTGTGTCAGAAACATTAATATGTCATGCCCAAATCATATGGAGTCTCTTGAACTCTAAGGGGAAAAAAAGACAACCTGCTTTTAGACCTTCTGCTTTCCTTATTAACTTTGACCTTAGCTATTTCTCAATCAGCTGCTTACATATCCATTTCATACACTGGAGGTGTAGAAAATTTCGTAAGAAAAGCAACCAGCATAAAAATGGCTTTTTAAAGAAAGTTCAGCCACCTCTGTATAGATTGAATATGACATGTTCAAGTCCCTGACTTCATTTATTAAATGCACTTTCCTGATGTTTTCCTGATGTGTTAAATAACTCTTTCTCCTAAGTGCAGAGGGTTTGGGTAGCTCTCCCCACCCCCTCCCTTCTCATCTCCACGATTTAGGGTGTTCCCTGACAGTCCTCATACATCTAAGGTCCATTAAGTAGGAAGGTAGTTTTACCTCTGGGTGAGTCCTGAAGTAATCCTGGGGTGAGTATTATTGTTTGGCAGTCTCCCTGGGAGTTTATAAAGGAACAAACAAGAAAAGAATCATCTGGAATATAGAATCAAGGCAGCGTTTTCCCTTGCTTTTGAAATAGTCTTTACAGTTTTCCTTCTATGGGAACTTTTATCTTTATTATTTTTATTTTATAAATACACAATGTTCTCCCTTTTAAGAACACGTAGAATTGGAACAAAGGTGATTAAGAAGGTGGCGCAGATGTTTCAGAAACATTTGGGAAAAAAAAGTGGAGCTGCCCAAGTCATAAACTGGGGCCACTTGTTGGAAGCCTGAGGATGGAAAAGTACATCTTGCATTTAAAACATAGTCTTGTGCCTGTGAATCAGTAAAGGATGTTTATAGACAAGGAATGTTCTAATGTTGTCTGGAAACAGCTGCTAATGCTGGATCAGTATCAGGTGTATGTGTGTGTTTATAAAATAGACCCACATATCCACAGGAAACTGAAGCAGCTAGTAGGGAGCAACCATAAGTTAAGTAGCTGAATAATTCAAGGTACTTGTTTTCTCTGAATTTCTTTCAGAAATTAAAATGGAAATTTTCCATTTTTAAAATGGAAATCATTATTTTGAAACAGGGATTGATACTCAGATAGATAAGGACTTTTTCCTGCAAGTGTTTTGCACAAATTCCTTTAAAATGGAGTTGCAAGTGTGTCGGTCTTTTTTCTTTCCTTTGAATGGCTTTTATTACTAGATCAAGAACTTCTAACTGTCAAGCTCAGTAAAATGTGAAATCATTCGTATCTTCCAGTCCTTTAACAGGCTGAGTCTTCTGACACCTTTTAGTTAAGAGAATAATAATAGTTCTTAAAAATGTGAAAATACTGATTACTGATTGCTACCTGTCTTCAGGCCTAGTTCTAATACATTGTCACCATGAAAGAGCTCCGACGAAATCTAAATTTGGTGTTAGAAGTCCATTGCTGTATTAATCTTTTGAAATAAAAATGTCATGGTTATGATTCTTTGGAAACTGCTGCACTTAACTTCCAAACTGTTGCTTTTAAAAGGCTGATTCGGGGTTGGGTAAATTAATGTCAATGTCCTATAAAACTGTCAGCTAAAAAAAAATGTCAGCAGAGACATTTTTTCTGGCCGATGTCAGCACAAAAGGGTGCCTCAGTTGTTTTCATCTCACAACAGCTGCATGCTTTCATTGACATTTGGTGACCTTTCTTTGTGCACCCGGCTTAACCTCTTAGGTTATTTCCTGGCTTCCCCTCTGTGACCTTTGACCGAGGCCGACCTTTAGCTGGAGAATGTGACATTTTGTTCTCCTCTAGCTGACATGTGATGCTCTCATTATTCAAAGGTATGTGAAAATAATGACCCCTAGTGACCTTTGAGTTTCCTTTCATTTATTGGTTGTTTTTGGTGCTTGTTCGGCATGTACTGGCCTAGGTGAAGGGGGGTGAGTAGGGACTGGGCTAAGATAAGATGGCCAGTATCTCTCTTTATGCTGTTTCTAATCCCTTTCCTGCAGACAAGCCACTGTACTGTATACGACTAAGCCTTAGTATTTTCTGTTCATTGATTTGGGGGTGATTTTGGCCTTTGAACACTAGGTCTTTCTGAAATTTAAGACATTTGGTACAGAGAGTGAAGCTACTTGTTTGTTTCTATCTTCTTCCAACTAATGACATTTCTGTAGATAATAATACCAAAGCTTTTATATTTAGAAAATGACTAAAACATATTGAAAGGTAACATGTGACAAAATAAACTGAAAAATTTGCCATTTATGTTTTATATAGAAAAGTTCTAGTTGGATCTTTGAAAGAGTTCCATTTCTAAATAAAAGTTTTGTATATTTTATCATATATTTTAATAAATCTTGATTATTCTTATAGATTTAATGTTATACTAATTTAAATATGTATATTTATTAGTATATGAATGTGAACAATGGGTACTGAGTGTGGAGAAGGAAACTAAGTTTGAGCATTGATGAAATAATGGTCATAAATTGCTTAAGCTAGATTTGGAATTTCAGACTTGAGGGCATTTATGTGTAAGAATTTAGATATACTGACAATACTTTTTATCTCAAATATGCTACTAAATAATTTATGACATCTGATACCCACTTTTCAACAATACAATGTATACTTCCACTTTAAAAAATAACAAAGTAAATAATAATTATCCCTTTTATATAACATGTGTCTGCTTGTATTTTGCTCAAAGTCTCACCTCATATAATTACCTCTAGAATAGATCCAGCACCATAAAAGATTGCAGGTGAGAGTTTGGGTTGCTTGGCCAAAATTTAGCACGGCCATTAACTCTGAGCTTTCATAACTTTCCAAGGCAAGCTGTTGAGATGTTGATAATGAGTGACTTGAGGGTTATTATAAGTACAGTAAAAAATACATAGTCTTCAGCAAAAACACAGGGCCCTCTGACTATGCACACTCAGATAAAGAAAAGCTTGTCTCTCCCAAACTATCATGCCCTCCTAATTTCATTTCCATACACTTGAAGAAAAAAATAATTATACTATATTGTACTGTACTTTTGAGTATACTAAAAAAATAAGACCTTGAATGGCATGAGACTTTTTCCACTTGTGATTCAGTCCATTGTTTGAGCCTGAATTTAAGAAACATTGACACAGAGTATTACTTTCTTCCAAAGGACCTACCTTAAAACCATCCTCTCTCTTTCCTGTATTAATGGGATTAATTTCAAAAAGAATACAAGAGAGGTGAGTGCTTCAAAGATCACAGTTGTTTCAAAACTAAACATACTTGCCCATCAACCATACTGATGCAGACTGGCATCTTCCTAGAGGAAACATTCTTTCAATCCTGCTTTGCAAAAGGGTGCCATAGGGTCTCTGCATTTAACAAATATTTGAATGGCTACCTTAAATAGAGACTTCTAGATGCATGGAGGTAAAATGTAAATTAGACATGGTTATGAACTTCAAGGAAGATGCAAACTGGTAGAAGAGAAAAAACAGTAGAGCACACTGAAATCTCTGAGTGCTATAAGAAATAAAGTTCTACAGGAGTTCTACAAAAAATAAAATGTAAAAACACCCTTCAATCGTGTTTTGCCTGTTTTAAGCTCTCTTCAAAGAATTTGAAAATTTCATTCACAGGTGAAATTTTGGTTTGTCTGTAAAATTCATTTCTCATGCCACTGACTTTTGCCTAATTAGTACATTTTGCTTTGTCATCCACCAATCAACTAAGCAAGCTTTACAAATAATTAGATTTAGATCCATCATCTCCTGTGGGGTAAAAGTTGGACCTAATGCCAAAGCCAGAACTCCTACTTCTCAAACAACAACAACACATGTTTAAACTCCTAAGTTAGAGTTTCCTGGCTGCAAAGTCAACTAGAGGGGCAGAAATTAAACTGTGAGATTAAGCTCACTGAATTAATGTGACCAAGAAATGGAAAGGGAAAGAAATGTAGGATACCTCCAGAATGGCTACATGTTTACTCATGAGTTTCAGCCCTCACCATATTCAGTATTTTCTTAGCAAATTTTTGTTTTCATTTCTTCTGCGTCCTACTGCCAACTTAAACAATCTTTTACCTTTTTTTAACCAATGATATGTTTCATAAATTTAGAAGAAAGCCATGAAAATTACTTTGAGAATGTATCTTGTGATTTGCACTGTGCAAATATGATCATCTCCTAGAGGTTTAACTGCTACTTTGTTTCTATTCAAATAAATTTAACACAATAAAGGACCAAGTTAAAAACATTTCATAGGTCCTGTATTGAACTGAAGCACTGATTAATAAACAGAGTGTATGCAGAGTAGAACTGTTGCCAGGATAAAAATATTCAGTGAAAGGAAACCACTACAGAAAACAAACAAACAAAAAAAAGCAAAAAAGTGCCCGATATGTTGATAATTACATACATTACGTTATAAGGATATCTTTATTCTGTTATTTTGTAGGGGTTTATAAAGAAATGATTAAATTTACTTTAAAGATGTTTTGGTTTCCCTGATTTGGAAATACTCGATGCATTAATCTCCTTTATTCATTTGTTATTTATTTTTGGAAACCTGTTTTTGCACTTAGCTCATTTTGTTCTCTGTAAAGATTCTAACTTGTCAGGCATTTAATCACCATTAAAGACAAATGTTTTCACTTGTTCAAAAAGAGTTTTCACCTAATAATGAAATATGACTTGCTATACAAGTGTCACCCTTCATGGACAAAATGGTTTAAAGTGATAACGGGTGACCAAGTTATAAATATTTAAAAATTGTGTCTGGCAGGAGACATAAGTTTCTCTCTCCAAACCCCAATAACCCAAAACTGAAGAGAGCCAAGGTCTGTTTCCTGCTTTGTGATACTGCCTTATTGTTATTTAGATGTCTTTAACCACAAAGGCCCCATGCTCCCATGTGGTAGATTCCTAAGGAGCCATAAATCTACCTCCTTGGTCAAGTACAGTTTTTCAGCATCTGTTTTCTTAAGCACCAGAAATGTGCACGCAAGTAATAGAAGAATTACTCTTGCCTGACTAACCCTAACCAGGTTAATGTCGGGGTCTTTTGGTACCTAAGCTCTCAAACTCGGCCATGATTTCTGTACTATTGGAACTAGTATAAATTCCAAAAGTCAACACTCCAAATGGGGAAATGGAGACTATAATAGCAAAATGAAGTAACGCATTTTTAGTTTTATACAGTTAAAAACAAACAAAAAAAACTAATATCCTATGGGTTGTCTGATTATATACGATAAAACCATTTTTCCTATAGTGCTTTATGCAATTATCACTTTGTCTCTTTTTCATCTTGCAGTTGAGATATATTGTAATTCTTGCTAATGTCACTGAAATTCCCTGCTGTTTCTTAAGAAGCAGTCTAGATACCATAGATATTTCTGTATTATTATCGATTTGAAAGTACATACTTCTTTTCTCCCTTGTAGTAAGGATTTATTTTAATTTTTAAGTATAAAAATACTTAATGATTCCTTTATTTTGGACCCATTAATTCCAAGATAAATGATTACTTAACTTTGAGCTGGGAGAAGTGATTTTGTAATGGAAGCTGGAGAGAAACAAATGGATTGAATTTCTAGACCATGTCTCGTCAAACAGCAGTCCCAGGAACTAGCAAAATTCACTGTATTTTGCTAATGGATCTCTTTACTTTTATCTTAAAATTAATAATAATGTATTTTGAATATGAGATTTTTATTATTTCAAATTCAACTGATTTCTTATAGTGATCATATATTCCCTTAAGTGAAGAAAGTACTTTAAAATATTATTTCTGAAATTAACAATAAAATCTTTTTAATAGTGTACTGGTAGTTTTTACTCTCAATGATCAATAAATTATTCTATGGGTCATAATAACAATATTCATTCTTGAATGAAATTGAAATATCCCCTATATACATAAAATCTGCAAAGGGATTTATTTCAGCAGGATAATAGTTAATTTATAGTGTTAAGTTCAAAAGCACAGAAAAAGATAACGCAATTTAGGTAAAGATGTAGAACATATATGCTGGAGGAAAATAAATGTCAAATAGAATACCATATCTGAAATTCAGATCACATTTAGATGCGCAAAAAAATGTTAAGAGCATTTGGGGGGCGTTTGTGTTCCAATTAGATTTCTTTCACTCACATCAACCAGTCTTGGTTTGAAAGTTAATCATATGATTTACAGGGCTCTTGAAGGAATGAAAAGGAAGAAGCAAATGAGAAGGAGAAGGAACTGATAATATAACATTTCTAAGAAGGCCATCACTTATAAAGTTTGGATTTAGGGTACAGTCAAGTCAAAAGAAAGTTATGAAAAATCAAAATTGTTTACATTTTGTTCTTTTTTTGTGTGTGATATCATTCACTGGAGTTTTTTTTTTTGCGGTACGCGTGCCTCTCACTGCCTCTCCCATCGCAGAGCACAGGCTCTGGACGTGCAGGCCCAGCGGCCATGGCCCACAGGCCCAGCCACTCCGCAGCATGTGGGATCCTCCCGGACCTGGGCACGAACCCGCGTCCCCTGCATCGTCAGGCAGACTCCCAACCACTGTGCCACCAGGGAAGCCCTGGAGTTTATTTTTGAAGAACAGAAAAAAAAAAGCAGATAATGAATTCCAAGTTTTATATAATCCTTAAAGAGACTGTAACCCCAAACCAGAGATTTCTTAAGGTTTAGAGTTGCTTCTCAGGGGTTACCTATGGTTGGGGGTGGGCAGAGGAGGGCATGAATTTATTACACTTCGGGACAAATATCAATATATGTATATGGTTATGGGAAACTCAAAGATGCTGGCTGTATCAAATTGCCCTTGGGCTTATTTTAGGAAAAAAGAGCAAAGTTAGGTGAACAACATAGAGATGTAAAAACACATCTCAAAGATGAACCAAGAAAAGAAGTAGGTTTTGATATTTGCTTCTTTCAAAACCCAAAGGACAACACATAATCTGAAGAGGAGTATAAATTGGAGATTTGGGGGTAGATCTAATGAGTTCTTTGTTTTCCCCAAAAGCTCTTGATACGTGTGCCATATTGAACTGGTACGAGTTTTATAAGACTGATAGGTGATAGTTGACTCTGTAAATACTGAAAAGCACACAGTTGACTCATGTGTCCACAGATTCTAGGAAAATTTCAGGTTGCCATGGTGTTTTTTATTTCCTCCTATCTGTATAATGACTAACAAAGGCCATATACATTGTTTTGACAGACACCTAAGATACTAGACATATTTTGTTGTGAACTCTTTTCCAATTTTCTTTGAATCTTCTTGTTCTCATCACAACATGGTTAATCCATTAGAGGTCATAATTAGGAAAATTACAAGAAAGGCGACTCAACTGAATACTTTAATTTTAGTGACATTATCACAGTCTTAGGTGACTTCCAATGTACTTGTTTATGCAATAACATCTTTTGATATTCTAGTAGTGTTGGTCTTAAAAAATATTTCCATCATCATGGTATGTAAGATGACATTAGGGACAGAAATAGCTATCAAAAAACCACTAGGAGTTATGATGTAAATATGTATATAAGATCTTTTCATAATGCAGATTACATAAATTTGAATTAAGTGACTTTTAAGAACAATTGATTATTGATCTGACAAGGTATTATATCCATTAGGGCCTTCTGTGTAAATAGCAAGTTTTAAAATGCATGCTGCTTTATAATAAAAATTGTTATGAAATATACTTATGGTCTCTTGCATGCTGAATAGCCACTTTTCAACATTAAATGTCTTGGCCAAAACTACATTTTAAAATTAAGAATCGCTTAAGTTATACAGTTACCAAAAAAACCCACCACCACCACAACAAAAAGCCCTCCTGGAATTACTCAGTGTGTACTTTAACACTTATATTACTTGAAAATGACCAAGACATTTTGTTTTAACACCCCATAAACATGACTTACATATTTTCTAAATGATAAGCCATTCTATGCTCTACTGATTATAGTATAGACTCTGCCAAAAAAGAAAATTTTACTTTTTATTGTGGTGCTGGAACATTTATAGATGTCAAGGAACCTTATGTAGCGATAATCTACATTCATAAAAACACATACATCATGGAAATATGTCATCATTCTGAAAAGAAATGTGTTCAGTCTGTGCTGGAAATGAAGATTGAGTCTGATCCTTCATAGTTCTTTGTGACATCTCATCTTGGTGTGACGATAAACTAGAGAATGCATGTCCATTTGTTAAACTTTCCATAAGTCATATTGATGAGTTAATTAACGATTCATTCTTGCCTGCATGGTAAGTCCCGTGAGGACAGGAAACAGCTACAGTTTACTTATTTTCACATACCAGCAATGTCCTGCTCCTTAAATGTCTGGAGAATGAATGAATGAAGGATGAATGCCTGTGTCTAAAAAAGAAGAACACTTCTTTTCTACATAAGTGAAAGGACTACAGGTTTCAGAAAGAAAATATATCTTTGCATAGACTCTGTTTTAGAATCATACAATTTTTAGAGTTGAAAGATTTTACTGACCGTTACAGCACTTTTATCTACATAGTCAACAACACATTCACTCAATTTTTATAAATTTCAGAAGTTTGGAAATTACTTTTAAAAACTTAAGACTTCCTCCCTCCCCGCTCAATTTGAGACTTTTCATCTTTCAGGGATGAGGAACTAGCTCTGTGTTCTTATTGTTTACCTAATTTGGCACAAAGTCCATAGGCAATTTTCACAGATTCACTTTACCTGAGAGCTGAAAAGGGAATTGTTTCTCTAAAAGGGTTTGACTCACTTGGTTTGAGCACAGTGTTAATGAGGCCAGAGCAATGCAATGCACTTTCTCTCTGTAGCTGCACTCTGGCCTCTTAACTTCTTTCATTGCTCTCATTGAGGGGTCAGGAGAGCGTAGCAGAACTCAGCACCCCTGAGAAAGCAAGTCACTGCGTAGGTCCTACTCTCAAGTCATTAGCATCACTTTTTTTATAGGAAGGACAGCAGGATGATAATTCCTGGCAGGTCAGCCCTTGACGCCATAGAGGTGTGATCAAGGGATGCATAAAGGAAGACCCGGCCTTCGAGTTATTCCTCCTCCCCACCCTACTTCCTATTCAGTAAATGTAGAAGAATGAATGAGATGTTAGAAGTGGGGAATCACTGTTCCAAAAAAAAAAAAAAAAAAAAAAAATCCGGAATCACCGCAAATGCATTACTATGGGGTAATTTGAGCAGACCGATAGCCCAAGTTTAAACGTGTTTTTGATGTCATGTGAACTCTGAAAGATGATTGCATCTCTTTGGAGCCAAGATAAATAGCCTGTATTATGTAAATGTTTGCACTGGTATGAGATTCTTGCTAGAGCTTAAACCAGCCCAGTGCCCCCCACTGGCATAGGCACAGGGGTGGGAATCATGACTGAGGTAAGCTGTTCACTGCCGATTCTTTCTCAGGTCACTGAGCTCCGTAATTACTGAAGAATCAACATCTAATGCCAATAGTCTGGGCTTCTCTTGAGATTCCTGGGCCATGTGCTATTACAGTGCCAGTTCTCTTTGCCACCTGCTTTACATTTAACCTGCTGTTTTGTTGCCACTGTTGTTGCTTTTGTTGTCATTGTTATCTTTATTAGAGCATTTTTTTGTTCTAAACGTTTATGTGCTAAAAATAATTTTTAACCTGTAAGTATCTGAAGTATATCAGTTGCTCAATAGGAAATGGGATTGACAACCCTGGGAGGAACATCATTTATTAAAAGCCCAATAAAGGGCTTCCCTGGTGGTGCAGTGGTTGAGAGTCCGCCTGCCGATGCAGGAGACACGGGTTCGTGCCCCGGTCCGGGAATATCCCACATGCCGCGGAGCGGCTGGGCCCGAGAGCCACGGTCGCTGAGCCTGCGCGTCTGGAGCCTGTGTTCCGCAACGGGAGAGGCCACAACAGTGAGAGGTCCGCGCACCACAAAAAAAAAAAAAAAAAAAAAAAACCCAATAAATAGGAATTGTTCTTAATAAAATAAATCCAATAGACAAACACAAAGCATTCCTGCACAGTAGTCCAAAGTAATTTCTAAGCCCAGTGGACTTCAATAAGACAAACACATTCCAGCAAATATATCAATGAAGGTAAATGGGGGGGGGGGGATTTGGGAAGTGATCTTAACCCTAAAGGTAAGTCTAGTTTTCACCCAGTAGATGTTGATGGGACAGCTAGATCAGAATTTACAGCTGGATTTCATTCAGATTGGTTGAAACCCAGGCAGTTTTGGTTCTTTAATATTTTAATTATTACCAGATCTAAAGGAACTTCTAAAATAAGTACCTGACTCTTGTTAAATAAGAATATACTGTACACTCCACTGCCTCTTCTTAAAATTTCACAGCCACACTGGGAAATAAGCAAGCAGGATTCATTATCCCCACCTGAGCAATGAAGAAATAAGATTTAGGGAGATTGGAGAATGCTTGTTTTGTGTGTTTCCCACATTAGTAAACCATTATTCCTCATAGTCTATGCACGCATAGCAATGAGTTCACTCTCCTGAACACACGGCTCTATTCTGTTTACGAGTGAAGCCAAAGGAATGATTATTTCAGGCTGCAGGTACCATTTGGTACATTAAAGAGACATACTCTGTCTCTACTGGCAGAGTCCCTGACTACTGTCAATATGTTTGGGTGAGAGGAGGTCAGAGGAAGAGCTCGGAGCAGCAGCTGAGTTCTGGTCCCACCAGCTGGAAGGCCTTGTCTGAGTCATCTCCCTTCTTGGGGCCTTGGTCTCCTCATCCGCAAAATGAGGAGATGGCTTGACACAAATAATGCCACTGGCTTATGCCCTCCCATCCGCCACTCCACCGTGCTCTTTGGCTCCTGTGTCTCATGCATACTTGATCCTTCCTAAAGCTTCTTTCGGGAAGAGTTGGAAGCTGTTTCACTAAGAAATCAATAGATTGTACCAACTTAAGGGTTACATTTCAGAAATATTTGCATTAAAACGAATGCCTGGAAGGTGAAATTTCAGTAGGCATCTGTGTGTGGTAAGGAGGAGTACCTTTTGTGGGGTGGTGTGAGGAGTGTGGTAGTCACCCAGATGTGCCACCCTGATTCTCTTTCAGGGAAGGACATGCTGCCCAGCTGCTGGGCATGTGGTCAGCACAGAGCCTCCTGCTGGCAGCCCTGTCAGGGTCAACCTCAGCTGCAGAGTGTGTCCCCTGCACCCAAGGCCCCGTCTTCCACAGGTTACCTGTGTCCAGTGATGAACGAAGGTGTGGAAGTATAAAGACCCAACCACTCAGGCCACAAAGGGGACAGAAACAGGTAATCCCCTCTTCAGAGCTCCCTTCCAGTATACCTAAGGCTTTAGTTGGCCTCTATCATCACAGATCAGCTTCTCTCCACTTACCAATAATGGGGGTCTGGACTGTGCTCGGGGTGGGGGGTCTTGAGGAGGGGAGGTGATGTAGAGAAAGACAAGGCACTGGGTAATCTATTTTCAGAAACCTCATTTGCTGCTGAGGTATGAGGAAACGCATATTTAAAGGACCACAGCAAGAAACAGATAAAGCATGAATACAGGCATATATCAGTCTTTTCTGAGGAAACTATCTAAATATGTAGGTCCCAAGAGACCATGATGTTTTAATGGCTGGGATTCATCTGGAAGGACTTCAGGAAACGTCAACCTCAGAAAAGTCTCTGGCTGGTCTCCTGTCACCCCAAGTTTCTGTTTAGGACTCTCTCAGGGAAGGTACTCAATTCCCATCAAGTGGCATACTACATTTATGGCCACAAACTTGGCTTCTAGATTGCTCCCAGATTTCAGTTTTCCTCCAGATTCTTACAGGAAACTTTGCAGGCTATGTTTGCCTTCTTGTCACCAGACACACTTCTGTCACACTAAAAACATGTACATTATTTTAGGACAAAGTGAATAACATGACAGTTTGATTTCTTAGGTTTTACAGAGGACATCACACTATCTTTTCTTGTTGAAGAGCCAGAACATGGAACAGTGCAGAAGAAAATGTTCAGTGTCAGTGGGTGTTCCCCAAAGAGTCCATGAAAAAGTCAGAGCTTGGTGTCAGAGGTCAGAAGAGATGTCACATGACTTCTTAATGAATGCAGGGTAGAATATTATTCCAAAGAAACAATCAGAACAAGAGACCTTTACTATTTTGGCAATTATCACTATTTAAGGAGGAGCCACTCTTGGTGATTACACTCGTATCATCCAAAAATGGAGCTTTTGAGCTTGTTCCAGTTTTTGATAAATTGATTCTTACTGAAGAGGACTAAAATCTCCTAGGAAGCATTCAGTGTCTTAACACATTATCTTCTCATCTAAAGGTGGCTTGAACCAGTGTCTTAAGTGAAGGGCTGGAGGCCAGGAATCCTGAGACTGGAAATAGTCTAGTAGAAAAAGCATAGGTGATGGGGCATGATTTAAACTTGAATCTCACTTTGCCACCTCACTAGCTCTGAACCTTCAGCCATTTAAACTATCTCTCTTAGCCTCAGTTACTCAATCTGTAGAAGAAGGGTAACACTTGCCTTGCAGAGTCATTGTGATCTTTATTTTAGATCACATGTTCTGTGCACCAGGACTTTTAAGCACACGAAACGTATTGACTTTTCTTACTGCTTGCCGATAATCTAGACCAAGTTCATGCTCCCTGAGAGGCAGTTTTCTGATGCTTCTTGTGAGAAATTAATAATTAAGTGGTCTTAACTTTTTCATCATTATGATATACTAGAAAAGTACTTACCGACTGAAGTAATGTGACAATCATAGTCTCATTTTGAGAGGGTAGATTCATAAAGATAGCATGCTTTATTGCTATGACCTCAATACAGTCAGCTTCCTATTCTTTAATATGTTTTATGTTTGTATGTATTATGTTTTATGCATTATTTTTCAAATATAAATAGAGTTAATATAAAATCTTCTATTACCTTTTAATTCCAGTTCCAGAGACCCATGTCTACTTTTCGATATTTGCCTCTTATCTATGATAAAAGTCATCATATTCTTTTTTTTTTTTTTTTTGCGGTATGCGGGCCTCTCACTGTTGTGGCCTCTCCAGTTGCGGGGCACAGGCCCTGGATGCGCAGGCTCAGCGGCCATGGCTCACGGGCCTAGCCACTCCGCGGCATGTGGGATCTTCCCGGACCGGGGCACGAACCAGTGTCCCCTGCATCGGCAGGTGGACTCTCAACCACTGGGCCACCAGGGAAGCCCCATTGTATTCTTAAAGATGTTCTCTGTCACCATGCAACTTTTGTATATTTAATTCTCAGACATGAATCTTCTGAGGAAAGTTGGTAAGAGTTGCACGATGAAGCACTTTACTATGGGGTACTCATCAAGAATATACTTAAACCAAAAGACAGCCTTTGTCTCATTTTCATTGTAATTTCCCAATGAGTCTCCTGAAAAGCTTTAACAATTACATTGATTATGTGTGAAACATAATTTATTAGTTTGAACAGTCACATGCAGATCCTTTGTGGATGAAGCAATATAATGCACGTACAGCGTAAGGGGTTATCATCTCCTTTTAAAACCCATGACCTGCTTATAAACCTGTTAGCAATATAGTAAAGAACATTAAAGTCCATGGCTTTGGAGTCAGACTTGCATTCAAATATTGGCTCCAAGACTCATTGCTTGTATAAATTTGGGGAAATTGCTTGCCATTTCAGAGTCTCAGCTTCCTCATCTGTTAAGATCGTGAGTAATGCTAGTATTTCATAATGACGTTGTGAGGTGGTGATAGAATTCATGCAGGGCACATAGTATACACCCTGACACATAGTAGTTGTTCAATTCATAACTATAGCTATTACCAGTTTCCTCATCTTTAAAACTGGATGATAATACCACTGTGATAGTGTTATTGTAAGAACAAAATGGCAGGTGACATCTGGGTGCTATGAAAACACAGGGGAGAATAAGTCCCTGGAGGAGAAGACTTCCTAGAGCAATGAGGTGTCATCTGAAATGTGGAGAATGTGTAGTGTTAGTCAAGCAAGAAGAGTGGAAGAAATATGACTTAAATGAAATGACCAAGCTTGAGTAACATTTTCTTTATAATTTTATCACACTAGATATATCATCCCTGGTAGTATATGCTCAGCATTGAACCTCTCCAGCATACCCTGGTCCTTCTAAGACCAGCATTAACAGAGAACTTCCCACACACTAAATAAGTCAGTAAACATTTGTTGATTCCTGTATAGTATGTCCTTATATTATTATTTTCCCCACTTTAAATACAGAGGAACGCATCCTCTGAGAGGGTAATCATTCAATCAACCAAGGCCATCAATAAGTCAGAGTGCAGAAGAGACCAGAATAGAGATTTCCTGACATATTCTAGGGCAATTTCTGACAGCTATCCCAAAGTGTCTTTCTTTTTCTTTCTTTTTTTTTTTTTTGAGATTAATTTCATTTTCCTCTTTTTTTAAAAAAAATTTACAAGTTATCTTTCTTTTGAGGGCACCTTTAATCAGACGAAAATTAAGTGATTGTTGATTTAAAAGCACATAGGAATAAATAAGAAAGGAAAAAGCAGATATGTTGGACTGCATCAAAATGAAAAACTTTTGTTTCACAAATGTTACCATAAAGAAAGTGAAAAGACAACCCATAGAATGAGATGGATAAAATATTTATAAATCATGTATCTGATAAAGGACTGGTATTTAGAGTATATAATGAGGCAGGAGATAGATGGGCCCCAGGCTGAACAGTTGGAGTTTGTCCCCTATGGACAGATACTCCAAAATAGCAGGAAGGAGGAGAAGCTGAGCCCTGCCCAGATAAGAAATAAAAGACTACATATTCTTCATTCTCCGATTCAAGGAGTGTTTCCCAACTACACATGTGCAGAAGAGCTCCTTGGAGTTCAAAAAGTGGAGGGGGGGGCACACAGTAGGTGATGTCAACCTACCCATAGACATCTTCACCAGAATCCACCTTGGCTAAGGGATGCACACGCACACATGGGAGGACCTTGAGATGTACCAAATACGGACTCAGAGCCAGGCAAAGCAAGATGGTTGGCCAAAGGAAACCTGGAAGAAATGTCTCATATAAGTGATTCAAACTAACACAAGGGCACAACTCTCCCTCTGAGCCCACCCATGTACATGCCTATTCACATGTACTATTTTTCCTCCTAATAAACACTTTACTTGTTTCACTACTTTCTGTCTTTGTGGGAATTCATTGCTACAAAGATGAAGGACCAGGGCCTTGTCACTGGCCGCTGGTCTAGTGGTTAGGATTCAGCACTCTCACTGCCGTGGCCTGACTTCAATCTCTGGTCAGGAACCGAAATCCTGTTTCAAGCCAGTGAAGGCTGAGGACACCCGAGATCATAAAGAACTCTCACAAATCAATAAGAGGACAAATAATTCAGTTTAAAAATATGTTTTTAAAATCCTATTTAAAAAGGATTTGAATAGCCATGCAAAGAAGCTGTGCAAATTGCCAAGAAGCACATGAAAAATGCTCAACATCATTACCCATTAGGGAAATGCAAATGAAAACCACAATAAGACAGCACTCCACATCCACTAGGATGGCTACAATCAAAAAAAAAAAAAAAAAGAAAGAAAGAAGATGAAAGGAATGAAGGGAGGGAGGGAGGGAGACAAGGATGGAGGGACAGAGAGAGGGAGGAAGGAAGGGAGGGAGGAGGAAGGGAAGGAGGAAAGAAGGAAAAGAAAAGAAGAAAGAAGAAAACTGGAACCCTTATACATTGCTGGTGGAAAAGTAAAATCACACAGCCACTATGGAAATAATTTAGAAGTTCTTCAAAAAGTTAAACATAGAGATCCCATGTTTAACTTTACTATGACCCAGCAATTTCATTTCTAGGTATATATCCAAGAGAAATGAAAACATATATCCCCACAGAAACATGTACATGAATGTTCATACAAGCATTATTAATAATAGCCAAAAAGAGGAAATTGTCCAAATATTCATCTACTGATGAAAATATGTTATATCCATACAGCAGAATATTATTCAGTAATAAAAATGAATAAATTACTAATACATGCTACTACAGGGATAAACCTTGAAAACATCATACTAAGTGAAAGAAGGCGATCACCAAAGATCACATATTGTGTGATTCTGTTACTGAGTCCAAGCAGGACAGGTCAATAAATTGAGAGATGAGTTGTTGGGACAAGGAATAGTGACTTTATTCAGAAACCAGAAGACCAAGAAGATGGTGGACTGGTGTCTCAAAGAACCGTCTTGCCCAGGTTTGGATGCTGTTTTCTTTCACAGAACAAAGAGGGAGAGGTGAGGAGGTAAAGCAAAAAAAGGTGATAAGTTGTTGCAAATATTTCCTGGTTCCGGCCAGACTCCAGAGGGGATTTGTTAATGTCTTCTTTCCTGCAGCCATTCACATATGGTCCTGGTCAGGATATTTCCTGTGAGCTTAAACAAAGGTATTTTATATTATTATTATTATTTTTATGGCCGCATTGGATCTTCGTTGCTGCGTGTGGGCTTTCTTTAGTTGCTTGGAGCGGGGGCTACTCTTCGTTGCGGTGCATGGGTTTCTCACTGCAGTGGCTTCTCTTGTTGTGGATCACGGGCTCTAGGCACGTGGGCTTCAGTAGTTGTGGCACATCGACTCAGTAGTTGTGGCTCGCGGGCTCTAGAGCACGGCCTCTAGAACGCAGGCTCAGTAGTTGTGGCACACGGGCTTAGTTGCTCCACAGCACGTGAGATCTTCCCGGACCAGGGCTCGAACCCTTGTCCCCTCCATTGGCAGGCGGACTCTCAACCACTGCGCCACCAGGAAAATCCCAACAAAGGTATTTTAGCTTAACGCTCAAGCATGGAAAGCAGGGTCCCCAGAGATTGGCCATTATGTGTACTTTAAGCTGTAGGCAACATCCCTTTAGTGACTAACTTGTAGCAAAAGGAATAGAATACAAAGGTTAAAGTAAAAGAAGCAGATCCAATATGGAATCAGGTTTATTCTTCCCTATTACAATTCTATTTATGTGAAAGTCCAGAATATGCAACTCTATAGTGGCAGAATATAGATCAGAGTGCTTAGGCTGTGGGACGGATCACACTCAGGTATAATTGGCCTGGGCTGAGGATGGACAGCTGTTGGAGAATGACTCCTAACTGGCAAAGGGTGTTTGGGGGGGTGATGAAAATATTCTAAACTTAGATTGTGGTGATGGTTACTCAACTCTCTGAATATATTAAAACCATTTAATTTGGTGAATTTTATGATATGTGAATTACATCTCAGTAAAAATGTTTTTAAAAAACCAAAAGCATATAGGGGCCCATGCACACTTATCAAAAGATGGTCAAAAGACCAAAACTCATTGCACTTCTGAGATCCTTTTGATATTTATTGACATTATGATATTTACTGATATTTTAAGAAATGTATGTATGCATGAATTCAAAACATCCTGATGTAAAAATTAAACTACTTTTTTGATTTAAGTGAAACTGCATTGAGGAAACTCAAAATTAAATTTGTTAAAGTAATATGACACCACTGAAGAGTTATTTGACTTTCTCCATTTATCATGTTAAATTTTTATAACATCTTCTGAATTGTTCTTTAGGTATGTAAAGTTGTGGTACTGTTTTGCTGGACAATATTTAAGTATTAAGGCATCATACCCAACAATTACAGTAATATACGGATATCCCATTCTTCTAACTGATGGTAATAGATAAACCTCCATTAACATAATAAGATTGTTTCATAACGATTTTAATGCACCAGGTGGACACAGAAAACGACTTTGATTTCTTGTCCACTGTCCTCTTAGGCCTGGCCTACTTGCCACTTGGATGATATCTTGAGAATTCCATAACAAAAACTCATCCAATCACTTTTAGCTACAAATATAATCTCATTTTATCAAGTCAAATGTCTAGTGCAGGGTCAGACTCAAAGTTCTAGATTCAAACCTAGTTACTGCTTATTCCCTCTCACAGCTCAATGCTGTATTGTGCCTGGACACCTGTAGCAGGGAAGGGGTGGGCAGATACCTCCCCCACTTCAGCTTACTCATTAGCCATGGTTTCTGATCCCTCCCAGATCAGACTGAGGAATGCGGATCAGAGACCTGGAAGGGGAATTTGAAATCACTCAGCCAAGAAGCCATGAAGGGACTGACATTCTACTCACATTCTTCTCACCAACCCACATGCCCTGGTATGGACTGTGTCCATTGGGAAAAAGAGGCACCCTTCACATCTGCAGATGATCACCATCAGTTCACAATACTTTCATCCATGGGTGGGACTGCATCTCCTTCAAGACAGTACCATTTACTACTCTTTTTAAACTAGGAAATTTTCAGCATCATAAAGATAGTACTCCTGTGTACCATCACTCACCTTAAACAATTACCTAATCTTGGCAGATATCTTTTCATTTCGTATCAAGGCATTCTTCAAAAGGCTACCAGAAGCCTTGAACGAACACACTGTATGTAAACTTGCTTCAACAGCTGTCTCATACTGTGCCTCCCAGCTACATAATCCCTCTCTCCACTGTCCTCACCACTTGTCTAAATCACACCTGCCCCCTGACTGCCCTGGTGTACTCATCCCTCTCTACTTTGAAAAAGCCCAAAGCATTCAGTACCAGTTCATTGGTAACTTTTCTAATGAGAAGCTATGTTCTTCCCATCTTTCCTCTTCCTCCTTCTTCTTCCCTCCTTTCCTCCTTCATCCTTCACTTTCCTCCTTCATTTTCTCTCTTTCTCCCTTCTCCCCTTGCTCTTATTTCTAACCTTTTATTTCCATCTAATATGTGTACTTAGTTTAAAAAGTCAAGTGGTATTCTTTTAACTAAAACTATTTCTAGATTTTTTTTCCAATTTTATGAATTTTCTGTTTACTTCCTTCTAAAAAAGCATTAGGATTTAGTAGTCTTATGTAAATGCCAGCCTATGTACTTCCATTTCCTCCATCTTTCCATGACAGTTACAGCATACTTTTTAAAATCAACATTGGATGTTTGCATCATGATGTTTAAGTTAAATTTTTGTTCACTTTAAGACTTGTGGTTATATACCAGTATATACACTGTATATATAGTTACACATCCTTACTTGTGTAACTTTTAGTTTTTCCTGGATTTAACAATTGCCCCATTTACTTGCTTGAATCTGTCATTAATGTACCATATTCTGTCCAATTGAGCTCTAAACTCTTATGAATGCAACTGGGCATACTGGTTTTATGGTTTTCTTGGTGAAACCCTTCCTAGAAGCCTCCGTTTTCCCATTCTGATGTGTATTGATCACTCTGTTATTCTCAGCACAGTTATTTTCCTGGGACTTTCCTTTAACTTCATCTCAGGAATTCCCTTAGCTCTTCTCTCTCATTGGATCCCATTTCCTGAATAATTTGTCTTCCTCGATTTGTGCCCTTGATTTGGAGCACACATACCTGTATCCTCCCAAGAAAGTGATTGTGTCTGGGCTCTATGGGGTGAGGAGGTGTGTGTGGAAGGGGAGAATAGATAATTATTTTTAAATTTTGTTGTGTGTCTGAACATGTCTTTATTCTGTCTCATACTTGATTGATAATTTGGCTGGGTGTAGAATTCTATGTTTTAAATCATCTTCCCTTAAAATTGTGAAAATTTTGCTCATTAACTTCTAGTTTCCAGGGTGGCTATTGGGAAGTCCAAGACCATTTTGATGCTGATACTTCTCTTCAAGCTTTTAAAATACTCCATTTATAAGGGTCCTTTTCATTCATTACATTGTATATATATGAATTCTTTAGAATTTGTATTCCAGACATTTAAGTGCTCACTATATGCAGGTACCATTTTAGCATTCATGTAAGGAGTTCTATGACATTTTCTTTTATTATTTCCTACCCTCCATTTTCTATTTTCTCAGTTTCTAGAGAAATCCAGGTTTATGGATTGCAAGTGTCTTCTCTCAGACTAGTAAATTCTGCTAAAACTAGTCTTCCATTCTCCTGCCAAGTAGGATATAAATCTGGCAGCCAGCTTCAATCTGGGACCTCTGGGAGAAAGGAGGAGAAAGTGTGACCCAGGAACATCACCATTTAGAATGCAGATGATCACTTAATGCCTTCATTTTCAGTGTTGGCCTCCTTTCTGAGGTCAGTGTGTCTGGTGTCCACCAGTCCAGAGCCTCACTTTGATGGGACTCTTGATGATAACCTCATTTCTTCTGCAGTCAGGAGGGACAGCTGATCAGCTGTGTAAATGAGAAAAGGCCATCAGGGGATACAACTATTCCCTATGAGTTTTCAATCGATTCATCTGGGGTTAGCCTCCTTCCCACCTCCTCTTTCTGAGCTGCCTGATGCTTCTGGTCCCTGAGTCTTTAGGGTTCTGTTGTCGCTCTTGGCTTCTCTCCATCAGGGGTGTAAATTTCCAGAAAGGTCTAATCTCTTTGAGTTTTCACTTGCCCATGACTCTTCTGCTTTTATACCTGCTCTTCTCTTGGATTTTGTCCTTCAGGGGCTTTTGGGAGATAAGCATATGTGTTCAATCTGCCACATTTAATTAAAGTCTGTTTCATTGTTTCTTTCGGACCATTTGCCCTTTGGTCAAAATATTTTCTCTTCTTCTCACTTTATTCTTCCCAGCCTCCAATGACACCAAAGCAGTGTCTGTAGTCTGCTACAGAGCTGTAAAGTGGATGGGAAAGTCATAGCAGTGCTGGGTTTCAAGATGACAAGGTGTGAGGGAGAAAGTGAGGTAGGTGGCCTGAATTCAGGGACATCCATCCATGCTCAGCCTAGGCTGCAGGCATGGATCAGACTCAGGGGATACTGGCCTGGGCTGAGGATGGGCAGCTACTGGTTTCCAGTTGCTCTAGTTTCCTGGAGAGGAAAAGGCAGGCCTATAGGAATCATCTGGACTTGGTCACAGGAGCTTCTCAGATACCCAAGTGAATCCAGAGGCCATCATTGTCACTAGCTCCCAGTTTCACCACCAGTGGACATGAAGTCAAGACATCTAAAGAAACAAAAGATAAGACTGGTCTCCAGAACTCTCTGCTGCATTCCCGTCACAGCTCCAGGATTTGCTAGGTGTGGGCCCCACCCCAGAAAGCTTGCTTACCTCTCTGAGCCTGTTTTATTCAATTGTAAAATAGGATCATTAGGCATATCTTCCTCCCAGGGTTGTTGTAAAGATTAAATCTGTTAATACACATAAAAGGCTTAAAATAGTTTCCAGTACTTAGTAATGACTCAAAAAAAAAAAAAATGGTGTGTAGGGGAGGGTGTTTGTTCAATCGTGCTTCACGTTGGACATATAGTAAGTATTAAAGTAAGTAAGTATTAAACAGACCATTTTTGACCAGTTGAGTAAAATATATCTGGAGACAATCATCTTTGTCTATCTATCTTTGTCTCTGACTTTTATGGCCAGTTTCTATGCTTGACAACAGAACTGTCAAAGAACTCTTTTCATAGTTGCTTTAAGTTGGAATAATTAGCCACATAACACTGCAATTGAAGAGACATACACTTTCAAGTCATTTCCAGTCACACCACCAGATAGAGAAATCATGACTGATTAACCAAGAGCTACGCTTTGTTTGGTCCGGTAACAACCCTGCCCCGGGCACATCGGCACAGTCTTCCAGGACTCTGAATGATCAGCAAGGAACCAAATGGCTGGTAATTTCTAATTTATAAACACTGCTTGACGTAAGCAGTGGGCATTCTGCCACACTGCAATGGCCTGAAATGGCCCAACCACTTTTCAGTGCACTAAAAGCAATTTCAAGGGACTTAATGACTCTTTCCCCATCTCTCTGTTGGGGTCCACAGTCACCATTGGATGGAGATGTCTTTGAGTGGCCTCAGGATAAGGAGTTCAGGTTACCACTTCACGGGGTTTCCAGCTGAACAATGAGTATATTGTGAAGGTCCCAGCTCTCAAAGTAATCAAAGTATAAAGAGGGAAATAATACAATTAAACCTTTAAGATGTGTACATTTCTCTTTGGTTTTTCAAAACTGATCTCCATTTGGCAAGAATTTTTTTGGCAAAGAAGTCAGAAATTAGCATTCTTTGGTACACATTGAGATCTTGACTAAAATGAGTCTCTGGGTACAAAGATGAAAACAAAGAGAAGCAACTAGTACTACTAGGGGAGGGGGGTGGAATCCTGTTAATAAACAAAGTGTTCCAGTAAGACAGATAAAAAACTAGCTTAAGTTAAACACAATTTTTATTGTTCAAAACAAGGAAAACTTTCCTCTTGCTGATAGCGTGGGAAGACTATACATGAGTAATGGAAAGAACTGAGATCATTCCTGGTGGTAAAAGAATGTTCTCTGGTTGCTGTGACCCCCTAGAAGTATCACCCCTGGAATCACCTCTGCAGTTCCATTCTGTTCTCAGGGGCTTATGCATGACCTGTATTCTCTCTCACTTTCAGTTTACTTGGCAGATACAGTCACGTCCTTGACCCCTGCTAAATAAGCCTGGTGAGATGCTCCTCTACCTGTCAGATGCCTTCTCTCTGGCTACTCCAAAGTCATTTCTCATCTCCTGTCATCATCAATTTTTGTGGCAGCTACACAGGGCAGCCATCCTCCCTCTGTGACCTGAGCCCAGGTTGCTACACTCAGATGAGCCATCCTTGGACCTTGCCAGGGTCTCATGCTGTGACCATATGATACTGGTTGTGATTTCTCCACACCTGGTTTTCAGTGCATGGGCAGAAATCATTACCCTTTCTATAGAACTTTACCTCCTCTTCTCTCTTCTCCATTACCTTAGACCAAGCCAGATTAGAAACACCATGCAGGTGCTATAGCCTCTTCCTGCTTCTCTGGTGGATGAATTATTGGATATTCGGGGCACCTGAAACCTTGTCTGAGTCGGGAAGGGCATTGAATGAAAGGCAGACACCCAGACATCCCTTAGTAACTCTGAATGCCATTAGACTGGTGTCCTTTCTCCAGCAAGGTGCCTTCGATCAAGGACTCATCATCATTTGTCTAGACAAGATCCTGATGTGTTTAATGAAGCTAGTCTTACAAGAACCTCAAGCCAAGCAAGAGCACCACCCCAGGACCAACCTTAAAAAATGTGTGCTCAAGAACCCAAATGGAGTTTCTGGGCCATGTTTTTTTTCTGGGCAGTATGATGGTATGATACAGGACTACGTACTGGTGGAATGTCCCTGAAGATGATTAGAGATACGCAGTAATTTATAGGGTCCACTGCTGATTACCATTGACTTGTTCTCCACTTTTTTACATTTATGGTAGAAACAACTTCTCTGGGAAAGGAAATAATTTGCCTGGTTCTTCACATCTGTAATTTTCTGACATTTAAAGTCTGGATTAACATTTACTGTGTTCCTGATCTACTCTACCCTATGTAAATAGACACCAAGACCTCTGACTTTGAAGGAAGTAGGAAATTCCCAGCATTGACGTCTTAAGGAAATGACACTGACCAAAGTCAATCACCTAACTCTGGAGAAAACCTTTCAATGATAAGACCTCCTTTGGTCACCTAGACTGCCACCTCTTGGAAGAGTTCAAAACAGACTTATAAACTCAGGTTTCAAGGGATCAGGTCAATGGTTTGGTGTATTTCACCACCCCATCAGATAAATTAGAAGCACCCAACAAAGAAAATATCATGTCTATCAAGGTGGACTATGCAGGACATTGGGATTACTCCAATTCCAGAAATTTTCTGTCCCTACAACTTCTAGCTATGCTGAATGAAATGACTCAGTAAAAACAACTGATTATTAGACTTTTTAAATGAAACTGATCACTCAACATGGTTCAGAGATCATAGAATGCAACTATGACCATCAGACTCCTCTCAGATATTTGGCTATCACCCTTAGGCTTTCCTACTTGACCTGCTACGCTCAGCTCTTTAATCTTCCAGTACTTTTCATCTCCCAAATCCTGGCTTTAAGGCCTCTTGCTATTTTAGCACTCCATTGGAACTTCTTTAATGTTTTTTCTTTTAACATCAAGCTCTTGCTAAATTCTTGGGATTTCAGCAGGGATATTTCTCTGCAACTTTTGGCTTCACAGGGCACCAACTTTCACTCCCGCACTGCCATCATGGCCAAGTCAGCTCCCTTAAGCTCCTGTTTTCTTGTTAGAAGAGGATGATTATACATTGCCTGCCTAAAGAGACATTGTAATATAAAATATCTTAATTTTTAAACTTTTTGCTCTACCTATATCCCACCCCCCCCCCCCCCACTCAAGTACACAATGCTGTAAGCTAACCTCACTTCATTTTTTGGAGACTTCATTCAGATGTCCTATTACGGTCTTTTGTCTGTACATCCACAGCCATGTCCTCATGCTATTGACCCTGAATTAAGCAAGCCATTGATACACACAAATATGCTCACAAAAAATATCACTCTGTCTTTTATCCCTAATTCCTGCTTGCAACTGTATTGCCTTTGCTGTATCTTGATGATAGGATTCTTGGCCACCATTTTTCCTTGGGTTCAGTTAATTAAGTCACTACTTCCAATCTCTGCCATTTTCTCTCTACTGACCACTCAGCCATCTTTACACAGCACTGAATTCTGAAACAATCCTAGGAGCTAACACTGAAAAAGAAGTGTATGCTCTGAAGGACAGAACCAGGACAGGTAAGGCAAAGTTACAGTGAGAGAAATGGTATGCTAATAAAAGGAAAATCTAGCTATGTGGGGTATCTTGCAATGAGCTGGCTGCCACAGAAGTAATGAACTGAACACGAGTAAATATATTTAAGTCAAGGAGGAATGATTAACACAATAAGACATTCTTTGGACAGAGATATATGAGAAAGCACCAAAGAGTCTTTCTACCTTTAATATTATATAAGAACAAGATATTAAATACAGTTAAATACTTAAGTGTAACTGGACATTAAACTCAGTTTTGTATGAAGCACCAAAGGCTGAGAGTAAACATGCCCAAGTGAGGTGAGGGGGACAGACTCCCCTGAAAAGGACATGCTAAGTGTGTGAAACTGATTCTGCCAGCATAGGGAATTGCCATAGCAGCCAGGAAAAGAGAATTGTTGAAAAGGAAGGGGTAATCAGAGTGTTCTGCTCCACCTTCTCAAGCCAAGTCTGAGCTTGGAGTGAATAGCTTGATTTGTATTCCTGGAACTGGAGGGAGGCATAGGAATAAGGAATGAGGCCAGATACAAACTTAAAAAATTTAAAGGCAACAGGAGTAACTAAAGCTGCCCACTGGGAAGCAGAGAAAGGGGGGTCCTGGGAAGGAGTTGGGACTTTCCCCAATAGGCTCAATTTCCCCATGGGGCATATGGAGTTGGCCTTGAGCCATTCTGAAGGAATCTTAACCAAGAGGGCTGCTTAAAGAGCAACAAGACCCTAAAAAAGAGAATCTATGTGTGATGAAGTGCTATGGTTCCAGGGACTGAGAGAGGGAATGGGAAGCTGACAGTTGAATGAAGCATCCAATTATCCGTTAATAGCCAAGGAATACACTCCGCCATAAGTGGAGGCCCTTTGTGTGTTTGAGGACATATGGAATAGATTGCCTGGACTGATAGAGAGTTTAGGGAACTATCATTGGAGCTTTATATTAGGACCACACTTTGAAGGGCCCTAACTGCCCACCTAAATCCTACAGTACAAATGAGTAAGTGGAATCCAGCAGTTATTGGACTGAGTAAGGTCATGATGTTAAATAATTGGGAAATATATTCTTCCATGGGCCCACTCATTTCCCTATTATGGACCAGATTTTTCCAAAATCAAACTGAACTAATTTCTATTGAGGTCTACTCTTTCATATTCTTTCCTTTATCCTTATATTCAGCTTTCTCCCTTCTAAATTTTTTGTTTGTTCGTTCATATACAATGAAGTCATATTTAATATTGTCTTCACTGTTCCATGCTAGTATTACTTCGCCTGCTAAAATCACACCTACTTTCTACTATTATTATCAATTTTATCAGACATTCCTTATTCCATCTCTCATCCACCAAACCCAAACTTTCTATCTGATATTTTCCTCACTTTCTTAGACCTGCATCTCCTTATATCATCAAATCACTCTCCTTGAGACTTTGCAAACTCAACTCAAAACTCAATTCTTCTGGGATGCATGTAAGATTCTGCAGAATCCTTTAGGACATTCTCCTAAAGGAAAAATCCTAAATTAAAATGATTGAAAATTATATTCATCCCCCAAAATTTCACTGTGACCCACCTCACTCCCACCTTCTATTTTATTCTTACATAGCCTGGGGTCTTCTTTGAACCAGGGCTGTGTTTTTAAGGAGATGTAGAGTTTACCCAAGTAAATGTCTCACTATTTAAAATTGCTAATGATAACAGTACTTAATTAGATTAAATGCTTTTGGCAACTTTCTAGCTCTGAAAGTGTTTCCTAACAATAACTATTGATGATACTAATCGATAAGCATGAAAAGCATGAGTGACTTCTATATCTGTAAGACTATTTTTCAGTACCCATTACTATGGTCTCTTGAGACTACTTTGCATACTTTCATTTGTTTACTTGATGCTAAATCCTGGAACTGCTTTTGTGGGACACATATAAGGAAAGTGTCTCTGGTCTCTGAAGTCTTTCCTGCTTCATCAAAATTCATTAGAGAAGAAAAGTGACTATTTTGGCAAATATCCATAGTATTTCGCTGCAGTGTTTGCATTTTATTAAACTAACTCATTTAAAATAAAAACTCATATTTTATACAGTACTATTTGTTTCCTTTATTTTACACAGTGGCACTACTTAAGTGTAGTTTCAAAATAAGCCTATAGAGAAGGGCTTTATTTTTGCTTTTTCATTGTAACTGTTGAGGATATATGTATGTATGTATGTGTGTGTATTTTAAGAATTCCTTTAGGTTTATTCAACTTCTTTCATTTTCTTTTGTTTGTGTAACTTAAAAATCAATAATCATTTTCTTGCTTCATGTTAAATAGTTCAGATAAAATGCAAAAGCAAGAAATTGCACCTGATACTTGAAAGTTGCTATTCCTGACAGCGTTTCATCTTTCTTCATGCCCATATTGGCTTTTCTCCCAGCCCATCCATTGCTTAATGTAAGTGTTATAAATTGCTCTAAAGTTCCATAAAGCATAATAAACATAAATCAATATTTCTTGGTTAAAAACTTAGAAATGCTGATCCAGCCCAGATTAGTTATAGATGTCTTAAACCCATCCTGTCCCTTGGTTATTTTATTTTACCAGAAGCCACTTCTGGACTCAAGAATGCCTCTCTTTTTGTTTTCCTCTCTGACCTTAGTCACACAGACACTTTCCGTGACACATCAGGACAGATTGTGGGGAAGTTATCATTCAGCAGCCTTAGAAAAGCCCCATTCTTTTTCCTTCTGGCCTCTGATCCTGGCAACTTTGGAAGAGTGACGTGACAGTCTCAGACAAATTTAGACCACAGGCCAGCAATATGTCAAGCTCGTCTGAGGCAAATTCCAGTTTGTCATGGGAAAAAAAATGTTCATTTTCTTCTGAGATTCCATGAATTAAGCCAAAGCCCACTTCTTTCCTTCTGGCTTGCAAATGTAGCATCTGATCTAAATGGAACACCTGCAGACTGCTTCATGACAAAACTGACCCGATTGAATTTCCGCTCTCTTTGGAATTTTTTAATATGATTATATGCTGTACCCTTGGACATAAAAGCACATCTCGCTCCTGGAAATGACAGCTTGCCCCTACAGCCAACTGATGCTATTTATGTGGCATTGTTGTTATTTATTCTCATCTCAAAAGGAATGATTGAATGGCTTTGTGGTTTCTCCCAAGAAACTGTGGAGCTATATAGTACGAAATCTGCAAGCTCAGGTGATCATCTTTCTTGAGGAGATTTTCACAGGAAGCGCTTTGGAAATTGCAAGAAAATGTTGATAGGACATTAGACAAAGTGGTTTTATTAGGCTTATTGACTGAAAGCTCACTTTTCATGCGAATTGTGACCCAGTGTGCTTAGAGGACAGACTGTCTTCTCCTCCAGACCTCATCCCCCTCCAGCCAAAAGCAATGCTCTTTCCACCCACTCCCAGGATACCTGAAAGCAGGTATGTGTATCATGGGAATGAGAGTAAGGAGAATTAGATGGACCTTCCACTTGCTGCAGTCTGAAAAACTGCTATTAGCCTTTCATTCCTTTGGATTCTGAAAACTGTTTGATCAATAGAAAAAGAAATATAAATGACCTCTAAGTATGTAAAAAGATGCCAAACTGGTCTCATAATAAGGGCAATATAAATTAAAAATATACTCAGATAGAATTTTTTACTAATGAGATTAGCAATACCAAAATTTAACACATTTTTTTTGGTGACCCTTTGAACAAACAGGAATCCTCTTAGCATTGTTGGTGGGTGCCGTCCTGATGGAGGAGAATTAGGAAGAGCTATCAAACTTATAAGTGCAATTACCCTTTGGTTTTAGCAATCCCAATCTTGGGAACTGATCCTTCAGTAAAAATTGCACATATGAATGAAAAATATATACAGTTGTACATTGAAAAACTCTAAATATCACAACTTCAAAACAACTCAAGTTCCATCAATAAGGGACTGGTTAAATTAACTATGAGATATTCACCCAATGGAATATTATACAGCAGTATAAAAGAATGGGGAAGCTCATTATATACCGATATGGAAATATCTCTAGGTTGTACCTTTTTTTAAATCATCTTTATTAGAGTATAACTGCTTTACAATGGTGTGTCAATTTCTGCTTTATAACAAAAAAACTATGGAACGCTTCACGAATTTGCATGTCATCCTTGCGCAGGGGCCATGCTAATCTTCTCTGTATCATTCCAATTTTAGCATATGTGCTGCCCAAGTGTGCACTAGGTTGAATCTTTAAATGGCTAAATGAAGACACAGAGCAGTTCATATATAGCAATATATGTTTAGATGGAAAAAGGGAATCAGAATTCATCTTTATTCTTGCTTGGTATTTGCATAAAGATATATTGAAAGGATACTTAAGAAATTAATAACAGTGGTTACCTGTGGAAAGGAACAAGATGGATGGGGTCAGGGAAAGGAATAAGAATTATCAGTGTTTACTGCTTTTGTTTTTGAACCATGTGTAACCTACTAAATTTTTTTAGAGACAGTATATTTATGTATTTAAGTATTTATTTTGTAAAGCATTTTTTATTGTGGTAAAATATACACAGCTTAAAATCTGCCACTTTCACTATTTTTAAGCATACAATTCAGTGGCATTAATTACATTCACAATATTGTGCAACCCTCAGTATTGTCAACTTCCAGAATATTTTCATCACCCCAAACAGAAACTCTTAACAATTAAGCAGTAACTTTCCAGTCTCCCTTCCCCCAGCCTCTAGTTACCTCAAGTCTTCTTTCTGTCTCTATGACTTTGCCTATTCTAGAAATTTCATATCAGTGGAATCATATAATATTTGTCTTTTTGTGTCCAGTTTATTTCACTTAGCATGATGTCTTCAAGGTTTATGCATGTTGTACCATGTATCAGAACTTCATTTCTTTTTATGACTGAATAATATCCACTATATGCATAAAACACATTTTCTTATCCATTCATCTGTTGGTGGATACTAAGGTTGTTTCTTCCGTTTGTCTATTATGATTAATGCTGTAATGAACATTAGAGTAAAAATATCTGTTTGAGTCCTTGCTTTCAACTCTTTTGGCTATACACCTAAGAGTGGAATTGTTAAGTTATTTGGTAATTCTGAGTTTAACTTTTCAAGAAACCACTAAACTGTTTGCCACCGTGGCTGCACATTTTACATTCCACCAGCACCGTACAAGGATTCCAATTTCTCTACACTGTCGCTAACACTTGTTATTTTCCATTATTTTGATTGTAGCCATGGTAGTAAGTGCGAAACTGTATCTCATTGTGGTTCGACCTGCTCAGAAATTTTAAATTAATGAGAAGACTGTCATAAATATCTTTTATTAAACTATAATACCTGTGAAAAAATACTATAATTCTGTTATTAAATCAAAAAGTCAGTTGACAGCTTGCAGACATCAGGTTGCTAAGGGCCTGCGACTGGGCAGGTCCTATCTTCTGAGTGTAAATAAAAGGCACCTACAACGATGGTTATTAATATCACATGTCTACCAGAAGCTAACTGCTTTATGCCATTGATCTTTCCCCACATTCCTGTGAGATAGATATTTTAATCCACTTTTTACAGATGAGGAAGCTGAGGGTCTTCTAGGATAAAGAACATAGCCAAAGTCAGACCTCTAGTAAATTGAAATGCCAGGATTCAAACAAATGTCTGCTTGACCCCCAGTCCTGAGCGCTTTCTGCCATAACAAGGCTTCAGAGGGAGGGAAACAACCAGGAAGGGACAGAAGACAATCAGGTGACATTTTAATTACTTCCAATCTTGCATGAGTTGGCTGTCATTTAAATGGGTTTTTTGTCCAGGATTTATTTATTATTTAAATTTAAATAATAAATAAATAAATTTTAATAATTTATTTATTATTATAAATAAAATTTTATTATTATAAATAAAATTTAAATTTATTATTTATTATTTATTTATTAAGCCCAAGTCTTTTCTTTTCTTCCTTTCTTCCTGCGGTGTGTGCCCTAACTTGCACCATTTTCTTTGAAATCTCAGATCCACAAACACTTTGCCAAAGACCACAGGGCTTCCTGCTAGCCTGGCACCTGAGGGCCTCTCCTTTCTCTGTGACTTGTGAACGCCCCAGGCTTCAGACCACAATTTCAAATACACTTCCAGCTAAGTGGCAGTTCCTCTACAGAAAGGAATGAGGTACGAGGCAGAAGAGATAGGCTGAACTCCAAGCTAGTCTGAACTGGGTCCTAGCAGAAAGAGAGTGCACCCAATGGTCAACTCATTCCATCCATGTACTGACAGGTGGAATGAATTGCCAGCCCCTTCCATGGATATCACGTTCTGCTTCGGGCACAGTGTCTTCATCTGTGAACAGCTGCTGCCAAATGCTGCGTGGAGATGGCCTGCCTGCCCACCCGCCCCCCACCCCCACCAAAGAGAGTCTGCTGTAGAGCAAACCAGTCGCCTCTTGACCAGGTGCACATATGGGTGGGGCCATTAACAAGACCTGGGCAACCATCATCACACAGAGAAATATCAAACCCTGGGAAATTTTATGACCTTGCCAATGAAGCTAAGCTCTTTCTCTGTAGAAACTCAAGACAACTTTTACCACTTCATCTCAACACAAAGAAGCTTTTAATGAGCTATATTACAATAAAAGCATTTCACTTGGAGAAGAATGTGTCACAGCGAGATATTACTTCAAGACAGATTTGTGTCCCTTGAATGGTGATATAAAAATAATCTTAAAAAAAGTTAGCCCAATTTATAAGAAAATCTTTTGTATATATATATATGGAGGCTACTCATTCAGAAAAAAACCCAATTCTGACTCTGTTGGGTAGGCTTTTAGATTCAGGTTCAAAAGGAAGGTCAAAGAAAGTGCGATCTGAAGCTTCTTGGAAAGATCTGGAATATATATGCCACCCTGCTTCTTCCCTCATGCTACTTGTATCATTGTGACCATCCACTAAACCCAGAACACTACAAGACTCTGTTCTTACCTTTTTTCTCCCCAGTTTAATTATTTTTAAATAGTTTTGAATAATAAAATTAAAACGTGAATTTATTTTCATTGTAAACTTTAACTAAATGTGAAATCCCCTTAACTCTCCCCAATCTCATTCCACATGGACATTTTCTATAATCAGCTTAGTGTGTACCATTCTGGGTCTTTTACAAACATTTACACTGACATAAGTACATTGTGACCCAGCTGTTTGATGAATAAACAGCTATTCAACAAATATTTTTTGAACACTTACTATTCAGAAGGCTTTGTTTCAGGTACAGGGGATATGAAAAGATTAGGTTATAATACATTGAGCACTTAACTTATGCCAGGACTTGTGCTGAGGAATTTACCTTTAATTTTGGATTTAATCAGCACAACAACCCTGAAGAGGTGTACTGCTCTTTGTTCTACAGGTGAGAAAACTGAAGTTCAGAGAAGCTAGGTGATTTACCCAAGGTCACAGATGATAGATGATAGAGCTCAGACTCAAACAGAGGAGTGGCTGTGGAGAGCCCATAGTTTAATGACACAGCACGACAATGTACTGAAATAATAGTCGGTGTTGCCCCAGTGTTCAAGACACTCCTCCTAGGGCTTTACATATTTTGACTGATTTAATGTTGACAACAACACGAGTATGTAGTGTTATCAGCCCCCATTTTACAGATGTGGATACTGAGGCTCAGTGAGGTTAATTAATTTACCCTAGATTATGCTAGTAATAAGTGCCAGAGCTGGGATCGGAATCCAGACAGTCTGGTTGCATTCCTTCATCTCTTAACTTCTACGTTACACTGTCCAACCCAATATTATGTGCACTGATGCAGATTCATGCTTAACAACTATGCAGCTCTTAATCATGTTTGCTTAGAGGTTTAACAACAATTAAAAATGCTTCCTTATAATGTAAATAAAATAATGGAATTCAGAATCATATATACGGTATGATTCTAATTATATCCAATAGATGGTCGAAAAATTTTTAGTAAGAAATTCATTTTAGTAAGAAATTCATTTTTTTGAAGTCTACTTTCTTTAAGGTTGTATAAAAAATATGAGTAGAACCAAAAGTAAATTAAACATTTTCACCCCGATTTACACCACAGTCTAGTTCTTCACGTTAACTTTACTCTTCAAACAACAGAAAGTGGGTGGCACTTTAGGAATTGGGAAAGAAGCCGGCTCCTCAAGGCACACATTTGTTTCTCCTGTTGGGTGTTTTTTCCCTTGCCATTTAGAAAAGGTCACCAAGTCTCTGTGTTCTCTTAATTCACCTGAGATTTGGTGGGAGGGTGGGCAAAAGCAAAAGTGGCCAGACAGTCAGCAGATCTGACACCCACCTGCACCCAGCCTCCTGGAGGAGATTATGCCGTGTTGTGAGACGTGGTGGCCAGGTGAGTGTTTTTGCAGGAGGGGAGGTGGAAACAGGAGAACTGACCAGAGGTATAGGGAACTTCTCCCATCCCTGGGAAGTAGCTGGGCTTTTTTTCCCAGGTTCCTCAGTGAATGGAGACCAGTCCCCACATCCATGGTGACACCTAGCCCACTAGTAATATGACTTGGAGGGATAGTGCAAATATATGGTGAAGGATTGGGGGAAAGAGGGGAGGCAGGGGCTAAGTAGTAAAAACCATGCACTGGGAGGCCATATCAAGGATCCCTATGCCTGGCTTTAAAAAGTTAGATACCTGTAGTGACCAGTATAGAATGAAGAAAAAAAGTCCCTTTCCAGAATGTTCTTGAGACTGCAAAAGAGCACATAACATTTTTGGGAAGACATCCCTTCACTCAACTTCCATGCAGTATAGGGGTTAATAATGATTGAACCTTTCCTCCAACTCTGCTGGTGAGACCTTAGATTAAATTTGATTTGAAGATTGAAAGGAACTCGACATTCTAGGTAGAGAAAAGACACAGGAAAACCTCAACTGTTGTTCTCTTTAGGTAGTGGAATCATGGGTTATTTTTTTTCTTTATCATTTTCTGTATTTTCAAGTTTTCTATGATTGTCACTTGTTCCTTACAAAATCATAAAACCAATTACTTTTTAAAAACTCTTATTAGTTATGTCACTTCACCATCCATCTGGCTTACTCATGCTTTATTTTCATCTAGACATTTTTACACTGCAAATGTTTGTTACAAGTAGGACAGCTATGATTTTTTCTCTAGAATCCAGTCCAAGAATTTGCATTTAGATATATGTAAATGAAAGCAATTTAGGCCAACATTATTCTATATGCTACTTGAAAAGAATTTTTAAAGTGTTAAGGAAAACTAGAGGGATTTAATCACTTTGTTCCATGCCAAACTCTAAGTCCAGAATCAGGCCATAAATGATGACAGGGGCCAGGCCAGCAACACCTCGACTAATGCTCCCAAGTGGTCATTCTGGCAACTAATTCCAACTTTGAAGAAAGGGAAACTGGGCCAAATATACAGGCCTAACAGAAAACCCCCATAGGCTGCTTGCATAATTGGAACAGCTACTTTGCAACTTCTCCTTGAGTCAATCACTGGTTTACAGTTATAGTTATTCACTTCAATTAGATGTGAACTGATACCAAAAATAGATGGGCTGTGTCAAGTTACTTTATCTCAGACGCAAGCGAGTCTATTATAATCCTATATAGAAACTAGTGCTTTTTAGAGACCACCTGCAGACAGATCTGTCTTTATCCAGACCTGCAAATGCAAACTGGATCCTAGGCTTCAGATCAGCACCAGGTCATCGTCAGGCTTCCTAGGGACTCCCTGTGTTGGTCTCATACATATGAGATTTTCTGAAGAATCCTAGTTGCTCGGTATCAATCCTTTCTTTTGTGTCCCACAGTCTCGCCTGTGATTTGCCTTCCAGTTTTTGCAAGAACTTTTATCTACAGAGCACTGTTTCCCTGAGCCACACCACTATGGATTGGAGTTTATTGTCCCAATGTAAGCTAGCTGAATAAATGCAAACTAGAACCTAATGTTCAGCCTTGCAGGATTTCCTTGAACCTGCTTGCCTGCGTCTAAGGGGTGCTTGGGCAACTGCTTGCCATTCATGGCTGTGGACCTGAGCCATCCTTGCTAAAATATCTGTCCCTTGGTATCATCTCCTCCCACCCCATTTATCCCAGTAATGGATGAGTCCATCCTTTACCATCGTTGGTCTTTACTCTCCAACAAATCAGCTTTGTGCCTTGTCATTCTTCACCTTTCATGTAACTAAGTTCAATAAACCATTTATTGAATATGACCTCATGTTGGTACTATTTCAGGTTGATACTAAGATGAATAAAGTTAGATCTTTGTCCTTAAGAAATTCATACTTCAGTGGATGTATTAGTTTCCTAGGGTTGCCTTAACAAAGTACCACAAACTGGGTAGTTTAGAGCAACAGAAATTTATTGTCTCACAGTTCTGGTGGCTAGTTCTGAAATCAAGGTGTTGGCAGAGGTGATTCCTTCTAAGGTCTGTAGGGACAATCTGTTCTTTGTCTCTCCCCTGGCTTCTGGTAACCTTGGGTGCTCCTTGGCTTGTAGATGGTGTTCTCTCTGTGTCTTCACATTATCTTCCCTCTGTATCTTTTCTCTTTTAACAAGGAAACCTATCATACTGGATTAAAGGCCTACCTCCTCCAGTATGACCTCATCTTAACTTAGCTCATTGCATCAGTCACAACCTTATTTCCAAATAACATATTCTGAGAGAGTGGGGGTTAGGATTTCAACACATGAATTTTGGGGGAAGGCAGTTCATCCTGTAGGAGTGGGCAAAATGTATACAAATAGAATTAAATAGAATAAAATATGAGAAGCTAAATACTAACGATAAGCGCTAAGGATGAGTAAAGCACAGAGAAGTGTTGCATTATGATTGAGGTAAACTAGGCAGGGTTGACTCATGGCAGAATGAAGCTGTCATCTGAACAGTGAGTCAAGGATTCTCCTGGTGATGCTGCCACAGCGCAGAGAAGAATGTCTCACTACACCTGAACATGTAAAAGCCTCCCTCACCTGTAGGCAGCAGGCCAGAGTGACTGGGATCCTCTGGGCACACGTTTGACCCGTCTCTGAGTCCACCAGAGAAAATGGTCTCCCCACAGTATACGCTGTACAACTGATATCTGGGTGTCAGAGTCTACTGCGCTTATCAGATTTATTAGATAAAATTGCCGGAGGGCGGAAGTACCAAAAAGCATGAGTAATTAAAACACTGAGCTGCAATATTATTAAAAGTATATTAAAATCAATGACATCCATTTGAAAAGATATATTTCACACCCTGTCCTCCACAGTGGGCAATGTGGCTGAACAGAAACAGCCAAGCAAGGACTATTGTTAATGAAGGTCCTTGTGGAAAAGGCTGCCAGAGACAAAATGAGTTAAGTTCTTTATTGTGTCTTGACAGCCCACATGAATCTATGATAATGATAAATGTTCTCATTTCAAACTTTTTTCTTTTCCTGAGACATTTTACGTGTTATCTCCAATTTGCTTTGAATTTCTCCAAAGACATATGTTCTCCAAGAAAGTCTCTGCTTGCTTTCCATTAAGTAAGATCTTATCAAGGTGTTTGCATGTGACATCATGTTAGGACTATTAATCTTGTGACAGGACATGAAAAGGGGGGAGGGGGATTCCTTAACAGGTTGAGGGCTATTACCCTTGAGAAACAGTCCTCAGCACCCAACAAAAAGCACCAGCTTAGGAACTGCAACTGAAATTATTAATAAGCACTTTCCCAAAGCTAAAACTCTAGGCAAGAAGGTTGCTCCTCAGAAGGGTGCACAGTGGACAGTGGAAGCCAAAATGGCTTGTGTGCCACTGGGCTGGACCCTGCTGCTTCTGGATCATGGACCTGAAGGATTCTGGCAGGACACCAAAGGATGGTTGTTAATTCTCAGTGGCATTAAGTCTTCTCTGGTATTAAGACACAGCAAGTGGGGGCAACAACACAGATCTAGTGTGAAAGGAAAGATGATAATTCCCTTTTGCTGCTATAATGATTCTCTAAGGTACACAAACACATACACACTCGTGCACACAAACACACACAGATACACACACAGACAACACTTTAACAGACCGGCAGGAAATTGGCTTAAGATGAGGCTTTAGCAGTAAGCAAGGTCTAGACCAGCTGGGCCATAAGAGTATGATAAGGACTTTGATATTTGTCCTAAGAGCAATGGGAAGTCTTTGATGGATTTTAAGACAGAAAATACACCGTCATATTTGCGGTTTTCAAAGGTTATTTTGCCTGCAGCGTGGATATAGATTTAAACAGGGCAACGGTGGAGGAGCACAGTGGACTCCCTTGGCTACAGCAAGCCTATGAAGATGACAAAAGTGTATAAACCCCAGCAAGCGATATTTAGATGTTAAATCAAAGGACTTGATGGTGGCTTGAATACTGCAGATGGGAAAGAACATGATAAGAGACTTCCAGTTTTCTAGGCATACAACCAGATGGATGGTAGTGAAGTTATAGAGACAAAATGAAAAGGGGATAGTCTGACCACGTGGTCATGAGTTGGATTTTGAACATATTGCGTTGGCCAAGATTATAAAATATTTAAGTAGGAATGTTAAGTCGGGTATGCCTATACCTTAATGTAGCTTGGCATCTAATCTACTCAATACTGTCCAGCTATCTCTCCTTTGTTTTGCTAAATCAGTCTCAAAGTTTGTTTGTTTGTTTTAAATTTAATTGCAAACATTTTTATAATTGGAGAGAATGAGAAATCTTAGAATTGTGTTAAACTAGATGTATATAAAATGACCTAAGAAATGCTTTTTTTCCCTTTTTTATCCAGGAAGTGTTGTGATTTGAAGGAGCAGATATCATACAGGGGTCAAGGGTCTACCAGAGCAGCAAAAAATGTAGCAAAGTCAGTTCAACCTTGGTTAGGTACTAAGAGAACTGAGGTTTATTATCTGTAGGGAATTATATGTGCTCTTGCCATATGTTAACCAGCTTTTTCTATTCTTCTCCAGACTATATCCATTTGGTGTCTCTGTTTAGGGGAATACAGAGTGCAGCCCCACAGTACAGTTCTGCCAATATGTCAGGACAAAGCCTGCATCCAGACCAGTCATTGGGGGAGAAATATGTCTGTTCCATGTTCCCTGTTTCTTCCAACTAGTTTGAGACAGGTCTCAGAATTTGCCTGAATATTATTCTGAATCTATGAAGTAAATGCCAAGTATTTTATCTCCATATCCCTAAAAGTGAGAATGGGTTGCTAGGGGAAATGCTCGTCAGTCATAAAGCATTTCCAAAGGGAGGATATATTGAATGAAAATGATAATTCTTGTCTTGTTTAACGAGCTTTCATGGAAGCTCCTGGGGGTAGTAAAAATTTATACTCCTACCAGGACAGCCCCAGAATATGGCATCCGCATGGGATGGAATGTGGTTCTGGGAAGCTGAGAAAAGGACAGCTGTCGGTTCCCCTTTACTTGACTGAATAGTTCATCTCGGCTGTACCTGGGAGGTTTATATCTCATGGGGTGGAAGATGGTGTAATCAGGTCAGAAATTTTTGACTTAATCCTTTCTTAGAAAAAGGCTGACTGTTGAGTGTGGGCTGAATAGCGTGCAGTCAAGTTTAACATTGACAATAACCTAAAGCTGAAGACTGGTAAAGGATTTGCACTCTGCGAGCTGCCATGGACTAAAGGACAGCTAGACTGTTACAGAGATCCCAGAAAGACTTCACAGGATAAAGCAGTACAAGCCATCTCACTGCCTCAAAGAACACAAAAGACTACAGTAACACTAGGTTTATTCCAATACTTATTCTTTATGATTCTCAATCTTCTCATAAGTAAAATGGAAACAGTGAGACTTACCTTATAAGGTTCTTGTGAAGATTAAATGAATGAAGGATGCCAAGTGTTAGAGCAGCACTTGGGACCTTCCAGGAGCTCTATACACAACAGATTATTATTATTATTGAAATAAAGATTAAAATATCATTGTTAAGAAATTATTACAGAATATAATTTTATCGGTTACTATAATAAGGTTCTCATATAAAGGAAATTTTCTATTTAAAATGAAAAAAGTGACAACACTTCTGCCTTTTGTCATGAGCTATAATCATTCATGTTAGTAGAAGAATAAATTTTCTTTCACTTACAAAAACTGATGGGAATGCAAGCCATGCCTAAGAATTTGACGTTTAAGGTGAGACTATAATTTTAAGACCTTAAATGTTGCCTTTGTTTAACAAAAGGTCTTACTGATCATTTCTGATGGGATAAGAGAAGTCCCAGTCCTGAAGGAAAAAGAATAAGGGTAAGAAAACTGAACTGTTTTGCAAAATGAAGCAAGAAGAATTTTTATTTTAGCCCTGTGTTCCAGGAATTAATTTTAATATATTTAGTACCCTTTTACTTGAAAATGATTTTAAAGAAACACTCAATTCAAACTGGCTTAAGCAAAAGAGAGAACTTATTATGTAGAAGTCCGGGGACAGCATCAACTTTAGGTGGAACTAGTTTTCAGATGTGCTCCAGGCCCCATCTATTGATATTCTGTTGGAGTCCACGTGGTAGCCACAAGTTGCCTCAAACCCACACCAGAATAATACCTTGGAGGTCTTGCTCCTCTGAAGCAAAGGAAGATAATTTTCCTATAAGAAAAGGGAACAAATTCTTAGTGTACACACACTCACACACATCTCACCATACAAATCTACTTAACATGTGGGTGGAAAATTGAAGATTCCTGGTGTTTCCTCATATTCCCCATTTGGGAAGAAGCCTGTAAGCCTGGATTCCTTGTACGGGATACTGAGTCATAGAAAATGTGTACTCTAACCCAGATCTCACAAGCCCAGCAGAGGGTGCAGCACAGGAAAAGTCTTGCCTAAATAAGTTGTACTGTTGGCTTTGGTCCTGTGAGTACATTTGTCCCTGAGAACCCAAAGAATGGACATTTACATCAGAGCAGCACAACACAGTGGCTAAGATGACAATAACTATGTAGCCCCTCTAGCTGACGTGCTGTGATAATGAATTTGATGTGTCAAATTGGCTGGGCCACAATCCCCAGATATTGGTTCAAATACTGGTCTGGATGTTGCCTGAAGGTATTTATTTAGATGAGATGAAGATTTAAATTGGTAGACTTTGAGTCCAGCAGATTACCATCCATAATGTGGGTGATCTTCATCCAGTCAGTTGAAGGCCTTAAGGGAAAATGATGGAGGTTCTCCTAGGAAGGAGGACTTGTACCTACAGACTGTTTTTGGACCCAAGCTCCAGCATCAACTCCTCCCTAGGCTTCCACCTTGCCGGTGTGCCCTGCAGAGTTTGGACTTGCCAGGCTCCACAGTCACGTGAGCCAACTCCTTACAATAAATCTCTCTCTCAACATATACACACTCACACACAAATACACACATACACTCGCACACACACACACACACACACACACACACACACACACCTTATTAGTTCTGTCTTTCTGGAGAACTGTGAGTAATACACATACTAATGTGGATGTGGTACTAGTATATCTGGAAGAGCCAACTTAGTCCTTGTATTAGTTTCCCATTGCTGCTGTAACAAATCCATAAATTTAGTGGATTTAAACAGCATAAAGTTATTATCATGTAGTTTTGGAGGTCAGAAGTCTACTGCAGGTGTCACTGGGCTAAAATGAAAGTGTTAGCGTATCTGCCTTCCTTCTGGAGGCTCTAGGAAAGAATCCGTCCCTTGCCTTCTCCAGCTCTGGACGTCACCTGCATTCCTTGGCGCATGGCGAATCCCTCCCTTTTCAAAGCCTGCAGTATGGTGTCTTCCAATTTGTCTCTGAGTCTGACTCTTCTGTTTCTCTCTTATAAGAACCCTTCTGGTTACTTTGGGCTCACCTGGATAATCCAGGGTCATCTCCCTCAAAGTCTTTAGTTCAGTCACATCTGCAATGTCTGTTTCGTCATGTGAAATAACAGATTCACAGGTCCCAGGGATGAGGACATGCACATTTTATGGGAGTCTTTATTCTGCCTACCACAGCTCTTCGTGATGCATTCAGTCACCCACTCAACAAGAATTTACTGAACGACCACCATGTGCTGTGAGCCGAGACAACTTTCTGCTGTTCTAGAAGCTGGCATTTCAGCTAACAGTGAATAAAGACAGGTCTGGTTTTCACTCTCATGGAGTTTACTTCTAATAAGGTTAGACACAAAACAGGTAAGTAAATAGATATAGAGATACATTTAATTTCAAATTTCAATAGATTTATAAGAAATCTGGAAAAAAATGGATTAGTGTGATGACTGGAGTTGGGATGGGAGGGCTTCTAAGGTGAGGCTTTTGAAGCTGTGACTCAAATTGGAAGAGGCCACTAGCCATATCAAGATATGTGAGAAGAACATTTCAGGCAGAGGAAACAGCCATTGCCCAGGCCTCCAGTAGTGATGAGTGTGATGTGTAGGAGAATGCAGTTACATGGTGGCACAAGATGGCATCAGAGACAGGAGCAGAGCTGGGTCGTGTAAGGTTTTGTAGGCTTTGGGTTTATGCAAGGGCTTGAGGAGCCACCATTCTTCCCTGCGTAGGATGGTCCTTGGTAGAGAAATATGCTCCCACTAAGGAGCTGCTCACCAGGTGAGCTGCTGGTAGCCCGTTTCTGGCTGACGACAATTTGTCAAGAGTCCTCCATTCAGGCCCTATCCCTGCCAGCGATTTTTCCTTTCCCATAGAATACTTCCTACCACACCAGCAATTTGCCACAGTCAACATGCTTGCATGATTTAAACAGCAAAACTTCTTTGAGTTTATGTAGAAATATCTGAATTTGCTGATCATTCTTCAAATGCATTTTGCCCATGTGGAAACACACACAGAATATTCATAGGAAAAGAAATTAGGTTTGTTGTCTCCTACCTAGTTCAACCATTTAGTGTTAGCATCTTATCACTACCCAATAAAAAAAATTACAGATGCTCTCCCCCCCACCCCAACTTAACTAGGTTTCAATAAAAGCTATTGTAGGTTTCTTTCCTTCACGACAGGAGAAAGTCTCTGTGTTTCTCAACACACATAAATTTGCAGGAAACAGAGCTGAAGGTAAAGGGGAAAATTGATTTGATAATCTTGAAGCGTAATTCACCTGGGGGAAAAAAATGTCACAACCTTATTTTTAAAGTCCAAACAACAACAACAAAAAACGTATCCTTTTCTGTGTGGGCAGTTAGGGCAGGAATCAGGAACCTAGTTAAGTAGCAATTTGAGAATCATAGTCAGAAAATAGCAAATAAAACAAAAAGTGTTACAAACAAACAAACACACAACAAACAAGGACTGGCTTGATCCTTGGTAAACATCAATCTCTAACTTCATCTATAGTGTTCTCCATATCTGATTTCTCCCTTCACCTATGTCCCCACTCATTTTCATTAATTTATGGTTTATCCTTTCTGTGCTCCTTTTAGGTAAAATAAGCATACACATACATATTCTTATTGTCTCTTTCTTACAATAAAAGAAACATATTACCCTGTACTTTGTTTTTGTCCACGAATCTTTAAAATAACTCCATATCAACTTCTCTCTCTCTCTCTGCCTCTCTCTCTCACCGTGGGTGTCTCTCTCTAGATGGTTTCACAGTACTTCATTTTATGATTATACTATAATTTATTCAGTGTCCTATGACAGAATGGCTATTTCGGTTATTTTCTATAAATTGCTATTATATATAATGATGCATTTATAACTTTGGTTTGTATTTGTGGGACTACATCTTCAGGCAAATTCCTAGAAGTGGGTTTGCTCTATCAAAGGGTCATAGGGTAAATGAACACATGGTTTTGTGAGACAGTGAAAAATTCCCTTCCAATGGGATTGGACCAGTTTGCACTCCCACCAGCAATTTGTGAGTGTAGGTTTCTCCATTGCCTCACCACAGAGTGGATTGTTAGGTTTTTAAATTTTTCAGTTAAGAAGTCATATCACACAGTAGATTTAATTGGCATTTCTCTTATTATGAGTGGAGGTTTTTTTCTCATATTTATATACTAGATGTAAATCTTTTTATGGAATTGTATATTCATGGTTTTGCCCATTTCTTCTAACAGATTTTGATATTTTTCCCCTTTGATAGTACAGAATTCTGTATTAAAAAAAATCAGCCTTTTATCAAGACATTTCATCTATTTTTACACAGTGTCATCTTCTTTAGATTTTACTTATGGTTTCTTTGTTATGAAATCTGTTTCTATTTAGTAAAATTTACCAGTCTTTTCTTTTATGGTAACTGGATTTTGAATCTAGCTAAAAAGGCTTTCCCCACCCTCAGATTATAGAAAACTTACCCATATTTTCTGCTAATAGTCATATGGTCTCATTATTTGTTCTTACATTTCAGCCTCATTTGGAATTTTTTCTGGTGCATTGTGTGAAATATAAATTCAATTTTATCTTTTTTCCAAATAGCTATCCAGCTGTCCCCAATTTATAAAATGTCCATGTTTTCCCCAGTTTTTTGCAATATTACTTATATGAAATTTTCATATACACTTGGGTTTATTCCTAGGCTTTCTACTAGGTTTCATTAGTATATTTATTTGTGTCCCAGTACCACACTTTTAAAATCAAGGCTTGATTGTATATTTTAATGTCTGGTAGGGTTAGTTCTCCCTTATTCCTCTTCTTTTCCAGGGATTTCCAAGCTACTCTTCCATGTTTTTTTCATATGGTCTTCAAAACAACTTATCTGATTCAGGGGAAAAAATCTTGTTATTTGTATAGGGCTTGCACTGAATTTATACACAAAATTGAAGAAAATCTTTATGATGTTGAATCATCCCATGCAAGAACAGGTATCTCCTTCCATTTCTTTAGGTCTTTGCCTTTATCAGAAGTGCTTTCAAGTTTTCAACGTATATGTTTTGCCCATTTCTTATTAAGTTTATTCCTAAATATTGAGAGAGAGGGGAAGAATTGTAAGAACTTTTGCTTTTGATGACTTACTCTATTATATTGTTTTTTTCTATTTTTTTCCACTGTTGTTATTTTTATTGTTTCCTTCATTCTCCTTACCTTATGTTTCTTTTGATTTTCTTTTTCTAGGTTAAAATGGAAGCTTGGATTATTTAGCCTTTTCTTTACTAACACAGGATTAAAGTTATAAATTTACCTCTAAGACCTGTTAGATGTATTTCACAAAGTTTGTATTGTTTTTATTATCTTGCAGTTCAGAATATTTTCTAATCTTTCTTGTAATTTTACCTTTGACCCATGAGTTATTTAGAATTCATTTATCTGTTTTTTTCCTCAAAATTTAAAAAGTTTTTATATTTGAAGAATATATTTTTAGATATCGTATTTAATTGTAATGATTATTTTTTTCTTTTTAGCACTTTAAAAATATTCCATCATTTCCTAGTTTGCATTGTTTCTGGTGAGAAATAGGTTGTAATTCTTTTTCTTTTTCCCTCTGTAATCTGTCTCTTTTTCTCTGTTACTTTTAAGATTTTTCTCTTCATCATTGTTTTAATAAATTTGATTAAGATATGCCTTGGGCTTTTTCTTATGTTTACTTTCTTGCTGCTCAGTGAGCTTCTTGGATCCATATGTTGATATTTTTCATATTTTCTGACCTTTAATCCTTCATGGGATCCAATTTTATTTTCATTAGACTGTTTATATTATCCTAGAGAAGTGAAGTTCAGCTTGTTTTTGTTTGTTTCTTCTTCAGTATCTCTTTTTTTAATTTGCTTAGATTAGTTTCTATTGTCATATCAAGGTCTCTCATCTTTTCTCTTGTAGTATATAATTTGTTTTTCAGCATATTTAGGAATATTTTCATTTCAAATATTGTATTTTTCAGCTCTAGTTGTCTCTCATTGGCTGAGCTCTTGCCAGGTGAGAAGAGGAAGTCTTTCTTCTTCATGACGGACTCAGCTATCATCATAGGGCATGAGAGCTTTCCCTTCTGGCCTCCAGATTCTGTTTTGTTTGAGGTTTCTGTTTATTAATTTTTACATTTGCATGCAAGAAGGACATGAATTTGGGGGGTGGTCAAAAGTGGGATGCTATGATCTGAAAGTTTATGTCAAATCCCGCGCCCCAATTCATATGGTGAAAACCTAGTGCCCAATGCAATGGTATTGAGAGGTGGGACATTTGGGAGGGGATTAGGTCATGATGGAGCAGCCTTCATGAATGAGATTTATGTTTTTATGAAAGAGGCCTGAGGGAGGTTCCTAGTCCCTTCTTCCAATTAAAGCTACAAGGACACTTCTGTGATATGGAAGCTGGCCTCACCAGACCATGTTGTTTTTCTGATCCTGGACTTTCGGCCTTTAGAATTGTAAGAAATAAACTATCATTGTTTATAAGCTACCCAGTTGCTAGTATTTTGTTATAGCAACAAAAATGGACTAAGACGATCAGTTTATCATTACCTAATATTTTACCTAATACTAATATTACCTAATACTTTTTCTTTCTCCAGGAGTTCTTTGTTCTGCCTTGTAGCATCTCATCCTACACAGTGCAACTTTAAACCAAAGATTGAAGGGAAGCCTTACACAGATTTCTGGGGATCTTTCTCTGAGTAGTTCCCTTCTTTCCACTCAACCACACAGAGTCTAATTACCTAATCCTCCTCAAGTTCTAATCTGTGTTTCTTCCATTCAAGGAGTCCACTGTGTTCTGCAATGGACTCCCCTTCCCTGTACCACAGCCCAGAAATTGCCGTCAAGAAGAAACGCTGGGAAATCATAGGGCTCCTCTCATTTGTTTCCCTTCTGTCAGAGGCCACAGTCTTACAATATATCTATTTTTTGTCCAAAGTCTAAATACAATTGTTTCATATATTTTGTCTACTCTTAATTGTTTGTATCAGAAGAGCTAGTCCCGTACTAGTTAATCCATCATGGTCAGAAGCAAAAGTTCTCTTCATAGCACTTTACTATTCAAAGAAAAAGAGACTATCATGGTTAGGAAAAAAAAATCTCAAGGATCAGCAAGAGACTAACCCACCCCACTCCCATGAGATTTGAATTTCCTTTTCTAAATATCTAGTAAATTGCTGTTTGGACTATACTTAATCATCTCCAGTAATGACGAGGCCAGTATTCCCAAGGTAGACTTACATCCTAGGCTGGTAGGAGAGCCTTCTTTATAATGAGCAGAACTCTGTCTCCCTGTAACTTCTACCTCATCCTTATTTTATCTCTCAGTTCAGTAGGTCTACTCTGTCTTCCACTGAATGGTCCTACAAATAGTTGAAAACAGCATCATGTTCCCAGAACCAGCTCTCGTCCAGACTGAGCATGCCCATTCTCTCTGACTTACTCCACAAGAGTGAGCAAGTAAGGAAGAAAGACAACTGCTTTACTGTATTCTCTTCCCTGCCTTTAGGTATCAATATATGCACCAACTTGAAATCTCAGAAGAAAATTGCCCTTAAAGCCCTCCTGCACTCTTAGCTTGAATCAGATATGCCTACTTTGATCAAAGGATCACTCAGCTTTGGCAAACAGCCTTTGTAGTTGGCATCTTTCAGAATATCTTGTTACCAAGCCAAACTTAGGTCCACTCGCCGGTGCTTAGTAAAGCCAATCTACTGACACCAGGTTGTGGTGCAGGTAAGTGCACTATCTATTGCAGGGAGCCAAGCAAGGAAGTCAGGGGAACTAGTGCTCAAAACATCCAAACTCCCTGATGGGTTTCAGGAAAGCATTTTTAAAGGCCCTGTGAGGGAGGGGAGTTGCAGGGTATATGATCAGCTTGTACACAATTCTCTGATTGGTTGATGGTAAGGTAACAGGATGGTGTCACATTATCAATCCTCAGGCTCCAGTAGGTCTGGGAGCTATGTGCTCATCATCATCAAGTAGTTAACTTCTTCTGTTTAGTGGGGGTTTTAGCATCTGTAAAACAACTCAGAAAATGTGCAACAGATGCTGTTATCTAGGTACTTCAGAGAGGAACTAAAGCAGAGGACATGGGGTAAGGGGTTTGTCCTGGGGAAGCGCCATAGTGTCCTGGTTGGTTACAATCCTAGGACTAGTGAAAAGAGCCTTTACATAGCTCTATGACATAGAAAACACTACTCCTCACTATGTTTTCAAATAAAGCCACAGGACAAGTAGATAATAGCTTCATTAATTGGGAAATGGGAACTAGAAGACAGGGAGGAAAGTATAATTTTATTGAAGTATATGGTTCCATTTCCAATTGATAACTTTAAAAGTAAAATTGGACATAAAATTTCAGCCTCTAAAAGTCAGTGAGGGGACTTCCCTGGTGGCACAGTGGTTAAGAATCCACCTGACAACGCAGGGGACACTGGTTCGAGCCCTGGTCTGGGAAGATTCCACATGCCACGGAGCAACTAAGCCCATGCACCACAACTACTGAAGCCCGTGCACCTAGAGCCTGTGCTCCGCAACAAGAGAAGCCACTGCAATGAGAAGCCCGCGTGCCACCATGAAGAGTAGCCCCTGCTCGCCACAACTAGACAAACCCCTGTGCAGCAACGAAGACCAAATGCAGCCAAAAATATATTAATTAATTAATTAATTAAAAACAAAAAGTCAGTGAATATATCTGAAGATCAGGTGTACTTTATGGTCCTGATATTATTTATTGCTTGATTTTCTCCTAATAATGAGATATCAGCACTTTGATTTTATTCTAAAATTAGGTTTAATCTTACTTAATAAATGTGTTATAGTCAAGTTAAAGATACATTGTCTTGGAAAACATGTTCACCTCTTTGTTTCTAATAAAGACCAGTCTGGGGGCAGTGGGCTTCATAGCTTAATTCTGACAGTTTGTTTTAATTGGTAGGCTACGCCTTATTTCTTTCAGTTCCTAAGTCTGCGCTAATTTGCATAACAACATTCACAGAACATTGTGAAACATAATTCTCACTCATTAAAAAAATGCAGATGCTAAATGTCAGGCATTTACATTTTGAAACAGTGATTTCCTTCAATCTACTTTATCTTAGTTAACTTTTAAAAACTGATTTCCCAAGGGCTAAAGTGTAGGAAAACCTTGGTAAGTAACTTTACCTCAGGCGGTTTTTAATAGAGATAGCAGTTCCACCAAAGTGTCTCCTTATTACCATGTAATGTTTCACAGGGCTGTGGTGGGTTCTGCAGCCCAGGAGTAGCTATAAACATTTTTGTTGTCTGAGACAGAACAGTTGATGGGTAATACTTGCTTTTTCTTCACAGACTCTTTATTTACCCAATTAAACTTGTCTCATAAACTCTCTGCTCCTTTCTGTAATGATTAGGATTCGATCTGATGTTGGAGTCAGATATCTGGTTATTCAGTTCTGCTACCCGTAGAGAGTTAACATTTTCCAGTGGCTTACGATGAAAAAGAGGAGAAAGAAGAGTTGAAGTGTCAGAGTTTTTGCAACCTGTTACATTTTTGTGTCACTCTAAGACATGCCTGGAGAAAGAAGAGAAACTGACCACGAGATAGGCCTGAGAATTAATCCCAAAGGAGAAGTTGGATAGATCAGGGGTCCCCAACCCCCAGGCCACAGACTGGTACTGGTCCATGGCCTGTTAGGAACCGGGCTGCACAGCAGGAGGTGAGTGGTGGGCGAGTGAGTGAAGCTTCATCTGTATTTACAGCCGCTCCCCATCGCTCGCATTACTGCCTGAGCTCCGCATCTTGTCAAAATTATGGCGAGTTGTATAATTATCTCATTATATATTACAATGTAATAATAATAGAAATAAAGTGCACAATAAATGTAAGGCACTTGAATCATCTCAAAACCATCCCTCCCCTGACCCCAGTATGTAGAAAAATTGTCTTCCATAAAGTTGGTCCCTGGTGCCAAAACGGTTGGGGACAGCTGGGATAGATAACTCTGGGCTTTGCCAGGCAAGGGACCAGAATATGAACAGAAAGGAGTAACCTGCAACTTCTATCATTTCATCTTTGCCTTGTTCTCCTAATACTTGCTGAGGGTAGGTAACTATGGATCTATTGGCATTTATCAGCACCCACTAGAAATCAAGAGCTTTCCAACTTTAATTAATTTTCATTAACTTTCATGGCTCCACTCCATTTCCAACCTTCCTTCTTTCTTTTTTTTTTTTTTTTAAATGTACCAAAATACATTACACACCAACTGTGGGCCACTCCTCATGCTAGGTCCTGAAAATGCAAAAGTAAATGTCAAGGTCCTTGCTTTGAAGGAGTTCATAGACAAGACGATGAACCGGAGAATTGAGAGTTTAAGAAGGCTAAAGACTGAGATAGGCCAGGTCCAAACCTAAAATTTAGTGGGTCAGAAAGAACTCCTGGAAGAGATAACACAGTAACTGGATCTTAACAGATAAGCAGTTAGCTAGACAATGAAGGGGTAGAGGTGACGAAGGCATTCAGAAGACTGAGAAATATGGACAAAAAATGTCATTTGCCATATCAGTAACCAAAGGATACTGCAGCCATCAAGCCAGTAGCCACTGTAGCCACCACCAGCTGTGTACCCTGGGAGGATTCAGGATGGAGAAAAATAGGATACTTGCCCTAGAATAGTTAAGGTGCATATCAAAGGAATAATTTCAATAAGCCCAGACTCTTGCATCTTCCCATACATAGAAAAGTGCTAAATTCATTAACTTGAGATGTCTGGTTTTTCTTTAATTAATAGTAAGTAGTGTTTTGATGTTCTGATTCCCTGTTTTTTGTTGTAAAAACTCCTGTATATCCTGGCTCTTCCCTTATCTTTTCAAAGCAGTCCCTCAGTGCTATCTGAGAGGCTGTGTCCCAGACTTAAGTCCTCAGAAAGTCCACTGAATAAAACATAATTCTTAACTTTTAGGTTGTGCAACTTTTTTCCAGTTGACAGAAAGGAGGCATCAGGTACACTGATGTGGAAATCTGAGGGAACGTGATGACCTCAGTTATTGTTAAGTGCTAGGCATTTGCATCTGTATTTTAAGTAATTGGCTCAATGTTGTGAGGAAGTGATTGAGGCAGGATTTTAAATCAGATCTTCCTGAACCTAAAATCTATGCCCTTAACCCTGACTACTCATACCGTGTGATTTTAAAACATGCAGCCAAAATTAGACATTTGGCAATATAAACAGTATTTGTTTCAATGATTCTTCTTTTGCTAAAGTACAGAAGTTAGATGTCAGTTAAGCAAATATTCTCGGACAATTTCACCTTGGATGAAATAAATAGACTTGATTTTGCTGTTCTTATTACAAAAAGTTTTTAGTCCCATTCCTATGATAAGTATTATTTATCTAAAATTTCATGCTTAGCATTTAAAGATAATAAAAGATTTCACTCAGGTAGTTTTCTATCAATGGCAGTTTAATTGCAAGGATCTACTTGAACTAAAGTAATAATAGGATTCAACTCAGGTAAAGAGAGGAAAATTCGAGATTTCACTCATAAACACAACTCTATTCTGTAAGAGAATAATTTCGTCATCAACTGCCTTAATCTTTTCTCAAATTGCCTCAATTACATTTTGTTCAGTCTATTATCAGATTCTTCAGAGACTGAAAAGCACAATTTATTTTACCATATTTTATTTTAAGTGGATCGGGTTTGGAGACAACTAGGTTGCACAAACATCAACAGGATTATCTTCCCTATCAAATAAAGGATGATAATCTCAAGACTTTGAAGCTTATAGCAGAATAGTTCTGAAAGCAGGAATAGATCTTGGAAGGGTTGAGGTGGAGATGGCAAAAGGCCATTGCTCTTCCAGAAGTTTTCTTCTAAAATCTTAGACCTTGCACAAATATCTAAATATCTTTAACCACAAATAATTGCATTATTTGAAAACTGAGCTGTATTTAAGCCAGGTTATTTGTTAATTTGTTTGTTTGTTTTTGCTGTACGCGGGCCTCTCACTGTTGCGGTCTCTCCTGTTGTGGAGCACAGGCTCTGGACGTGCAGGCTCAGCAGCCATGGCTCACGGGCCCAGCCGCTCCGCGGCATGTGGGATCTTCCCGGACCGGGGCACGAACCCATGTCCCCTAAATCAGCAGGCGGACTCTCAACCACTGCACCACCAGGGAAGCCCTGTTTGTTTGTTTTAAGATCAGTGTTTCATAAATAAAACCATGTTTATGCTAAAACAAAAGTTAAATTTACACTACTACTACAGAGTTGAAAATTTCTACACAACCAGTTTTGTCTTACTTTTTAGAAAATAATGGATATCAATGGATATTATTTGTAAAGAAGTAGCCTCAGAGCCCAGACATGACTTCCTGCCAACATGGCTCTGTGAAAGCACACCGTACTAAATTAGGAGATACAGGAGCTAGTCCTAAATCTTTCACTATTAATTGTGGGAATATTAATGAGATATTTATCTTCTGACCTTTAGTTTTTTATTACACAGACAGTGAATAGGGAAAGATGTCACTAAGATCCATTCTTACTTAAATGTTTATAATTCATATTTTGAAGATTGAATTGACAAGATTTGTTGATGTCTGACTGTGGAAATGAAGGCAAAGGAAGTGTTAAAGACGCAGTGCTTACTCCTGGCATAAACCACTGGGTTGATGCTTAAATTGGCAGCAATGGAGGAGAACCACATTATAGGAAGAAATCAAAAATTTAATTTTGAACAATTTAAGTTTGGGATGCTTCTAAGAACCAAATACATAAGCAGTTAAATATATAAGCCTAGATTTTAGAAGAGAGATCAGGCAGAGAGATATAAAGATAGAAGTTATCCGTGTATAGTTGGTATGTTAACCTGAAAATGCTGATGAGATTGACTAGGGAGAGAGTGCAGATTGCAAAGACAGGGACTTGGGACTAAGCACCCAAGAGATTCCTATATTTACAGTTTTTTTTTTTTTTTTTTAACATCTTTATTGGGGTATAATTGCTTTACAATGGTGTGTTAGTTTCTGCCCCATAACAAAGTGAATCAGTTATACATATACATATGTTCCCATATGTCTTCCCTCTTGCGTCTCCCTCCCTCCCACCTTCCCTATCCCACCCCTCCAGGAGGTCACAAAGCACCAAGCTGATATCCCTGTGCCATGCGGCTGCTTCCCACTAGCTATCTACCTTACGTTTGTTAGTGTGTATATGTCCATGACTCTCTCTCGCCCTGTCACAGCTCACCCTTCCCCCTCCCCATATCCTCAAGTCCGTTCTCCAGTAGGTCTGTGTCTTTATTCCTGTCTTAAACTTAGGTTCTTCATGACATTTTTTTTTCTTCTTAAATTCCATATATATGTGTTAGCATACGGTATTTGTCTTTTTCTTTCTGACTTACTTCACTCTGTATGACAGACTCTAGGTCTATCCACCTCATTACAAATAGCTCAATTTCGTTTCTTTTTATGGCTGAGTAATATTCCATTTTATATATGTGCCACATCTTCTTTATCCATTCATCTGATGATGGGCATTTAGGTTGTTTCCATCTCCGGGCTATTGTAAATAGAGCTGCAATGAACATTTTGGTACATGACTCTTTTTGAATTTTGGTTTTCTCAGGGTTATATTTACAGTTTTAGGAGAAGAAGATGAACTTGTGAAGGACCAAATAAAGAGTCAAAGAGGCAGGAGAAAATCAGGAGAGTGAATGTAATAGAAGCTAATGTCAGGGAAGTATCAGCAAGAAAGGAGAAGCCAACTATACTGAATGTTCACAAAAGGATGAGGTAGAAGCCAAGGAGTCAACATGGAGTAGTAAGTTTACTCTCTGACATACCTCTTCTGATTCAAGAACATACACAGATATAATATTAAATGAAAAGTAATTACACAGTCAGGCTTACAAACAACATAAAAAATATTCCCATGAATATAAATGCAAGATGTGATTAGTGGTGCTAAAGCCATGAGTAGGCAGTGGGGCTGAAGGTCTGAGTGCTTGTGTGACATGGTCTGAGGGTCTAGAAGACTGGTCAGGCTCCCTTAAGTCAGGAGCAGGGATGGGATTGAAAATATTACTCACTCTCATTGTCTGGGACTATGACTTATATCTTTTAATCTAGGGTTGTACAAGGACAAAGACATAGTGGTGTGATTAAGATTTAAACCAACACCTTACTATGGGGCAGAAAACTCTGTCTGCCACTGTGAAACCTGACTTGCAGGAGCTGGGTGGACTTTCAAGCATTGGACTGCCCCAGGGTCCAGTCTTCCAACCTCTTCTCCAGTGATAGTCACTCTTTGGTGACACAGTCCCGGCTCATGTTTCTGAATACCATCCATATGCTGATGACTCTTAAGTTTACATTTCCAGCTTAGACCTTTCCCCTGAACTTCAGAGTCACACATCTAATGGCCTATTTGCTATCTCTGCTTGGATATTTCAAAACACAATTCCTAATTTCACCCCCAAAACTTTGCTCCTTTCATAGTCTTCCCCATCTCAGTTAATGGAAACTCTACCCTTTCCATCGATGAGACTGAGAACTTTAGTGTAATCATCAGCTCTTCTTTTTCTTTTATCCTACATTCAACCTGCTAGCAAATCCTGACAGCTCCACCTTCAAAACATATCTAAAATCTAAGCACCTCTCATGATCTCTGTAATCGTCACCCTGGTTCACACTACCATCATCTCTCACGTGGGTTACTGCAATTCCCTTGTGGTCCCCCTCGCTGTACTGCTGCCCTCCTATTGTCTAATCTTAATATGGTAGCCTGAGGGAGTCCTTGATGTATACCAGTCGTGTCCTATCACACCATGGCTCATTGAAAAGTTTCCCATTGCTCCAGAGTAAAGTCCAAACTATAACACCCTACACAATCTGCTGCCTCTCTGACCTCTTTAGGCCAACCTTGCCCCTTGCTCACTCCACCCCAGCCTCCCTACTCTCTTTGATGTTCCTTGAACACAAACATGCATGTTACTGTCTCAGGAGTCACATTTACTTTTCCCTCTGACTGTAATATTCTCCTAAAGAAGCCACAGGTCTTACCCTCTCTCCTCCTTTAGCTTTTTTTTCAAATGTTACCTTTCAATGAACCCTTTTCTGATTCTATTTGAAATTGTAAACCCTGCCATAGACACGCCCTCCTCCCTTTCTTGGCTTATTTTTCTCCATAGCACTATCGTTTGACAAATTAACTATGGCACACATGTATTCACCTATAATGGGTCTCCCAACCACCAGAAAATAAACTGCATGAGACCAGGATGTTTTTGTTTTGTTTTTTTAAATCTCTTTCATTCACTGTAATAGCCTTAAGTGCCTAGGATACTGCCAATTAGAAGATCTCAAATATTCGTTGAGTGAATAAATTAAGCAAGGGTAAATGGAGAGAGAAAAGGAAAACAAAACAAAAATTGCACACACAAAATCCTACCCACTGAAAATGAACCTGTGAGTGAACAAAGATTTCAACATGTTTGAATAAATATTCTAAGATATGGATCAACATGGATAAGCCTCAAAACATGGATAAGCCTAATGGTATATAGTGTATTATACCATTCAGATAAACTTTTAGAACATGAAGAATGATACTATCTATTGTTTAGATATGCATGCATAAGTAGTAATAGTATTAAAAAATAATATTAAAAACATTGCCAAGGTAATGGTAAATTCAAGTTGTTATCTGTAGTGAGGGAGAGAGAGGCCTGAGTTTCTGGACAAGTTCACAGGAGGCATTTGTAAGGGGGTGACTGTAATGAGAGACAGTGTAGTCTCAACTGAATATGCCCAGGAGGGAAGGAGACACGGAGGATGGATGGGGAGAATGGCTTCCATGTTATGCAAGTCTGTGATGGAAGAATGACCACTTGAGCTGAATGGTTGGGGCGTCTGGCTGAATCACTGGTCTTTTCCGGAAGGTGTCCTCCCTCAAATGGTTTCACAAATTTCATGGGACACTTATCAGTGTTGTTGAGTAAGTGTGGGCTCTGCACTTTCGAAGCACCCAATTGACCTTTTCTCCCAGGCTCTATAACCACCTCCAGGCCCGAGCTGCAGAAAATTCTGTATCAGTTGAGCAGATACCTGTAGAGAGCCTCACCTATGTCTTGGTGATGTGGCCAGACTTTTGGTCCAAAATCTCTATTTCTTATAATAAATTTTCTACTAGAGTCTTCATTGTCCCTTCTGGCTTCAGGGCAAAAGCTATTCTATCCCATCAACATGGTTTGTGACCCTGAGTCTCAGTGTTCGTTAGAAGTTCAACCCCTTTACCCTTGTGTGATGCCTCAGCTTCCTGGGTTAGTTAATGAGAGGTCCACCTCAGCAGCATCCAAGCCTAAAAGCAAATGAGTATGTTGGGGGGAAGGGCAGGCATGTATCCCCAGGCCTGGGGAGTCCTCTCACTCTCCATGAATATTCTCCAAAAGTGGCACCTTTTAAAGTAAAAACAAAAATTGAAAATGCCCTTTGTGGTGTCTATGATAAAAAAATATGTTAATAGAAGCAGTATGAAAGCAAGAACCAGGCAGAGCAGGTAGTTAAAGGGCAGGGACTTCTTCCAGGCTTGCTGCCTGTCCCCTTCCATTGCCATCGAGGTGCCTACTTTGCCTCTGGAGAGTGGAGATGTCTTCAGTTACCTGCCAGTAGCGTCTGTGGCACGGGCAAAATGTCCTTACGCCTTCATGCATTTTTCTTTCTTCAACTAGGACTTTCTTCCTTGTATTTCTGAATTAAATTCTTCTGATTCTCCAAGGACCAATGTAAATGCCTTAAATCTTCAATAATCTTCCAAATCCAAGTTGCCTTTCTCTCCTCTGAGTTCAAATATCCTTTGTCCTGCTGTGTTAATATGCTAGTTCCTTTTTATAGGAACTATATACTTTCTTTATCAAACTCTCAGTTACTTCATATCAGGAACCAAATTCCATCATCTTTGTTCTTAGCAGAATGTTTCGTCCTAAGTAAAGAATTAGTAGCTCTCTGTGAGTTGAAATATAATATTTATTGTGGTTGTAGAAATTACTAATCCTTACTAAGATTTCTGGTTCTCCTTTCCTTTCAGAAGTTACGTATGGTTATGTGACTTTCTTTGGCCCATAAAATGTGAGCACAAATGAAGTGTGTCACTTTTGAGCTAAAGCATATAAGAACTGATGTGCACTTTTCCACATTCCCTTTTCCCTGGCTGTGGAAGCCCATGTACATGTGGCAGTACTCCAAGAGCAAAGCAGCCTACTATGCTGAGCCTCCACATTGAGGACAGTTCCCTGGAGAGTTGCCCAAACCCCAAGAGCACTTTCTGTGAACAAGAAGTTAACTTATGATGGGTTAAGCTACTGAGATTTGGGGGGTGTTTGTTACCATAGCATAATCTAATTTATTCTGAAGTACATAGTACTACAATGGGAAGACAATCCATCAATAAAAAGAAAAACAGGGAGAGACACCTGAATTCAAATCCTAGATTTGACACTTAACAGCAATGTGATTTTTTTAAAATGCTTTTCTAAATATAATTTAAATTTATTTATTATTTTATTTTTGGCTCTGTTGGGTCTTTGTTTCTGTGCGAGGGCTTTCTCTAGTTGCGGCAAGCGGGGGCCACTCTTCATCGCGGTGTGCGGGCCTCCCACTATCGTGGCTTCTCTTGTTGCAGAGCACGGGCTCCAGACGCGCAGGCTCAGTAGTTGTGGCTCACGGGTCTAGTTGCTCCGCGGCATGTGGGATCTTCCCAGACCAGGGCTCGAACCCGTGTTCCCTGCATTGGCAGGCAGATTCTCAACCACTGCGCCACCAGGGAAGCCCCAGCAATGTGACTTTTGAGAAGTAAAGAAACACCTCAGTTTCCTCATCTGTAATACAGAACTAACTAATACCTACCTTGCAGAGTTACTATGAGGTTATAGAAAACACAAGTGTATTGAGAGATCCTTTGCCCCTTCCACCATGAGAGGACACAGTTAGATGTCTATGAACCAGAAAAGCAGACTCTTACCAGATACCAAACCTGCCAGTGCCTTGATCTTGAACTTCCCAGCCTCCAGAACTGTGAGAGATAAATTATTGCTGTCTATAAGCCCCCAAAAAGGAAAATACACAAGTATTTATAATATAATAGATGTTCAATGAACAGTATCTATCATTTCCTAAACAGTTTGTAATCCTTTTGAGATTATATATATATTATCTATCTTTATCTACCTCTATATCTCTATCATATATTTATGCACTTTCCATATTACTTAGCACAATGCCAAGCCTGGGAAATTTGGAAGATCTATCGAATAAATTCAGTAGAGTACATATAGACTCTACAATGAAAGGCTTACAGACCAATTGTAAATGAACAAAGAATGAAAATAAAGTCTGAGTGTAAAGCTGACCCTGACCTTTAGAGAATTCAGAGGGTAATGTGTTCTTAAATAATGAACTGTACTTGCACAAGGTCTCCAAAGTGTTGGTCCCAGCCCTTAACATATGTCACATATCATACATCTTTGTTCTCACTGTCTTGTTCCTAGATATTTGTTCCGTAATTAACCTTGGAAAACTCCCACCCTTCATCTTAGCTTCTCTTGTATCCTTCCTAATATGTCATTTAGCCAGTCCAGGGTCTTGGCTTGATTCAGCATCTAAGATTTTGATTTCTCAGACTCATTACACACTGGCGATATGCCATGATCATCAACATTAGCCATTTCTATTGAATAGAAAGTTAATTGTTCTACTTAGTAAAATTCATGTTTTCTTTTCTTTTTTGACTTCTGTCACTCCATTTGCCTAAAAAGATTTGAGATGGAAACACCCCTCCCTTTAAAAAATGGTGTTTTCTTTTCAAAGTCTGAATAATTTCAACTCAGTCATAAAGCTTTAAAGAATGATTTGGAAGGCTTTTGAGGATATCAGGAAAAGACTGCGGGCTTTGGAATAAGAGGTGGATCTGAATTCCAGCTTCTCCACATAACAGCTGTTTACTTTGGGTCAGTGCATTTTCTTTAAACCTCTATGTTTCACTTTCCTTCTCTATTAAGTTCAGATAATAATAATATTTACATCCTAGAATTGTATGATTAAGTGAAATAATCTAAATAATCCATGTAAAACACATAGCAAAATGACTACCATAAAGTTAGCGCTAGATGAAAATGCAGGTCCTTGCCATCTTGGAAGTTACAATCTACTTAGGAGATGTATGGACAAATCTGAAATTGAAGGAAGAGCTCTGTAGAACTGAGCTTGAGTGAGCACCTTTATCTGTAGAAAGAACAATTAAGTGCTGACCTCCATAATAAGGACTTTAGTTATTCCAGGACTGCAAAGGAGAAAGAGGCCAGTGAGTGCAGGAGTAGAGAACTTTAGCACTCAGAGAACCTTAAGGAGTAACCAACACTGCAATCCAGAATCTGAGATTTCATCTGAACTCTGACATATGGACATAACTTGTATAGACAGAGATATTAGGTGGGCAGAGAAACGGACAGCATGAGCTGCTATGTTATGGCAATATGAATATTATTTTTCATATATGGAAAAGAATGAAATAATCAGCTGATTGGAGCTGAGAGTTTACCTTGGGGAACCAGCACAGAAGAAATTGGACAGAGGGGTCGCATCTGTTTAGAGACAATTTGAAATATGCAAAGGTACTTTTCCCTTTATTCTGAAGGAAATTTGGAGCCCTTGCTGGGTAGTGACATGATGGGACAGCGCTTTAGTATGATCTTCTCTGGCTGTTGTGTATGCAGGATGGCATCGGCTGTAGGAAACATTGGGGCAAAGCAGCTTGTTAGGAGGTGATGAGAGTAATGATGGTGTGAGTGATGGAGACATGGAGTAGTGGCAAATGAGAATAGAGGAGAAATAGTAATCCCTAGAGCAGTTCTCAGGAAGCAGTTACAGGGTTTGGTGGTAGATTCCAAACAGGAAATTAACAAGCAGTGACTCTCAAGGATGACCTAGATGAGTGGTTTACATCAAACTCAGAAGATTCATCCCATTCACCAAAAAAACTTTGAAAACTTCCTTTGTGAAAGCATTCACTGAAATCTGCATGACAAATGAGATAGAACAAAACTGTATGTTATTTTTAAGGTGACCTATGTGTTGACTGGTTTTTCGAGAGAGACAAAGTATCTGCTTTGCCTGACACCTAACGACCTATGAACTAAAAATGGGAAGACATGAACTCCTTGTATTTTATTTATACCTTATCTGCTTTTGTGTCATGGAGTCAGACTCAGAAGAGATCCTCCTTTTCTCTAAATGTGGACATGGTTTCTGCAGCAGGAAAGATTTTGCTGCATCATGTCAATTATCATGTGACCTGAAAATTCCTCCTGTGGCTGGCTTTTCTCCCTTGTGTTTGTCCAACCCAATTCTTTCCCTTTCATCAATAATGCAACAACTTCTCATTCGTTAGCAACAGGCTCACATCATGTGATCACCCCAATAGGGAACTGTAAAAATGCCACAAAAAAGTGAGCTATATTAAAACAGGGTAAGTGGAAAAGTTGGTACATAAAATTATACCCTTTAGCACAGCCTTTAAAAAATAAACTGCATCAAGAGAACAGACCTAGAGAGATCACTTAATCCATTCAAATGGTTTCAGCTAGAGCAGTGGTTCTCAGCCCCCACTGCATAGAAGTTATATGAGGAGTTTCTAAATGATAGCCATTCCCAGATCCAGTCTGCAGAAATTCTTTTTATTCGCCCCAATTTTTTCCCCTTGTGATGAGAACTTTTAAGATCTACTATCTTATCAACTTTCAAATAGACAGTACAGTATTATTAACTATAGCCACCATGCTGCACATTACATCCCCAGAATTTAATTTATTTTATAACTGGAAGTTTATAACTGGTTCACTGGTATATAATGGGACCCCTGATTTTCAGTATGTCTTGAAGTTCCCCACGTGATTATAAAATGAAAGAAGGGCTGAGAAATACTCTTCTGTACCCTGGTCTGGTTGTTCATTAGGGTAATCTGAGGAACTTAGAAAAATACCAATATCTGATCCAAACCCCAAAAATTTTTATTTAAGTGTTTTTGGGTATAACCAAGGCCTTGGTAGGTTTAAAAGCTCCCCAGGTGATTCTTATGTAAAGCCAGCTTGGAAATCAATGAGCTGATCAGTGGCTCTCATACAGCAGAATCCTTTGGAGAGTTTGTTAACACAGAGATTGCTGGATCCTATCCCGAGACTGATTGTGTAAGTGTGGATAGGGCCAGAGAATTTACATGTCTAATAGATTCCCAGGTTAGGTTATTTCTGATCTGTAGACCACACTCTAAGAACCACTGAAGTTAAAAGGATTCATGTTTAAAATATCTCCAAGCAGAAGATTACACAGTCTGTTTGTAAATATGTTCCAATACTTTAGGCTCGCCTTAATACAATCTAACAGATTTCTGTAGTAAGGTTGTGATATATTTGGGTCTTAGTTAATTGCAGTTCAGAGGCTTAGTATTTGAAATTGTGATGATCAGTGAATCCATATTAACCCTATTAGTTAACAATTAATTCCTTCACTTTCTATCTCCTTCCCTCCCTAAAGTGATTATTTCATAATTTCAGTGAAGAGTCTAAGCAAATAATTTCGAAGAATTCATAATCTGATTTTCTGCTTCTAAGGGTTAAGGCCCTCTGATCCACATTAATTCTATGAAAATTGTATAAACACAAAAGAGTAGGAGGCACTGATGGGACACCATTGTAGATATCATATAACAAAACTAAAGTTGAGGTCATGTTGACCCATAGTGTCATCTGTGAGAACGCCATCTACTAAGCACAAAAGAAAACACATTGTCACAATTTATTCTTTCTGTGGTTGTAAAGAGAAGAAGATATTTTGAGGAACAGGATTAATAAAACATTAAAATAACTAGGAAGAAAAGCTGATAATTAAAGATGGACTGTAATTCAAACCCAGCCTGAACAATAGCTCTTCTATTTTGCTTCTGCTTCTTTTTAATCACAGAAACAACAGTTCTTCCTGGACTAGTCTTTTCCTGTGTGTCATCACTAACACACACAAAGCCAATTTTAAAAAGACCAAATCTAAAACATAATTCATGCTTTCTTCCTTCATTTTTTTTCCAACCTAGTTCCTCCAGAAAATGTAAAAGGGCAGCTGAACCATCTATGTGCATAATGACTCCTACACGGCAGGCCTCAGCCACACCACAATCATCGGATTATTCCACTGTAGATCTTCTCAACCACGGTCAATGGTCTCCAAGGAAAACAAGTCAGAGAGGAGGTAGGTAGTAGCATCGCTGTAAAACAGTGGGCAAATGGAACTCTTTCCCCAAAAGGCCGATTGTGATTGCTAGGTGAAGGCTGCTCAATTCATGACAAGTTTAAACTGAAAAAGTCTTTTGCTAAAATACAAAAAGCAACCTGTTTTAAATTTTCATTATATAAGAGACTTCATTCAGGGGACTAAAATATTGAAAGTGAATCAAATGGGAGGATATTTTCAACCAGGACAGTGGGATTCATACCTTTTATATTAGTGCATATATACTAGGAGACTTGAAATTTGAAGGCAGGCATTTTGCTAAACCAACCCTCTACCTAAAAATGCATTACATTTTGTCTGTGAATTGAGGTCAGGTTATCAAGTGAGAGAGCTCTCTACACCTAAATACTCTATTTCATAATTGTGCTTAATTAATCGTGGACATCTTACATTGGGTTCTTTTAGGATATGATTAGAGAAATCCATTTTAAAAACTTAAAGGAATAAACAACAACTTAGAAAACAAGGAGTAAAATGCTAAGTCTGCATTCAGAAGAGATAGAAGAAACTTTCTTCTCCTTCTTAACTCTTTTTTCAATCGACTTTCCCAACTCTTAGGACCCAGAATGCAAGTTATTGTGAGTAATATGGAAGGTACAAAAGACTTTGATAAGCTTTGACTTGCTTGGGAGCCTAAATCCAGATGAAAGACTTTGATGGATCAGAGTATTCTGAGTTTTTCAACACCTTACTGATGTAAAGGCTTTGTATATAGTTCTTCCATACAAAGGACACTAAATGTTTATTCATCTTATGTTCATTTTTGTTTCTGTCCTCTCACCTGGATTCTTGTGCTGCACTCCCCCCATGCTTCCACACAGCAATTCAGGACTTCAACTCCAGGCCATTTGATTGGTGGATTAAAAAAACACTGTAACCACTACTTACTTGACTTCCCATATTTCTTTTGTCTATTTTTTAGAGAAATGTCTCTGAGTATCTGTCTAATCCACCTAATTATTAGCTTAACTGGGTATGATAAGATAAAATTTACATGAAATCATTCCTATAGTAACTATCCACCTACAGAATTAGTTTTAAAAGGTAACAATTCTCATTTGCAAAGGTAAGCTAAAAACACAGTTTTAGACAAATATACTCAGGGATATTAAACCCTAGGAGGAGGTGATTTCATCATGTGAACAAGGCTGACTTAACATTTTTTAAAATTTAATTAATTAAAGTTGGTGAACTCCTTGATGAAAAGGCCTGCTTTCTAATTCATCTTTATATGCCCTTAAATACCTTGAATATCTTGAGTAATGCTGGCATGTAACAGGTACTCAGTGTGAATGAATGAATAAAGAAATGAGTGAATGAAAGACTGAATTAGTCACATCTTGCTTTTAACAGACTAGAATCAAATAGCTCTGGGTCCAAGACATGATTTTTTTCCTTTAATATTTGGGTGACTGTGTACATAATGTAATTTATCTAAGAGTTTTCTCATCAGTTATAGGAGATTGCTGATGTTATTATGAGGGTTAAAAGAACATGGTGCCTGGAAAAGTGGTAACATTAAAACCCATGTAGACAGCTTACAGGCATTTATGTAATAAGCAGATTGGCCACAGGAAAAAAAAATGAGAATTTATAGGGAGTTAGGCAAGAAAAGAATAAAAGAGATAAAACCAAGGCAAATTTACCAGCTGAACATAATTGGGATCAGCCCGAAGATTTCGAAAAACTATAAGCAGAGAAAGCCAAATTCATTGCAAACCATCCTTATGGCATCATGCCCTCCACTTTGTGAAACAAAAACATTTTTCTTGCTGTCCTGACAACTTTGATGGTGGTAATTTACAAAGATATAAATTACGATTTAAAGAAAGGTCAAAAATAATCTATTCCAGCTGTGGTTTGAGAAAGTTAATTTGAATTTTAAAGTAAAGTCTTTTTTCGTTTCTCTCTTGCCTTACAAGATTTTTAATATAGCTGACTCCTAACAGATATAATTGCATGACATCAGTAGAGCATTCCAAAGGAATATGCAAAGGGAAAAAATAATCTGCCAATAGTTTTAAGAGGAATCATTGATTAATTCATTGGAATAACAAATCATGTATGGTGGCTGCCTGGACCCAAACAAAGTTTGGTCTTCTCTCAACATGGCACCCAAACTCTTTTCTCTGCTCATCCAACTTCCCATGGTGGTCACCTCCAGTTTTTGGTTAGCACGTTGTTTGGTTGTTCACTCTAGAGTTCACTGAGGACTACAATCTGCTCGAGAAATGTCATCCTTCTGTTTACTACACATCATTTCCTGTTGTCTTCCTATTCTGTCATTGAAGCTTTTGGGAAACTAATAGAACACTCTCTCAACCTCAGATTGTTGTTGCTTTTAGGTTATTTTGGTGAGGTAGAAATTTTCAGTTATGTGATTGATTTTCCTCAAATTTTTTCTTGATGTAGAAAGAATCTTAGTGCAGATTATATGAAATAGACATATTTATTTGGCCAACTCCCAACTATTCTGATTAGATTAGCTTCCTTTTGGGCTTATGTGTCTAAATTTTCTGCCAAAGGTTCAGAGCACTTTTTTGAAAGAGTTCTATGTAAGATAGGTGACTTGGCAAACTAATATCATTAGTGAAAGATGTGAGAATGAAGGTATATACCCTACAGAAAAATAGTCAATAAATTTGAATATGAAATTCGATGTGGCAAAGTTAATTTTGTTGATTTCTTGGAATTATAATGTGATAAATTTCCAAATATTTATGTTATGCGATTTACTGATCAATTTCTCATTCCTAGAATTATTATGGCTGTTCCTGAAGAAATTTTAATGTTATGCTCTGTTATTTGATAATTAATATTTCAGATTGAAACAAGTATACATACTGGAAGGTTAAACAAAGAAATAATGAGATTTCTCTGTTTCTCTTAGTCTCTTTCTTCTAGGATAACATTCACCAAGACAGATCCTATACAGGAACATAAAATGTCTTACTATTTTAAATGTCTGATACCATATAGAGTATCATATAGAGTATATTTTCCAACTACAACAAAATTAAACTAGAAATCTAGAGAAAGAAGATATCTGGAAAATTCCAATTATTTGGAGGCCTAAAAACCCACTGTTACATAAGCTATTAGTCAAAGAAGAAATCAAGAGTGTACTACAAAAAATATAAGTTGAATATAAATGAAAAGAAAACATACCAAATTTTAAGAGTGTTTTAAGCTCTAAAGTGTTGCTTAGAGTTTTTGCCAAAACTTGTAGAATGAACACAGGATAAAATCTTTATATCACTAGGTAAGCAAAAATTCTTACAGCACAAAGAACATGAGTCGTAAAAGAAAAAAATGATGAATTAGATTTCATCAAAATTAAAAACTTTTGGTCTTTGAAAGACACCATTTAGAAATTAAAAGGTAAGTGAAAGACTGGAAGAAAATACTAACACTACATATTCTGCCAAATCATTTATGTCCAGAATATATTAAGAACTCTTAGAACTCAATAAGACAATTTTTAAAATAAGCAGAAGATCTGAACTGAAAACTCACAAAAGAAAATGTATAAATGGCCTATAAGCATATGAAAAGATGCTCATCATCATTAGTCATGAGGAAAATGCAAATTAAAAGCATCAATAATATACCATTACACGTCTAATAGAATACCTAAAATTGAAATAATAGACAGTGCCAAACATTGCCAAGGATATGGGGCAACTGAAACTTTTATCATTGTTATAGGAAAAGTAAAATTTTACAATCACTTTGGTAAACAATTGGGCTGATTTTTTTTTTTTTTTTAATAAGGTCAAGCATCCATCATCATAGACTCTGCAGTTCCACTCCTAGGTATTTGTCCAGGAGAAATGGAAACATTTGTCTACATAAAGACTTGTGATAAATGTTCATAATAACTGTGTTCATAATAGTAAGAAACTAATAACCAAAAGTCTATCAAGAGATGAATCGATAAACACATTATAGTATATCCATACATTGGAACACTTCTCAGAATCGAAAAGGAACAGATCTTTGATACATGTCACAATATAAGTGAATATAAAAAAACATTATAAAAGTAAAAGAAGTATGCATAAAGGAAAATGATTCTATTTTGTTAAATTCTACAAAATGGAAACCAATTTATAATGATGGAGAGCATATTGGTGATTGCCTAGGGCCAAAGATGGGAGTGTAGACTTGAGTTCCAAGAAACCCTTTTCCTTGGTGGTGGTTGCTTTGGTGTATATGTTTCTCAAAACCCACTGAACTGTACACTTAAAACGGGTATTTTCTTGTATGCAAATTATGCCTCGATAATATTAATTTTCTTAAAAAAGCCAACAAAAAAACCCACCAAGACTAGCTTTGTGTTGATGTACAAAAGTATGGAATTTTTCCCTCTTGCTTTATATTTGTTCTACTCATTCCCGTTGTTTTTTAATGTGCAAGAATTTCTTCTACAACAGAAAAGCATTAATATTTTTAAAATCTCTTATACAAATTTCTGTACAGATTATTCTATTGCATTTCATCCTGCCCGTAATGTCTTTGCTTTTCTAAAAAAAATTAGAGCGCTGAAAGAGTATTAGAGAGGAGGACATCTAACATATTTTCCGTCTCCAGGCTGTTTTAAAGTAAAAAAATCCCTCACACACAAGGTCCTCCACATGCTTTATTTGCTAAAGAATTATATGGGCTGAAGAGCTCGGCAGAGTGATTGTTTATGATCACTCAGCTGCCTCATCCTGACCTCTCCATAGTAAAAGTTCAGCTTCTTTGGAACAGAAGGGATAGTGTTTCTTTTAGCATTTCCACAGGGAACTGTCGACCTCTCCTTGCTCTCTTTGTTCCTCCTGTCTTAAGGACACTTTAGCAAGGTTAATATTGGAGACTCCCAACTCTTACAGGCAGTCTGATTAAGCAGGTTGTTGAAATGGTATGAGGGTAATTTTGTGTACATTAATTAAAAAAAAATAAAAAGGAATACCTAGGCACAAGGCCATGTTGTCCTCCACTACTTAGTAAATTTAATTAAATTGGGCTGTTCCTAGGAGAGGTTTTCTGCTTGAGATTGGCTGGTGAGTACAGGCAACGTTTACAAAACTCTGTTTGAATAGGTGTTCAATTAGATTTTCCAATTTAGGCTGCACTGAGCTGATATACATTTTTGAGTGATTTTGTGCATTTTGATTTTCAATTTTCTGGGTCATGTTTTCAAATACTATGGAAGCCAAGAGAACAAACTTGATGAATGAGTGAAATCAAAGAGGAAACAAAGCATTCCTAATAGATTGAAAGAAGTCAAAGAAAATATTCACAGGTTTCTTCATTTATCTTTTAGTGACAATTTTTATTGTCATTCATTCACTTATTCATCTTTATGTGCTCTATCACTTATTCCTCTATTTGTTCATATGTTCACAAATATTTGTTGAGTATTTACTAAGTACCCAGGCCTTGAGGATACAGAAATAGCAGTAACAGCTACTATTTTCTGAACATCTCAAGGTCTGTAGAACTGACTACATTTCATTGCTAATCCTTAAACCATGTCTGGAAACGAGGTGTAATTATACCTATTTTCTACATGGAAAAATTGAGACTGAGCCAGGATTTGAACTCACATATCCCTGATTCAAAAACCCATATTCATCTTACTAAACCACTCTGCCTCCCAGATCATACTTTAGAGACAAGCTAAAGAGGTCTATTAATGATAAGGACAGCATAACAAGCTGGAAAGACTAGAGATCTAGGAAGTAGGAATTCTAGTCTTGGCTGTGACAAACTAGACTTATGATCTTGCAAAGACACTTTATCTATATCAGATTTATGTATAAATCCTCATAAAAAGGAAATGTATTCAATTATTTTTATGATCTACACTTCCAGTTTTAAGTATTACTGAATGCTTTCATTTCTGCTTTGAAAACTATATACAGTTGACTTGACAGTTCGATTTTCAGAGATTTTGTAATGTTTTAAATTATTATTTCACTTTCTGTTTTTTTCACCTTTCTAACTAGCTCATCGATTAAGTTCCAAAATGAAAAAGAGAGGTATTGGATACCTAACCTGGGGACAAGTCAGATGTTGAACTCTCAATGGATTCCCAAAAACATCAAGCAAATTGTAGGACGGATGGCTCTTCAGGTCTAGTTTCTGACTTACCATTTGGCCTTGGTCCTTGAACACGACATTAAAATGATGTTCTCAATTTGGTGATTTTTAAGCATTTTAATCTTAATTAAAGAATAAAGAAAATGTTGTGTTCACTGAGCTCAAACGCCTGCCAAGTGTGAGAAAACTATATCTCAGCTGTATGTACTGTTACACAGTGTTCTTGGAACTTCTCATATGTCATTCTGTCTGTTCATGTGCAATTCGATAACTAACTACAATTAACAAATTAAATATTTATATATGCTACCGCATACTCAGTCCATATGTGCAAAATATTGCAAGTTCCTCAGTAGCATTTAGCATCACCCACTGTCATGTTAGTTTCCTGAACTAGACCTTATGGTGCCCTATGACGTATGCCCCCAAAGCATGCGCTTTCCTTGTTTTGTGTGTTTATAGTAGAGCTCAAGTTAGCCTTGGTAATGTGACCAGTTTGTTCTCTAATGAAAGTCAGCACCACCAACACAGAGTTCTCTCTCCTTTTCCTCTGTGTTACTCGTGTGCTTAACTTACAAGTGTGTCCCAGGGAGCAGTGTTCAGCCACATGGGCTAGCCAGTTACTATTTTATTTATAAAAATTCTGATCATTTTCCAAGCACAAGTGATTGAGAGCACACACTGAGAGCCCCATAAAGGACTTTTAAACTTTCAACAGATACACACTCTATAACCAGCACTTGAACAATAAGAAAAACTTGTTGACTTAAAAACTTTCCTGAAGCTGAAAATCCGTAAATGGAAGGAAAGCTAGCCTCTGATGCACTTCTGAATTAGGTCAAGAGACAGTTGAAGGAATGTGGGGCAGCTGCCCTCAATAAAATATTGGTAGGTGGGCCCCCCAACCTTTCTGAGGCTGATTGCATTATAGTGAGTAAAGGAGGACAGTGAGAGGAAGCCAGACTCTAGCTGCAAGCTTAGGATTGCCCGCAACCTTATTTACCAGAAAAGGTCAAGGTTTCCCAATTAAATCACAACACAAGAGAGAAAGAGCAAAAAGAGGAGACAGAGAAGAGGGGGAGGTGAAGACGAAGGTGAGATGGCTGACGGGTCCCTGTATTGTGCTACTGAACTAATGATAGAGCTGATCCAAACTGCTGAAATCTGATGATGAGAGAGAGGCCCTGTTTATCAGAACAGGATAAGTAAGAATGTCTCTAACCAAACACAGCTAATGTCTAGTTCCAGGGAATATTGATGCAATTAATTTATGACCTCTGTGTTTTTTTGGAATATAAACCTTGTTAATAATGCAAAGTCTCTTGAAACGTACAATTCCACAGCTCTTAAGAAGGTACTTTATACCATCATAGTGGCATCATGTCACTGGCATTTGAAGCAGGGAGAGATGCATTCTTTCCCGTCTCTTTATATCGCAATAGATTTGTGGTGAGATGTTTAAGAGGCTCCTGCCGTCTCAAACTGTTTCCTTCAAGCGCTGACCGTGAACTGGGCTCAGAGGTGATTTGGACACTTGACATTTTCAAGGGCAAAAATGTCTCCCAATGTGATATAGAGAGAAAGACAGGAAGAAAAGATGATTTTATCACTCTGCTTTACACCTACCAAGCCAAACTTAGAGACACAAGAAGAACTGAAAAATGGAGATTCCAACACGGACCTTGCAGTGCCTAATTGTATGCTGTAGAAATTAATGGCATAAATGCTTACCAAGGAAGAAAAATATGCAGCGCTATTTAAGCAATGGTTTAAACAAATATAGCTTATTTTCAGTTAAAAGTGCTAACGTGGCCACTCACAGCCAAATCTCTTTGCAGGGCCTGTCCCCGCACTGTTTTCCCCACCGTGACAGATTGGATTTAATTGAAAAGTTGCTAGTTTAGAGCTGTCGCTGAAAACTTGCATGGTGAAATAGAATCGGCCTGGTGATTGTCCTTCAGTCTATTTTTACATAGCCTCTTTATCCTGGTCATCATTTTTTTTAGGAACTAATATGAATATTTCCCATAGCCATCAAAAACATTTAACAAGGGGGAGTACTTACTTCTACCTAAAAATGTTCGAAGTCTCAGAGATGATTGCTGTTCCCGATTCTTGTTACTCACCATCAATGAGCTTTGTGTGTCCTATTTATGACATGGGATGGTTTTTAAAGAGCTATTTGAAACCCAGTTAGCGTGCCCTCAGAAGGAGGTGTGCTGAGCAAACTGAAATAAATATTCTCTGGGAGAGTGAGAGAATTGAAAATAAGGTGACAGGTAGGAAATTAAGGAGTTAACAGATCTAATTGTCCCCAGTTGGGAATTCTCATTGCCATATTTATTTAAATCATTTTCCTCAAACTTCTATTTCAGTGCATAGTGCTATTAAAAGATAAACTGAGGCATGTTTTAAAAATTCGAGGTTTTATTTAAACAAAAGTCGATTTGAATAGGCAGCATCCAACCTAGCAGATAAAAAGGAGCCCTGAGGAGCTGTACAAAGTGAGAGGCTTTTATAGGCAGAAGCGAGCAGCAACAAGGAAGTTATACCAGGCCAAAAAGTGGCTTGGTTATTACAAGGTTACTTTTTTTAGGGGATGGCAGGAATCTATCAGATAGGTTTAAGATTCCACACCTGGGAGAGCTGAAGCCATAATTAAGGTAAGTTTTGATTTGGTGATGTGGGGCTTAGCATAAGCAACTCCATTTTGGGCCTGTTGTCTTGTTTTTAACACTACTCTATGTGACTTTGTGTATCTTCAGTGACAAAACTGGTCTCAGTCATTGTCATCTCATGGTCAAAATTCCTTCATGAAATTTATCAGGAGATTTCTATGTTGAGAGCCACACTGTACCCAAACTTTATGAGCCTTTTGAATGGAAATAGAAGGCCTGGTTGCTATCCAAAAGTAATAACTTGCCTCTATTTTAGTAAATATCAGTCAGTAATTAGCATGGTGACTGAGGTCTGAAGGAGCCCAGCATCTTGCTGCTCAAACTTTGCTCCATGAACCAACATCATCAGCATCACTTGGGGGTGGGGGAGCTCATTGGAAATGCATATTACCAGGTCCCTCCCCAGACTTACCTAGTCAGACTCTGCAATTTAACAAGACCTCCCACCCTCAGTGATTTGTATGCTATTAAAACTCCAGAAGCACCTCCCCAGTGGATATGTGTGGGACACCTGGCTGAATTTCCTTGGAAAAGTCTTTGGGTCTAGAAAGTGTCCTTTACTTTTGTTATTCTAATTGTTAACCGCATAGTTACATCTGCTGAACAGATGGTTACATTTAGAATTTAAAAAAATAAGTCTTGGAAAAGCACCCCATTTTTGGACAGTGGAATTTCCACCACCTAAGGTACTACAGTCTATTCGGATGCAGGAAATAACACCCAAAGAGCAAGCCCTGAGGATGGTGTGGAATGATGACAAACTCAATTGCACACAGGTGTAGAGGACACATTAAGTAGCTGTTGGGCTGACAATATTAGCATCAGCTATGTAAGCACAATTATTGGTCAAGGGCAGATTGTTGTAAAACAGCTAATAAACAGGAAACATTAACTTTCCTTGCACAGGGGCTTTGCAAAACCAATATTAGGCTTATGTGTTCTGTACATGTATTTTTTCTGAAGCCAATTAACCTCTTTATTGGAAAACAAGAACTTCATTATAGTTGAACGTGGCAGCTAATCCTTCACAGTAGATAACTTTCATTGAGCATGAGTGGAATGAGTTGTGTTTACTTCACTGACTGACATTTCTGTACAATTAAAAGAAAGATTAATTGTTTAATTTCCTCAACATTGGGTGCTTAGTGAAGGCTAGGAGATCCATAAAACTAAAAACTGTAGTTTTTCATTCACCCAAGGCCAAGGAGCTGTGGAAATTTATTTTTGAGCAGTATATATCTTTTTATTATCCTGACCATGTGTAAGGGTGGGTGAGGGCTTTGGGTACCTTTGTAGAATCAATTTTATTATATTTCTTCCATATAACTTTTAAGGTTCACACCGAGATAAGATATGAGCCTATAGATTTGTCAAATCACTTTGATGTTTCAGACTTAGATTTTTGGCTGACACACAGCATGTGGAAGAAGCCAATGGAAAAGAATAATAAAAATACAGGCAATGACCACTTTAGTAGACATACAAAACTGGAAATATATTTCATAATAACAACCTGTACTGTTAAAGTGAGTCCACCCAAAGTTGCAGAAAGGAATTTCATGAGCAAAGGTGCAAAGTCACTGACTTGCTGAATTTGCTTGGAAATCAAGTAAAAGAATCTCGAAGACCAGGGTGTCAAAGCATGAGTATGGCAGCTTTGTGCATGTGTGTGTGTGTGTGTGTGTGTGTATGTGTCCTTTGGTATTCTTGTTATTCTATACTCATGTTTCATCCTCTTACCCTCATCCCCCCATTCCTCCAATCTTTCAGATTCCCTGATTCCAATGCCCCATTTCTTCTGTCTTGACTCTCTTCTGCATACATCCAAGTTAAAGTCTATTCATCCCTATTTCACCCCTATGGTTGAAAACTCTTTTGTTCCCTTAGTTTTAAAAGCTGCTCCAATGCCTGAAGTTGTAGAGATATGAATATCCAAGGCTGGCCCCTAGATCAGTGCTGTTCAATAAAAAGATAATGTGAGCTATCTGTGTAATTTTAAATTAAATTGTAATTTGAAATTTTCTAATAGCCATGTTAAAAAGTGAAACAAATTCATTTTAACAATAGTTGTATTTAATCCAATATATCCAAATGATTATCGTTTCAACATGTAATCAATATAAAAGTATTATTGAGATATTTGTACATTTTTTGTGATTTGAAATCCTATGTGTATTTCACATTTACAGCATATCTCAGTCAAGATAAGCCCCACTTCAAATGTTCCTTAGCCACATGTGAGTAGGGACTTATCATATCATCAGATGATACACTTTATACACAAAGGTCTTAATTTTTTTTGCCATGAATGTGAAATGCTGTTTACAAAAAAGAACAGTATATGTTTTAAACCCAGGGAAGATACCTCTTCATCAGTGTTCATCAAGGACTGTAACATATCGGACTTCGGAGTGTTTGTTGAACTACGGGCAATATGAAAAACATTACTTTCATGAAACCTTTTACTCTTATCATCTCTTGTTAAAAACTTAAAAACCTTCATCTGTGTGAACACAACTACATACTTTTTTCCTCATTAATTTTTGGGTGAGGATCGTACGGGAGAGTACATTGAAGCTGACTCACTTCTCCTAAAGGGCCCTTGCACACACATCTTCTCATTTATGTTCTCCCAGTAAAAACAAGGGACTTGGATAATTCACCCTGAAAAAATGCAGCTTTCACCACTTATGTTGTGCTTTCCATTAAGGTTTTAAAAAAAAATTACAGCTTTGGCTGTCCTTCGCATGTCATAGTATCTCTAAAATATTTGTGACGTCTACCCTCCTTTTAAGCTTTCCTCTACCTCCTGGCAAGAGATATGCACAGCACACCTTATTGTCAGAAAAGTCCACGAGGTATCTTCCCTTTCAAGGACTTTCAAAATCTCTTACGTTTGTTCTGCCATTTCAGGCTACCTTTAGCAAAGGAAAGAACATGGTCCTCATTGTCAACTTTGTGACCGAGATCACAGGGCAAGCTCTAAAATGGGTTCATCAAAGACAGCTCATAATATCTGCTATGGCACAAGTTACAAAACTATAAGGAAATACAGGGAGCCCCCAGTTAAAGAATACTGGAAGTTTGAAAACCCAAACCTATTAAACAGATCCATCAGAGGGGGTTTCTCTCCATCTCAAAATGATTCTTCTTCTCACCACAGGATTGCTTTAAATCAAATTCTCTCCATCTTCCTTGCATTTAAGTATTTGTTTATAAATCAATAACTACTTCAAAGAGAGACTGGAGAAAAGAAAAAAAGGAAAGCTACAGTGATGGGAATTGGTGTCAAACTGAGATTAATCAAAAAGGAAGATAAACCATTTCTAAACCTACGGTAAGTCAAAGGGGAAATTACATCCACTGTTTAAATGTTCAGTTTCTGTTCATTTTCGCCTTAATCTGCACCTGAACAATTTATAAATGAAATTCTACAATGACCTTACTTAATATGAATGCCCTACCCAGCCCTATCCACCATCATTCCATATGTCCACAGAGAGGCAGATTTCCAGTTTCATTCCAGACAACTCCACAGTGTCCCTGTGAGATGATGGCCACTGATTAATGTTTGTCTGAGGAGTGTAACTGCATGTTTTTAGAGCTGCTGGAAAGCCAATTCTTACCAAAAACAGCTGCGAAACCAGACTGACTTTTAACCTCCCCTGTTGAATGCAGGCACTCTTGGCACAATTACAGTGCAAGTAGCACAGGATCTAAGGGGTTACCATTATAGAAACAGACTTGGCCAGCAGGAAATGTTTACATCCTGCATGAAACCCTGATGTTTGACATGAAACTGGAACTGCTCACCATGGTTTCAGAAAACAGAAGTCTCCATCTTTGAACTCGCCTCATAGCCCAAGAAAACAAATATTCCTATTTCCTTACCATCAAATGACCTCCCTCCCAACTACTCCTTTCATTGAACTGTTTCTGTGTTCTGTGGATACAGGAAATAAACAGCACTGCAGTGCTCTGTGTAATGAAATACAAGCCACTTCCACCAAGGATAACACGCAGTAAGCAACACAACAAAAAGAGATGGACTCTGGGTTGATCATTGCAATTCCTCAAGCATCTCCTAAGTAAGGAAATTATATTTTCATAAAAATGAACTGCAAGAGTAAGATAGCCAGGTTGCATTATTAACTTACTGAATTTGAACCTTGGAGCTCAAGAGGTAGTAAGGACATGCTGCCTTTCACTAGATTCTCCATTATCAAACATAGCCATCTGAAGAGGGTGGAAATGAAAGAGAGAAGCCTGGATTAAGCGATTGAGGATCTAGAAGAGAGAAGTTAAAGCCCTTTTCCAATCTCCAGCAGCCCTTGGCAATGTTATAGCACCAGAAAACCATCTGGTCACCCAGTTTCCTGCCCGTAACTGGACAAAGAAAGGGAGGCTATTAAAGCTCCCAAAGGACTGTTAATTAGTTTAATGAGCAACCTACACCTGATGCCCCAATTATTGCCCCTCCCTCACCAGCAAAAAATTAAAAGGACAGGAAACTCAGAAGTGGGCTCTGTTTTATCATCTTTCAACATGGCCAATATATGCATTTTTTTTAAAAAAGCAAACCATTGGTTTTGCTCTTTTCTTTGGTGAGATACAGCACCTCTCAGACGTCAGACAATTTTGTTTTGACTTCAGCAGGCTACTATGATTAGACTATATGTATATTGGTTTGTTCCTTCTTGTGTTAAGATCACCATGCAAATGCACCCACTTCCTAAGTGCAGAAGGCCAAAAGGAAATCAGGCAGCCAAAAGGAAATTGTGCAGAATCATTCCACTTGCAATTTTATTCAGAATTCATAAGCGTATATGGACAAGGGAATGTTGGAAAGGCTTTGAGGCAATGTGTTGGGGGGAAAAATGGGTTTTATTGTTGGGAACATTCTGATTACTTGGATAATCATATGAACGTATTCAATCTCTCTGAGCTTCTGTTCCTTCATCTACAATATAAATATCACCTTCTCAGGAGAGTAGAATACAGTGGACAAGAGTTTAGGCTGTTCTAGACACACCCTGCATTTGAATATGAGGAGGGAAACTGCTTCTCATTTAACAATCTTAAAATTCACCATTTTGGGGCTTCCCTGGTGGCGCAGTGGTTGAGAGTCCGCCTGCCGATTCAGGGGACACGGGTTTGTGCCCCGGTCCGGGAAGATCCCACATGCCGTGGAGCGGCTGGGCCTGTGAGCCATGGCCGTTGAGCCTGTGTGTCCGGAGCCTGTGCTCCTCAACGGGAGAGGCCACAACAGTGAGAGGCCCGCGTATCGCCAAAAAAAAAAAAAAAATCACCATTTTGGCTGTTTCTTCATTCAAATGAGATGATCATTTTTTAAAAAATGACATTGTGTATTAGCTTTCTGTTACTGCTATAACAAATTACCATGAACTTTGTGGCTTAAAACAGAACAAATTTATTATCTCGTGTTTCTCTAGGTTAGAAGTTTGACACTGGTCTCAGTGGACTAACTCCAAGGTGTTGGCAAGGTTTTGTTCTTTTCTGGAGGCTCTAGGGGAGAATCTGTTTCCTTCCCTTTTCTAGCTTCTAGAAGCCACCCACATTCCTTGCCTTGTGACCCCTGCCTCCATCTTCAAAGTCAGTAAGGTTATATCTCTGACCACAGTCAGGAAAAGTTCTCTGATTTTTAAGGACTCATCTGACTACACAGCTCACCTGGGTAATCCAGGATACTCCCCCTCATCTCAGTATCCTTACCTTAATCACATCTGAAAAGTCATTTTTACCATACAAGGTAACATATTCATAGGTTCCTAGAAGTAGGTTGTGGACGTCTCTAGGTGTCATTATTCTGTCTATAATTCACTGGAAAAATGCAGAATCATATAAATGCTCTTTGTTACCTACAAGAAAATACCTGGACTGTTGACCCTGCTTTTGGGATAAACATGGGCAACTTTAGAACTTTCCATATTTGTCCAAATAGTTTCCCACTCTCAAAGGTAGTAGTAGGAAGTAAAATTGAATAATAAATAAATTTAAATACATTTAGTTTTTGGATCAGACTATGTTCAAGATATCTTCTTAACCAGACTATTTTAAAATATTAGCTTGTTATGGGAAAAATTAGGTAAAAAGTGTCAAATAGTCTAACAAATAACTTGATGAAACTATCAATTTCAAAAATAATAAGATCAGGGGAGCTTCAGGATGGCGAAAGAGTAAGACATAGAGATCAACTTCCTCCCCAAAAATACATCAGAAATACATCTACATGTGGAAAAACCCCTACAGAACACCTACTGAATGCTGGCAGAAGATCTCAGACTTCCCAAAAGGCAAGAAACTCCCCACATACCTGAGTAGGGCAATAGAAAAAAGAAAAAACAGAGACAAAAGAATAGGGATGGGACCTGCACCAGTGGGAGGGAGCTGTGAAGGAGGAAAGGTTTCCACACACTAGGAAGCCCCTTTGCGAGCGGAGACTGTGGGTGGCGGACGGGGGGAGCTTTGGAGCTGTGGAGGTGAGCGCAGCAACAGGGGTGCAGAGGGCAAAGCAGAGAGATTCCCGCATGGAGGATCGGTGCTGATCAGCTCTCACCAGCCTGAGAAGCTTGTCTGCTCGTCCACTGGGGCAGTCAGGGGCTGGGAGCTGAGGCTCAGGGTTCGGAGGTCAGATCCCAGGGAGAGGACTGGGGTTGGCGGCGTAACACAGCCTGAAGGGGTTAGTGTGCCATGGCTGGCCAGGAGGGAGTCCGGGGAAAAGTCTGGAACTGCCGAAGAGGCAAGAGACTTTTTCTTCCCTCTTTGTTTCCTGGTGCGTGAGGAGAGGGGATTAAGAGTGCTGCTTAAAGGAGCTCCAGAGACAGGCGTGAGCTGCAGCTATCAGCGCAGACCCCAGAGACGGGCATGAGATGCTGAGTCTGCTGCTGCCACCACCAAGAAGCCTGTGCGAGCATAGGTCACTATCCACACCCCCCTTCCGGGAGCCTGTGCAGCCCGCCACTGCCAGGGTCCCATGATCCAGGGAAAACTTCCCCAGGAGAACACATGGTGTGCCTCAGGCTGGCGCAATGTCACACTGGCCTCTGCTGCCACAGGCTCACCCCGCATCCGTACCCCTGCCTCACCGCAGCCTGAGTGAGCCAGAGCCCCCAAATCAGCTGCTCCTTTAACCCCGTCCTGTCTGAGCAAAGAAAAGACACCCTCTGGTGACCTACATGCAGAGGCAGGGAAAATCCAAAGCTGAACCCCAGGAGCTGTGTGAACGAAGAAAAGAAAAATTTCTCCGTGCAGCCTCAGGAGCAACAGATTACATCTCAACATTCAACTTGATGTACCCTGCATCACTGGAACACCTGAATAGACAATGAATCATTCCAAATTGAGGAGGTAGACATTGGGAGCAATGATATATATTTTTTTTCCCTTTTTCTCTTTTTGTGAGTGTGTATGTGTATGCTTCTGTGTGTGACTTTGCCTGTATGGCTTTGCTTTTACCATTTCTCCTAGGGTTCTGTCTGTCTGTTGTTTTTTTTTTTTTTCCATTTTTCTTTTTTTTAGTATAGTTTTTAGTGCTTGTTATTATAGGTGGATTTGTTTTTTGGTTTGGTTGCTCTCTTCTTTCTTTCTTTTCTTTTTATTACTTTTTAATTTTTTAATAGTTATTTTTTATTTTAATAACTTTGTTTTATCATTTTCTTTCATTCTTTCTTTTCTTTCTTTCTTTCTTTCCTTCCTTCTTTTGTTCTTTCTTTCTTTCTTGCTTGCTTGCTTGCTTTTTTTCTCCCTTTCAGTCTGAGCCATGTGGATAACACACACTTGGTGCTCTGGCCAGGCATCAGAGCTGTGCCTCTGAGGTGGGAGAGCCAAGTTCAAGACGTTGGTCCACCAGAGACCTCCCAGCTCCATGTAATATCAAATGGCAAAAATCTCCCAGAGATCTCCATCTCAACACCAAGACCCAGCTCCACTCAATGACCAGCAAGCTACGGTGCTGGACACCCTATGCCAAAAAACCAGCAAGACAGGAAAACAACCCCACCCATTAGCAGAAAGCCTGCCTAAAATCATAATAGGGTCACAGACACCCCAAAACACACCACCAGATGTGGACCTCCCCACCAGAAAGACAAGATCCAGCCTCATCCACCAGAACAGAGGCACTAGTCCCTTCCACTAGGAAGCCTACACAATTCCCTGAACCAACCTTAGCCACTTGGGACAGACACCAAAAACAACAGGAAATACGAACCTGCAGCCTGTGAAAAGGAGACCCCAAACACAGTAAGTTAAGAAAAATGAGAAGACAGAGAAACACACAGCAGATGAAGGAGCAAGGCAAAACCCCACCAGACCTAAACACTGAAGAGGAAATAGGAAATCTACCTGATAAAGAATTCAGAATAATGATAATAAAGATGATCCAAAATCTTGGAAATAGAATGGAGAGAATAAAAGAAACGTTTAACAAGGACCTAGACCAACTAAAGAGCAAACAAACAATGATGAACAACACAATAAATGAAATTAAAAATTCTCTAGCAGGAATCAAGAGCAGAATAACTGTGGCAGAAGAGTGGATAAGTGACCTGGAAGATAAAATAGTGGAAATAACTACTGCAGAGCAGAATAAAGAAAAAAGAATGGAGGACGGTCTCAGAGACTTCTGGGACAACATTAAATGCACCAAATTTGAATTATAGGGGTCCCAGAAAATGAAGAGAAAAAGAAAGGGACTGAGAAAATATTTGAAGAGATTATATTTGAAAACTTCCCTAATGTGGGAAAGGAAATAGTTAATCAAGTCCAGGAAGCACAGAGAGTCCCATACAGGATAAATCCAAGAAGAAACACGCCAAGACACATATTAATCAAACAATCAAAAATTAAATACAATGAAAAAACATTAAAAGCAGCAAGGGAGGGCTTCCCTGGTGGCACAGTGGTTGAGAGTCGGCCTGCCAATTCAGGGGACACGGGTTCCTGCCCCGGTCCGGGAAGATCCCACATGCCACGGAGCGGCTAGGCCTGTGAGCCATGGCCACTGAGCCTGCACGTCCAGAGCCTGTGCTCCGCAATGGGAGAGGCCACAACAGTGAGAGGCCCGCATACCGCAAAAAAAAAAAAAAAGCAACAAGGGAAAAACAACAAATAACATACAAGGGAATCCCCATAAGGTTAACAGCTGATATTTCAGCAGAAACTCTGCAAGCCAGAAGGGAGTGGCAGGACATATTCAAAGTGATGAAAGGGAAAAACATACAACCAAGCATGGAACTCATTCAGATCTGATGGTGAAATTAAAACCTTTACAAACAAGCAAAAGCTAAGAGAATTCAGCACCACTAAACCAGCTTTACAACAAATGCTAAAGGAAATTCTCTAGGCAGGAAACACAAGAGAAAGAAAAGACCTACAATAACATGTACCCAAAACAATTAAGAAAATGGTAATAGAACATACATATCAATAATTACCTTAAATGTAAATAGAATAAATACTCCAACCAAAAGGCATAAACTGGCTGAATGAATACAAAAACAAGACCCATATACATGCTGTCTACAAGAGACCCACGTCAGACCTAAGGACACATACACTGAAAGTGAGGGGATGGAAAAAGATATCCCATGCAAATTGAAATCAAAAGAAAGACAGATCATCTAAAATGAAAATAAATAAGGAAACACAAGTTTTATATGATACATTAAACAAGATGGACTTAACTGTTATTTATAGGACATTCCATCCAAAAACAACAGAATACACTTTCTTCTCAAGTGCTCATGGAACATTCTCCAGGATAGATCATATATTGGGTCACAAAGCAAGCTTAGATAAATTTAAGAAAATTGAAATCATATCAAGTATCTTTTCTGACCACAATGCTATGAGACTAGATATCAATTACAGGAAAAAAATCTCTAAAAAATACAAACACATGGAGGCTAAACAATACACTGGTAAATAACAAAGATATCACTGAAGAAGTCAAAGAGGAAATCAAAAAAACCTAGAAACAAATGACAATGAAAACATGGTGACCCAAACCTATGGGATGCAGCAAAAGGAATTCTAAGAGGGAAGTTTATAGCAATACAATCCTACCTTAAGAAACATCTCAAATAAACAGCCTAACATTACACCTAAAACAATTAGAGAAAGAACAAAAAAACCCCAAAGTTAGCCGAAGGAAAGAAATCATAAAGATCAGATTAGAAATAAATAAATAAGAAATGAATGAAATGATAGCAAAGATCAATAAAACTAAAAGTTGGTTCTTTGAGAATATAAACAAAATTGACTAACCATTAGACAGACTCATCAAGGAAAAAAGGGAGAACACAAATCAATAGAATTAAAAATGAAAAAGGAGAAGTAACAACTGACCCTGCAGAAATACAAAGGATCAGGGGCACTTTATATGCCAATAAAGTGGACAACCTGGAAGAAATGGACACATTTTTAGAAAAGCACAACATTCCGAGACTGTACTAGGAAGAAATAGAAAATATAAACAGACCAAACATAAGCACTGAATTGAGACTGTGGTTAAAAATCTTCCAACAAACAAAAGCACAGGACCAGATGGCTTCACAGGCGAATTCTTTCAAACATTTAGAGAAGAGCTAACACCTATCCTTCTCAAACTCTTCCAAAATATAGCAGAGGGAGGAACACTCCCAAACTCATTCTATGAGGCCACCATCACCCTGATACCAAAACCAGACAATGATGTCACAAAGAAAGAAAACTACAGGTCAATATCACTGATGAACATAGATGCAAAAATCCTCAACAAAATACTAACAAACAGAATCCAACAGCACATTAAAATGATTATACAACATGGTCAAGTGGGATTTATCCCAGTAATGCAAGGATTGTTCAAAATACACAAATCAATCAATGTGATAAAACATATTAACAAATTGAAGGAGAAAAACCATTAGATCATTTCAATAGATGCAGAGAAAACATTCGACAAAATTCAACACCCATTTATGATAAAAAACCCTCCAGAAAGTAAGCATAGAGGGAGAGGGAACTTTCCTCAACATAATGAAAGCCATATATGACAAACCCACAGCCAACGTCATCCTCAATGGTGAAAAATTGAAAACATTTTCACTAAGATCAGGAACAAGACAAGGTTGTCCATTCTCACCACTATTATTCAACATAGTTTTGGAAGTTTTACCCACAGCAATCGGAGAAGAAAAAGAAATAAATGGAATCCAAATTGGAAAAGAAGAAGTAAAGCTCTCACTGTTTGCAGATGACATGATACTATATATAGAGAATCCTAAAGATGCTACCAGGAAACTACTAGAGCTAATCAATGATTTGGTAAAATAGCAGGATACAAAATTCATGCACAGAAATCTCTTGCATTCCTATACACTAATGATGAAAAATTTGAAAGAGAAATTAAGGAAACACTCCCATTTACCACTGGAAGAAAAAGAATAAAATACCTAGGAATAAACCTACCTAAGGAGACAAAAGACCTGTATGCAGAAAATTATAAGACACTGATGAAAGAAATTAAAGATGATACAAATAGCTGGAGAGATATACCATGTTCTTGGATTGGAAGAATCAATTGTGAAAATGACTTTAGTACCCAAAGCAACCTACAGATTCAATGCAATCCCCATCAAGCCACCAATGGCATTTTTCACAGCACTAGAACAAAAAATTTCACAATTTATATGGAAACACAAAACACCCCGAATAGCCAAAGCAATCTTGAAAAAGAAAAATGGTGCTGGAGGAATTGTTCTCCATGTTTTCAGACTATACTACAAAGCTACAATAATCAAGACAGTATGGTACTGGAACAAAAATGGAAATATAAAACAGTGGAACAGGATAGAAAGCCCAGAGATAAACCCACTCACATATGGTCACCTTACACCTTATCTTTGATAAAGGAGGCAAGAATATACAGTGGAAAAAAGACAACCTCTTCAATAAGTGGTGCTAGGAAAACTGGACAGCTACATGTAAAAGAATGAAATTAGAATACTCCCTAACACCATACACAGAAATAAACTCAAAATGGATTAAATACCTATATGTAAGGCCAGAGACTATAAAGCTCTTAGAGGAAAGCATAGGCAGAACACTATGACATAAATCACAGCAACATCCTTTTTGACCTACCTCCTAGAGAAATGAAAATAAAACCAAAAATAAACAAATGGGACCTAATGAAACTTAAAAGCTTTTGCACAGCAAAGGACACCATAAACAAGAGAAAAAGACAACCCTCAGAAAGGGAGAAAATATTTGCAAATAAAGCAACTGACAAAGGATTAATCTCCAAAATTTACAAGCAGCTCATGCAGCTCAATATCAAAAAAACAAACAACCCAATCCAAAATTGGGCAGAAAACCTAAATAGACATTTCTCCAAGGAAGATATACAGATTGCCAACAAACACATGAAAGAATACTCAACATCATTAATCATTAGAGAAATGCAAATCAAAACTACAATGAGATATCATCTCACACTGTTCAGAATGGTCATCATCAAAAAATCTACAAACTATAACTGCTGGAGAGGGTGTGGAGAAAAGGGAACCCTCTTGCACTGTTTGTGGGAATGTAAAGTGATACAGCCACTGTCGAGAACAGTATGGAGGTTCCTTAAAAAACTGAAAATAGAACTACCATATGACCCAGCAATCCCACTATGGGGCATATACCCTGAGAAAACCATAATTCAAAAAGAGTCATGTACCCCAATGTTCATTGCAGCTCTATTTACAATAGCCATTACATGGAAGCAACCTAAGTGTCCATCGACAGATGAATGGATAAAGAAGATGTGGCACATATATACAATGGAGTATTACTTGCCATAAGAATAAACGAAATTGAGTTATTTGTAGTGAGGTGGATGGACATAGAGTTTGTCATGCAGAGTGAAGTAAGTCAGAAATAGAAAAACAAATACCGTATGCTAACACGTATATATGGAATCTAAAAAAAAAAAAAAAAAGATCATGAAGAACCTAGGGGAAAGACAAGAATAAAGAAGCAGACCTACCAGAGAGTGGACTTGAGGACACGAGGAGGGGGAAGGGTAAGCTGGGACAAAGTGAGAGAGTGCCATGGACATACATATTACTACCAAATATAAAATAGATAGCTAGTGGGAAGCAGCCGCATAGCACAGGGAGATCAGCTCGGTGCTTTGTGACCACCTAGAGTGATGAGATAGGGACAGTTGGAGGGAGGGAGACGCAAGAGAGAAGAGTTATGGGTATATATGTATATGTATAGCTGATTCACTTTGTTATAAAGCAGAAACTAACACACAATTGTAAAGCAATTATAATCCAATAAACATGTTTAAATAATAAAATATAATAATAAGATCAAAATTATGTCTCAATCACCACCATAATGTAGTCAGTTATATTTCTGTCCCTTTTAAGTTTTCCCAAGATCATGAAATATGTCAATGGTTCTCATATTCTGTTTATTTTCGTACTACTGCTATTTTGTTTTCAGCTAATACCATCCAGTTACATTTAAAGGAATCCTGCCATAACATACTCTAGTCCTTCTTAGTGTTCTTTGCTGGATGCTCCCTGCATTGCTGAAATTTAAATGGTAGAATCCCCCCAAGAGTCAGTGCTAGGGTACTGTTCTTCAGTTACACTTAACTCTTGGTTGATCACATCTGGTACCGTAGCTTTACATAACTTCCATATCTAACAAACGTCAGAGTTATATCCCCAGGCCCCACCTCTTTCAACTTCCCATATAACACTTCTACCTAGATGCTTAATGGACTTATGAAACCTACTTTTTCTGAAGCCTTTTTTATCTCAGTAAATGTCAACTTGGCAACTCTATTCTTTCTGTTACCCCAAACCTGGTGTCTTCCTTAATAATCCTATCTCTCAAAGCCAGTGTAAGTAAACTATAATAGCTCTAATTTCCAAATACATCCAAAATCTGGTCCTTTCTCATACCACCATGCCCACAGTTTCCCTAGACCAAGCAACCATTATCTCTCACTTGTACAATTGCAATATTCCCAAATGGTCTTCCTGCTTCTATCCATGTTCTGCCTCTGCTCAGAAACACCCTGTGGCTTCACATATCACTTAGAGTAAACTGCAAAGTCCACATGCTGGATACAAGACCCTATGTGAGCTGGCTCACTGCCTCCTGCTTTCATTTCCATTCTGCCTTTTACTCACTAGACTCCAGACACTCTGGCATCCTTGGGTTAAGGTTTGCTCTTGGTCCCTCAAGATGACTACCTTCCATTTGTCCCTCAAGATGCACCCTTCATGTTTCTCCCCTCTCTTCTGTGCCTTGATAGGAAGAAAGATATGGACTCCATCAATGGTGTCTCAGCCCTCTGGTTTCAGTCAAGAAGGATCACTGCCAAGAGATCAGAGGGAGATAGAGAGGAGAGAGTTTGTATCTGCTAGCTCTCTCAATGCATGTTCTCTGCTGGCAGGAGGAATCCCTCATTAAAGGAGTCCAATCCTACAGAGCAGCCCTCTCTACACATCCCTCTCTGTCTTGGGATTCCTGCAACTAATCTAGCACCCCACACCTTCAGGCCTAATATCAGTAACAGAGAACCACTGTTATTAGTCCTGGGCACAGTATTTTCCCCAATGACTTCCTTGCACTGTCTTTGCTCTTTATATAGAGACTTGCAATGAGACTCTACTCAAATTATTCTGCAGAGACCCTGACTGATATAAATTCCAAGCACTCTCCTGCTCCAGGACCTCAGACCTTTGCATTCACTCTTACCCATGCCAGATACATTCATCTTCTTGATAGTCCCATGGTTCATTTCGTTTCCTCACATCTGCCTCTGTTCAAATGTCGTCCCAGTAGAGAGGCAGTCCTTGACTATTCTAAGTAAAATAACACAACCTCCTCCACCTCTCTCTATCCTATTGTCTTGTTAGCTTTTTCCCTACAAAACATATTTTACCCACTGACGTGTTATGTATCTATTTATTTATTACCTATATCCTCCCATAAGAGTGCAAGGGATGCTCTATTTGAAAAGGAACTACGTTGTACTCTGAGTGCCCTTCTAGCATAGAGCAAGACTACAAGTATATAAGGTATACACTTATTATATGGTAGATGAATGAATAAAAAATAAATGAATGCATTTTGAATAACATGAGCAGAGGGTTTAGTCAATGAGAGTAGTGGGAGGGCTCCATTCTGGTAGCTTGATTCTGAAATCTGAGGAAAGACAATACATCAAGGGCCTAATGTTCTTCCCAAGTGACTTCCAGATCCTTTCTAATATTGCGATCTCTAATGTTCAGTCTTTCTTCCACTGTTCTTTGAACTCTGCTTGCATAAACCAAATGAGAGAAATCAACTGTGAAAGGTATCAATATAGTTTGAAGATAGAATGAGAAATGAACCAAGTAGAAGACTGAGGCAAGCAAAGGTAGAGTTGAGGGAGCCTGCAAATGTCAAGCAGGAGAATATGAATGAGGAGAGCAAGGGTGAGTCTGGATTTAGCAAGAGGAAAACATTCCACTCTATAGTCACCAGGAATTGACAGTTGGTCCATTTCTCCTGATTCATTTTCAGCAACAAAATAGAAATATGGGTTGATAAAATAAGTGTGGGTTCGTAAGTGTTACTTATTATGAGGTATATTTAAGGCATAAATAGTATTTATTGAGCAGTTCATTTTCAAGATTATGGAGCAAAGCAGAAGGTCATAGAAAGTAGAAGCAAGAAAAGCCACAAGAGTCAAAAAAACCTTTCTATCCTTATATTCATTGAGTCACAAACAGACAAAGTGAGTAATACCACCTCAAATCATTGTGAAGCTTAATGGTAGTTGAAAGTTTCAGGAACTGTACACACATTTTATCTTTTTGTCGATCTCCCTTTACTTTCATAAGTTGAATTACTGGACACTTTGCATTAAAATATGTATTTTTTGGGTGAGAATCACCTAGTGCTGTATTAAAAAAAATCTGTTTAGATCTTCAATTCAGATGCTAAGAGTACAATATAACACCTCAAATTTATTGAGTATCTTCTATGTGCTAATCACTTATTTATATTTTAAAGATCGTAGATGGCTGGGACTCCTTATTCCTGCCCTGAAGGAATTTAAAGTTTAATAAAGAAAACAAGTATTTTTCAAGTGGTGATTATCATCAAAGGTGTTTTACTAGTAACATGAATAAAAACTGTGAGAACCTGAAGACAGAAGAGGGTGATATTTCATGGTAATATTTCATGATTCTCTTCATGGAAGAGAATCAAATGAGGAAAGGATTAGCAAACATTTTAAAGGGAGTAACTTTTGAGTTGAAAATTACTTTTCTAATAAGAGTTCAGTAAGAAACATCATTTGGTTAAAGAAAACAATAGGGGAAAAGAACAAAGGTTTTCAGGAAATAGAATGGACAAAAATGTGAATAGGCATTTTTGTCCATTCCATTAATATGCTTGTGGCATTGAAGCATATTAAGGCTAGGTTGAGTCACATGAAAAAAGGAGATGACCACATATGTTATACAAATAAAATTATGTAAGAATGGATAAGAAGTGACAGATTTGGGCTTCCCTGGTGGCACAGTGGTTGAGAGTCCGCCTGCCGATGCAGGGGACGCGGGTTCGTGCCCTGGTTTGGAAAGATCCCACATGCCGCGGAGCGGCTGGGCCCGTGAGCCATGGCCGCTGAGCCTGCGCATCCGGAGCCTGTGCTCTGCAACGGGAGAGGCCACAATAGTGAGAGGCCCGTGTACCGCAAAAAAAAAAAAAAAAGAAGTGACAGATTTGAAAAACATTTCAGAGTTAGACTTCACAAGACAAAATGACTGATCGGATTTGGATGGGAGAGATGGGAGAAGTAACTTTGGCTCCTAAATCTCTAGCTTGGGGAACTGAATGTATAATAATTTTCATAACTAAAATATTGAATAAAGTAGGGGGAACAGGTTTGAAGAGTTGGATGATGAGTGCAGCTTGGAACGCAAGGTAGAACGTCTACAAGTTCCTGGTGGAGATGTCCAGTAGAAAGTTAGAAACACAAATCTGGAAATTTGGAGTATTCAGGACTGCAGCTATAGACTTGGGAGTGATTATGTAGGTGGAATTATCCATGAAGCTAATTTATACAACTGATGAAATCAACAGTCAGGGATGCAAGATTAAGGAAGGAGATCTGAGCCCTTAGACTAGACATAGGTCTGACAGTATGTGTTTGGTCATGCAGATTGTGCCCTGTATAATTCTAGGGACTCCATTTAGACTGTGAGGTGAGTGGTACCTACTGTAATTGTTCAGTTAGCTGCCATGAGATTGGAGAAAATAAATCAGATAGAATATTTCAAGAGGAGAGAGAGGTGACTGGAGGGCCATGAGGGCCAACCAAATATCAGAGGTGGAAGAAGGAAAAGAAGCAAAATGTATGTCTGAATGGGAATTGTCAGAGAGGTAAGAGGAAAATGAGAAGTGTAGTGTTTGGAAACAGAGAGACAATTTTCAAAGGAGGCATAATCAACACCATCAAATTCTAAGAAATGGTCAAATGCAATTCAGAATTCAAGGGGTTCTTTGTACGTGGAAACTAGGAGATGATTGCCAGTGCCAGTAAGACTGAGATTGGAGTGTAGATCAGAAGTCAAAGTGCAGTAGGTTAAATAATGACTTGGAAAAGATAAAACAGAAATAATGTGTGGAAACTATATCTAAATTCTTTATTCTTTCTCTTCACATTGTTTCTTTGATTCTCATTCAGGATCCAACTGTGCTATACAGAAATTATACATTTTTAATTAATGAACAGACATTAAAGTTTTGATTTTATAATTTCACCTGACTCTACAACCTACATGTTACTGTTTTTTTATTTATATGTCTGTCTGCAGAGCTATAGTAGAAATATCTATCTCTATGTTATCTTTAATAGATTAGTAGTAATTGCTTGGAAAGCTGTGTTCAGGAGAATCCTGAGGTTTCCTATAAGCTCAACTCAGTACCAGAAGTATCTGTTACAGAGAAAGAACTGGGGAGTACAGCATGTTCATTTTCAGAACAGAAAATTTTTCATCTGTCTTTATAGCCCAACACCTTGTGCAGTGTCTGGTCCTGGCAATAAGTAACTGCTGAGTGAATGAATAAACAAATGAATACACTCTGAATTACAGTGGATTTGAGTTGGGTCTTGATAAATAAATGAGATTCAACTTGACTGGGTCAGTGTTTCTCAATGAAATGTCATGACATCCTACTTGGGCCACAAGTAATTTACTGCAAAAAATAATTTACGAAACCTTTTCAATTATTACATTTAGAACAATGGCTTGAACTTACGGCGCATAATAACTACATTCTCACTCATATTCCAACTTGATTTCTTGAGTGAAAAGTACATGGGGAGATGCAGAGCTGAATTTCTAAGACGCATAAGAAGCTCTGGTTAAATGCAGCTATGGTGATGTTTCCCAAATATAGGCTTTATCCATCAAGATAATGAGGTACAAAGAAAATCATGAAAAGTGTTGAATATCTAGATATTGGGAAGAGAAAAATGTCAGGTGGAAAGACGGTATCCCAGGCAATGGGAATAATTGGAGCACAGAGGCCAGAATGTGTTTGGCATAAGAGAAGGCCCTGCACTAGCCTAGTTGAATGGACTGGGATGCTCTGTGGAGATGCTGTAGACGTATGAAAAGATATGGTCTCTGTACTGTCATTCATTGGATGAAAATACTGGGAAATACGCTTTTCATTCACCTAGAGAAAAGAAATCAGATTCCTATTCAATGAAGGAGTTGGTGTGCCTTAATACTAGGCAAAAAATAATAGTAGAAATAAAAATCATTTAGTAAGTCTGGAGACTGGTTCAAGAAGGGCAATGTCACAAAAACATTTACTGGTTGAATTTCTCAGTCCAGCCTCCTCCAAAAATGAGATAGCTATTATCCTAACAGCCCATGAAATGCATACAATATAAGTAAGTAATATAATTTTGTCATTCAAGGTCATGTTAACCTACTGAAGATAGAGCCAAGTACTCCCTAAGTTAATCATCACTTATTTTGGAGTTGGTGGCTATTTTGGCTTGAAGTTTTGTGTGGAACAAGCATGTGAAAGGCTGCTGAAATGCTATATTTGTTTATGTAAGGTCAGACTAACCCAGAGGTCTTCAAGTATTATAAAGTGAGAAAAGTTTAGATTGGTCCACAGTTGTGTGTGTGATTGTGCAAAAGACAAAGCATTCTTTGCCACCCTACAAGGTCACACTACTCTTAATGCTAAGTGTACTTTACAGAAATAGTATCCATTCAACTGAATGTGAAATAGACTTGATGCATAGCATGTCTAAAGTTATATTTCAAAACACTCACTTCAATGTATAAAAGGGGCAAACTTACATATTGAGAGAATATCGAATCTTGAGAATTACATTAAGACATCACAAAGAGAGCCCTCAATTATAAAGTTTCATACTTCACTGACTTATGTCTAAACAATCAGTATATGTCTTGGTGAAGAGCAGACTACTAGCCTGAAAATTAACAATTAATTTTATATTAAGTTTGGCAGAATGGTAATGGCACAGTAAACAGCATGATTTATAGATCACTTTTAATTAAACATAAATTCTTTAAAGTTATAAAAATGAACACATTAAATTTAGTTTCTTTATCATTAATATTTTAGTAGGGGCATAATGGGTGCATTTTTATACATCTGTATTTTTTGTTAGATATTGTCCTTCTGTCCCACCTGTCTAAATACCAATATATGGATTAAAACAAAGCTCACAAAGATAAATGTTGCAAAGGAGACTTTCAGAACAATTGATAATGAGGCTGAGATAAATTTGATATTTTAAGTGATCTTTCTCAAAGAACAGTGTGTTATTTGGAAGAAGCCATTCATTTTTTTCCCCAGTATTAAATATTTGTCAGCTCTTATAATTGAAACTTGAGCTAAAAACTTTTGACTAAGTAAAATTCAGGAGAGAGAATATTTCTACATGTGAAGTTGGATGAAGAATCTTCAATAAGAAAGCTGCCATTTTTTTTCTTTCAGATAAGCACTTCCTTTTTCTTAGTGGAAGGTCAGTTTAGAAGTCTATAGAAGGATTTAAGATAATTGGCTTTAAACTGAGAAACTTCAATAAACTCAAGATACCTGATTTCGCATATTGCTTTCTCGGAGAAGTATAGTGCAAGAAATAATATAGCAAGGGAAGCATGAATGAGAACATGAATGACAGGGAAACATTTACTTCTAGAAACCTAGAGATAAACCACAAAGTTTAACAAGGTGGAACCACAAAGAAGGAATTATACTATATATATTTAACTTTAGAAATATATTGTAATAATAGCCCTCTAAGTCATAGTCTGTGAATTATTTGATGAATATTTTATTTAAGCTATATTAATAGAATATTTATTAGTTTCCAGGCACTGTGCTGGTACTGGGCATGCAATAGGAAGTATAAACAGAAGTGATTCCAAATCACTCAAAGCTTTACAGGCCAGCGAGGGGGACACACAACCATAAAGTCACACTGAAAGGCATAAAATTACAAATGTTGCCCATTGGCTCTCAACAAAAAGAAAAGGGGTTTATGACACAGAAATCTGGCTTGCACTGGGTAGTAAAAGGATGTTTGAGTTTTGGTTTAGAGGCCGAATAGAAATTAACTAGGTGAAAAGAGCACTCTCAAGTGATATTTATTAAATGAATGAAAATAAATTCCAGGTATTTATCCTGTGGTGGGGAGCAGCAGGAATCACCTGAAAATTTGAAAGTCAGTGAGGTTGAAACACATAGAGCCAAGGTTCAACTGATGCAGGAAAAATAAGTACAGAACAAACCAATGCTGAGCTTCGGTCTTTATCTTGAGAACAAGGAGAAGCCATGGAAGGATTTAAGCAGGGAGAAATGATCAGTGTATGTTTTCAAGAGCTCCCTCCAGCTGTAGGGTGTAGGATGGATTCCAAAAGGATCAGCATGGCTATGAGTAGAAGAGTTCGGAAGAGCAGATGTGAGAAAAAAATACTGTAGCTTGGACTTGGTTGGTAGGGGTGATGTAGATTAAGACAAGTGGATGGTTTTTAAGTTAATTAGGAAGTAAAATGGGAAATACTTAGTAATTGTGCTGATCAAGGTTCTTGGTTGAGAACAACAAAAACCAACTTTAGTTGAAAAGAAATTTATTGGAAAGATATCAAGAAGCTAGCAGAATTGAAGGGAAATTGGAAAATTGAGCTTGGGAAACAAGTGAGAACAAAGGAAGAGTAGATAGCCAAGAACACAGCCAAAGTCACCTCTCTGGAATCTCAGTGCAACCATGGCTACTGTGGACAATCTCAAACTACCTCTGCATAATACATGGCTCAGTGCCCTGATGTCTCTGGGTGCAGGAAAGGGATAATTTTTTTTTTTTTTACTAGTAAAGATTTTTACAACAACCAAGGAGAGGGATAATTTGCCTCCCTTTAGTTTCTATCCTCAGATGATGGGCTCCGTCTCCCACATTGACCCAACCAATGAGGGATTCTCCTCATTGCAAGAATGTTCACATCATGTTTAAAAGTCAAAGTGCAATGGCTGCATGCTGCAGTGTTGGATTGAATATGGCTGGTAATAGACAGCAAGGCATAAGAGAGAACTATGGCATGCTACTTCCTGAGATGGGAAACGCTGGAAAGTCATGGATTTAATTTGGATTTAGGTTTTTTCTAGGGAAAGGGAAGAATCAAGCATTTGTTCTTGGACAGCTACTTTAAGGATAAGGTAAATTTGGGTCTCATTTTGACCTGAATTTTATTACCTTATACCAAACCCATTAAACTACTGATGCCTGTAAGTCGGAAACTCCATCCGTAGGTAAAATGAACAAAAATGTCATTATTACTAATGGATTATTTATCCTTTTTATCTTAATCATTTAAAACTGTTTTTTCTTAGTTGAAATTCTTTTTATAATATCTGTCATAGTTTAGCATATGAATCTATTTTTTAACCAAATAGGAGAAAATAAAATGACTCCTTTCCATCACTATATATGAGACTCTTACCTTAATGTGTCTTTGGTAACAAACATCAATAAGAAACATTTTGTTGCAAATTACTGTATAAAGACCTACCAATAATCATTCAGAAAATAAATTATTGAATTTTTAATAAGTAGTCTACAAATATTTGGGGCATTCTAAAAGAACTTAGAATCTATATACACATTGCTCAGGTAGAGTTAGAAAGCTATTCTCTGCAAATAAAGAATGAGACCTTGGGGAGTAAAGCAGTGTGTTATGAAGAAGGGCCATTCTTAAATAAAAAGTTACTCGAGATCTTAATTCATTTAAAATATTAATAGAGTGATAGAAAAGATTCCTGAAAATAACGTACAATTCAAAATTAATCATATGTATTTTAGTTTTTTAAAGTCATGATTCACATATTTTATTTATTTTATTTTTTCTTCCAGTTTTATTGAGATATAATTGATATACAGCACTGTATACATTTCATGTGTACAGCATAATGATTTGATTTACATACAGCATGAAACAATTAACGACAGTAAGTTTATCTCATCCATTATCTCATATAGATACAAAAGTAAAGAAATAGAAAAAAATATTTTTTCCTTGTGATGAGAACTCTTAGGATTTACTCTCTTAATGACATTCATGTATAACATACAGCAGTGTTAATTATCTATCACGTACTCTACATCACTAGCGTATATTTATCTTATAACTGGAAGCTTGTACACTTTGACTGCCTTCACCCAAATCCCCCTCCCTTCCCCCCACCTCTGGTAACCATAATCTGATCTCTTTTTCTACAGGTTAGTTTCTTTGCTTGTTTGTTTTTGAAGCATAATTGACCTACAACATTATGTTAGTTCCTGTTGCACAACATAATGATTTGATATCTCTACACATTACAAAATGATCACCATGATAAGGCTAGTTACCATCTGTCACGAAACTAAGATAATACATAATTATTGACTATATTCCCCACACAGTACATTTCATAACCCTGACATTTATTTTGCGACTGGAAGTTTGCACCTCTTAATCTACCTCAGCAATCTCTCTCCCCCTCCCACCCCCCTAACAAAACCCGTATCTGTAAGTCATCCAGGCCAATCACCACCTCAACACACACACACACAAAATCCCCAGGCAACCACTAATCTATTTTCTGTGTGGATTTATGTTCTAGACATTACATATATAAAGTATCATTCAATATGTGACTTTTTGTGTCTGGCATTTTTTTACTTAGCATGTTTTCAAAGCTAATCCATTTGTAATATATAACAGTATTTCACTTCTTTTTTGTGGTTGAATAATTGCATGGATAAAACTGCATTTGTTTATTCATTCATCAGCTGATAGACATTTGAGTTACTTCTACTTTATGGCTATTATGAACAATACTGCTATGAACATGTGTGTTCAAGTATTTAGGTGAACATATATTTTCAGTTCTCTTGGGTATATACCTAGGAGTGGAATTGCGGGGGTATATGGTAATTCTACTTAACTTTTTGAAGAACCACAAAGTTGTGTTACACAGCAACTTCATCATTTTAAATTCCTACCAGCAGTGTATTAACATTCCACTTTCCCTACATTCTCACCAAAACCTGTTCTTTTCCTTTTAAAAAAAATTATCATTGCCAACCTGGTGAATGTAAAGTGATACCTCCTTGTAGTTTTGATTTGCATTTCCCTAAAGATTAATGACATTGATCTTATTATATACTTATTGGCTCTTTTTATATCTTTTTTCTTAAAAATGTCTACTTGAATCCTTTGCCCACTTTTGATTGGACTATTTGTCTTTTTATTGTTGAATTGTAAGCATTCTTTCCTTTTTCATACAGCAGGTTCTAATTAGTTATCTATTTTATACATATTAGTGTATCTATGTCAATCCCAATCTCCCAATTCATCCCACCACCACTACCCCACCCCTCCACTGTGCTTTCTCCCCCTTGGTGTCCATACATTTGTTTTCTACATCTGTGTCTCCATTTCTGCCTTGCAACCAGGATCATCTGTACCATTTTTTCTAGATTCCACATATATGCATTAATATACGATATTTGTTTTCTCTTTCTGACTTACTTCATTCTGTATGACAGTCTCTAGGAACATCCACATCTGTACAAAAGACCCAATTTCGTTCCTTTTTATGGCTGAGTAATATTCCATTGTGTATATGTACCACTTCTTCTTTATCCATTCATCTGTTTATGGACATTTAGGTTGCTTCCATGACCTGGCTATTGTAAATAGTGCTTCAGTGAACATTGGGGTGCATGTGAATTTTTGAATTAAGGTTTTCTCTGGGTATATGCCCAGTAGTGGGATTGTTGGGTCATATGGTAACTCTGTTTTTAGTTTTTTAAGGAACCTTCATAATGTTCTCCATAGTGGCTGTATCAGTTTACATTCCCACCAACAGTGCAAGAGGGTTCCCTTTTCTCCACACCCTCTCTAGCATTTCTTGTCTGTAGATTTTCTGATGATGCACATTCTAACCGGTGTGAGGTGATACCTCATTGTAGTTTTGATATGTATTTCTCTAATAATTAGTGATGTTGACCATGTGCTTCTTGGCCATCTGTATGTCTTCTTTAGAGAAATGTCTATTTAGGTCTTCTGCCCCTTTTTGGATTGGGTTGTTTGTTTTTTTGAATATTGAGCTGCATGAGCTGTTTATGTATTTTGGAAATTAATCTTCTGTCCATTGATTCATTTGCAAATATTTTCTCCCATTCTGAGGGTTGTCTTGTTGTCTTGTTTATAGTTTCCTTTGCTGTGCAAAAGTTTTAAGTTTCATTATGTCCCTTTTGTTTATTTTTATTTTTATTTCCATTACTCTAGGAGGTGGGTCAAAAAAGATCTTGCTGTGATTTATGTCAAAGAGTGTTCTTCCTATGTTTTCCTCTAAGAGTTTTATAGTGTCCTGTCTTATATTTAGGTTTTTAGTCTATTTTGAGTCTATTTTTGTGTATGATGTTAAGAAGTGTTCTAATTTCATTCTCTTACATGTGGCTCTCCAGTTTTCCCAGCACCACTTATTGAAGAGACTGTCTTTTCTCCATTGTGTATCCTTGCCTCCTTTGTCATAGGTTAGTTGACCATAGGTGTGTGGGTTTATCTCTGGGCTTTCTATCCTTTTCCATTGATCTATATTTCTGTTTTTGTGCCAATACCATATTGTCTTGATTACTGTAGCTTTGTAGTATATTCTGAAGTCAGGGAACCTAATTCCTCCAGCTCTGTTTTTTTTTCCCTCAAGATTGCCTCAGCTATTCAGTGTCTTTTGTGTCTCCATAAAAATTTTAAGATTTTTTGTTCTAGTTCTGTAAAAAGTGCCATTGGTCATTTGATAGGGATTGCATTGACTCTGTAGACTGCTTTGGGTAGTATAGTCATTTTCACAATATTGATTCTTCCAATCCAAGAACATGGTCTATCTCTCCCTCTGTTTGTGTCATCTTTAATTTCTTTCATAAGTGTCTTATAGTTTTCTGAGTATAGGTATTTTACCTTCTTATACCTAGGAATACCTAGGTATTTTATTCTTTTTGTTGCACTGGTGAATGGGATTGTTTCCTTAATTTCTCTTTCTGATCTTTCATTGTTAGTGTATAGGAATGCAAGAGATTTCTGTGCATTAATTTTGTATCCTGCAACTTTACCAAATTCATTGATTAGCTCTAGTAGTTTTCTGGTGGCATCTTTAGGATTTTCATGTAATCTGCAAAGAGTGAGAGCTTTACTACTTCTTTTCCAATTTGTATTCCTTTTATTTCTTTCTCTTCTCTGATTGCTATGGCTAGGACTTCCAAAACTATGTTGAATAATAGTGGTGAGAGTGGACATCCTTGTTCCTGGTCTTAGAGGAAATGCTTTCAGTTTTTCACCATTGAGAATGATGTTTGCTGTGGGTTTGTCATATATGGCCTTCATTATGTTGAGGTAGGTTCCTTCTATGCCCACATTCTGGAGAGTTTTTATCATAAATGTGTGTTGAATTTTGACAAAACTTTCTCTGCAGCTATTGAGCTGGTCATATAGTTTTTATTCTTCAGTTTGTTAATATTGATTGATTTGCATCTGTTGAAGAATCCTTGCATCCCTGGAATAAATGCCACTTGATCATGGTATATGATCCTTTTAATGTGTTGTGTGATTCTGTTTGCTAGTATTTTTTTTTTTTTTTTTTTGTAGTACGCAGGCCTCTCACTGTTGTGGCCTCTCCCACTGCAGAGCACAGGCTCTGGACGCGCAGGCCCAGTGACCATCGCTCACGGGCCCAGTCACTCCGTGGCATGTGGGATCCCCCCAGACTGGGGCACGAACCCACGTCCCCTGCATCAGCAGGTGGACCCCCAACCACTTTGCCACCAGGGAAGCTCCTGTTTGCTAGTATTTTGTTGAGAATTTTTCCATCTATATTCATCAGTGATATTCGTCTGTAATTTTATTTTTTTGTAGAATCTTTGTGTGATTTTGGTATCAGGGTGATGGCAGCCTCGTAGAATGAGTTTGGGAGTGGTTCTTCTTCTGCAATTTTTTGGAAGAGTTTGAGAAGGATGGGTGTTAGCTCTTCTGGTCCTGGAATTTTTTTTGTTGGAAGATTTTTAATTACGGTTTCAATTTAATTACTTGTGATTGGTCTGTTCATATTTTCAATTTTTCCTGGTTCAGTCTTGGAAGGTTATACCTTTCTAAGAATTTGTCCATTTCTTCCAAGTTGTCCATTTTATTTTCATAGAGTTGCTTGTAGTACTCTCTTATGATGCTTTGTATTTCTACCGTGTCCATTGTAATTTCTTTCTCATTTATAATTTTATTGATTTGAGTCCTCTCCCTCTTTTTCTTGATGGGTCTGGCTAAAGGTTTATCAATTTCTTTTATCTTCTCAAAGAACCAGCTTTTAGTTTTATTGATCTTTGCTATTGTTTTCTTTGTTTCTGTTTCATTCATTTCTGTTCTGATCTTTATGATTTCTTTTCTTCTGCTAACTTTGGGTTTTGTTTGTTCTTCTTCTCTAGTTTCTTTAGGTGTAAGGTTAGATTGTTTATTTGAGATTTTTCTTAATTCTTGAGGTAGGATTCTATTGCTATAAACTTCCCTCTTAGAACTCCTTTTGCTGCATCCCATAGGTTTTGGATCATCATGTTTTCATTGTCATTTGTCTGTAGGTATTTTTTGATTTCCCTTTGATTTCTTCAATGATCTCTTGGTTATTTAATAACATATTGTTTAGCCTCCATGTGTTTGTGTTTTTTACATTTTTTTCCCTGTAGTTTATTTCTAATCTCATAGTGTTGTGGTCAGAAAAGATGCTTGATATGATTTCAATTTTCTTAAATTTACTGAGGCTTGATTTGTGACCCAATGTGATCTATCCTGGAGAATGTTCCATGTGGCACTTGAGAAGAAAGTGTAATCTGCTGTTTTTGTATGGGATGTCCTATAAAAGTCAATCAAATCTATCTAGTCTATTGTGTCATTTAAAGCTTGTGTTTCCTTATTAATTTTCTGTCTGTAGGATCTGTCCATTAGTGTGAGGGGTTAAAGTCCCCCACTATTATTGTGTTACTGTTGATTTCCTCTTTTATAGCTGTTAGCATTTGCCTTATGTATTGAGGTGCTCCTATGTTGGGTGCATATATATTGTTAATTGTTATATCTTCTTCTTGGATTGATCCCTTGATCATTATGTAGTGTACTTCCTTGTCTCTTATAACATTCTTTATTTTAAAGTCTTTTTTATCTGATATGAGTATTGTTATGGCATTTTTCTTTGATTTCCATTTGCATGGAATATCTTTTTCCATCCCCTCACTTTCAGTCTGTATGTGTCCCTAGGTTTGAAGCGGGTCTCTTGTAGACAGCATATAGACGGGTCTTGTTTTTGTATCCATTCAGTGAGCCTGTGTCTTTTGTTGGATCATTTAATCTATTCACATTTAAGGTAATTATCAATATGTATGTTCCTATTACTGTTTTCTTAATTGTTTTGGGTTTGGTTTTGTAGGTCCTTTTCTTCTCTGTGTTTCCCACTTAGAGAATTCCTTTAGTATTTGTTGTAGAGCTGGTTTGGTGGTGCTGAATTCTCTCAGTTTTTGCTTTTCTGTAAAGTTTTTGATTTGAGATCTATTTGAGATCCTTGCCAGGTAGAGTAATCTTTGTTGTAGGTTCTTCCGTTTCATCATTTTAAATATATCATGCCACTCCCTTCTGGCTTGTAGAATTTCTCCTGAGGAATCAGCTGTTAACCTTATGTGAGTTCCTTTGTATGTTATTTGTCATTTTTCCCTTGTTGCTTTTAATAATTTTTCTTTGTCTTTAATTTTTGTCAATGTGATTACTATGTGTCTCGACTTGTTTCTCCTTGGGTTTATCCTGTCTGGGACTTTCTGCACTTCCTGGGCTTGCATGACTATTTCCTTTCCCATGTTAGGGAAGTTTTCCACTATAATCTCTATAGATATTTTCTCGGGTCGTTTCTTTTTGTCTTCTCTTTATGGGACCCCTATAATGTGAATGTTGGTTTGTTTAATGTTGCCCTAGAGATCTCAGGCTGTCTTCATTTCTTTTCATTCTTTTTTCTTTATTCTGTTCTGCAGCAGTGAATTCCACCATTTTGTCTTCCAGGTCACTTATCCATTCTTCTGCCTCAGTTATTCTGTTATTATTTCCTTCTAGTGTATTTGTCGTTTCAGTGATTGTATTGTTCATCTCTGTTTGTGTTTTCATTAATTCTTCTAGGTCTTTGTTAAACATTTCTTGTATCTTCTAGATCTTTGCCTCCATTTTTTTCCCAAGGTCCTGGATCATCTTTACTATCATTATTCTGAATTCATTTTCTGGAATGTTGCCTATCTCCATTTCTTGTAATTGTTTTTCTGGGGTTTTATCTTGTTCCTTCATCTGGTACATAATCCTCTGTCTTTTCATTTTGTCTGTCTTTCTGTGAATGTGGGTTTTTTTCCATAGGCTACAGGATTGTAGTTCTTGCTTCTGCTCAAGCATTCTTTATATATTCTGAACACTAGACTTTTATCAGTTATATGACTTGCAAGTATTTTCTCCTTATCTGTGGATTGTCTTTTCACTTTCTTGACAGTGTCATTTAAAACACAATGATGTTTAATTTAATGAAGTCCAATTTATCTATTTTTGTTATTGTTGTTATTCATGCTTTTGGTGTCACATCTAAGAAATCATTGCCTAATCCAAGATGATGAAGATTAACACCGACTTTTCATTCTAAGTGTTTTATAATTTTAGCTCTTACATTTAGGTATTTGATCCATTTAGAGTTAATTCTTGAACATAGTGTGTTTTGGGGGTCCAACTTTTTTCATTTGCAGGTGAATAGCCAGCTGGCCCATGACACATGTTGAAAAGATTATTTTTTCCCCATTGCATGACCCTGGAACACTGTAAAAATTCAGTTGACTATGGATATATTAAGTATTTTTGGAATCTCAATTCCATTGCATGGATCTGTATGTCCATCCTTATACCACTACCACACTGTTTTGAAACTGTAGTTCTGTAATAAGTTTTGAAAGCAGAATGTGTGATTCCTCCAACCATTTTTTCCAAGACTGTTTGTACTGTTTTGGGTCCCTTGAATTTCCACATAAATTTTGGGGTCAACTCCTCAAGTTCTGCAGAAAAATAAGGTATTTAATATTTTAGTGGTAATTGTGTTGAATCTTTTGATCAATGTGGGGAATATAGTCACCTTAACAATATTAAGTCTTCCAATCCATGAATGTAAGCTGTTTTTCTATTTATTTAGATCTTTATTTCTTTCAACAATGCTTTATAGTTTTCATTATAATTTTGCTCTCCTTTGTTTAAATTTATTCATCTGTGTTTATTCTTTTCCATGCTATTGTAAATGGAATTGTTGTCTTAATTTCACTTGAAGATTGTTCATTTCTACTGCAAAGAAATACAACTGATGTTTATGTATTGATTTTATATCCTGCAACTTTGCTGGATTCATTTATTAGTTATAATATTTTTGGGTGGACATTTTTAGATTTTATACATATAAGGTCATGTCATCTTCAAATAAAGATAGTTTTATTCCTTTCTTTTCAATCTTCCTATTTTTATTTTTATTTCCTTGTCTTGCCTAATTGCCCCAACTAGGTGTTGAGTGGTAGTACAGTGTGGAACAAAAATGACAAGGGCAGACATTCTTGTCTTGTTCCTGCTTTTGGGGAGAAACTTTCAATCTTAATAAATAATATTTTAGATTACATTTTATTTTTGTACTTTTTTTTTGAGTGCTGGGGTATCTTATTTGGGAATTTGCAATACTTGAGTAAAAAATACTTAGAAATTACATAGTGAAGCCCTGAATTAGGAGAAGCAGGAAAATAGTTCACTTCCTGCTTCTTGTCCCTAAATTTTTCTTTGCTAATTCATTCTCATTTTTCAAATTATTTTATAAAACTAGACAAAAATGTATTGTCTCTTTATTAAGATAGTTGGTTTTTCAGCATTTTTTTCCTTCACTGAAAATCATAATAAAATATTTTACTTTCAAATATCTTTCTGGGTTGAGGCTACCAGAGATAGTTTTTTTTTTTTTTTTTTTAAGTAGAAGATAATGTCATATCAACAGAAGACATCAATTATTACACTCAATTATACTGAATTTGTACAATCCAAAATGAAGAAGTAACTGTACAATTAATGAGAATATATGTCAACACTGTTTGATCTTCCTGGAGTATACATCTTTCAAAACAAGGAGACTAAGGCCCATATATGAGCCACTAGCTGCCATACCTAGAAAGCATGCCTCTTCCTATGTACCTAATACCTCTATCCAAGGGAGACTTATTGAAGTTCAGGAGAGAAGCCTTTACTGAATTGAAAGATATCCTTGGGAAAGCAAAATTAATGGGGGCTCTGATCATTATAGATTTAAAAATATCTTTTCTTTAAACTCTCTTCCTTTTAATTGAAGTATAGTTGATATACAATGTTGTGCTAGTTTCAGGTGTACTGCAAAGTGATTCTTTTCAGATTCTTTCCCATTATAGGTTATTACAAGATATTGAATATAGTTCCTTGTGCTATACCATAGGTCCTTACTGTTTATCTATTTTATATATAGTAGTGTATCTGTTAAGCCCAAACTCCTAATTTACCCCTCTCCCTCCCTTTCCCCTTTGGTAACCATAAGTTTGTTTTCCATGTCTGTGGGTCTATTTCTGTTTTGTAAATAAGTTCTTTTGTATCAGTTTCTTAGATTCCACATATCATTATAACTTGATATGGTAAATAGTAACACAATCTTCTGGTTTCCTACTTATGATGGCAGGAGACTAGCAATTCCTATAAAATATAACTTCTAGTCTTTTAGATATCTTCTAATTTGTTAATTTATAAAACTTAGAAAAATTCCAGATCCTCACAAGATGAAAGAGGCTTCTGGCTCTTTAATCAAACCCAATACTGGAAATGCCACAAAGATAAGAGAAAGTTGAAAGATAAGAGAAATTAATATAAAAACTGGAGGGAGAGGTGTTTGGTCCTGGGGCAAAGTTTGAACCCAAATGTAGAAGGGTCAACTACCAAGACAGTTGATAAAGTAAGGGAGAGCACTTTAGTTCTGCTCCTTTTGTTTCCTCACAATTTCCATGGCAGTATAGCACCCAACTCAGCAGTACTAGCTCAGCTCTAGCTTGGGCATGGAATGGAATCAGAGTTGCTCTAGAGCCCAGAGATAATTGGATAATAACCATAGCAAGTATACTCGCCTCTGAGCTTGCTCTTGGAGGGGTCCAGGGAAGAGGTTCAGGAAAGTTCTTTGAGGACAGGTCTCATGATGGGGATAAAAAATGGGAATGATCAAATCCAGACTGTGAATCCAATGGCTCTCTTCCCATTGATATCTAAAACTACCAGTAGGGGACAAAGGCTTCCACTTGGATTTTAATTTCTCAATCCCTACATAGAGGAGCATTGCTGGACACACTACAGGTAACCCCAGTAGAAAAAAACCTCACAAATCATTTGAGAAGCACAATTGTGTTACTAAAGTAAAAAATAAATAAATAAATAAAAACAAAAATGAAAATTGAATGTTACAGAGAAAGGAGAATTAGTTAACCAAAAGTACCACAAGAACTTAAAATAAAAATAATAAACATCTTTAAAAGAGATATAGATAGGGAGATATTAATAACATTTAAGTTATAAAGAAGAATAAAGTTGAAAAATTGGGTGTGAAAATTAGTGTAAATAAAAATTCAATGAGTCTCATAAATAGCAGAGAGAATTCAGGGAAGAAGAAACTAGAAAAATGAAAGATAAGGTCAAAAACCTACCTCAGAAGGAGGCAGGAAGGGGCACAGCAAAACTATAACATTAAGCAAGAAGAAGGAGAGGAAGAAAAATGTCAATTTCCAGAAGCAGAAATGCAAATGAGGAATCAACTTGTCAAATGATTGACAATCAGTAATAGTAAGAATTAAAGTTGAGAAAACACGTTAAATTGAAAAGACCTAGGGAATTTTAAAAAAATGACATTTTAAAAAATACAAAACCTTACAATTAGACATATCAGAGTGCACAATAAAGATGAAGAGAAAATTCTAAGAACACTTTCAGGGACAAAAAGAGCAATTTACCTACAAATGGACAGGGAACAATAACCATCAGATTGTTCAATAGTACCATTAATCCAAGAAGATGCTGGAGTATTACTGCAATGAATTGAATGAAGAGAACCTTGAACTTAGAATGTTTTATCCAGCTAAATTATTATTGAAAGATGAACATACAAAAAAGCATTGTCAGGCCCACAAAAACTTTCCATGAAAACATTTTTGGAGGAAGTATTTCAATAAAAAGAGAAATAAATTCAAACAGACACTAAAAATGTGTAAAAAATTAAGCGAGTAAAAAACTAAACAAAGTTCACTTCTGTCAATGTAATATACTCATAGCTAAAATTCCAGATGATTCTAACATGGTAAAATTAGGACCAATGGGGAGAGGAAGGAGACCAGAGAGGTATAAGGTCATGCTGAGATTTTTCTCTTATGTTGGGAAAGTGATAGAGATTGATAAGCTTAGGAAATTCATATACAAAAATGTTAGGAGAAAAATAAGAGAAGAATATCAATGGAATGTATAACTTTCAATCCAATAGAAAAAATCTATTTATTAAAGGTATGAAAAGGTAAAAAAGAAAGTAAGGTGAGGAGAAAACATGAAATAAGATGGCAGAAATTGACCTAATAGCAATTATAATTTGCTCATTACTTAAGCAAATCTTTATTGTGTCTATTAACTGCCCTTAGGGAGACATACAATAAATAAGAAAAGTATATGGCATATTAGGAGTGAGAAGTGCTATGGAAAAATAATAAATCAGGGAAGGAGTTAAGGGGTGCTGGGTTTGGTTTACAATGAGTAGTTGAAACTTAAGTCAAAGCTCAAATGAGGAGGTGAGGGAATAAACCCTTATGATAGCAGTGGAAGAGCACTCCAGGAAGAGAGAACGGAAGTGCAAAGGTGTTCAGGGAAACAAACCTGGCCTAATCAGTAAAAAAGAGAGGTCACTGGGACTTCTCTGGCAGTCCAGTGGTTAAGACTCCTGGCTTCCGCTGCAGGGGGCATGGGTTCGATCCCTGGTCTGGGAGCTAAGATCCCGCATGCCACGTGGCATGGACAAAAAAAAAAAAAGAGAGAGAGAGGTCACCTGGCTGGTGGGCAAGGGGAGAGTACAAGGCAATGCTGTTAGAGAAGCTATGAGGGGTGCAGATTACACCTGGTCTGAAAAATTATTGTAAAGATTTTTGTCGTTTACTCTGAATGAGATGAGAATCTATAGAAAGGTTTTGAGTAGAAAATGAAAGTTATCTGACTCACATTTAGATAGACTCATGCTGGCCTCTGAGTTGAGATAGGCTGTGGTGGAGGAACTGTGGAAGCAACAAGGGCAGTACAGAGGTTATTGCCAAAGGCAGCAGAGAGGTGCTGGTGGCTTGGCCCAGGCTGACAGTGGTGATGATGGAGAGGTGAGATCGAATGATACACAGTGATAGGTAGGTAGGTAGGTAGGTAGATAGATAGATAGATAGAATAGAATTGATTGTCAGAGTTAAAGAAAAAGAAAATGTCAGTGGATGAAACTCTCAAATCAAAGAGCAGATTCTCACAGAAGGACAGGATAGGATTCATTTATAATATATTAAGGTTAAAAAAACTATATATGTATGTGGCAAAATTATAAAGTAAAACTAGTCAAGGCATTGACCAACATAAAATTCAGGGTTGTTGTCACTTCTAGAGGGGAAAGAAAGGCAAATGCATTTGGGAAGCTTCAAAGGTAACTCAGTAGTAGTACATGAGAGTTTGTTTCATTATTGTATGTAAAATGAACAAAGAGGCAACAAATAAACCCTCAAAAAGCTAGAGGGTTTTTGTTGATGGTAGTTAACTGAGTGAAGGATTTATGGGTGAGATACACCCATACACATACGTATTATTATTTCATAAGTATTTTCCAAGATTTCTGTAATGAATAAGTAGTAACTGTATATTAAAAATACCCAAAGCTAAAGCAATTCCAAAGTGCTGGGTCAGGCATGTTGGCTGCAGGTGTCAGAGGAGACTCATGCTCTTTGGCGATCCAGCAGCCAGCTCCAAAGCCCTCGGCTGACTGCGGAGTTTCGAATAAACCAGGACTCAGGCCTGCTCCCCTGTCTGCTCCATAGATCTTTAGTGCCAGGATACACAGCTTTCTGAGAAGAGCTACACGGCTCCACAGTGAACAGACCAGCCTGCTTGAACAAATTCTTGTCTCATCTAAACACAGAAACGTTGGTTCTCCAGGTCAGGAATCAGATGTTTTTTAAATGCATAGAAGAAAATGTCAAAAAAAAAAAAAAAAGATACAGAACAAAGACAAAGTAGTCATTAGATGAAAAGTTAATACTAAGTAAATTATCATAAAGCAATAATGATTAAACAGATTAGGTAAATGGTTAGCTGAACAATTCAGAAAAATGCAACAGTCTATATCAATAAAACAGGAAGCAAGAGACAGAAAACTATGTAATCAAAACAAACCAAAAGAGAGAGAGAGAGAAAGAGGAAAATAACACCAGAAGCTGGTTTCTTTGTATGAATTTACTCCTAGATGATGGAGAAGACATGGAGAAGCTACAACTCAAAATAAGAATGATAAAGGAGAAATAACTACAGAAAATGTAGCAATTTAAAATAGAATATAATGTTATCAAGAACTAGAAAGCAACACATTTGAAAATTACATGGTAGATAAGTTTTTGCATAAGATGTAAAAACTAGCAAAAAAATAATATAATCTTGAATAGATTAATAACAATTAAATTTCAAAATAATCTATCAACTCCCCTCTCCCCTCACTAAAACAAAGAGCCCCTGGATGAGGGAGTTCTACTCTGATCAAAATTGTAAGGTACCTTTCATTGCAAGGCACATATAATCCATATTTTATTGTAAATTCTTTCAGAAAATAGAGAAGGAAACATTGACCAAGTCATTTTAAAAGACTAGTGTAACCTTGATTTCAAAACCAGATAATGAGAGTACATAAAAAAAGAAAGACATGAGCCATAACTCTAGGCAAAGATGCAAAGTCCTAATTAAAATAATAGCTAAATATAATCCAGAGATAAATAATAATAATAGTATTAATATATCGTGATAAATAAGGTTTATCCTAGGAAGGCAGAGATATTTTAACATCAGAAAAATATGTCAGTGTAACTCAGCATATTAATATATTAAAAAAATATACTCACATGACTATCCCAATAGATGCAGAAAGATTATTTGATAAATTTAACTCTATGTCTGATATGAATTCTCAGATAATCAGTATAGAAAAGAATACCTTTAACTTGATAAAAGCATCATACCAAATCTAAGAGCAGACATCACATTAAGGCACAAAACTTCCATACAATATCTGGAAGACCAAAATAAGAAAAGGAATTGACTCACATCTGTACTGTTACACATAGCAATAGATATTTTCACATTATTGTCACACACACAAAATAGAGATATAAGTATTGGTAGGGAAAAATGTTATTACATACAGATGATGTATGATCAACTACACGGAAAACCCCAAAGAATCAATAAGCTATAAAACCTAGTGACAGATTAAGTAAGAGATCAGATGAATGAACAGCTTTCAAATTCAGTAACATTTTTCTAAACTAGAAATAACCAGTTAAGAAAATTTTAAAAATAAAGAAAATACAATTCACCATATTAACAAGCTCCATCTAAGAATTAAACTAAAAAGAACCCACATACCTTTAAAGAAATGAGTTAAACTATAAGAAGACATAAAGAAGATAAATGGAGAGAATGGCCATGTATATGGATAGGATGACAGTATTTTAAAGCTGTGAGTTTTCCCCAAATTAATCTACAAGTCCCATACAATTCTCAAGAAAACTCTACCAAAATTTTCTGAGAAATTCAACAAACTTATTCTATATTCATATGTAATTCTAAATGAAATTAGGATCTGATGCAATATTGGGGCGGGAGGGGAAGCAAACTGGGATTTATTGCCCCACCAGATAGTAAGGCGTACTTTAAAGACATAAGACTACTACTAAGTGTTGGCTCAGAACAGACAACAAATGGACGTGAATAGTGAGCAAACATGGGCCTAGTAAAGGTGGCAGTGTCAATGGAGAAAGGGTGGCTTATTTAGTGATGGCTTTGGGAAAACTGGTTTACTTTACAGAGAAAACCAAACTTCATGAAGATCAAAACTTACAAATCTTAGGTCAGCCAGAATGGGAATAGTAGCTTATTAAGAAATTATGATTGTGATCTTTGGATGGAGAAAAGTTTCTTAAACTGGAGCCACAAAACACAAACCACAAAACCCATAACACCCTAAACTGATGGATTCTGTGCAATAATGAAGGAAGGAAGATGAAGGAAGTTAACATACTGGTGGTAGACTGGGAGAAGACATGTTTAAAATCCTAAATTATTAAGGGATTATTACCTAGTCTAAAATATTGAAAAAACTCCAACAAATTAACAGCAACAAAAAAAACAGAAACATTAGAAAAAAATGGACAAAGTATATAGACTATGCACAAAAGGATAAACCTAAATAGCTAACAAGTATTTGAAGAAATTTTCAACCTTTTTAATATTCACAAAAATTCAAACAAAATAAAAAAGGAAAGAGCACCTGATTATCAGATTGGCAATAAGAACACAGATAAAACCAAACATTGGTCAGGATGTGGGGAAACTAGAACCCTTATGCACTGCCGCTAGTTATGTAAACAGGCATAGACATTCTGGAGAACTGTACTCACTAAATGAAATGATGATACTCACCAAAATGAAGGGTATGTGCTCACTATAACCTAGTAATTTCATTTCTGGAAGCATACCCTAAAACTTCTCCTGCAAGTCTACGAGAGAAGAACAAGAATTGTTTGTGGACTTGTTTGTATCATCACTATATGACAGATATTTCAATTTTGGCAGCTAGCATGGAATAACACGCAGCTTTCAGAAGTAAATGTACATAGAGCAAGATAAACACATTTTTTAAAGATGTGTTTTAGAAAAAGGTAAGAAAGAGAATAAGATATGCCATTTGTGTAAATTAAAGCACATTCATGCACATAAATGATACAACACACTACATAAAACTTAGCATGCATAAAATATCCCTTTCTAATTCACAAATACATGTTTATGCAAAAACATATATCATAGACATTAGAGTCAGTGTGGGGCTGCAAAGAATAAGTGGGGATCAATGATGAACGTTTTGAAAGGGAAAATAAAATAAAACAAAACAAAGGAGGACCTTTCCAGGAGCAATAAGTAGAGTATGCCATGTGATAAACTCAACAAAAGAAAGATATTTAGCAAAAGATTAAAAAAAGAAAGAAAATTAAGATAATCAGTAGGAAGCATAAATAACAGAAGAAAGAGTAAATATACTATTATGGCAAAAATATAAGTGAATTAAACTCACTCATTAAAAAATAAACACTCGGTTTTGAAGTTTAAAATAAAAATAAATAAAAGCATCTGAATATAATATGTTTTTAAGAGTACTCTTACAAGAAAATAGTAAAATAAAAAAAGTTGAAAGGAAAATGGACAAAGTAATATTAGGTAAATAATAAGAAAATGGATTAAAGTCATAATGTTAATATTAATATTCAAACAATATTTAGAAACAAAAAGAATATTTTATTTCAGTAAAACTTTTAGTCCATACCATCTCTTTCCCAATCTTTCTCAAAGTAGTCATTAAAACAAAAATTGTGGAAAGTTAACAAATAGACAAATGACAATCAAAATGTATGGGCTGAGATTGAATTGTAGACTTAAATGCTTTCAATCATAAACAAAAAGTAAAATAAGTGAACAGTGCACCCAATTCAAAATTTTAGAGAAAATAAGCCATAAAAATCTCTATGAAGTTAGATTTTTAAAATCTATAATATATAAACAAGGAAACAAAAATACTCATATTAAAACTAAATTAACATTTATTTAACACTACAAAGCACTCTATAATACTGGCCTCAGTTAATACAACAATCCTTTAAGGCAGCAGATGTGTTCTTATTAACATAGATGGCAAAACTCAGGTTTGACTCCAAAAATGCTGTTAGGTCCAGTCATTTCTGGGGAAATTTATTTGTCAAACTTCCAGTGATACCTAATTCATACCCAATACTAACTGTGTAAACAGCTTAGTAAACATTACGTACAAACCAGAATGGCTAAAATTTAAAAAGATTGGCAACACCAAATATTGACGAGGATCTGATGCAACCAGAACTTTCTCAAGCATTGTTGCAGGAGCATAAGATATTATAACCATTTTGGAAAAAACAAAAACAACTGGCAGTTTTTCATAAAACTAAACCTTATCACCTACTAGTTTCACTTGTAGGTACTTCTCAAAAGAAATGGAAATACAGGTCCAAAAGACTTTACAAGAATGTTCACAATAGGTTAATCCGTATTAGCCAAAAACTAGAAACGGACCATGTGTCTATCAATAGAAGAATGAACAAACTGTGGTATATTCATAAACTGAAATGCTAGCTAGGAATTTTACAAAATGAACTACTGATACAAACAAAGAAAATGAATCTCAAAAGTTTTTCACTGAGTGTGAAAGAGACTTACTGAAAAGAGTACGTATTGCATGATTCCATTCATGTGATGTTCTAAAACAGGTACAATGTTTGTGGTGGGAAAATTAGAACAGTGGTGCCCTCCTGGGGGCAGATAGAAAGTGACTGACAAGAGACACTAGTGAACTTTCTGGGGTGGTGGTAATGTTCTATATCTTGATAAGGGATTGGGTTACACAGATATATGGATTTGTCAAATCTCTTTGAATGGAACAATTAAGATTTATGCATCTTATTGTAAGTAAATTTTACATCAGAAGAGAAAAATGGTAGAAAAGTATAAAACTTTAGTGAAATGCATGCTGACATGGCTAGTGGGCAAGTGTGCTGATATGTGCAACTTATTTTGAAATGCATAAAAATAACATAGATTAAAAATATGGATAGAAGAATAGAAATATGCATAGATAGATAATAAAGCAACTATACAAAATGTTAACTGTAGAATCTAGGTGGTGGGTATATGAGTGTTCCAATACAATTCTATACTTTTTATGTATGTTTAAATTTTTTCAACACAATTTTTTTTCCATTTTTTTGGCTTTTCATAAAGTACCTCATCCAGTCTCATCTTGATGCTGCAGAATGAATCTTAAAGACAGACTCATGGAAACGCCACATCGTGCTGAGGAAATTGCTTCAGTTTTGTGCAAGATCAGAACTTGGTGTCACTATCCAACTAATAATGTTCCAGTTCCTGACAATGAATTCTACAGAGAGATGATCTGTCTGCTGCTCTGTTCTGCAGAGTGTCCTGGATATTACGGCCAAGAACTCAAACTTCCACATAACTGATCGTAAAGTTCTTGGAACATCTCCATCTTACATGAATGTGATTAAGTTTTCACTGCATTAGGATGTCGAATTCTGAATCTACCTGTTCATAACACAGCCCCATCCTCGGAGGGATTGGGATCAAAATCAAAGACAGGACACATGTAATACCAATTGCTATTCACATTATAAAGTGCCCTGCTTCAAACACAAGTTCTTCAGTAATCACAGTTTAATAACAAAGGCACATAATGAGCAGGGTGTATAACTAGAATTCTCACGATTTTAGCAAGAAGAGGAAACTCTCCTACTTTTCCATTATCAGCACAATAAGGAATGCATTTTAACTATAAATTATACTTCATCAAATTTTGTTCTCAAATTCCAATATCTTGAACAAATATAATATTTATATGAAAAAAAATGATTGTGTTTCAATTCCCAGGAATTAGGTTCAATGGTATATGAGCATAGTTACCTGTATAAAAATATTCTCTTTCCATGGTTGTATTAAGTGGTAACTCCCAAGAAAAAAGTGAAGAACACTTAAAAGTCCACATCATTTATCTACATTCCAGAAAGCTCCAGAATAAAGATCAGCTAGTTAATCAACACTTTTAAAGTGGCAATAAGAGCTTGTGAATGTTATAATGCAAAAGTAATTTTATTCTCTTTCAGATGGAATTGTACGGTTCAAGTCCCTCAGGTAGGAATTTAGTAAATATCACTTTACTAGTTTTAATTTGTTAATGTGGTCTCAAAAAATATCTAGTAATAACTAAAGTGCTCAAAAAGACTTATTCAAGTAGATATTTCAATGAAATACAGAAAAAAAGGGAAGACATAAACTATCTCAGGGAGGGCAAAAAGACTACAAATAGTACATATTAATAAATATAAATTAGTATTATGAAAATTTGGGGCAGGGGGCTTAATCAAAATTGCTATTAAAGATTTTCCAGAAATTCAATTTTGAGTGAGGTTTTGACTCAAAAGTAGGACGTTATGGGAAAGTTAAGATAGAAATTAATTTAAAGGTTTTTTGTTTGTTTGTTTTATAATAATGTTTTATAATGACTTCTACTTTAAAGGCAGTCTATATAACGTGATTTAAAAATTCAGTGACTGGCAAAGAAAAAAGAAAATATGGGTTACCTACTGAGTTTGTTTATATGAGTAATATATGTAATAAATATTTTAAATCATCTTTTATTCAGAGCTTTTCTTTGAATTTTTCTATACTATTTCAAATTGTCTCTAAATTGTCAACACATATAAACAACATATTTGCATTTATCAAATATCCAAAGCTAGAAACAATGTAAGACTTTTTAAAAAGCAAATTTATATTTGTTTCTAATATAAAAGTATTGAATAAATTAAAATTCATTTACCTATTTCCACATTATCTGATAAATACTGATTGATGTATCCATTAATAGGACTCTATTTTCTTCTATAATTATAGAAGAAACAATCTTTGTAGAGCCAATCTGAAAGTCAAATTAATCAAAATAATGAGGGAAGTTTACAGCATTTTTGTTAAAATTTACCTTTTCAATGACAGATAATAAAACAGCTTTCTTTTCCCACTTTATAAATTGATGCAATCTCGATGCATAAATTTGTTATTTAGCAAACTCAGCCTTATTGAGCATTTGCCAAACTCCACACTGATGCTTGGAGAAGGAATAACATTCAGTGGCTACGTTTCTCTTACTACAGATAAAAGGATTCCAAGTTCTTTCACTCTTATCTAGTTTATTCTGATTGCCTATATAACAAAGATGTGATCTTCAGGTTTTATTAGATATTTGATTGCTTTGTTGGAAGTGACCTTCAGTCTCCAACTGAGATGACCTGCAGATACATCTCTTCTGGGACATTTTGTCCTATTTCAGATTATCACCTCCAAAGGTTAGATAGTCAGGGATGGATGGGAGAGATTTTTACCTTTATTCTCAAACTACAAGATCTCCAGCCAGTTTATGTCTGGGTTCAGTAGTCTCAGACGGCTGTTGGGCAAAAAAAAATCAAGCCTGTTTGATTTAGTGAAAGGCAAGCCTCTATATATAACCATTTCATTTTACTGTTTATTGATTTGATGATCAATGATTTTCATGTACTTCTTTTACTTTTATGACAATTGATTTTAATAGCTTTTATACAGCACAACACATCATGTTAAATATTTTGTGGAATCCTTCATTGTTAATAATTCATTGTATTAATAATCTTCACTGTTTTTAAATGGCAAGGGCCCTGGTCTTAAATTTGGAAAACAATTGAAGCAGTAGGACCACCCCCACTCCTTTTTTGGAATAAAGGCAGGATTAGCTTCGTTAGGGTTAAAAGGTCAGAAGAGAAGGTTGTCCTTTTTGTCAATATGCAAATGAAAAGCTGCTTCAGACAGAATGATACAGTTTGATGGACCAATGAACTCAATCATTGTTACCTCACCAAATATCCCACCAACTGCTGTTATCCCAGCAGTTGAAAGCTGGTCTCTGAAAATGTGAACACCTTTTTTTAAACACTCTCTAGAGTTAATGAAGAGGCTACACTCATTCCCTTGATAAGGAATTTAAATAGCATTTTCACACACTATGCCAAGATCAGCAGTGACTACAGAATTTACATTTTACTCCACACATTTCTGATGGTAAAAGTTATAGCATGCATGGGAAATATTTGGAAGTTGAAGCCTCCCATCTTCAATTTCAGATTATGCAGTGGATAACTAAGGTCATATTATAGATCATATTTTGTTTCTGCGGAAGATGCCTTAGAGATCACTTAGACATAAGTATGTAAATATTTTCAAGGACTTGAATCACTGAAACTTAAAGCTGTAATCAGCAAGATCAGACAGGTCAGCCAGGAACATTTACCAGACATTATAAAATTCAAACAAAATTTTATCTAGTGTAGGGAATTAAGCAGGAATCCTTTCGTGACAACTCACCTATTATTAAATTTGTAGACAGATTATAATGTTGCTTGTTAACAGAAGACTCTGAAAGCATGAGCAATTCTAATCTAATGGCTAATAAATCACATTTAATAACAGGCACATGGTTATTTTCATATGATAAGCCAACAAACTACACAAAGTTTACATAAATGACTATCAACTTTATGCTGTCAAGACTTAAATTTTCACTTTCCTCTTTTTCACTATCATTTCTCCCATTTCTATAATGAGGATCAAGGTGGAGAGCAAACCCTTTAGTTCAATCTTCATTGCAGACCCTTTCCCACAAACACATGTTAAATGAAAGGCCAGGGGTCTGACCTTTGGCCTCGGACTGCTGGTCTCTGAACTCTTCCCACTGCCCTTTCACCTCCCCAGGCCCCTCTCAGACCTCAGGAACTTACTGGGTCCCCAAAATGCCCATCCAACTGCTCTCTTCTGCACCCGGCCTCTCCCCACTCCTACCCTCATCTCTGCATTAGATTCCCTACATTCTGGAGGGCTTGTGGTAACCAAATATCTGAACCATGAGGATGTATTTTTGCTCTGTCAGGTGAAATTCTCAATTCTATTTTTTAACTATAATGTAGATTGGCATTTTATTGTGACTAAAAAATTGAATAAATCAGACACAGCCTCAGGAAGAACCTTTGTACAGTATGATTTCATTGGTTAAGGAAAGATCCTGACAACTATCTCTTTCTCAGGGTGGCTGGTGTCTGAATTTTCTTTAAAGGAGAAAGAGCTATCCCTTAAATAAATTCGAGATTAGGCTACAAATAGCACTACAAACTGATTGAGATAAAACTATCTTTCATGGAGTGAGGAAGAGAGCAGAAGGAATACCAGAAGGAGGGTGACTGAAACAGAGGTGGCCTCCAGCATCAAAGACAGCATCCCTGCAAAATTTTTTGTTTGTGACAGCTCAGTTAACATCAACGGTGTTTGAACACAGAAAGGGGTATTTACATATTCTATTTGTTTCAGTGGAAATAGTAGTTCTAAACCATACTGCAAAAGGCATTCAATAGTATTATTTAAAAGAGCTGCTTGTATTAGGCATCCTATTTTAGGCGAAGTCCAAATTATTCTACATTTTTAGTTTTAATTGCCTCGTGGAACTTCACTCAGTTTTTGATTCAACAAATATTTCCAAAACACTGCGTCAGCCTGTGCCAATAACCGAGGATGAATCAAACAAGTTATATATGTCAAAGGGTCCATAGTCTGATAGAAATGTTACATTTTAAAATAAATAAACCCAAAACAAAGTGGTAAATGGTGTAATGCTATGTGTTGCATAAAAATAGTGAGGAAAATATGTGATTAAATTAGCTGTACTGAGGTGAAGGTAGCTAACAGAGGCAGTGCTATTTGACATCATTCATTCACCCAACAAATACTTATTGAGCACATAGAAATACCTGGGAAGTACCAGTAGGTACAGAAAATATAATTGTGGGCAACACAGGCAAAAAAAAAAAAACCTCATGGTATGTATGCACATTCCAGTGGGTGAGACATAAATTAGTCAGGATAAATAATATACATTGCATGTAAGAAGTGAGAATGAAAAACAAAGCAGAGAAGAAAGAAATGAAATGTTGAAGATGGTGACATTTTTTATAAGGAATTCCTGGATGGCCTTCTTGGGAAGATGCATTATTAATAAAGACTTTTTGGGGAGAAATTTCCCGGGAAATGAGGGTTTGGAGGAAACATTTGAGACAGAGAAACAAACATGTACAAAGGCATGGAAACTTGCAAGTATAATGTAGTTTTAGGAAATAGCAAGTTGTGGGGCTGAATTGTGTGTGTGTGTGTGTGTGTGTATAGGGTTGACAAGAAAGGTTAAAAAAGAGAGAGGCTAGATTGTAACCAAGGTGTGAGGAAACTCTTCATCTGGCTAAGGGATTTATGTCTTATCAGGACAACAAGGCCACATCACAAGATTTTAAGCAAGAAAATGATAAGACATGATGCTAGAAGGTTGGCAGGAGCCATGTTGCTACGGCATTGGGGCATGGCTAACATTAAATTGTGTATAACTCCAAACAAACCAAGACCTCTCCATGTAGCTGTTGTGATTTTTCCTTGCACTCATATATGATTTCATTTTGGACACAGATACCAGTAGACAGAATTATTGGTGTGCAAGAGAAGCAAATGAGAAATTGGTATGGCAACCAAAAGAGATGGTAACTTGGAGCTACAGAAAATAAGGGCATCTGTATGGAAAATGTTTAAGAAGATATGTTGGCTTAGTCAATGAATTATTGTACATATACATATTGGTGGTTTTGACTATAACTACTTGCTCTTTAATGTACTCTTGAAAGCAATGCAAAAAAAATTTTAAAGCAGCAGTTTTCAAAGCCTGGTATGCAGACCTCTGGGGTTCCCAAGATTTTTCACGGGGTCCAAAAAGTCAAAACTACTTTTGTAATAATACTGTGAAGCCATTTGCTCTTTCACTGTGCTGACATTTGAAGTGATGTTGAGAAAGCAGTGGTTCTGGCACCTTAGCATGAACCAAGGCAGGAGCACCAAACTGTACCAGTAATCATTGTAGTCATCACTGCTACACATGCATGGGGAAAAGACAATCTCTTTGATTAAGCATTAATTTAATTAAATCTCTATTTTTGAATACACATATTTTTAAACATTGTGTGTGATGAAAGTTGGAAGTACACATGAAAGCACTTCTGCCAAAATATAATGGCAAACTTGAGGAAAATGATATTTGTATTGCAAGCTGAACTAGGGGCTTTTTTAATGGAACATAATCTCTACTTGAGAAAATGACTATGATTATTCAGACTTGAGTATTTGGCAGAGAGGTTTTCTTGAAAATAAACAAAATAAGTCTGTTACTTCAAGAAAAAAAGAACTGTTAGAATCTGTTGCCAATGATAAACTTTGAACTTCCAAGCAAAAATTAGTATTTTGGAAAATGTAGATTTACCAACTTGAGCTTGACACCTTTCAATACTTGAGACTCCACTGATGAGATTGTTAGTGCTATTAACATATGTGATATTTTTAATATTGTATAAAGATCATTTGAAAGAATTACATAAATCAGTAAACCAATTGTTTCCCAAATGGCCAATGCCCATGATGTTATAAATCAAGCAGGGACAGAAGATCCGTTCAAGAGATGGACAGACCAATGGATTTCAATGTGACAGTATGGAATATTCACTGGCATGGTCTCAGATTCCTTACTGTAACCAATCTTTAAGAAACTACCAGTTGTGGATTTTGGGTGTAGATCAAAGAAGATATCCACAATTATCTGAAAAGCCATTAAAATAGTCTTCCTTTTTCTAAACTACATAGCTGAGGAAGGCCATACTTTCTTGATATACTTTAACCAGAACAACATACTGCAACAGAGTCAATGCAGAAGCAAGTATGAGCATCTAGATTAAGCTAGATATTAAAGAGATTTGTCCCCCTAAACTGTAAAGCAATTCCTCTCATTGTTTTTATTAGGAAAATGTAGTTATTTTTTATAAAAATTGTTATGTAATAGGTCTATACCTTAAAATGAATTAATGGATACACACCTATTTTTAAATTTCTCAGTTTTAACTTATAGTATTGTAAATATCCACATGAACAAAATGGGGTAGGGTTGCCAGATTTAGCGAATAAAACTACAGGATGCGCAGTAAATTTGGATTTCAGATAAACATGGAATAATTGTTAATATACATATGTCCCATGTAGTATTTGGGACATAACTTATACTAATAATTATTCACTGTTTATCTGAAATTCAAATTTAACCAGGCATCCTGTATTTTATCTGGCAGGACTACTCTGGCATTCTCAATAATTTTAAAGAGTATAAAGAAATCCTAAGATCAAATGATTTGATCTTAAATGCATTCTACAGTTCAGCCTTTTTCTATTTTGTTTCATTTTTCTTATATTTACTCAGAATTAGTGAGGTTTAACTATAACTAATTACTTTAAATGCCTTATTACCTCTAGACTTAATTGCTATCAAACACCATGTTTGTCCAGTTAGTTCCAGACGTAACTTACTCATCAATGTATATTTTGCTCAAGTAGAAAATAAAAATGTGTTGTTGTAGCAGGTCTGATAAACATAAATTTTATAGCTTATTTCATGGGTAACAATGATGGACCCATATACATGAGGAGAAACCATGATGGAGATGCTCTCATTAAATATTAAGTAATGATTGAAATTGCTCCTACACTTATTTTAAGTAAATTCTCTTTTCATACAGCAATAGGAAAAGGAAGTATTTTGCCTGGAAATCTTACAATGTGAGACTTACACAAGTGTTCAAGGAGGGCTTAGTGGAATGCAGTACTTCTCAGAGATACATTATCAATTTATGTTTAATGTTTGCAAGTACCTTGCCTGTCTCAGATTGATTAAACAGCATATTTACACTGAAAATAACAGCATTTTGCAGTACTTGTGGAAAACAACAGTCTCTGAAATGGATTATGATTGAAACTTGTGTAAGATGGAACCATTAAACCCAAATTTATGAAACAAGTTAGTTCTTTATGTTAACACATAGAAATTATATCTATGAAGGAATCAATGGTCCCCTATGGCTTTTTTAGTAGAAAAATGAAATTCAGAATGCCACCAAGATCCCTGAGTAGTAGGTCCCTGACACAACAAATCTTAGTTCTGAAAATAAAAATGTGCATCTTAAACAGAACAAAATTTATTTTAAAATGTAATCTAAATTTTGTATGTGTACAGAAGAAAGTAATATACACACCAAAAAAATTGATAGCAGTGATGTCAGGAGATTAGAACTATAGAGAACACTAGCTTTCTATTTTTTATAATTCTATGAAATATATTTACATCTTTGGATTATATTTAAAATCAGAACAAAGCAGTAAAGATAATAATGCATTTTAAAAATTCTTATCTTTCAAAAAGTAGGATCATACTTTATAAACTATTCCTTAACTCACTTTGTTTACAATGTGTCTCAGAATTCTTTCCAAGCTGGTATCTACAGCCATATCTTTTAATTGCTTTCTAGCATGTCTATAGCAAAATGTTTACCTTATTCTCTCTGGACAATACTTTTTGCTGCTATTTCCAACAGCGCTGCCATGAACATGAATACACACATCTCTGTGTAACTGTGGGAAGTTCCCAGGTCAGTGGCATAGAATACATGATTGTTTTGGGGCTGTAGCACTGGTGGGCAGGAAGTATGGATAAAATTATTTTTATCTTCCTGCTATATGGTGGGAGTTATACAAAGGACTTTATTTTCCTAAATGCTCACAGAAGGTTTTGGAAATGCCGAGGTCATCTTAACTGAGTCTGTCTCCCTTATATTAGGTTATGTCTGATACCTTTCATTTCTTTGCCCAACATCCGTTCTACCACTGCTAACATGCAGTAGCTGGAAAGCTACAAAGCATTTCTCAGACTCTTTGGGGGCTAGGACATGATTTCGTTTCCATCATACACTTGTGGGAATGTTTAGGAACTGAATCAAATGTAGGAAAAAGCCAAGTTTGAGGCATATACTTTGCTGGCAAAGATCAAGACCGAAGTGGCAGCTATAGCAGAGCCCTCCCAGTGTAGTGGGTGGATTCCTGACTCAGCACTTCCTAGAGCAGCAGTGGCATATTTCTGGATCATGGCAGAGTAGCCCAGACTGCAGCCTGGGAAGTCAGCACTATTAGCAGTAGATTTATAATTTTTCAGCTTCCTGCATCCCTGATAGCGGTTCACCTGCTAAAGGCAAAGGCAGGGTCATTCTGGAGCTACTAGTTGTTCCTGGTTGTTAAAGTTAAAACTGTTCCTCCATTCCTTTCAATGATTTTGTACATTCTCAATTCTCTGTAGAAGATTCCTTATTACCCCAAGTCCAGCCCACCGTCTGTTTTTGTACCGTCTGCAAGCTAAAAATGGTTTTCACATTTTTAACTGGTTGGGAAAAAAATCAAAAGAAAAATGATATTCTGTGACATGTGAAAATTATACAAGATTCAAATTTCAGTGTCCTTAAATAAAGTTGTATAGGAACATACCATTCCCACACATTTGCATATTAGCGATAGCTGCTTTTGCACTACAGCAGCAGAATTAAGTAGTTGTGACAGAGACCATATGGCCCACAAAGTTTAAAATATTTATTATCTGGCCTTTTACACAAAAAGTTTGCCAACCCCTGATATGGAGTAAACTGTCTTGGTTTGACTGAACTCTGAGCAATACGGATGCTACTATATTAAGAAATGTGAGAAAATGATAGCACACATTGTAAAGAATATATTAGTTATGCTGAAATTTTAGTCACTGGTATCTTTTCTATTTCTCACATCTGATCCTGGTCAGATGATTTTCCATGTTGAAAACATAATTCAGAAAGTTACAAAGGGCTTACAAATTATGGTGGCTATCAGCACTGTTCACCAACTATTTCTGGTTCTCCTCAAGGGCATATAGTAAAATTGTACTTCTATGCATCCTTGATGTTAGACATGATCATGCGACTTGCTTTGGCCACTAAAATTTGAGCAGAATGAATACATCACTTCAAAACTTTTAACATCTTTAAGACACGACTGCTACGCTCTCGTTTTTCTCATCACAGTTAGTTCAGATGGGCCACTCTCCGTCAGTCTCAATTTCTCTCTGAGAAACTGCAATAAAGAGAAGTCTCTGCCAACTCTTATGCATGTAGCATGAGTGAGAAATCTACCTTTGTTGTTTTAAGGTACTGAGATTTGGGGGTTGTTTGTTACTGCAACATAACCTAAACTATCCTGACTGGTACCTCAATATATAAATTAGTTTGGAGCATTTAAACTCTATAGTTCAGACATGCAAAATATAATGTACTTTCTCTATTTCTAAAATAGATCATACTTTGATCAGTAGATCCGTTTCCCACAGGTAGTGGGGAAAATATTGAAACTTGTCAATGACAAGTAACTTTTTTTTTTTTTCTGTTTAAAAGTCTCTTTAGGTTAACTTAGTTTTGTTAGGTAAACAAATATTCAGCACATCCAAAATTTAAATCCTACCAAGGATGCTTAGTCTCAAGAAATGTAGCCTCCTTCCTTCGTTGCCAACCTCCAATCTAAGTGAAGGAATTCCAAGACTTACAATGGAGGGAGTGGGGCTGTAGGTATGTGTAATCCTCCCCAAGTGTTTTTGTTTCATTCTGTTACAATGTATTGTCTGACCTTTCTCCTGAGCACCTGGCAATGACTAGACTAGGTTATGGCTGGTGCTGACTAGATAGATCATTGAGTATGGTATTGATTACCCACTGCTGAAGTCTGTGTACCAGAACTTCCAGTTATGAAGTTCCCATGTGCTACAGTCTCCTCATCCTGACCGCAGGTTCTCATATTCCCTCAGCTCTTCGTCATTGCCACATGGAACTCTCAGTTGCTGTCTCTTACTCTCACCTGAAGTACACAGAGCTCTGTAAAGCTTTCCTCCAGATCGTATCCCTTGACTTTTTCTATTCTAATGCCTGCTACCATATTGAATGTGGCTCCAGAGAGACAGCGTCTCTCAGAGACTTTCTATCTCCCCCAGGATATGTCTGGGGCCACCCAAAATCCGTCTGAGTATTTCTATGCTCTTCTGCTTTTGGGTTTTAACCAAATGGTGGGAGAAAGAGAGTACCCATATCTTACTCCTGCCATAATCTGCATCTCACTCTCACCTTCTTCTTTACCGTTTTCTGGGATCAGAAGATCTTTCCACTTCCTCTCCCAGATGGTAAGAGTTTCTTTATGCTCTTTCTTATTCAGTCTTGGGTATTCACTGTCCCCCACTCTATGACAATGTTAGCTGAAGGGCCACAGCGAATGAAATTGGCTACCGAAAAGAGGATATATACTTCAGAATGTATTGCAGAAATATTGCTGTTACATTATTCTCAATTGACCTAATCATTAAAAAGCACAAGTACCATATATGCTTAAATATCAGGTGAGTTCTTTGGTTCAAAATTATCCTTCAGAAACAAGAAAGTCACCTTACAGAATTTCTCGTATTGAATAGCATCCTATTATTTTAACAACAAAATTCTATTTGAGAAAGATACACTAATACCAAATCACTCAAATTTATGATGGGATTAAATTTTTAAAATGTGGCAAATACATTTATACATTCTTAATAATGACTCCTCGAGTATGACCTGAAAATCACAGGTTTTGATGTAAACACACCTTTTGTGTATCACTTTAATAAGTAAAGTAGTAATGACTAAGTTGTTGAAATGAGACTACCAAATGGATATTTGTTGCTTGGTGTAAAATTTCCAGCGATCATCTTACCCACAAATTGTGGAAGAGCTGATTCTCCAACAACTTAGGTGGAAGGGAAGGTGATAAGTACTTTAGAAAACTCAAAAAGTGGTTTCAGCTATAATAAAGACACTGACATCTAAAGGATATTTTCAGAAAAATACTTTCACAATATTCAGGAGTTACAAAGTATTCATGCAAGTGAGCAGTTTTAATATAGGTGCTTCACAGAATGAGAGCATGAAAAATAGTGACGTGTGTTAGTCACTGTATTGTTTAATATTATATGTGATTTTAAAATTGTGTGTAATCAAATAAAATAGTTAAATTTTATAAATAGCTCTTTAAACTACATACCTACAAATATGTATGTTCAAGTTGGCAAACAAAGCAAAACAAAGAAATGAACAAACACACAAAAAAACTCCTTTTAGGATCTTTGCTTTGGAAAAAGAGGGATCATCTTATATTCAAGTTTGCTTAATATTCAATAAATCCCACAACTGTAACTCTCTCTAACTTAAGTTCTTCTACATGAATGTAGATCCTACTACTTAGGAATGAACACACTTCCTGCAAAGTTCCCAAATCTCTATTAGTTCTGCTGAGAACACTTGTAGTAAGCAGATTTATACAGATTTTTTGGAAGTTGATATCTTCTACTATTTATTATATTCCAAACTAACATGCCCATCTTCCATTTGCAGCATTATTAGTAACTTCCAGCTAATGAAAAAAGTCCTTTCCAAATCTAGATGTGCTATGTGTATATATTCTTCTTCTACCAGTTTTCAGTTCCCAAACTAAATCTCAGGCAATTCCTGTATGATACTCACTCGACTCAAACAGTCTTTGCTGAAACTGCCTTTCATAAAATTACACAGTGACTTCTGCTCTTCAGAATTTACCCCTAAGAGAGAGAGAGAGTGTGTGTGTGTGTGTGTGTGTTTCTCTGTGTGTGTGTGTGTGAGTGTGTGTGTGTGTGTGTGTGATTCAGGTAAAACAAAGAATCTCTTTGGTTTGAAGATAGAAACTACTCACTGTTCTACAACAGAATGAGAGAGAGAGGGAGAAAGAGAGAGAGGGAGGGAGAGAGAGAGGGAGGGAGAGAGAGTAGGAGGGAGGGAGGAAGGAACGAGACAAAAAAAGTGAAGATCAGGAAAAGCCCATGTAGGAAGCTATGAGAATATGGTGAGAAAGAATAGGGTGAGAAATCAGGTTGCAGTGTGATTCCAAGTTTGGAATCACTTTCATTTTCCAGAAATGGCAAATTTCTGCTTGAAGATGTCTTCAAATTAAATATATATATATATATATATATATATATATATATATATAGTAAGCAATCTGAAATAAACCTAGAGGAAAATAAATATGCATTTCCTAGATCCAAGAGCACTTTTTATAACTGCCCATTCCCACAGTGCTCCCCAATTTTTAAAAGAATCCTCCTGTGTTTTATTGTGGATTAGACACATCTCTTTCTTTCCTGAGAAAGTCGAAGGCGAAATAGTGACTTATTCAGAATCACACAGCTAAGCCAGAGGCAGAAGGAACACTGGAACTGGTCCAGGAGTCTCCCAGCTGGGCTGCACTCATTATGTAACAAGTTTCCCAAGTTCTCATCTGGATTCAGCAACGTTAGCAGGAGAGATGCCCAGTAACAACCTTCATCCAGTCTTCTAACTCACCAGGGCGAGGTGATGGTAATATAACCTCAGCGATTTTTCCCCTTACCTTTAACCCAAGGGATGAATATATTATTCCAAGAAGCAACTGACCCTGAGCTAGTATTGTACCTTGCACTCCAAAGTCTGATGGTTTACTACCGTGGTTACTATTCTGGGCCTAATGAATGGGGCCAAATCCCAGTAATCATATGGCACGGTTTCCAGTACAGCAAAATCCAAATCTACTTTCTTTTCCTACCTTTTCCCTCTAGGCTAGTGCACACAGGTGCATCAACCTGGTGTGCCAAGAGCAATCTCTTTATGTAGAGCTGAACGGATTTCTTACCCTTTTATCAGAAGCAACATCTATATCTGGGCATATGCTGACAGCAAGTTGCCTCAGCAAAATTTTAATCATTTTGGATTTAGGGATTAAAAAAGATCTGATGTTTTATGGTATTCTCTGTGATTAATAGCTGATTTCTGGAATTAGCAAACAAAGAAAGAGAAGAAAACTTGGCTCGAGAGTTTTTCATTCCATGTGGTTATGGTTCTGAATGTCTTGACTGAAGCATCTCCACAAGCATAAGGAAAACAAGTTTTCTAGGTCTTATTCACAGTGTAAATCACCCTGCAACGGCTCACAGGGTCGGTTGATACTTGTTGGCAGATGAGGAATAGAGTCAGTTACATGAAGCGTTTCTTAGTGATGTGTGAATTATGCAGTGAAAAATCATGACTAAACAAATGTTCTACCTTAATCTCTGAGAGGCAGATATTAGTATAAGCTGGGTTAATCAATCTCTTTCCCCTAGCTTCTACAAAGCTCCATTCTTCTGGTCCACCTACTTTTCAATCAACTACTTTATTTCTTTTTAAGAAATAAAAAAAGAAATTCTCTTCGCAAGAGAATGTACAGGTCCCCAAGGTTCACTCCTTAATCTTCTCTCCAATTTTTGTTCTTCATATTTTTTCCTCCCTCAAAGCCACCATCTATTTGATGGTTCATTCTCTTCAATGGCTTAATTTTATTTGTTTATTTTTTTAAATTTTTTTTACTTTTTTTATTTTTCGGTACGCGGGCCTCTCACTGCTGTGGCCTCTCCCGTTGCGGAGCACAGGCTCCGGACGCGCAGGCTCAGCGGCCATGGTTCACGGGCCCAGCCGCTCCACGGCATGTGGGATCTTCCCGGACCGGGGCACGAACCCGTGTTCCCTGCATCGGCAGGCGGACTCTCAACCACTGTGCCACGAGGGAAGCCCCAATGGCTTAATTTTAGACCTCTAAGGAAGCAGAGGAATTTAGTCAAACTTTCCTAACAGGAATGACTCCTAAATCTAAATTCTTTCTCCTAAAACAATTTTCAAATGAGTATTTCCATTCAACTGACTGCTTGACATTCACATCAAATCCAACATTTCTAATGCTAATCATTGCTAGACCATCTCCACCTAACCTCCCATCCAATAATTTTCCCTTCTTGACTTTCATAGTTCCACTAACTGGTCTCCCTGCCTCCAGCCTCCCCTGTGGGGTAGCTTGCCTACTATTGTCAGATTAATCTGTCCAAAGAGCACCTATTCTCCTGCTGAGAACCCATAAAATGATTATCTGATGCCGATAACCAGAACTATTTAGCCTGAAGTGGAGAATCTGCCAAAATCTGACCTCAGTCTGTCTTGGTAAACTTATTTCTCACTAGGGCCTTACATGAACTTTCTGCTCCTGTCCCTTCAGGGTCCCCAGTACACCTTGAACTTTCACACTTTTCCTCTGCCTTTGTTCACTCTGTTCTCATTGCTGGGAAGCCCTTTTCCTTCTTCCTTCCTGCCGCTTAAATCTCATCCATCCTTCAGGACCCAGACAAAACCCTACTTCCTTTGTCAAGACCTACCCTGATCATCCCGTGGTAAATGGTCTCTCCCCTTCTTCCCTCCTCTGCCTCTTTGGTCTGCACCTCTTTCTAAGCACTGATTATTCGTAGCCTCATGTTGTTTGCTATAATTTCATTTATATTCATAATATCTCCCCCATAACTCATATGCCTCCTGAGAGCCCAGACTTTCAAACAAATTACATATCCTTACATTGATGATTTTTCCACAATTAAGGCATCATTGATTTGTTGATATTCACTTTTATTACCATTAAATGAGTAATATTTATAATATATGTTGTAGACATACATATGTTGAATTATTTGTACACTTGATTGCCATGAATTATGGTCAGATAAAATCTGAATACAAGCAGAGTTTGCAGTTGTCTGGGGTAGAAGGACAATGATCTAACACCCAGCATAACTGAAATCAAGGGGAAAAAAGATAAATAAGTGGATGAAACTATTATTTCACTACTTGCAATGCATACAAAGGAATTAAAAACAGACAGGGGGTGAGAAAGACTTGAAAAAGCCTTGGTGGTGGCCAGGGAGATTATGTTGTGAAAAATAATGCCAAAGATGAGAATGAGAATGCAGCATCCCCAAAAATCAACCCAAAGAAATGGAACAAGTGTAATATTGTGGAGCTGATTTCATATTTGTAAAAATAATAGACGTTTGGATATGCAGCAATGTGGAAATTTATAAACTTGTAAAACACATATAAGTAGATTATTTAGCATTATGTGCATTTTCCTAATGTAATAGCCATGACAGTTACATGAATATGCTGTGACTTCAAGTCTGTATTTTCTCTGCCAATTTTCTCAATTTACTAGCTCAAACATGTGACTACAAATCCACCCTGTATTAGGTCATCAGCTTGTTTCACTGGATATATCACTTTTGCAAAGTAAATAAAATGTGTGCTGTTAAATTTTTTAAACTGTTGCCATGGAAATTCTAAGCTTCAAATGTTACTAATGGGTTGCGCTTTTTAATTAACAGATCATTTGATTTTTATAAATATGTGCATGACCTTCTTAATATCGTTTTAATCGATTTTGTTTAAATAGCTTTATTTCTAAAACTGTAATCAATATGGTTCCTAGAAAAGGGAAGCCGACCAAAAATACTGGATCTAAGCCATTTTACAAGATGTCTTTCTGTTTAAGCAAATTATTTAGAAGAAAGATGTACTTTTAATTACCCTATTCAATTATATTTTCTAATATACTAAATTTATTCCAGTCTATTATGGTTATAAAGCAGTCTGGCCTAGATCATTCCAATGGCCTCAAACATATGTTAAAGAAATACTTGCACAATGGCCTGGTTCCTATTAATGAAAACAGAAACTACTCCTGTCATATGGTTTAGATCATAAGCACATGAAAAATAGATTATTTTTAAAACTTGTTTTTATTCCAGGTCAAAATGTTCATTTAAGTAATCATGCTTTGAGTCCGTATTAGAAAAGATATAAATAGACCTCAGAGCCAATGAAAAACTCAGACGCTTTCCTAATTCCTTTTGTTTGTTTACTTGCATGTGTTTTCATTCCAATGGAAATTTATATTTGTAGAGGACTCCAGAAACGACCAATTATCAACCACAGACGAGATGAGACACAGAGAAGCAGCCACAGAGCAATGTTCCATAATTTCATAGTTACTCAGCCTGCACCAAAAAAATATATATGATAAATTAAATTATTAACATCTAAGTCAGGGGTGTGCAGGGAAAAGGAGGAAGCAATTTGGAAGGACAGGGGAGGAGGACCGATTCTCATGACACTGGGGATACGTGAAACATCGATTATTGTCCAGCTCTTCTGGTTAATGGGTATATGAGCCTATTGAACAGATGGTCCAAGTATTACAGATGGGTAAGAAAGGAATTGAATATGACTTAAAGGCAAGTTAGTGCTATTGAAAAATAGAAATGAGGCTAATACATTTTACAGAATAAAAGGAATTGAGGCCTTCCCTGGTGGCGCAGTTGTTGAGAGTCCGCCTGTTGATGCAGGGGACACGGGTTCGTGCCTCGGTCCGGGAAGATCCCACATGCCGCGGAGCGGCTGGGCCCGTGAGCCATGGCCGCTGAGCCTGCGCGTCCGGAGCCTGTGCTCCGCAACGGGAGAGGCCACAGCAGTGAGAGGCCCCCGTACCGCAAAATAAATAAATAAATAAATCTATTAATTATTTTTTTAAAAGGTGTTCTCATATGTTAGTTCACGCTATATTTACTAAAATAAGAATTGGAGTTTTTCCTCCCAAGGAAAATGGACCTTTTTTCTTCATAGATTAAAAAAAACACAATTTTAGTTTTCATCCTGAATATTAATAACAACCGTCAGGAGTGTATTTGTTTTAACCATTCACTCAGGAGTTCAAATGATCACTGACTGTTTTTGGAAAAATCACAAAATTTTCTTAATTAAATAGACAATAGGATGACAATCTCTGCTTAATTTTAGTGAACCATAAATTGTCTTGGACATTGAGAATCCACTAAGTAGAAAGTTAAGACTAATGTCAATTGGAAATTTTTCAAATATATATCACTTCTGGATTAACGGGGATTCCACAGAAAAGTTGACTTTGTATAAACTGTAGTTTTCTGGTAGCTGAGGTCAGAGAGAGAAAAAAGAAGTCTTTGAAAGAATGCTTGCTCAATATTTAAACTCTGTTGAGCCAGATGGCCTTGGGGTCGCCTGAAGCACATTCCCCCTTTTGTCTTCTTTATGTTATGGCTTCTGATTGTTCTTAACAATCACAGATGTGCCTTGCTTTAAACCTCTTTCCTCCTTCTTGACCTCACATCTTCTATATGTCTTCTGGAAAATGTCTGTGGAGTTGCCTTCCCATATTGTCACTGGGATTAAGTCTCTAATGACACGTTTCTAAATGACCACATCCCTTTACTCAGAGTCTACAAAAGTGTTTTCCGTCTTTCTTAGACCCACTCTTAAAAAGATCATCTATGATGGCTTAATTCACATTCTGAAGATAATTAAAATGAGGTCACGTTATTATAAACTAGTACCGTGATGTGTGTGATTTCACTTACAGGATCCCATTTCAAAAGTGATGTATGTTTTTAAACTCTTAATTTTTAATTCACTGTTAAAATGTATTATATATGCCAGAATTTCCAAAATGTTTTTTAATTTTAAATATAATTTTGCCTTGACCACATAAAATATCAGTAATACCCTTGAAGTTGCAATATTTTGGCAAATATTGATTACATTATACAAGCTAATAAGTATTAAAGAAAAACTTGCAAGTAAAACAAGAAATATTCAGCACCACAAAAAAGAGAGAAGATGTATGTTTTAGTTATAATGTATATTACATACAATACATAATATATAATTAATTGTATATGTAATTATGCAAGTAGTTATAAGTAGATATGTGCCATATATATATATGTAGATGCATATCAAGGATTCATTGTGAAACACTATGGCCTTTGAAATCTTGAGATTATAAAAGTAGTTTATAAAAAGTTCCAGCAAGGCAGCAATACAAGGTAATCAACAACATCACTCTGGTTATTGTTTTTACAGTTTGCTGTTTCAAAATTACATAACTAAAAAGGTTTAATATAATAAAAATGGTCTGAAATGACAAGACAAAGAAGAACACTTTTAAAGCTTTGCAAGGAAAAGAAGCATCTGTCTCTAAAGAAGTACAGTAGCATTCCCATACAGTATCGTACGCCCAATATTTTTGTAAAATAAGCATTGCTCTTGCTGGAAATCTGATACCAGTTTATATATTTTTCTTCCCATTAAAGAAGCAGCATTTGCCCTCAAGTCTGTAGCTTCCAGGACTTTTAACAACATTTTTTTTTTATATAAAGGTTAATCCTCTTAATGTGAGGTTTTGGTAAAGAAAAGTATAATTGCATAACATCCTCTGAAAAAAACACAGTTTCAGATTTCAGCATGCACCTTTAATCTTTTTTTTTTTTCATTGCTTGAAACTAAAATTCCATTAACACAAACAAAAGAAAAACAGCTGTGAAAAAGCCTTTGCTTCCAAAGCACAGGGATTTTTCTAGTAGGTATGAGACAAAACCACTCATCTCATTCTTGTGACTGATTTGTCTGTCTACAAATGCAATGTCATTTCTATATGAAGTTAGCACAGTAAAACCCTAGCAGGACACTGAGCCTTTGAAAGCAGTAGTGGTGGTGGAGGAGGGGGAGAGGCCAGTGACAATGATGGTGTGACACCAACATAAACAAAGACAGTCTAAGATAATACTGTAGGGATGGTCCTCATGAACTCTGGGTATAACCAGAGAGAAAGAAAGCAAAATTGTAGCTGCCTGGAAAGTGGGAAAAGTTTATGAAACAGAAAAAGAGCGTTGCTTTTTGTTTTTGTTTTTGTAAATTAGAAACTGAGTATATAAGGAGTGAGCCAGCGTAAAAACTCACATTGACTAATGCTAGAATTCCAATATTTAAAAATGCTTCCAAGTGTTCCTCTACTGCAATCCAGGGGACATTTTTGTACTGATTAAGAACTCTGGGGGCCCGAACAAGCCAGAATGCCCATTGCAAACATGTCACCTCTTTATAATACAAACAAATAGTGGCCTGCCAAGATATATTTGATAAAGGAAGGACAAGTGCTTATTGAATGAGCTAAGTTCTTTAAGAAAGTGCAAAAGAACAATACACCATCTCCTTCAACTTTAGAGTGGACAGGCCAAGTCTGAGAAAGCCTGTCACATGCACACACCTTTCATAAGGGCAGCACCTCACTGGCATCGTTGCTCCTTGAATAGTACTGTTTTCCAGACGCGAGATACCAGTTCACCTAGACACTGCTGACTAGATCAGATCAGAGCACCAAACACAAGGCTGGCTAGAATTTATGGTATGATCTGAGGTGAAAAAGGAGCTGACCCAAGATTTCTTCTCAGAGTAGGAGCTGGAAAGAACTGAGTAATTGAACAGGTTAAAAATGGAGTTAAAGCAGAAAAAGTATCATGGAGACATGGGATGCGTTTCAGAGGGCATGATGGGATATTCCTGAGGTAAATCTGCTATGGAGAAAAATCCGAAAACATCACTGAACTGGAAAGAGTAAAGCAGAATGCCAAGAGAGAATGAGAGTGGCAGCTTCTCTACAGCCTGTACTTGAGACTACTTTGGCCCAGATACATCTCCAAGGATAGTTCTAGACCACATACAGACTTGAAGTAACTCAGATTTATAGAACACAAAGATTTGAAATAGAATAATCTCCAGTCATCTTAGCATAGTTGTTAAAGGAAAGACTCTGAAGTCAAGCTGACAGGTTCAAATCCCTGTTCATCCACTGACTAGCTGTGTGACCACTGACAAGTTATTTATGTTCTCTGGGTCCCAAATTCTACTTTTGAAAAGTGGACATAATGATAGTATTCACCTCATAGGTGATTATAAGGATTAAATGAGTTAATATGTATAAAATCTACACATACCATGAGCTGTGTGTGTCAGTTATCGTTCTATTAGTTTTGAATGACAAATTTCACAGCACAAGTTTTATATCATTTTGACTCCCAAAGACCAAAGTCTGAGTAATTTACCTATTATCAGGGAAGAGGGATTCAGTGTTGTGTCTGAAAAAATGTGAAGTTATTTCCCTTGATGGACATTCAAGCTGTGGGAATCATTTGAGTTCCCACAGCAGGTCAATTGTTTAAGTTATCCTTTACTGATATTTCCAGCAAACCCTCAGGAGACCATGCTGTTCAGAATTCAGCTTTCCACAAGAACATTAACTGGATTCACTTAGGGCTATAGTGGGTAGGTGGTAGCATACGCTGACGATTTTTCAGGTTACAACCACCCTGCCTGTCTCTGGCTGTGCTACTCAAATGGATTAGACTTACTTTTGGAGAGGTGGTCCAAGCAGCACTCATAGCTGATCTATAAGCAAGGCTTGTCTTCTCAGAGTTTATTTAAAGCAGATTTTAAATAGATTTTATTTTTTAGAGCAGTTTTAGCTTCATAGCAAATTTGAGCGTAAGGTACAGAAATCTCCCATATAGTCCCTTCCTCCATACATACATAGCCTTCCCTATAACTAACATCCCCCACCAGAGGGGTATGTTTGTTACAGATGATGAATCTACACTGAAACACATCATTATCACCCAAAGCCCATAGTTTGTATTAGGGTTCACTCTTGGTGTTGTAGATTCTATGTGTTTGGGTAAATGTATAATGACATATATATATTATTATAGTGTCATACAGAGTAGTTTCATGGCCCTAAAAGTCCCCTGTGTTCTACCTATTCATCCCTCCCTCCCTTGACCCCTGGCAACCAGTGATCTCTTTGCTGTCTCCATAGTATTGTCTTTTCCAGAATATCATATAGTTGGGATCATACAGTAGATAGCCTTTTCAGATTAGCCTCTTTTACTTAGTAATATGCATTTAAGATTCCTCCATGTCGTTTCATGGCTAGATAACACAAGTTATCTTTTTAGTGCTGAATAATATTCCATTGTCTGGATGCACCACAGTTCACTTATCCATTCACCTACTGAAGGACATCTTGATTGCTCCAAATTTTGGCTATTATGAATAAATCTGCTATAAACATCTCTGTGCAAGTTTTTGGGTGGACATAAGTTTTCACCTCCTTTGAGTTAAATACCAAGGAGCTTGATTGCTGGATTGTATGGTAATAGTATGTTAATTTTTCTAAGTAAACACCGTCTTCCAAAGTGTCTGTACCCTTTTGCATTCTCATCGACAGTGAATGAGAGTCTTTGTTGCTACACATCCTCATTTCATTTGATGTTGTCATTATTTTTAAGCCCTTGTTGGTTCCACCATTTGCAAATATTTTCTCCCAGTCTGTATGTTGTCTTTCATTTTGTTTATGGCTTCCTTTGTTGTACGGAAGCTTGTAAGTTTGATTAGGTCCCATTTGTTTATTTTTGCTTTTGTTTCTATTGCATTTGGAGACTGACCTAAGAAAACAGTGGTATGATCTATGTCAGAGAACGTTTTGCTTATGTTCTCTTCTAGGAGTTTTATGGTGTCATGTCTTATTGACATTGTCATTATTATTATTTATTTTTTTCTTTTGCGGTACGCAGGCCTCTCACTGTTGTGGCCTCTCCCGTTAGGGGGCACAGGCTCCGGACGCGCAGGCTCAGCGGCCATGGCTCACGGCCCCAGCTGCTCCGTGGCATGTGGGATCTTCCTGGACTGGGGCATGAACCCGTGTTCTCTGCATCGGCAGGCAGACTCTCAACCACTTCGCCACCAGGGAAGCCCTGTCATTATTTTTATATTAAAATAAAAAGAGTATTTTATGGAATAATAAAATAGTATGTGCATTTTGAAATCTCAAGTTGAGGTTTTAAAGTGATTGTCTACTTAGGGCACAAATCTTTGGGAATTTATCCCTAATCCTAGTGGTAACAGCTTAACTTGATCCTGTCATTAGAAGTGGCTTGATGAAAAAGATGGAGAAGCTCAGCAATACTGAATAGCACCCTCTCATTCCAACGTCTTATGGAGTGAGGCGACACAGACCACAGCATTGGTTAGGGGCCTGAATTTTTAAATTATAGATTGGCTTTTCACCTATTCATGTGGATTCTTAACATTACTAGTTGATTTTTAACCATAAACATAAAAACCTCAACCAAGGCCCTCACCTGAGTGTTACTTTAAGGATTTTCTGCTCTCTAGCTCCTAACCAAAAAGAAATATCAACCAATAACCAGTTTCAGCATTTCACTCTCCCAGCACTCTAAGTTCTACCTTTGGATCAGGATTGAACACATGCTGGTATCTGACTCATTGGGCCCTTCTCAGAAATGTCTTCTTCCCTGGTGTTCTAATATTACGCCTTTGACTTTTATTGAAGGCCTTTACAGGAAGGAGCCACATGAGGCCCATTTCTGCATTTGCTGTGAAATTGGTATAAGGACATTGTCCATTAAATTATTCAGTGTTCCCTGCCTAAGACTCACATGAGGACTTGCTCTGAGTTTAGTACCAGGAAAAAAATGTGCCTTCTTTGAGAAAGTAGTAAATTTTCTTCTTTTCTATTGGTGAGTTACGTAATCCATTGTGTTTCTCTTTTTTCTTTTCTTTGTCTTGGCTGACAAAACCATGCAGCCAGTTTTTATGTACAATTGTACCCACTGAGTTAGCCTTTATGGTTGGCATGTTTGCGTCTTCCTTTTTTCTTAACTTTCTTTCTTTTAATTTATTCTTATAATATTATTGTATAGAACATTTTATAAATCTATTATTGTAAAATCTGTATGAGAAAAAGGTTGAGTGTACCAAACAAAACTTACAAATATATTGCTTTACCTGACACAGATTTTTTGAGGAATTTTCTGTTTTGTTTCATAAAATACTATTGAATTCAATATAGGATAGGCAAATTGTTAAATGTATAATTAAGTGTGATTTAATCATATGCCTTTGGCAAAATTTTGTAGACATAAAGTTATAAATCAGGAAAAAATCCTCAGGGGCATAATCACCATAGTCATAGAGAAAATAAATTCTTTCATTCATTATATTAGTAAAGTCCTGCTTTCATTCAACAAATGTTTGTGTCAGCTTTGTAGTCACCATGGAGAATACGAACTTGTTTTAAAAAGAGGATCACCCTCAAGAAATTTACGGTTTGGGAATTAAGAGCCAGTGTGTTTACCAATCTTACTTAAAGGCAGGAATGAGGTACTTCTTGTCTAGCTGCATTGTAGGCCACTATGCCAGAATTTTTTTTGTAATGAAGCTGGAAAAGAAATCTTGTAAAGATTAAAAAAAAAAAATTGTTATAGGAGAATTTTGTTATGAAGAGAAGGAAAACTTCACTCAGAATAATTAATAGTTAAACTTCCTTCAAACTGAAATTTGCTGAAAAGGATTATGGGAAGTAAACAAATTAAGCATGACTTTATTACGATCTGCATGTAGCTATGACTGTAGGATTTCTTTTATTTTAATGTGAACAATATTTCTTTGAAATAACACTTCCTTAAAGGCAGAAAAATTACTGACTGCTATATGTGGACTGATAATATAAATATTTTATCAGTGTCCTAAACTCTCACACGGGAAGTAGGGATATAGGAATATTTTCAAAGCTTGCCTTTGGTCTTTCAAGAATTGAAGGTTGAAGGTTGCTACAATCATTTGCTTTTCATATTCTGCTTGTCTTTTTTTCATGAGGTGAATAATGTAAGAGTCTGGAAACCAATGCTGGGTGAGGGTTTTGCCTAGAAATCTGTTTAGATTAGTTACTAAGCTTCCCAGCTTGTGGTCATTGAAGGTCACTTGGTTGATAGCTAAAATTTCAATTGGAAACTTGTCATATAATCAGGATTTAAAGCCCAGCTGAGACTTTGTCTCTCCTGTGAAAGGGGAGGTTGTTTTATGATTAGCTTCAGAATGTTAAATTAGGTGTTGGCAATTATGAGCCTTTTTTGCAGTTTAAATTGCACTATGGAAACACCTGTCCAGAATAGCAAAAGAAAGCACGCCTTAAAAAAAATAGAAAAGTCTGATTCTGTTATGCATGAATAGTCCTGCTTTTATTATCAAACCCTAGAAGTCACATTTAAGCACTCTTGAGAAAGAATACTTTTTGTATCCTTTAACAGTGATTCTCAAGACGAAGCATCTTATTAAAGATATCTTTTGTATGTGGCACAGGGAAATAATTTGCATAAAGAGCCCATTTTTTTAAATGACTGAAATGTTTTCCAATTTATTTTCAATGTTTATTTTTCCATTCCATTAGTCCTCATGTTCTTAGAACAAGTATATGGATGACCCATAAAACCATGCCCTAAAATTGACAAAACTTAATAAATTCTTCTGCTACTGTTGTAAAAGGGATTCAGTACCTTTGTGTATGAGAATTGAGCAAAAAGATGATTGAGAGTATAGGAAAGAAACTCTGAATAAACTTCAAAATCACTAAAGTTCTTCTGATAAAAGTAATACAACAATTTCAATCCTTTCACAGAATACATTGGGGATAGGGGTTTGGCACAGAGAGGAAGAAGTGGTTATTTATATATAATATAGTAAACCACCTTCATACCTGGCAATGTTGCCATATGGAGTCATACTGAAGTACTCAAACAAAACTTTCAAACAATATCAAGATCAGTTAATACATGAGTATTTCTTACAGGATTGGAAAACCTGTAATAACATTTTTCCCAAAAAGTTCCAGATAGTTGAGATTCACCTGAATTAAAACATAATAATACTTATGTATATACAATATATTATATATATATATATAAAATATCATTTATATTTATATACTGAATTCACCCTTCCACCTAAAACAACAAAAGAAAAGAAGAGAGAGAGAGAGAGAGAGACAAAATATTTGAAACAATGGCTTTCAAGACCCTGAAAATCAGGCAACAAAGGAAGTGATCTTAGAAGGATGAGCCCCATGGTTGCCCCCAGTTTACTGCTTTGAGAGAGTTTTCAGGCTACAGAACAGGGAAGGGGAGCGCAGAAGGAGCCTGGCAGACTCCCTGAGATGAAGAGGTAGAGTTGAGAGTCTGGGGAGACCAAAGTAGCTAGAGTTCACTAGACAGAGTACTAAAGAGGAGAGAGATGTACAAAGAAAAAAAATCCAGAAATCTGTAGAGAGTTCCTCTCAAGTAGTATTCCACAAAGTATTGATCAGCACAGGCATGGACAGAAACTGCCTGAGGCTAGGAAAAGAATCATCTGAAATGGCCTGGAATGGTACATGTTCCTATCAGCCGTTCTAGAAAACCTCATAATTCATGGGCATTGGGTAGAAAACTGGGAAGGATCTTTCTCAGTAGTGGAGAATTGGTCCTAGTAAATGTTACTCTGGTCCCACCTAACAATTCTTAAAAGCAAGATGTGAAAAAAGTGAAATGTTTCTAAGTAACTTAACCACACCCCAGAACAAAATTCAAGAACATTTATAGGAATACAAAAATAGCCAGCATTAAATACAGTAAAACCCACAATGTCTGGGAACCAATCAAAGATGACCAGCATCCAAAGAAGTATGAAAATACAACCCATAATGAAGTTCAATCAGTTGAAACTGACTCAGAACGAATGCAAATGTTAAAATTAATAAACAAGGGTATTAAAACAATTATGATTATATTCCATATGTTTAAAATGTTAAGTGGAGACATAAAAGATATTTAAAAGATCCAAATTGAATGTCTATAGGTGTTCTCTTGAAAACTACAATGTGTGAGATGAAAAATACACTGGATGGGACTTACTGCCGATTAGATGCTACAGAAGAGAAGACTAGTAAACTTGGAGACATAGCAATAGAAGCTATTCAAAATGAAACAGAGAAAAACATACTGGAATAAAGTGAAGAGATGATCAGGGAGTTGAGGAACAACTTATCAAATTATATATTTAAAATATATGCGGTTTATTATATGTCAGACATATATGTGTATATACATACATATAGATAGATGTTTAAAAATATGAACAATAATAAGTACCCTCAAGAATTTATAATCTAGTCATTAAATCAAGGGGGATTTATAAACAACATGTTACATAGCAGCATAGACTGGTATCACTCTTACAAAAATCAGTTTAAATTAACAGTTTGGTGTAATACATATATTCACTCAGAACAATTCTTACTAATAAAATGAAAGGATATTTTTTTTCCATATAGAAAACATTTTTAGCATATTATATTTTTTTAATATCTTAAAAGTTTCTGCATATGATAATAAATCTAATGTTACTGAAATAATAACATTTGGAATAACCTCTTTTAACCTTTACAGAGTACATTATCCCAATTCACTTTTTCAACATACAATTAATTTTTTTAGAGATAAAACTTTTGAGTAGATTTAATTGCCAAAATAACTACCTTGGAAATGGAAATAACCTTCAATTATGAACTATGATCAAAGAGAGCTTTTTCATTTTTCACATTGTTTCATGAAATGACTTTCCTTCCCCCCCATCACCTTTTAAGTAACTTTGACATGACATTTTATTTTTCATCACTGGTAAAATACTTTCAGTTGAATACAGTTTAATGAGACAAACCCTTTGGCCAGTTCTAATGCAAATAGATCGACGTGTGGGGAAAAAGTGCATCCAGGTGCGAAAAGTGTTTTGATATTGCTTGGACACTTTTGTTTGAATGCTTCAGTCCAAATCCATATGGTAACATTACCAGGTATGAAGGTGTTTTCCTAAAGCTGATGTGTAAACCAGTGGCAAAGGGACAACTGCCATTGATTCACTGATAATGCATGGATATTTCTTTCAGACTTAGAAAACCAAATATATCTTATTCTTTCCCATTCTCAGAAAGCCCTAACTAATTATTCCGTGAACAAATTAGTTCAGATGGAAGGCTAAAAAGAGGAAAGTGTATAGAGAACTTAGAAGCTGTAGAATATCAATTCAAATTACTCATCTCTGAGAAATGTTTTTGGAAGACTAAACAGAATCTTATTCATCTTATTCATCTCCTCCATTCAGTCCATCAACTGAACAACACACCATCAATTTCAAGACAACTTTTAGATTACACGTCCATGTAGGTTGGAAGCTGCATCCCAGTTTTAGAAACATTTGAGAGTCTTTAAATCAAGGAAATGTGCTATTTTATCATAAAGAATCAGAAATTTAAATTTTTAATATATTTCAAATAAATATATATGAAAAGAGCACATACATTAACAACAATTGAACAACAATTAATAGTAAAACATCAGTTTTGGTTTAATTTCTGTGGATAAGTTTAAAGAAACTTTCAAACACATATGATTTCACACCTGAATTTTTTTACTTCCATCTCTTGACACATATATTAGAACTTTACGGCCATGGTGCAACAGAAGCAATGAGTTTTTGTAGCCAGGAGAAGTGTGGCTATTATTTGATAGATTATATTTTCAGTTCACCTTTAAATAATTGTCTACTAAAATTTGATTCTATCTGGATGCTCCCGAATTCCCCCTCACGTGTTTAGCTAAGGGTCCGTCTTAAATTGCAAGGTGAAATTACAGGGTGATCTGTTTAGAAAAGTAAAAGAGAGAACAAGATTTAAACATCTCAAAATTAAAAATAAAATGTATAAGTTGATAGCTCTTTCATTAAAGTCTGTTCTCAATCAACAATCAGCTAATCAATAATTACTCACTGGAACTTAATATATGCAAAATATTTCATTACACTTTCATCAAACGTAGAAACACAATGGAGTACCAAGTGACTCAAAAATCTCTAAACTGGCAATAATAATACATTGAACGTGAACAGTGGAAGTTGTTTCCTTTACTTAAATAAATGATGTCAATGTCATTGGCTGTGTAGCCAAAATCTAGAGAGTAAAAACAGTTTTAAGACTAGAGAAATGAAATGGGATGTGGGGTTCCCGGGGCACTTGGAAAAGATAGAATTTATGACAGAGGAGGTTTTGCCTACATCTGGCTAAGAAAACTTAGACATAACTTATTTAGTGGTCAAATGAGGTGGCCGAGAGTAGGATTAGGAATTGGGGGAAAATAGGGCCCTTCCCTACAAATAATTTTCAGGGCCAGACTTGCCTGCTCTGCCTCTTTTCTTTGTTCATTAAAAAGTTTCTTCACTTGCTTCTCTTCTGTTTTCTTGCTTGGTTCCCATCAGTGGCTCACTTCACAAGTCCCACGAACTTCCGCCGAAGTAGTTGGTGCATGTAATTTGGGAGTGAGCTCCTAAATTCTTAATGCTTGGATTGATTTCAAGTTTCTCATTAGTTTACCATAAGAGCTGGAACATACCAGGGTTTCAAAATTTGGGGGGATCTTTACTATTAATCTTGAGTTTGAAGAACATACTTTGTCCTGATAACAATGTTGTGGGTTTTTGATTTGTTTTTTGGTTTTTTTTTGTTTGTTTGTTTGTTTTGCTGTTTTGAGAAATTCTTCTAGATTAGTGTATACAAGATTCTGTGTGTTTGTCCATTTTTCTGGGAAGAAGTTTCATAGAGATGTTTCTTAGAGATGTTTTTGCCCCCCAAAAGGATGAAATCATGGTTCTAGTTATTTCATTCAGTCAACTAACATTTATTAAGGCTGTAATATTTGCTGCAAACTATGCTAAATGCTAAAGAGCAGAGATGAGTAACAATTCCTTTCCTGAAGGAGTTCTCTGAGGTCAGACAGACACTGAACCAGACCACCACAGTCCAGTGCAGCAAATTCCGTAATAAAAGTAGTTGAGTGCTCTTTAAACACAGAGGAGGGAGAAACTGAGTCTGGGGGAGCTTAGGAAAGAGTTATTTTAAGTTGGGACATGGTTCCTGGGTCTTGAAGCCCAAGGAGAATATGAGCTACTGTTGCTCCATCTCCTTGCTCATTGGTGGATCAACCACACGCAGCCATTGGGGGTTTAGAGTCCGACGATTCTAGTTTCTCACCAGCACTTTCACGGAATGTAACCCAACTATAACTGACTCCAGAGATTCTACTGATTTACCTCTCTCAAAGCGTCTCTGCTATTTCTCAGTTATTTCTGAGTTTCCCAGGATAGCCTTTTGCTTGCTTTTTGAAACTACTCTGCCTAGGTGTTCCTCTCAGGCTTGTACATTTTGTCCTTACGCTTTTGCTCCACTGCTAGTGAACCTCAGAAAGTCTCTGTTCTGTTGGGCGCACTGGGCTGCCAGTGACCACTGTGTTTCCTCTATACAGTACCCAGAGGTCCAGGTCCTGTTACGTCTCTTCACTTGTTAGTAGGACCAGGCATGGCCACATGTGGCCAAGGGATGCCATACTCCCCAGAAGACCGTTGTTCCCAAAGCTGTCACTTCTCTGTTCTGCTGATGTTCTTGCTACTACTCCTGCTGGCAATGGAAAGGGTGAGCTCTCTGTTTATTAGCTCTTAATCTGCTTCTCCACAACCAAATGGGTTAAAAATTATTGATATCCCTTCACGTTCTGTGGCCAGTTCTATTCACACCTGCAGCTTTCTCAGAGGATTGTTCTTTGGCTACGGAAGCAGGGCTGGAACTATCTGGAGTCTATAAATCCTCATTCCTACTACCTTTGCCCAGCAGGCAGCCAATGACTAACTGCTACTGCAAGTGGACTAAATTCCAGCTCCCTCCCCTCAAGGCAGGGCAATGTGTGAAGCACAGTTTACACCGCAGATCTACCCACAGGATCAAGTCCAGGCTAGGACCTCACCTGAAACCATATCATTGGTTGGCTTTTCCCTTCACATATCCTGTCTTTCCTGTGTCCTTTCCAATTGCCCCTTAATAAGCCACTTTCGCACAAATCCTTTCACATCAGAATCTGTGTTGTGGAAACTCAACCTAGGAAGCCAGGTCAATCCCATTCCCGGAACTCCCTGGGCCTGAGAAAGAAAGATGTTTCTCCAACCCTCAGTTCAAAGATGCATCTTATGCTTATTCCATATTGAAGATTTTCCCAGGATGCTTGACAATGATCACTTTTATTATTTTTCAGTGGGAGGGAAACATAGCTGATTCTCTCAGGATGCGGCCTTGCCCCAGGGCAGCAACAAGATAATCTCAGAATAGCCAGATATTAGTATTTTTCAAGACCTGGATTATACAACATTATCCATGGTCATGAAACTTTTTTTTTCAGAGTTTGAGCTAGGATAGAGGGGAGAAGCTAATAATACACAAATATGGCAAAAGGAAATATTATGGTAAGAATTCCAATGTGGCAGGAGAACAGAATATGCAGGCATGAATAGAAGATGAAAGTTCAGATGCTAATGGGTTTTACCCCCCACTAAAGTGTTTGACTTTTATCCTATAGACACCAGGGATGTTTAAATGAGGTGATGATATGAGGAGTTTTGTTTTTGTTTTTGTTTTTTGCAGTACGCGGGCCTCTCACTGTTGTTGCCTCTCCCGTTGCGGAGCACAGGCTCCGGACGCGCAGGCTCAGCGGCCATGGCTCACGGGCCCAGCCGCTCCACAGTACGTGAGATCTTCCCGGACCGGGGCACGAACCCGTGTCCCCTGCATCGGCAGGCGGACTCTCAACCACTGTGCCACCAGGGAAGCCCTGTTTTTGTTTTTTAAAGATAAAGATCATAAGGGACTGAAGAGAAAGAAACGGTGAGAGGCCTGGGCATAGAGATTGGAAGTCAGCTGCACAGGGAAATATAGTTTGGGATGTAAGATAAAACTCTGGATAAAGATAAGATAATTTAGGGACTCTGTAAAGAAAAGAGAAAGATATCAAGGAGAATACCCCTTTCATACTGAGGAAACAAACTCTAAAATGCAATGTGTGGGCCAAATGGAAGGAGGAAAGACAGGACATGGATAGGAACTGGCAGATATTAATACCCTAGAATCCACGGGGAAAATAATATACAGCACTAAATTTTATAGAAAAATCGAGTAATGTGAGAACAAAATAGGATTTGGCATTGAGAATGTCATTTGTGGCTAAAGGGAAAACAATAGCAGTAGGGTAATAATAAAAGGAAGCCAGATTGTAATAACTTAAGAACTGTGTGAAATTTGGAAAACTAGACTCAGTAAGTGTGGTCTTCTCCCTCACACCCGTTTCCCAGAAGATTAACCACAAATTGAAAATGGCATTAGGAAGTAGTTTGAAGAGGATGTGGAAATAAAATAAAATATATTTGAGGGTGAGGGAGGTTTATCAATATACTCTGGAGGAGGGATGGAGGAAAAAAAAAAAGAAATGTAGAATATCTACAAAAAGAGGGGTTAAATGATGATCAAGATCCTAGATATGGGGAAGGATGTCTTAGAGAGATGGCTAGGGGATATTGTGCTCTGAGACAGGAAGGAATACGGATGAGGATGCATCTATGGCCAGAGGTCACGTACCAGGGAGATAGGTGAGCAGTCCACAATGTCCACTCTTTCGTTTGAAGAATCAGACAGAGTCAACTGCTGTGGGTTAGAGAGATGGAAGTGAAACAAGCATTATGAAGAGGGATGTAAAACAGGAAATATAAAAAAACCAAAATCACACATGAGAGAAAGAATTACCCAGTGGTACTGAGGGCCCAGTACGTTTAGAATAAGGTGTGGTGATACTGTTCAGCCCCCTTGTAGAATTTTAATGTTCAGGACCAAGGACAAATAGTAAAGGAAAAAGATAGTTATAAATAAAATGAGTGGGTCTATTTATCTTTGGTTATGTATTACCATGATGGTGGCTGGGGGTGGGTAATGCCTACAGAGAGACAAAATACAAAAGAAATTGAGGGTGCTGGTGAAAGTGCATTTAAGTGATTAAACCATGATATCTAGATTGCATTGGAAAGGAATTGATATCAAAAGGAAGTGGTCAGATCTGGGAAACCAGAAGGACGTTTCAGGCAAGAAGAGTATACAGAAAGTTCCAGAATTAACCCTTCACAAAGTGTATGGATAGGAAAGAGAGGCCCAAGGAAGGCAGAGAATGTGATCTGGGGAATGGAGGTGGACAGCTGGTGAGTTTTGAAAGCCCAGCACAGCTAACACGCTAACTGCATGAAGAGAAGAAAGCTAAGTCCAAGTTATCTTTGGAAAAGACTTGATGGAAGGTGAGACATAGAGAATGATGGTGAGAAGCAGCAAAGTTGAGACCCACATCCCTAAATTCTTGTCCTAAAAAACAGAATAACAATATCCCCAACAAAATGAAATACACAAACAAGGAAAGAGGTCTAAGTTGAAAGGGAGCTGAATGTAGTGTTAGATATGATGAAATATTCAACTGGAAATTTCCTCCAGACCACTGGAAATACACATTTTAAAATATAAACTGCAATGGTATTGGGGTCACGCCTGGAGTGTTCCACTTCAGATCTCAACAACTTCTGATGTTATGTGTTGACCTGGTATCACTGGAACAAATTTCCCCATATCACCTAGTTTTCTAAATAATTCCCAGCTCAAAATCTATGCTGTCGTCATACAGAATCATTAAAAGCTAGCATGTAGACATAGAGAATTTAACCTAGTACACTAAACCACATATGGAGTATGGGATAGCTATCATTCTTGCAAAAGCATTTAATCTCTAAACTGATATACAGCAGCACTAGGCTTTTGAAGCTAGACAGTGATTCACATACATTGAAGTGGGGTAGGATGAAGGTGTGGAGCATAAGAGCACCTCATCATGCTTGGGAAATTCATCGAACACTGGCTTAAATCACAGTGTTGCTCTGCCTGGGGGAGTTAGGAGAATGCTCTCTATGAACAAGTACATCATTTCTAACTGTTAGGATACTTAAAACTCTAGGCAATGAAAATGACTCAAGGAAAACTATGTATCCTAAGGGGCTGATAGAGAAACCTAGATTTATTTTTCTCTTCAAAGCAATATCATGCTCATCATATTGCAAAATAATTTATTCATCATAAGTACATATGTATTAGTAATTTATGGCTTACAAATATTGTCTCTGGGGCTCTTTTCTTATCCATAGCACTGTGTAAATTGTCTTTATTAGGCCAAGTCCATGAGATCTAGCTACTAATTCTGAGGTTAATGCAAAAAACATGGAAATTTGCCCCTTAATCCTACTAACCAATATTTCCTTCTTTCTGTCTCAAATTTTCTTTTCTTTTCCTGAGTATCACAATCTTGGCACAAGCAAGTTTTATATTTTATATGAGTAAAATCAAACACTTTATTTTTCCAAATGAACCAATACCTAGTACATTGCTCCATCTTGCATTGTTCTTTCCATTCAAAACGTGGGTGAAATATCTTGTCCCAAAGGACGTACAGATATTATCCAACTTGGTAGGTGTAAAGTAATTTATCAGCTCCCTCCCCAAGTATTTGGAGAAAGAATTCCATCCATATCCCAATAAAATTCCTTTTCATCACCAAGGGTGTAACCCGTCAACGACTGACCAAGCACAGGTGGTGTTCACTGAGACTTAGAAATGAAATGCTCTCCCCAGAGTGAACAGCTTCTTACAAGAATATTCGGAGTACAGTGTGTTCCAGGCATGCGGCACCTGTTACCCACTTGTTTAAATGTCTCATGAAGGGGAGAGAGAAAAAATAGTTTCTCTCTGTCTCCGGGAACATACATAAATTTAGCATACAGTTCTTTTTTGGCCAAGTACAAGTTTGAATTACCTTAAGAAAGGCCATAGGATATACTTTCTTAAAGATGCTCTTCAGGCTACAATTTATTCCATAAAATGACTGAGAGGGGGTGGTGGCCAGGAGAAGGGAAGAAAGGGATGGAAATAAAAGAAATGAAAACATAAAATGGAAGGAAGGCAGTGTTACAAATCCAGCACTGAAACTGGTATGAAAAAGGAAACATCAATTTACTCTTACTGCTAATGTTTGCGTATGTCCAAGTATTTGGTCTCCTACGTCTACTTAATTATGAGACATGTGAGATCCAGGTCACTGCTTTTTAAATATTGAAAAACCACTATGTATGAAGATGTTATTGCCAACTCTTGAGGAAATAGGCTGAGTTTATATTATTTTTCCTACATTTTGAGGTTAACTCAGTCTCAGTAGGAAACTGAATGTTTTCCCTCACCAACCAGTCTTAATCTCGTTAGCATCATACTTGAATGAAAATACATTGGTCCAACATTATTTTATTAAGTATCATTATTACCATTGTTGAAAAACATAGGAACATTGGAATGATTTTAGAAACAACGTCATTGTTATTTCCATTCAAGTTGTACCATGCTCTTAATAGGCATTATCTACTACGGGTTGCACACACAAGTGAGTACAGCTGACCCTTGAAAGATGGGTCTGAACTGCACAAGTCCACTGATACGCGGATCGTTTTCAATACCAGCCTACCACAGAACTATGAGCTCTCCGGCTGGTTGAATCCACGGATGAAAAATCGCGGACATGGAGCGCTGACTATAAAGTTATAGGCAGCTTTTCCGCTGTGTGGAGGGTCAGTGCCCCTAACCGCACATTATTCGAGGGTCAACTGTACTTTCAAAGTACATGTGTATGGGTTGTGCATGCACACATATGAGTGTGTGGACTCACATGGACACATCCACACACCCCACAGGGTTCAGACAAAGCTGTGGCTGCCCAGCACCCGACCTCCTCAGCATTTCATTCCAATATTGAAGTGAAGCATCTGTCTTTACCCTTTGGACTACTGTAACTTTTAGAGCACTGTTTATTTATAGCCACCCTGTGAGTTGTTCTCCAGCCTTCTGGGGCTGCTTTCAGAATTACAAGCATACTCATAAGAAGGGAATTCAAGGTCAGTAGTCTGTGTTAAGCAATTCCTATATTTATAAATTTTCTAGAAATGGATAACTTATCATTCTTCCTCTCCATGCTTGCTGGGCTCAGGACCAGCCGCTATTTTCACAAAATCTTTTTTTAACGCAGAGATGAACATCTAACGTGCATCTGTGGTTCAAGCTCACCCTAAGGGCTTTTGACGCCAGTGACTGGCTAAGGACTAACACTTTGGAATCAGTCCCACCTTCTCTTTCTGCCAGTCTGGCTCACCTCACGAGCAGGAGCAAAATGAGGAACAGCATCCAGCCTTGAAAAACTCTTCATTGTCGCTGCAGTTCTGTCCAGGGAGTAGAAGAATGTGCAGGGATTAGAAATGCATATTTCTGTTGTCGTTGTGTATGTGTTTTCACATTACAATTTAAATTGTTCCTTCTTTTTTTTTTTTTTTTTTTGGCTTTTCACCGAACTTGAGTGAGGGCTTCTGTTTCGTTTTGGACTCTGACACTTTCTTAAGACCCCATCAGATAGAAAGATTTCATGTCCCTTGTTTTTGTGGGAAAAATAAGCAATGGCAATTTTGTATAATGTTGAGTATGCACTTATTGTATGACTGGGTAAACAAAAGATTGCTATACAGATTTATGAACAAATCCAGGAAAAATCAACAATTAAAATAAAAGCTATAGAAATCATAAAATGAAGGTAGTTACCCCACGTGTAAAAACTCTTTCCAGGAAATGATTCAAGTAAAGGATGGGAATCTCTTAAATTTTATCCAGAAATCAGGTACTGCCTTGAAATCTCACTAAAAATACATAAATTTAAAATGTAACAAATATCTGGCAAAGAATAATGAAATGATAATAATGTATAAGCCATACTACTGTATACCAGAGTGGTAACCCAGTAAACGTTTTTTCCTTTTTCACCCAAATAATTGTAAAATGTTTTGTTTTAACATTTCAATTATCTGCAGGAAGAATAGAGAAAGAAGACTAGAAATCTGTCTGTGTATTATAAGAACTATCCAGTGATGAGAGTTTCCTACCTGCCCCATATAAACATCTTGTTTATCTTGGCCGACACGTACTGACATGTGGAGCACGGCATTAGTCTAGGATAATGTGATAACATTTATCAGAATGATCCCTTAACTTTCTCTACTCTAAACCAATAACCACCGGAAATGTTTAGATCTTTATTTGGTTTCTCAAGTTGACTTTCCTAGTAGGACAACGTTGCCTTCAGCAACCAAGGGATATATTCTACTTTACTTCACGATAATTTTGTCAGCACTAATTAATAAATTGTTATTCTGTTCAAAAATAAATGTTGACAATTTTTACAATAAGAACCTATCTCTCAAAAGCTGATCACCAGATTTGTGATTTGGTGGAGTCAAGACGTTTCCATCCCCTCTCGTCTCAAAACTCAACCCCTTAAAATCCAGGAAAACAAAACAAAAGCAAATAAATGAAAACAAACAAATTTGAATACCTTTTAAAAAAATTTAGAATAAACCTAGAATCCCAAGCCACTGTGTTTGAAGATTGAAGTAAACAGAAAAATAATTTAGAACAATGGAGGAAATAAAGTCTTGAAGATGGATTTACTAATGCATTTGGCCCCTGACAACCCCGGAAAAGCTCAGAAGTTGGAATTACAGGGAACAATTTGAAGATATCGGGGAAGATATTTGAAAAACCACATAGGGAGCAATTAGCCCCACATCCCCAGTTCCCACTCACTCTGAGTACCTTCTGATGACTATCCTACTTCTAACACACCTGCAGGCATGAGGCACAGAAGACAGCAAGGTACCAAACTGAGGGGGAAAAAATAGAATTAAGCTAAAGTTGGCTTACTAAACTGTGGACCCTGAGCCTTCCTTTCCCACAAAATTCTGGAAATGTGGTAGGCATGTTAATTCCCCCTAGGTAGGTATAAGAGAAAATGTACTGCCTCACAGAAAACCCCAGTAGGAATGCAGACATTTGGGGGTTTCACAACACAGAAGCTGACTGGTCAGTCATGGTAAACACAGGAGGTTCAGCCTTGCATAAATACAGCCCACACCCAAAGAACTTCCTATTCAAATTTTAGGGGCTTGATCTTAATCAGAAACAAAACCAAAGAACTGAAAGCTTCTAAAATTAAAATGAGAAAAGAACCAAAACAAATTTAGGGAGCAAAAAACCACTGTAATTAATATCCTTAGAGGGTAAGTGAGGTACTGAACCCATGGAACAAGACTAAATGCATACAAAGAAATATTCGTGGAAAAAAGAAATAGAAATTAGAGCATAAAAAGATCACCCAAATAAAAATTCCACGAAAGAGTTGGAAGATCAAAGATACAAAGAGATAACCAATAGGAGACAAAAGATGAAAGAAAAAAAATTAAGCAAAGAGGTCCAACCTCTGACTAACAAGAGTTCCATAGAGAAAACCAGAAAATTCCCCACCTCTGAAGGATGTAAGTCTCCAGATTGAAAAGATCTACCACCAAGTACCTAAAGCTATAAATGAAAAAAAAAAAAGAAAAGAATAAAAAGTGTAAGGTTGAATCTTAACAAACAGCACCGCGAAACAGAGTAAATCTTCAAGTGAGCTTTATTAGGGAGCGCTCCCGGGCGAGGTTCACTGGTCCGAGAGAAAGTGGCCAGAGAGGTCGCACCCGGGCGAGGGTTGGGCAAGATTTTATAGGGGAAGAAGGGAAAAGGGTGTGAATCTGGGAGGGCGCAGGGTATTCCTTATTTGGTGGTCTTTTCGGGTATCCTGGGGGACAGTTAGTCCTGCCCCTCGAAAGGCGGTAAGGCTGGGCTGGGTTCAAAGTCCCCAGGTCAGTTGGAACTGGGTGGTCCGGAATGTCTCCAGGGCAGTTTCTGGAACTGGGTGGTCCAGAGAATTTCGGTCTGATGCAACCTGTGAATCTGATTGTGTTCCCCTGCCTCGGGCCAGTTGGCCTTACAAAAAGGAGACCCTCCAGAGGAAAAAAAGGGGGCACATACAAAAGATCAGGAAAAATAATCGCTTTGCTTTCTAAAAGCAATGCAGAAAGCATGAGGACAGTAGCACAGTGCATTTCAAATTCTTAATGTGTATAATATTCATTCTAGTAGTTTATATCCAAATACACTATCAACCATTTGTAAAAATGAAATATGGAAATTTTAAGAAAAGCTGTGTCTCAAAAAAATTACCTTCTGTACTGTTTCTCCAGAAGTTAATGATATATTGCATCCATAACAAGGGATAGGTCAAGAAGTAGGAAGACTTAGGATCAGGAAACAAATTCAAAATGGAGAGATCAAAAATCAAGATGACAGCTGGGCAGAAACCTTCTCACAGAGAAAAGACATTCCAGATTGGACAGCAGACCCTGAAAGGAATGTTTTCAGGGGAAATAAAGGTGAAGAAGACATTGACAGATTAACAGATAGAATTGACTGTACGCGAATTTGAATGAGGCAATGTTTTACATAGCTATCAGAAGGTGTATAATGACTCAGCCATAATTTCTACGTAAATTAAGGAAACAGAAGAAAAGATTGCACTTATTAATTCCATGGGAAAATACTATTAAAAATCAATAGAAATAGAGCTTTCTACTTGGTTCAACTAGTATTTACACTAGTCATGAAAATGATAACACTAACTATGGATTTGTCAGCAAACTGTGATAGAGTTGGATAATGTTTAAAGTTAATAATCAAAATAAAGCAATCTATACAGTATTTAGAAGTAAAGAGCTAAGTACCAGAAGAGCTAAGAGAGATGGCATTTCTTGTCTCCAAAGGGAGGTTGCTATGGTGAAGGTGCTAGTTGTGGGGTAGAGTGGGGAAAGGGACACTGCTATAAGCCTTTTCACAATAGTTTACTTTTAAATATGTAATCAGAATTAAAATTAAATTTTTAAAAAGCTTACCATCCCACTAAAATAAACTAGTAGCAAAAACTGATTTTTAAACATGCACTCAAGAATCACTCTTGAACCCTCCAAAATACAGATAACCCTCGAAGTACTACTTAAAACAGCCCACTAGTTTCTCCTTCATTTATCTGAAAATTGCCATTGTTATTCTCTCATTCACCATGTCACTGAAGGCTAGGCAGGGAATGAAACAGAAAATGTCTTTGCCCTCATGCAATTCATATCTTGTCCATAAGAGGTTAGATATAAAACGTCAGTTCTGATTCAAGGAGGGAAAAGGAGAGAGGGAGAGACATAAGGTGCTTTGAAGGGGAGTCAGGGATTGATGGAACAAATGAGCTTGGGTGCAAAATAATTTTAAGATCTAAGAAACCCCTGAAAGTTGAACATTTTTTTAAAAAAATGAGTAATATAGAAATAGTCACCTTTTTAGAGGAAGTTTGTATATTTAAGAATATACCATAGCGGGAATTCCATGGAGGTCCAGTAGTTAGGACTCGGCACTTTCACTGCCGGGGCCTGGGTTTGATCCCTGGTCTGGGGACTAAAATCCTGCAAGCCGCAGGGCGAGGCAAAAAAAAAGAAAAGAAAAAAAAGGAATATACCATATCAATTCCGTGGTAACTGCACCAGGAAAAATAAGGAAACCTCAGGCTACTGTTTCTGAAAAATTGGACATGGAGTTCAAACACTCTTTTGTCAAACATGGTGGGATTTTTCCTAACCTTAACCCTAACCCTAACTGAATTCTCTTTGGGAGAAAGGAGATAACAACCAAAAGTATTAATATGTCAATCTATTAAGGCTGTTATTTTTTAAAGCCTATGCCAAAATATATTTAATACTGCATCCTTCTTATACCAGCGAGATGAATTCAAATTCACTGTGTACCCTTGCAAATGTGAGATATTATCACAGTGCTTTTGCTCTCAAGCTGTCTATCTGCTGAAGGCATCTGAGCTTCAATCAACAAAAGCAACCTACATTACCATTCATTTGTGTACACCATGCAACGATGGTGTGGTAAGATTGTTACTGCAAAATTTTCATTTATTCGTTTGTTTTTTTTTTTTTTTTTTTTTTTTTTTTTTTTTTTTTTTTGCGGTACGCGGGCCTCTCACTGTTGTGGCCTCTCCCGTTGCGGAGCACAGGCTCCGGACGCGCAAGTTCAGTGGCCATGGCTCACGGGCCCAGCCGCTCCGCGGCATGTGGGATCTTCCCGGACCGGGGCTCGAACCCGTGACCCCTGCATCGGCAGGCGGACTCTCAACCACTGCGCCACCAGGGAAGCCCAAAAAATACATAGTTTTTTTTTTTTTTCTTTTTTTTTTCGCGGTACTCGGGCCTCTCACTGCTGTGGCCTCTCCCGTTGCGGAGCACAATCTCTGGACACGCAGGCTCATAGGCCATGGCTCATGGGCCCAGCCGCTCCGCGGCATGTGGGATGTGGGATCTTCCCGGACCGGGGCACGAACCCGTGTCCCCTGCATCGGCAGGCAGACTCTCAACCACTGCGCCACCAGGGAAGCCCTATTCGTTTTTTTGTTTTTTAGGTTTTTTTTTTTTTTTTGCGGTACGTGGGCCTCTCACTGTTGTGGCCTCTCCCGTTGCGGAGCACAGGCTCCGGACGCGCAGGCTCAGCAGCCATGGCTCACGGGCCCAGCCGCTCCGCGGCACGTGGGATTGTCCCGGACGAGGGCACGAACCTGTGTCCCCTGCATCGGCAGGTGGACACTCAACCACTGCGCCACCAGGGAAGCCCCATTTATTCGTTTTTATTTTTTATTTATTTGTTTAGCAGTTGTGGAGTACTGCAATGTGTCAGGCACTGTTCACAGGCTGGAGATACGGGGTGGCCAGCACAAAACTCACGTTCAGAGAGGAGGAAACAAATGATCAGCAAGTCAACAAGTAAATACCCCCAACATCTTCAGAGAGAGATAACCACTATAAATAAAATACAACACAGAGAATAAAGGTGTTAATTTCAATGGCGGGGTTTGAGAAAAACACTCAGAGCATTGGGTCACCCCATAATGTCACTTGGCCTGGTAACATCCCTGATAGGTTCCATGACCTTGTCCTGAGAATGTCTCTTTTTTTTTTTTTCACCTAGTAAGCAGTTTGACAAATTACCATTTTATACACATGGTCCAATATAGAAATCATTTTCTTATCCTGTTCTCTGGACTTCTCTGAAAGTCTGAACTGCTGACTCTCAAGATGCTTTCATCTAGATTTTATTTTTGCCACATTCTTTACCTATGCAGCAATCTCCTGATGTTCGACACAGCTCACAGGTGATTTGATTCTTGCAAAATCCCTTTTGGCACTTAACTTGTCCAATGAACGGGAACTGTATTCCTGTATGGCTGCAAGGAACTGTATTTTGAATGACAGTCTAATATTCTCTTAATGCACAGTGGACAAGTGTATTTTCTACTGCTTTGCTTTGCTCGTTCAGAACCCTCTCAAACTTTACACATGGCATTCGCACCTTCCCAGCATACAGGATGACATGACTTCAAGTCTTATTGAACTTTAATCCCCAAAGCACTTGAAAGCATTTGAAAATCCATTTTACTATCAAAATAAATTTTATTTTACCCTTGTGGGTTTTATAACATTAATTTTAGGTTTAATTAAAAACAAAGAAATTCTAAAAATGATTTTCGCTGGTTGCTGTTTTTATGCAATTACTCTAACCTAATAAAGAGCTGGTTTTTTGAAACTTTGGAAAACAATGAGACTGCAGCATAAATAACTTTCTACACAAAAGATGCTAAATAAAAAGGCAATTCAGAGTCTTATATGCTACAGTACACCACAAGTGCCTGGGCAGTGGCCAAGTACTGCCCCCGGGGCATGTCATCTGCTAATGGGCTTCCTAACCCCAAATTCTTCTCTGTGGTTCCACCAGGAAAGTAGCCGTGATTTCATTTAGGTCTCTCTGTTGTGTCTTTGCCACAAAGTATAATCTTTTCCCATCTGGGGTTCCTTTCAAAATGCAAGCCCCTACACACTTTCTTTTTACAAGTTGGATCTCAGGTCTGAAACACTATCTCCTGCTGTGTTGAACGTCTGTTCAGAATCTTACTATTTATTTTTCTTTCCCCACTTGCTTTCCCACTGGTTATTTCCCACACCAAAATTACCTGACAAAATGGGGTTAGCAAAATTAGTTTGCATACTTTGAACGCCCAGGTCTTTTACATTTTATGATATCCCACACACAGAGGATAGCATTCTGTGCATATCTATGCAAATCCTCCTGTCATTTGTTGAAAGAAGAGACGGAAGGATGGATGCCTCCTTTTTGTAACTCCCATAAGTGACATTCAACAGATGTGACCTCTATGAAATAAAATGTTTGGACTCCATCAACTTATATGATTAACAGAAGTTAATCTATAAGAAGTGAAAGGGGTTTAGGAGTGACTAGATTAATTATGCCTGGTTATCCATAGAGCTGGAAAAGGGGAAGCCAAGTGAGCAGGGAGACAAAGTATTTTAAACAAAGTTATGTTGAACAAAGATAAATTAGACTGGTTTTACATCACAAGAAAATCCTCAAAAGTGTTTTAAGCAGAGTGATAGGAAGTACAAGAACAAGAAAGGAAATTATGGGTCTTTTAAAAAAACAAAAGTAAACCAAGCCATCAGAATGTTGCTTGGGATAATGGTAAGTCAGTTACACAGTCACAGCCCTGGGAAAACAAAAAACCCTAGAAATCACTGAAACTGTTATTAATCAGGAAAAGATAATTCTTTTTACAAAACAAAACAAAATTCCTTAAATAGAAAATACTCACCATCAACATAGTCCTCTCATTTGTGACGTCAAAGATGCAGAGTAGCTAAGAGGATGAGAGGATTCTAACAGCCTTTGGCCCCTATGGGTACCCCATCTGCAAAGCCAGACAAGGAGAATCTTCACTCTACTCGAGCTTTCTTTTTTTTTTTTTTTTTTTTTTTGCGGTACGCGGGCCCCTCACTGTCGTGGCCTCTCCCGTAGCGGAGCACAGGCTCCGGACGCGCAGGCTCAGCGGCCATAGCTCACGGGCCCAGCCGCTCTGCGGCACGTGGGATCTTCCCGGACCGGGGCACGAGCCCGTGTCCCCTGCATCGGCAGGCGGACTCCCAACCACTGCGCCACCAGGGAAGCCCTCGAGCTTTCTTTTATAATTCATGAACACCAAATGTAAGAATTAGATTCAATGTGAATAACATCAGGTAAACCAGATCAACTTTTTACTCCTAATCTGTGCCTAAAAATACATTTTAGGGCTTCCCTGGTGGCGCGGTGGTTGAGGGTCCGCCTGCCGATGCAGGGGACACGGGTTCGTGCCCCGGTCCGGGAAGATCCCACATGCCGCGGAGCGGCTGGGCCCGTGAGCCATGGCCGCTGAGCCTGCGCGTCCTGAGCCTGTGCTCTGCAACGGGAGAGGCCACAACAGTGAGAGGCCCGCGTACTGCAAAAAAAAAAAAAAAAAAAAAAACATTTTAAAAGTGCTCATCATTTTTTAAAAACTATTATTATTAGAACGAATTTACACACTAAATATCCAAACCTGACGGTGGAGTGTCAACCAGGAATTCCGAAGGCAATGCCCGGGTACCCTTTGTTCATTACCTGACAGTGAAGGACACAGTGTATTGGGGTCTCACATTCACCCCAGCAGGAAAATCTGTGCTTCAAACCCCAATTTCCATGGGATGAGTGGCTCCCCTTGCCCAGCAGAAGATGTTACAACTTTCCACAGGTTCCCTAAGTCTCCTGAGCTAACCTGTAACAGCAGCATCCAACCCGCTAGTAGCTGAGTCCAAAATGTTTAGTCTTCCACCATAAGGGAAATATACATATATCATAAACTTACCAAAACATCATTAGTTACTCCAGCCATGAGCTTTGATCAGGTCCCTACAGGTGCACCCCACAGTACCTTCCCTCAGGCCTAGGATATGAGTCCCTTAATCTTATTCAAGAGTGTCTCTGACACAAGGAGAACCAGCATGATAGGAATTGTAGGGTAAACTAACGGGACAGTTCTTGGCCATAGGGAGACAGAAGCCAATGGGCAAATAATTCCTCCCTTTTTTTTTTTTTTCTTTGAGCAGATGATCCTGAGACATGTGTTACTTGGATTCTCAGACTGTTCCATAGTATTGAGCAACTTATTAGCCATAGCGGGGACCAAGTGGATAACTCACCCAGGGTCATTTCCCCTCCTCCTTCTATGTATCTCTCTGCTTGTCCCTTGTCCTGCCCCTATGGGATCACTCCAAAATACGCTACTCAAACAAATTTTTGAAGCTGTGCTTTCAGGGGGGTCCCAGGCCAGGACAGCCACTGGTAGGGCCATCCTCTGCTTACACTATAAGAAGTAGAGTAGCAGGATACGAACTACTGTGAGTCCAGCTGCACTGCCAGGCCCTGGAACGCTTCTCTACAGAATGATGAGAGAATGGAGGTGTGTGCCACCTCTCGTCAACCTTTGACTTGCAAGTTTCCCGAATAAAACCTACACTGGGGACCTCCCTGGCAAGCCAGTGGTTAAGACTTCACCTTCCAATGCAGGGGGTGCAGGTTGGATCCCCGGTCGGGGAGCTGAGATCCCACATGCCTCATAGCCAAAAAACCAAAACATAAAAATCAGAGGCAATATTGTAACAAATTCAATAAAGACTTTAAAAAAGAATGGTCCACATCAAAAAAATATTTAAAAACGAAACAAATGAAACAAACAAAAAAATCGTACACTGTGTGTGGGGTTTTCACCCTCCTCACATCCTTGTCACAATGACAGTTATAGAAAATATTCCAACAAGTCGTTTTTGTTTTTCCAAGCCTTTTAACTAAAGTTGTGTAGGTCTCCAGAAAGGTGTACAGATGAACATGTAAAAGGGTTTGCATATGAATGTATTTGCAGACTGCTCTCGGGGTTGGTTGGTTTGAAGATGACTTTTCGTTGCAATACTCAGTGAAATGAACTATTAAAGTCACTGGAGATGGTGTGTTCATTATTAAATCCCTAAAATGTCTGTAGGCCACATGTTGCTAACTCTTTCATCTTTAACACAGTTCACATTTATCATAAACTTACCAAATGAGATAATATATAAAGTACATAGCACAATGTGAAGCCCACGATAAGCCTTCGTTAAATTTTGGTTTCCTTCCCTTATTACCACAGTAATTCACGTTTCCTTTCTCCTGCTCTGTGGAAATGAACTGAAAAAATGGAACTTCCTAAACATGACAAATGTTTAGAAGTTTGCGTTACATTTTTGGCACTGCCATTAATGTCAGTGAGCTTCTCCAGAAACCTGTATTGATGTCATTTTAATATTTCAAATAGTTCATTTGGCAAACATAAACAGCCTCAGTGGGTTTGATTCTGTGGCCTTTTGCCTGGATAATGGATGTAAAACTAGGTCTTAACTGAATTTTCTTGTTCTTCTGCTCTGGGTTCTTAAAATTCAGAAAGGCACATCAGAAAAAATGAAACCGCTAAAGGTCCCTGTCATAGTCACTATCATCTTCAGGGACCAGGAATGCCTTGGGTCGCAAATTCCTTAGAAACTGCCTGTCACTTTCTTCTTTCCTTCAACTTGTCACTCATCACCCAGGAGCTGTCTTCTCTGCCAAAATCTGCCAACAGCTGGAGATATAAACCTTTGCTCTGAGGTTTTAAACCTGGATGGTGTGTGGATTTATTTCCTCTTCTGCCTCTCCTTTCCTGGAACCTCATTTGTTTGCTCATTTGTTTGCTCATTCTGTTAAATGGTCTATGTACATTGTCATGTCCTGAGGTCATGTGTGATATTTCATTTTTGCCTGTAATCAATTGATTCTCCTGTACGTTCTCTGGAATATACAGGACCACGGAGAAGTCTTCTTGTAATTTCTGCTTAGAACGTCATTTCACATCTAAGATGGTATCTACTGCTTGACTTCTAGCATTCCTTTAAAAGCAACTTTTCTGTTTGGGGAGATATTTCAAGATTGAATAAATGTCTTCAGGAGGCTCACTGGACCTTCACTCTTATCTGTGAAAAGGACATGGATTATCTCCTTTACTGTGCAAACCATTCTTTTATAATGACACCAGCTCTAGCTCTTTAATGGAAAAAAATGGAGTTATCATTTTAAATGACGTTATTTAGAATATGCTCATTTCTAAAACTGGAATATCCACAGTGATATTCCATTTCTGTCTCATAATAATGATCTCAATACATGACCAGAACGAGACCTCAGCATTGTGGTTACTCCCTAAAGCCCTATTCTTTAGGAAGTCTTTGGAACCCAACAGAATATCATTTTCAATAAATCAACTTATTCTTTGCAGTGTATATGAATATCAGCTGCTTGTTATAGTTAATTTTCTGATGACACGTTTCACTATCTGTATTTCCCCATGAATTGTATTATTTAATAGAAGAAAATACACCTCACACATTTAACATTTATAGCTTTGAGTGTATACCGGAGGCTTTTAAATGAATTATTGATTTGATTAATTTGGTTTGGTCTTAGTGACACAATTTATAATGTCAATACAAAATGGAACAATTTTCCAAACTGAATTTTTAACAGATCTTGTAAATCCCCAAAATTGAATCTAATCAACACCTTAATTAGTTTTAGGATTCCTGTACTACTAATCAGTAGTTCATATATAAAATGGCATTGTGTACAAAAAGTACAGATTTTTCTATCTCAAAGAGTATTTACCAGAATGTATCCTAGGAACAGACTCATTTATGGGTGATTGTTAAAAATCAGTGCAGATTACTTGGCCCCATTCCAAACCTTTTGATCAGAATCCCTGGGGCTAGAAAGCAGGAATTTGCATTTTTAATAAGCTCCCTTGTTGGTTCTTCAAGATACTCAAGTATGAGAGCCACACATCTAAAAGCTTACATAAAATAAATTTAAAACTTGACTTTGGTGGTAGCAAGCTGTCAATTTGTTTTCCACACCGAATCTGCTACACTGAGGTACTCCACAAGTTGAGAATCAGCACTTTTTTTTGCAAAGTAAGACTCTCCCATTTGCTAAAGTAAATAATAGCAAAATTAAGCATGAGCTATAAATTGCACTAAATGCTGATAACTTCAAATCTCCAAAATGGAATAAATTACTGACCATTGCACTTTAAATGGACATTAAGAGTGTTCCAAATTACCAAATGTTTTGTCATTTTGATAAATCGGTTTTAATTTTTTATCATACTATATTTAAGTATCCTCCTGTAGCATGCGCCAGAAAGTTCCATTAGGCATTCTCAATTGCATTTATTTTCTTTAATGTATAAACTCTATAAACTAAAGATAGTTTGGAGAACCCGGTGGCCAACTCCACCACACTGCTGGGAATTGTGCCCCCCTGGGTTTGGGGCTGTGTTTACACTATGAACCCCAGGAAAAAAAATATGAAAGTGCAAGAGGAACATAAGTTAGAACGTTATTATTCTTTGATTTGATTTTACAAACATTTACTCACGAATACAAAGAGAAAAATGAAAATGGCCCCTGCTCAAAACAGAACGATTTGATGAGGAATGAAATTTGCTCCACTTTATGCAAAAACGGGAGGTGGGGGGCTTATAATAAAGACACTTAAGTCCTGAGAGTCTAAGTGAGTATAATTAACTCCTTGGCACGGTGAGATAGCCTCTCCCTGCATGTGGTTCATTGCCAGTAAAGGACATGCCTGGAGCTGCTGGCCAAGAAGAATTACAGGCATTTGCTGTTACTTTAAAATATTCATGTTTCAGCTACAACACCACATATTTTCAATTGACAGATATAGAAAAAAAAACTTTTTTTTTCCACCCTTTCCTGGCATAAGAACCCTACATCATTAACTCTTTCGTTTAACAAAACTGGTAGGTTTCATTATAATTATGGATTTAGGGCACTCAGTATTTTGAAATCAACCAACCCTATGAGTTTTTTTTTTTTTTTAATTTGGAGAATATATTTACTCACTTAGATCTGCTTGATGCAATTTAATGCACTTTGATTGAAAACCAAACACAATGATGAAAACCATGGCAATGGTGGATGAAACAGCCCATTCAGGCACCCTCCCCGCTAACCTGGAAGTCAAAAATGCACAAAAACCAGCCATCAGAACTTTGAAGACGTTCAAGACCTTCAAAACAGCCTGCTGATGATAGGATCCTAAAAACAAAGCATGTGTTCCGGCTGTAAAAGAAAGATGACAATACAGAAGTTACACACACCTAAGCAAAAATCATTTTTAAATTTGTTCTTCTTTCATTTCTCTTCCCATTGAAAGGAATTTCCTTCCTTTTTTGCAGAAAACCTGGAATAGTTGCACAAGAGCCAGATTTAACATACCCCTTAGACTCAGCATTAAGCATGAAAAGAAAAAATTTTGCACATGGCTCTTCTGTTAGATCGTCAGTGCATCATTATTGATACTGGGTGCTTTGTGTATCAAGAACCAGAAAGCAAAGATCACTGCTTGCTGCATGAACTGTATATGTAAAGAATGGGCCTGTGTATACATGACCATTCCACTCTCTCACTTTGTCACAGCTTACCCTTCCACCTCCCCATATCCTCAAGTCCGTCCTCTAGTAGGTCTTTGTCTTTATTCCCATCTTACCCCTAGGATCTTCATGAACTTTTTTTTTTTCTTAGATTCCATATATATGTGTTAGCATACGGTATTTGTTTTTCTGACTTACTTCACTCTGTATGACAGACTCTAGGTCCAACCACCTCACTACAAATAACTCAATTTTGTTTCTTTTTATGGCTGAGTAATATTCCATTGTATATATGTGCCACATCTTCTTTATCCATTCATCCGATGAGGGACACTTACCAAACGTAAAATAGATAGCTAGTGGGAAGCAGCCGCATAGTACAGGGAGATCAGCTCAGTGCTTTGTGACCACCTAGAGGGGTGGGATAGGGAGGTTGGGAGGGAGGGAGACGCAAGAGGGAAGAGATATGGGGATATATGTATATGTATAGCTGATTCACTTTGTTATAAAGCAGAAACTAACACACCATTGTAAAGCAATTATACTCCAATAAAGATGTTAAAAAAAAAAAGAATGGGTCTGTGATTGACAATCCAATATTGTCCCTTAAGTCAGTATATAAGGATAATATTCCACTATATTCTTTAAACTCTCTATCTTGTTCTCTGAATTTATTCCCTTCAACCAATGCTTCAGGCCAGTTACCTGGAACCTTTGATCTAAATGCCTCTACAAAAACCACCTCTCTGCCACCACCAAATCTCATCATATAAAACAACCAACAGCAGATACATAACCATTTTGTCACTGTGACTCAGAAGCCAGCACAGTGCCTTCCGCATGGCAGGTGCTTGCTATCTGCAAGTTGAATTGAAATTAAATATCTTCTTTCTGCAGAAATCTGCTGCATTAAACTATTACACTATTATAACTACTATAAATTCTACAATCCACTTTACCATAGCACAGATCCTTTGTCAGGCTGGTTTATGATATTCTATTAGACCTTTAGCAAAATTCATATTTATTATGGATGGTTTTGTCACTAAGCCATACTTAATAGCGTGCTCCATAAAGTGAAAATACTAGGCATGGGCATTCAAGAGGTGTTACATTTGTTTGTTACATTTGTTTACATTTTGTTTGTTACATTTGTTATATTTGTTTCCTAAACTCACATGGTTATGACTTCCTTTCAGTAAAGTACCACATGATTTAAATTCAAAATGTGATATTGGTCACTTAGAGCAAACAACTTAATAACAATGATTGACCTGACATTTCAGTAGAACTTAGTTTTCAAGGCTTCACATGGATTACCTCCTTCGATGTTCATAATGGCCACTTATATACAACGCTAACATCATCTCCATTTAATGAGGAAATCGAATATTCTAATGGATGATGCAGTAACTATATATTCATCTATCTGTGCAAACTGAAAGGGAAGTGTACACTTTAAAAATTGTTCTCTGAATTTATCTTTATGTTAACTAAATATGACACTCCATTCTTCATAAGAACTTTGTTCTGTTTTCCTAAAGAGAGAGGATTCCTATCTGAAACATTCAAAAATGATGTGCGTACTGCACTTCTTTACTCCATTACTTACAAATAATTGGTCTATATTAATGTTTGAATGTAGACAAAATAATATGAAACACTTACTGACAAGATCTGTGGTAACAGTTAGCCCAGGTTTTTGCCCTTTGAAAGATTCACGAACATTGGAATTCAAGGACATGTTTTTAAAAGGGGAAAGGGGTATGAGTTCTGTGAAAAGTTTTTAATTTTAGATTTGCATTTCAGTGGCTATCTTTAAAAATCATTTTTCAGGTTTTAAACACTTAACTCCTTCTTTGAAGGAAAAATTTAAAGCTTACGTTTTAGTCGGCTCAGCAGTCTTAACAAAATACCACAGGCTGGGTGGCTTAAACAACAGAAATTTATTTTCTCATAGTTCTGGAAACTAGAAGTCTAAAATTAAGGTGCTGGCTCATTGGATTTCTGCTAAGGGGTCTCCTTACTTGCAACTGGCCTTCTCCCTGTGGTGTCTTTTACTGTAACTAACTATATTGGATGAGGGCTCCACCCTTAAGACCTCATTTAATTAATCTCAGTTACTTCCTTAGAGGTTTTATCTCCAAACACAGTCACACTGGAGGTTGGAGCTTCAATACACGAATTTGGGGGAGGATACAAATTTTCAGTCCATAATGACTTCTTTCATAGAACATAACTTTAGGTGTTGAAATAGTGTTTCTCAAAATGGAGAATCTCACACGATTTTTTCCTCTAATAAGGCTTTGTATATTATTTAAGTTTGATAAAAATTGGATTTTTTTTTTTTTTTTTTTTTTTTGGCGGTACGCGGGCCTCTCACTGCTGTGGCCTCTCCCGTTGCGGAGCACAGGCTCCAGACGCGCAGTCTCAGCAGCCATGGCTCACGGGCCCAGCCGCTCCGCGCCATGTGGGATCTTCCCGGACCGGGGCGCAAACCCGCGTCCCCTGCATCAGCAGGCGGACTCTCAACCACTGCGCCACCAGGGAAGCCCAAAATTGGATTATTGTACTGATATATTCAAGATATAAATTATAGCATGGTGGTTAAGAATACTTAGAATAAGCCTATCAGGTTTTGAATCCTAGCCCCATTCCTTCCCATACATTATGGACAACTTACCTAATTATTTTGCCTCAGTTTCATCATCTATAACATAATAATAGAAATAATCCATATTTAAGATCATTTCAGGGATTAAATGTAATAATCCTTAAAAGATTTAGCAAAGTACCTTGGCACTTTTTATAAGCACAAAATGCATGTTGCTAATACTTTTATCAAAATGATCCTAATACTTGTCCTAAAAGCACAGCACCAGATTTGCAGTACACAGGCATGATCACCTCAGTTGGTCACATTTTTAATTTTACTTTTTCTCTAACATATTCACTCTCCATTGACTCTCCGTTGGAAATTATTCTCCATCAATTCCATCCATAGGTTGGTTCTCTTAACTAATGGCTCCTCTTGGTAGATGAAGGCATTTCATAACCATTTAAGTATATTCTGCCCCAAGATATTCTTTTGGTTTTGAAATCTGGCTTTTCAGACATATCCACATTAAGGATGATTGGACATTTTATCAAGTGCTTATGGAATGACTTGAAAATTGCCCAATCTATTATGAAGGAGGAAAGATAAGCTGCAACACATGAAAACCCCACTGGCTTTGGCATCATGTGAAGTAGCCTTGCTATTTGAGGGTCTTAGTACAATGTTGTAGGTATTCAGTAAGAATATTCAAATACTGGCTACATTCAGGGATTACTGAGCATATTCTCCCAATTTAAAGGTTGAGAATGACTTTGTGTAGTAACCATACCTTAGTCTAAATGTTTTAATCAGTGCTTTGTCTAGCCTATGGGTATTCTTAGTAAATCAAGGGCATCCATAGCACAATTCTTTGATTGTTGAGTCTCCCTTCTCGAAACATGGATCTATCTACTCATCTCCCTTAGAGTTTTCTTCTTCTGTCTCTTAGCTATCTCTATTCTATGAAAAGAAATGGGTCATGTCTGATAGGATAGCTTTGATGTAGTTGTAGAAATGAGTCCAGTGGGTATATGGGAACGATTATACTAATGCTTATGCAATGTTGAATTTTATACTAATGCTTATGCAATGTTGAATTTTATCTTCTCTCTATGATGCTGCTATTGCCTAGAAGATAGGAAGAAGTGTGATTTCTCCTTGATGCACTGCATGCCTAATGCTGACAATTTTTTTTTTTTCTAACACTTTCTCTAATTTTCATGTCAAAATCTTATAGGAAATGCTGTCAATATTTTCTCCTGTGGCACGGTTTCCCAACCACACTCAGTTCACTGCAGTCTGGCATGCAAATGTGCAGTGCAACATGCACCCCAAGACTCCATCAGATGAAAGAGACCATCGAGCATGGAAGGATATCTAGCTGTTACGCCTGGATTTCTGTGTTCATTCAATCTAGTCAGGTAACTTAGGAGATTTTAAAATTAGAAGGATATTTTGAATTTCTTTAACTTTGTGGAAATTACCTCTTAGCTTTTTGGTGATCTGAGCAGACCAAGGATATCCATTATAAACCTTCTCTTGTATTTCTTTTCATGAATCTCCCTTTCTCTATCCTATTCTTTCTATTGACCCCTCTCTCTTTCTTCTTCAGAGTTCCCCAGTCTTTCTAGCATCCTGCTCTGGAGACACTGCTAAATGTCAGAGATCTTTGTTCAAGTTTCCCTTCCATCCTTCATTGGCATATGACCTTGGTTAAATTATTCAGTGTTGTTAGAACTTGGTTGTCTCATCCATGAAAGGAGAATATTTTATTTGCCTAAACACAACACCAAATGAATTCTTGGTCTCTCTTCACTCTAAAATATTTCAGTGATCTCTTTCTACATAGTGATTCTCTACTTTCAGGCATCCTTGCTCTAGTGAATTTATGTTTTTATTTTCATCATCTGCTTCTCCAAACACCTGATGACCTCATCTTTAACAAAATTGCATTGAACACTTTTATACAAAGATCAGATACTACTTAAAGAGATGTGAGAAATTGTTCCTTCCTCCAGAAAGGCCTATACTCTACTTGAAGGTAAACTTTAAACATTTTTTAAAAGATAAATATCAATACAAAGTTGCATATGATTTATCCCAATTACTGATATAGCAGTAGATGCCTTCAGAGGCTAGGTTGAAAAGAGAAGACTTCCAGGGGAAGTGGGATATGAGTTAGGCATATAAAGTATGGAATGACCTAAAGAAATAGAAACCATGAGTGTGTGCCTGGCTGGGAAAACAACCATAGCAAAGGTCAGCAGCAGAAGGGTAGGAGTTCTTTGCAAGTTTGGCTGGAGTGTCAGGTTTATAGGAAGGTGATGGAGATGCACTATTTAACAGGTTATACCTGGGTATCCATCCCACTTGCCACTAACCACATATGGCTATATAAATTTAAAATTTAACTACTTAAAATTAAATAAAATTTAAAATTCACTCCCTGGGTCATATTAGCCATACTTCAATTGCTCAATAGCTGCATGTGACTAGTGGCTACCATACTGGACACTGCAGATGGAGAACAGTTTCATCACCACAGAAAGTTCCACTGAACAGTGTCATATCATACTTAAAATACCTATACTTTTATTTGTACACAACACAGACAGCTTTTCTTCCTTATGAGCAGTGATGACTCTTCACCCTCAGAAGAAATCCTTCATTATATTTGTAAAGCAGTGCAAAGGAATTTTCAATTGCTTTTAAAGGTCTCAAACCTGTATCTGTAAAGGTTCTTTTTGAGATGTCTGCCTTATACATATCCTATCTTTGAAAAGTCTCTTGGTCCTTGCTCCCCAAAAGAGTGGACCAAGGATATGCTTGCCTTACAGGATGTTTTGCATCCACTCTTCCATTGTTTTAGGGAATAGGAATGGATATCTGGCCCCTTTCCATCACATTAACTCTCCAAGGGATTTGGCATTGGGACAGTTAGACATATGACCATTGTTGGGGGCTCTGGATCTGGGAATGTACAGCTGTTAGGCTAGCCCACCAATTCCCAATTTCTACAGAGATAAAAAGGAAGACAGAAAATAGAAGCATTTCTTAACCTGAGCCCAAGTAGTGATGATCCAGGGATAAAATTCAAGGAGCTCATGAACTTGGAAGGAAAAAAATTACATTGATTTTCACTAGCCTCTAGCTCTAATATGAATTTAGGCAAAACAGCAGTAATATTAGCAGTAACTATGATTTTATTTCCAGTAAAACTTACAAATATTTTTTATATCAGAACCCTAAAAAATTTATACATATTTGGGAATTATGGTAGTTATTGACACACTGCCAGATCTTCTAACTGACTATATTGTAAAGAAACATATACAGTAATACATTGCAAACATTTAAATTAAACAAATAAAATTTAAAGTTAATATTTTATAAGTATGTTTTAATATATTTCATTTCCTGTTTAATCCTATATAATGTATTTTATACATTGGAATCATTTTCTGAGAAGGATTCCATAGTTTTTTTCAAAGGTCCAAGGGCATCGATAGCACAAAAATGGCCAGTAACCCTTATTCACATAGTGAGGGAAAATGAGGTAGATATTAGAAAGGAGCAGAGGTGAGAGCCCCTACACCTCTGGAGAGAAGATCCTGATGAATTTTTATTTTCAATGTGGTCCCCATTTTGCTGCAGCTGGTCTGAATCCAACTTTAAGATGCCTTTATACCACCAGTGTCAACTGACATCATAATTAGCCCAGTCATTTCATTGCTGTCCAAAGAACATGTTTATCAAGAGATGAATCCATTCAGGTAAAGCCAGATACAGATTAGACTTCCAAGCCATTATAGCCCTTCCAGGACTAAAGAGTAAATCATCACTTTTTTTTTTTTTTTTTTTTTTTTTTTTTTGGTGGTATGCGGGCCTCTCACTGTGGTGGCCTCTCCCGTTGCGGAGCACAGGCTCCGGACGCACAGGCTCAGCGGCCATGGCTCACGGGCCCAGCCGTCCCGCGGCATGTGGGATCTTCCCGGACCGGGGCACGAACCCGTGTCCCCCGCATCGGCAGGCGGACTCTCAACCACTGTGCCACCAGGGAAGCCCAAATCATCACTTCTTAAGTAACCCCATCTCTTTTTAGACCAGTTCCTTGGGCTGTAAAAAACAACTCTCTAGAGAAAATAAATGCACTGGAGTAGCCTGAAGACCAAGATCCATTATGTTTGTTGAAATGCAGAGCTACTCCAAGCTTCCCTGATATTTTGTACCAAACAAGCCTATAGAAGTTGATTGAATTTTATAGACTTCCTTCCTTGTTTTATATACATCATTATTCCTCTGTCCCCTTAAACCATTACCGTTGCCTTTTCTTTTCAGACTAGTACAGAATCTCACATCCTTTTTCTATGAACAAAAATTTCTTGTGATATTTTTCTATTCACTCATAAATATTCACTTAAATTTTTATTTCTCATCTAAAATAACCCAGTCATCAGTTGCCCAATACTTACACTGTAGTCCAAAAGGCATTCGAATTTACAAATGAGTCAGAGTTGACTACCTAGATCTCTGGACAAAAGCCACCTTCAAAAAATTAGGACAGAAGAAATGAGAAGGCGGCAGGGACGATTCAAATTTTTATTTTGACGTACTTAAATATTTAATTCCACTTTCCTATATTAGTGCCTACTTCCCAGTAAGGTGTGCACCAGCCTAAATTAACCTGTCACATACCTTCTATTAGAGCTGGCACAGCAAGGTAGGACTTGGACTGCCTGTACCTCCCATGATAAGCACCTCTGCTTTCTTTTCTCTCTTCTTCCAGAAAACTGAAAACACCGCTGGAGGCTCTCCTTATTCAGGATTCAGCTTAATTTCTTTTGAGCCCAGAAAAGATGGGTTTAAACTCTGACAGTTTAGGCAAAGTGTGGAGATGCACACTTGATCATACTTACTTTATGGCCAGCTACAGTAGAATTAGGGTTCACAAGCTTGCCTTTTAAACAAGAAAATCTGCATCCTTTGTACCACGGTGTTAGTAAGTTTAATTTGTGACGTTCAAGACTCTAGGGACATTGTGTTTGTGTCGAATAGATCAAGAAAATTGTAGGGAGAGGAGAACGTGGAGGAGGAAGAGTGTGGAGTGTAGAGGAAGGAGGAGAGAAGACGCACAGCCATAGAGCAAGGGTGTTGATTGTCTGGGAGGTGAGAGATAAGGCACAAGATAAGATTGAGAAGGGATGTGGATAGGTAACCTTGTTTAGTTTGCAAGTTTACCCAAGGCTTTGTTGGCAGAGCATGTATACTATTGCAAAAGAAATGAATTACTAATTTAGGATATTGCCATCCTGTGCCAAGATAATCCTGCTCTCCGCCTGGGAAAAGGAAAGGAAGGAGCATGAATCCAGAATCCAGCTCTGCGTTATTCACCACTAAATCTGCAGCACGGGGCTTAAGACTTAGCGAGTTGTTGGTGCTCAGATATTGACTAGATAAAGACCAGATGCCAGTTTTAATTTTTTCCTCTTTGTTTCTTTGACTCTAGAACACAGTGTAATGAGGAAGATAGTCTGTATCAGGGGTCATCGAACTATGGCTCCTGAGCCAAATGCATTTGCGTTTGTTTCAAAAAAGTTTAATTGAAACACAGCCAAAATAAAAAAAAGAAAAGAAAGAAACACAGCCATGCTCATTTGTTTACATATTGTTTGTGACTGCTTTCATACTACAATTTGCATATTGAGTATTTGTGACAGAGACCATCTGGCCCCCAGAGGTGAAAACATTTACTATCTGGCTCTTTACCAAAAATGTATGTTGAATCTGGGTCTGTATTAAGGGATGGGGGTGTCTCTTTCAAGTTAAAATAGGCTGGGAATTGAAAGAATTTTTGGATGCTTCAGGGCAGTGTTTAAAGAACAAGAGGAAGGCTCTAGTTCTCACTAAAGGATCTAGAAAAGGGGGACCAAGGAGGACTTAACGTGTGTGTAGGGAGGAGGGTGGAGGCACGGAAATCAAGATGTTAATTTGTCAAAGCAAACCTCTTTCTGATATTTCTTAGCAACAACGCTGGTTGACCTGTTCTCCACAAAGTCTGGACATTTTCACTTTCCTTACGGATTAAGAGAAAAACACTACCAGAACACTAAAAAGAAAGATCCTTAGCTAAAACTGAGTAATGGGTGCAGGCAGGTGCTCTCTGATTTAACTAAGCTGTCCTAAAGGAAATGAGCCCATGCTCCAGCTTACTTTGCAATGCATAGACTTTACAATCAATAGGCTCTGATAAGATGGTGGAAAAACGAAATTTTGTAGCCTTCAGTATCCCAAATTCAGACAGTGAGTGACAGATCCAGAAATATATCTTAGGAGCCTCTTAATCTGCTCCGTGTTTTTTTTTTCTTTCCTCCAAGTGCCAAAAATACTAAGCATGGCTATGTTTAGAAGTCATGCTAACTTCAACCATTTAGGTACACTGCTTGTCTGTTATGACATTATAATGTAGCGCAATTATTAATACCATTAAGGATGTATCCATTAATTTGCCAATGGTTTTATTTTCCACTTCTATGGACAAGCTCAGGTAATATGCAGAGTAGAAAGGACATCACTCTTAAAGTCAAAGACCACCATTAAAGTCATAATTCTTTCATTGACTCATGTGTGATCTTCGTAAACTAACTTCTTTTAGTTTTAGTTTCATCATCTGTAAAATGAGGGTAACCATAACAAATTCACAAGGGTTGCTGTGGGTATTAGAGAAGACGATATAAGAGATGACAAATATGTGGTTACCGATATTTTGCTCTTGGAGTCCGGTGGCCATTCCTCCTAAAACAAAGAAGAGAAAAAATATATATTTCCTGTGAATTGGTAGACATTAGTTGGAAATATTCCCCTGCCTTCTTCTCTCTCCCACCCACCATCATTTATTCACCTACCATTAGCTAGAAACAATCCCAGAGTGGAGAATGGCTACATGGTGAGGAAACAGTCCAATCCCTCTCTACCCAAAGCCACTCACCACTGCAGGAAATCCTGACTTAGATTTTTTAAAAAGTTGAATACATGAAAGACTATATTTTACAAATGATTGTCAGCCTATTCTTAGACAATCAGTGTCAACATGGACGTGCTGATCTAAAGAAAGGGAAATGGCTTTAGAGGGGATATGAAGGAGTGACTTTGAAATGAGCATATCTTAAAATAAAGCCTCTTGAAAAGTCTTAGCGATATATTTTATTTATTCTGGCAGCAGTTTTTAGGTTCCAGGTGTTGTTGTTATTGTTTTAATGTAAAAACTCCAGTGATACCGAATAGTATTTTTATAAAGTAGGACTTTTATAAATAACTTCTAATAACAAAACCCAAGTCATTTTATGAAATGAAATAATATGAAAGTCACATATTAACTTTCAACTTTTTAGAGGAGAATTTCAAAACTTGATATCTTAAGGGTTATAGAAATTTCAGATGTAAACTAGTACAAATATTTCTGCAAGTAGACAACCCTGTTAATTTCCACTTAAAGCCCAATTATTCAAGAATGTTATAGATGACTATGAGTCTTTGGGGAAAAAATCAGCAAGACTTTAAGTGCCCATTAGCTAAAGCTAAAGGATAGTGAAACACCTAGAAAAGTGCATGTGGTATCTATCCATGTGAATACTAAATTAATTTACCACACCAGCTCTTCTAGGAGAAAATATTAACAAAACACTTCCTGTGGCATAAAAAAAAGATTGAAGGTCTAAAACATAAAAGCTGTTAGGCTACCTTATTTGTCAGAGAAAGATACATTGAAAAATATTTACTGAATATTAACTAAATACCAAAGGATTACAAGAAAGGTACATTTAAAAATATTTACTGAATGTTAACTAAATACCAAAGGATTACTTAAAATGTCTATGTTATTGAGAAGTATCCATTTTATAGTAGGATAAGTAGCTATGATATTACATAAGTCTTTAATGGTAGTGTCCTTAATAAGCAGCCAGAAACTTTTAACACAAAGAATAAAGGACGATTTAATACCAATCAATCAAAATTACATATTTAGCACCCGTCAAGTTCAAGAACTGTTCTTGGAACTCTAGGCAGATTTAACAAAATGAATAAAAATTTTTTCTGTCCCTCAAGATTCATACAATCTGTTGGGGAGGGTAGAAGAAAGAAAGAAAGAAAGAGAGAGAGAGAGAGAAAGAAAGAGAGAGAGAGAGAGAGAGAGAGAAAGAGGGAGAGAGGGAGGGAGGGAGGGAGAGAGGGGGGAGGGAGGGAGGAAAGAAGGAAGGAAGGAAAGAAAGAAGGAATTTGATATATATATATAACCATATAGCATCTATATATACATGACACTATAAGGACGTAAAAATAACTGCTGACATTTTCTGGGTACTCACTACAGTCCAGACCAAGGACTGAACCAATTGCTAATCATCTTATTTAACCTTTTCCGGAATCTTTGTGTGAAGGTTTATTATAATTCCTGTTTTATAATGATTAGAGACATCAAATATCTACCTGAAACTCATCCACATCGGAAACACAGAACGAGGATTCAAGTCCAGATCTATTAGCATTTCAGCATTTTAGAAATGGTAAAAGCCCTTTTAACATTTCAGAAATTCAGTGGAGTGATTGACTATGGGTTCTACAAACCAGTGCCTGGTTTTGAATTGTAGCTTTTTCCATTCCTTGCTTGGTGACCTGGGGCAAATGTTTTGACCTCTAATAACAGTAATGGATTTCAGATGGCTAGAGGTGAGATCGGAGAGGAGAGGCATGGGCACAGCAGTGGAGACAGGAGGAATATATGTCCCAGGGATGCTGGCTGGAACAAAGACTAGATCCTTCAGACCCACAGGAACTAAGGGAGAAAACAGATTGTGGTGGATCTTAAATGGAAAGGCATGGGTTTCTCATTTCATCCTGTTAGCAATTGGGAAGCACTAGAAGTTGAAAAGAAAAGTTTGAATTAACACATTCTGTATTACTTTTCTATGATTAAGCCTGAACAAAAATATTACCCTCAAACTTTCTGAGTCTGTGTCTTGAGGGGTTTATTTTAAATACTTCAACATAATACAAGGCAAATATGGGTGTGTTTATTGCATATTTCTATCTAGTATTAATTCAGGGTGGGTGTTAAAATATCTAGCGAATAAAGTAGTCTTTCAAAAACAATAAAGTAGGGCTTCCCTGCTGGCGCAGTGGTTGAGAGTCCACCTGCCGGTGCAGGAGACACGGGTTCGTGTCCCGGTCCGGGAAGATCCCACATGCCGCGGAGTGGCTGGGCCCGTGAGCCATGGCCGCTGAGCCTGCGCGTCCGGAGCCTGTGCTCCGCAACGGGAGAGGCCACAACAGTGGGAGGCCCGCGTACCGCAAAAACACAAAAAAACAAACAAAAAAAAACAATGAAGTATACACAAGCTTTCTTCACAAACCATGCCTTCCTTAACCCCCAGCAAATGAGATGGGAGGAAAGTATCAAAAGATGTAAATTAAGAGTATAATCTTACTGAATTACTTGTTCTTCTAAACTACTTGTTATTTTTTAAACTACCTAATTTGAATAATAGTAGACATATGCAGACAATCTTTGGCAGGCAGCTCAGTATCCCAAGAAATATATTTTCCATGTTATCCTATATATAGCAGTTAAGTAAATACATTTTTGCTTCTCTCATGAGACTGGCCTTTGTAAAGTAACTCAATGTATTTAGGTTGTGAGAAAACAAACTGTCTATATTCTCATGGTTTTCACATCATTCATCCTTCAGGGGTCTTTTTTTTAGCTATTAAAAAATGCCGGTTGTCTTTCTAAATTCTATACACAACCTAATGTAGGGGATTAAAATGCTAACTTCTATCAAAGATTTGAAGAAAACACGAAGACTACTATGATCTGGCCTTTTATTATTTTTTTAGTTTAATTTTTATTTTATATTGGGGTATAGTTGATTTACAATGTCATGTTAATTTCAGGTGTACAGCAAAGTGGTTCAGTTATACATACACATATATCCATTCTTTTTCAGATTCGTTTCCCATATAGGTTATTACAGAATATTGAGTAGAGTTCCCTGTGCTATACAGTAGGTCCTTGTTGATTATCTGATCTGGTCTCTTAAGTGTGCAAAGTATTAGATACTGTTTACTAAAGTCGTTTCTGAAAAATAATCTTGTCTCACTTTCCTCCTCAACGGTTTAAAGTGTTCTGATTGTTTGTTTAATTTTATATCACTTCAGTAAAGTTTGATTAGAAGTTCAAAATTCTCAACACTGTGAGTTGAGGAAAACGCTACATATCTTACAGACTGACAATGTAAGGCCTGGAGACATTTTATGATTTTCATTCCTAGGGAGCAATAGAATCTCAAGTCTCTCACCCCTTCTCCTTTTTGCCTTATCATCTTTCTTCTGAAATCCTACTAAAAAAAAAATTTTTAGAGTGAAAAACCCTAATGAAGAATTAAGGAAAAGTTTCCCACATTATGTTTATATTTGTTTTTATATGGCGGCAGGGGGGTGGGTGTTCTATGATTCAGTAAGTTTGGAAAAGGTTTCTTCACAGCAAAACAAAGCTTTTCACATATTTTGGTACATTTTGGAATCTAAACAGTGAGGAAATAGTGATAGAATTTTTTAACCTATTTTACCACAGGATTCCCTTTCCCAGGCCCCCTAGCAGGACCAGTGTTCCAAGGAACGCGCTTTGTTAAGTGCTGAGGTGGTACCATACAGGCCCCTCCATTTTCTCTCAGGGAGGGGGTCCAACTTGAGGACTTGAGGAAGAGCTGGCTTCTTGAATTGATATTCTTTTGAATAGGATCTGTGGTAACCCAAGGAACAGCTGCCTGTGAACGAGTGGAATCTTTCCCTTCCAGTTTTTGACACACAGCGCCATCCATACCTCAGGCCTCGCTCCGGCCTCCTCACTTGACCGTGTTCTGAATGACTTCAGAAACTCCCATCATCTGCAGAGTCAGTGCTTGTGAAAGGGACACGGCAGTTACTGCAATTAATCAGGGGAAGGGTCATGCAGGCAATGTCCCAGAGCCTGTCTCCTTGGTAATTTTGTGGGCCTTTCAGCTGAGCAGAGGCCACTGAACTCCCTTTCTGAATCCTCTATCAGCATTTTAATTGGAATTTAGTTCTGGAAGAAGAGAGGAGGCATCTTACAAACTGTGTCTTAAAAGGGAAGAAAAAAACTTTGACATCTCAGGTACTTAGGAATGAAAAAGGCAGTTAGATACAGACTCTTCCACGTTGCTGTATTTTGCTAGCAATGCTGCTTCACCAATTTGGCTTTAATTTCCCCAATACTAAAATGAAATAATATATCATTTATGGCTTCATCTCATGCTGTGAGGATTTAATGAGGTAATGATAGGTAATAATATCTGTTACAATTTAAGTTTCACCAACCCACAAGTTTATGTCTTCCGGCAAGTCCCATAACCTCTCTGGACCTCAGTTTCCTGCAAAATGGTGACAATCGTACTTTCCCAAGCTGCCTTTTAAGGTGGTGGTGAGGCCCTAATAAAGATAAAAGTTCTTTAAAAATGATATATTATTGTACACCCTTGAGAAATGCTTTAAAATCCAAAGACATTTTAAAAAACTCAAAACACGTATTTTTAAAAAGCAAAAGAAAATCCTTTACAGTATTTATGGGACTAATTCAAGTCATTTTAGCTGATCTTTTGTAGAGTTTAGGTCTGTGTCATTTTCAAATGGGAAATAAAGTTTTTAAAATATGTTTCAATAGGCGCTTTGGGGTATAATGTAAGCCTCCATCAATTATTAAAACAAAAATATGCTTGTGTATATATAGAGACGTAATTGTTTCCTTAAGCTCTCATTTCTTGATTCTTTTCATTTTCTGTTTGTTGAAAGCATTCACCTAAAGATGTTATAACAGTGAGGGATAATATCCCTGTACCTTCATAATTGGGTCACAGGTTATGGAACCCAACAAAAAACACTTCTCTCAGTCACGCTGAAATGTTCTTGGCTGTCCGTGCCCCACACCCCATCCCAGCTTCTCCATTCCTGCACGCAGTGGTTAGTGTTCTTCTCTGGCGATGCGCCTCCCCTTCTTTCTGTTACTTTGCTGGTGGTGTGCCTCAGACTTGATGACCACAGGCCCTCTGTTCCTCTTACTTTTTCTTGAGATGTCGCTTGCATTCCACTTCTAGCTCTGGTACGGCTTTGACGCTAAGACAGTATCCCAGCATCAACCACTGAATCAGAGACTCTGAACAGACTTGATGGTGGAGGATGGTGGTGGATGGGGGAAGGGGTGGCCTCATGGGTCACAGGTATCAAGTGAAGAGAGGTGTATTCATTTCCTACAGCTGCTGTAACAAACGACCACAAACTTAGTGACTTATAACAACATACATTTATTCTCTTACAGTTCTGGAGGTAAGAAGTCTGTAATAGGTCTTATGGAGCTAAAATCAAGGTGATGGCAGAACTGCGTTCTTTCTAAAGGGAGACTTTTCCAGCTTCTATAGGCTGCCCACATTCCCTGGATCCTGGCTGTGTCACATTTCTGCTTCTGCCAACAGCTCTTCTTCTCTGACTTGCCTACGTCCCTCTTTCACTTATAAGGACACTTGTAATTACATTGGGTTCACCCAGAAAATCCAGGATAATCCTCCATCTGAAAATCCTCAACTTAAGTCGCATTAACAGTGGCCCTTTTGCCATGTAAGGTAACACAGTCACAGGTTCTAGGAATGAGAATGAGGATGTCTTGGAGGAGGAACCACATTACTCTGCCTACCGCAACAGAGAAAGAACTAAAAGTAGGAAAAGAGAAGTCAGGACCTCAGGATGCAAGCAACCCCAGAAGAGACAGCAGAACTGACACCATCTGAATGAGTTTTTCCTCCTGGGGTGCCTAGTTGCTGCTCTCCCAGCCCTGCCTCTTCTTGTATGCTGCGATCTCATCCTCTTTTCTCCACTGAACGGAAACAGTTCTGAAGTTCATCTCAAAGATAATAAGCTAATCTAGGCTAATATGCTCTTCAGGCCGGGCTGCATTATCACCAAGACCGTCTATACAAGAGGATGCCCCACTTTTATTGACCTCACCACTTAGTGAGTTAACTGTTGAGAATTTGTGGCCAGATAGAAAGGAGCAGAGACCCCACTGGGTAGATGTTTTGCTGAGAGATCCTCTCCAGTCACTCCAAGCAAGGAGTTGCTTTAATCGGCTTCCTCTCGTGTAGGTCTGGCTCTAGAGACAAAAGTCCTCTTCCTACTGAGCAGAAAGATACTCCCAAGCATTTTTTTTTTTTTTTTTTTTTTTTACTGTTGTCTCATATATTCATTACGAAAATTGTTCTCCTTGGGGTCATCTAGTGATTTAAGAGTCACCAAAACTTTAGCCAGAACACTTGAATCAGAACATGAAAGATGAGGCTGTTCTTATCAACTTCTCACATACATTAAATGATCCAGGTACAGAAATGTATCAGTATTAGACAAATACCATGTGATCTCACTTATATGTGGAATCTAAGAAAAAAAAAATCATAGATACTGAGAACTGATTGGTTGGTGGTTGCCAGAGGCGGAGTTTGGGGGATTGGTGAAATGGGTGAACGGGGGTCTAAAGGCACAAATTTCCAATTATAAAATAAATAAGTCATTGGGATGTAATGTACAGCATGTGACTATAGTTAATAATACTGGATTGTCTATTTGAAAGTTGTTAAGAGGATAGATCTTAAAAGTTCTCATCACAAGGAAAAACATTGGGGGAAAATAAAAAAAGGTATGCATTTATACTCTACTATACAGTACAATACTACCTTAACATCTAGGGTCTTTCACATGGCCTCTGGCCATGTTGCTCCCTCTGAAGCAATGCCTTTTCACCTGGCTGACTTTGACTCTTCTTTTTTTTTTTTTCAATTCATAAGAATCACTGTCTCAGGGAAAACTTCCTTGACTTCCCTGTTCTGGGAGCTTAGATTAGCTCTGATGTTATCTGTGCTATCCTGGCACACACCACATTACTATTTGCATGTCAACCTTTCACTAGACTGTGGAGTCCCAAAGGCAAGTCGTGCACTTCAGTTCATCCTGAGATCCTCATAGGTGTTTCATAATGGGTTGATGAACAGATAGAGGAGCCCTCCCAGAGCTGGTGAGCTGCAGCAGTAGACAGCCAAAGATGTGAGGCAACACATACAGTAGCACTGAGAACCTGGGAAGAGCACCAGAGAGTAAGGAGAATTCCAAAAGTGATAGGAGAAGACGTGCAGACCTGAGAGATAGTTATCTTCCCTTTACCTTTGCCTTAAAATATTTTAATGAGATACTACCTGTATTAAACTCCTTGCTATCTCCTCCATCCAAGCACCCACCAAATACCTGGCATACAGTAGGACTTAATATGTGTTTAATAATTGACTGATTACCTAGTTCTGGCTCAGTATGACCCAAGAGGTAAAGCCTAAGTCAAGAATTTTACAGGGACTTCCCTGGCAGTCCAGTGGTTCAGATTCCGTGCTTCCACTGCAGGGAGCGAGGATTCGATCCATGGTCAGGGAGCTAAGATCCACATGCTGCGTGGGATGCAGCCAAAAAAAAATAATTATAATTATAAAAATCTAAAAGTTACATTATTCTAAGGCTATTTAATCAGAATGACATATAGAGAATGAACATGTATTGGCTTCCTACAGTGAAGAGACTCCTGTAGTAACTGTTCAGCATCAATAATAAAGGGATAAAAGAGATAAAATCTGCCCTTAAGCTTTGCACTGTTAACCGAGGAAACAGGAAAAATGTATACAGTAAAGATGATGCAACAATATATACTAAAAGCTATTCTGACCTTAAGGATATGGGGAAATTGCCCAACTGACCCCCTGGAGTCTAATTCAGACCATGGCAAACTGGGTCATAGGAAGAAGAGATGTCATAGTTTCCTTCCCCAAATCCATTCAAATTTCCCTCATCGGATAATACTCATGAAGTACAGCTCATGCAGTTGTTCCAGAGATGAACTCATCTTCCCTATTAAAGGGTGGTCCCATGAGAGAGCAAAGCTTAGGAATTTTGTTCAATGGATGTGACAAGGCAGCATACCAGCATACAGTTCCTGTTATTGTTGATGGCTGTCTTGCAACTATGGAAAAGCCAGCCTACATATGAAGCCAAAACAAAAGAGGCAGAACCAGGAAAATCACAAAGAAATGGAACAAGTATTCTATTTAAACTATACTTGAAGGCTTCTCTCAGTACTACTACTCCACTTATCTTTTAGCCAGTTTGAGTTGGTACCAAAGGTATCCTGATAGGTACAGGAAGGAGTATCTATGCCCCAATCTCATACATCCTCTAGTTGATTTATTATACAGGAATGCGTAGGGAACTTTTGAAGACCCCATACCATTGAAAGTATTAAAATCATGTGTCCATAAGAAGAAATACAACATATGGAAGAGACAGTAACATTGTCATAGAACACTAAATATGAATACTGCTGAAATGCAAGAGACGAAGACTACCAAATTCAGATAAAATATAGAGGAGAAAAACCACTCCTCTACAAGAATAGTCTGAGGATTGAAAGTGATCCCTGTCTGGTAATTGATGAAGAACTCAAAATGTAATCCCATCCTCTCTGGAGAGGACAGGAGTAGTTAAGGATTAAGGAAGGTTGAATTGTTTCTCTGTATTACTCAATCTGTGATCATCCCTGACAGGATAAATGTAGAATTTTTACTAAAGAATTACTTTTCATTGAAAGCAAATATGATTCACTAGCATAAATATAAAAAAAGAAATAACAGGTGGTGAATACAACTCAAGACATTAAATTTCCATGAGTCACTGAAGCCAGATGGCATGTATTTGAGAATTCTGAAGAAATTTAAGATCAAAGCATTTTTAGATACTAACAATATGGGCAATTTATCATATAAAACAACTATCAGAGTCAGGGAGATTGCCAAATGTATTATATGACACTATTAGGAGAAGCACAAGTTGTTCAGTCAATTCAATTAAATGCAATGAAACCTAACAAATTTATTGGCCACCACCAAGTGCAAAGCACTGTTCTAGGCACTGGGCATTCAAAGGTGTTCATGACAAGGTCATATCCTTCATAATCTCACAATGGAGATTATGAAGATTGTCCTTCATAATCTCACAGTGTCAGTAGTAGCCAAAGATACATAAAGTCACACATACTTAATGATTTTATAAAGAGAACAATATTTAAAGAATTCTCTAATAAATTTTTTTTTCCATTTGAAGGTGAGTTGGTCAGGGATCAGATATAGGAAACTGAAACCATTCCAGCTAGGCTAAGAAGAGAAGATTTTGGTGCTTTAAGAACTGTGGAAAAGGAATTCCCTGGGGGTCCAGTGGTTAGGACTCTGCACTTTCACTGCCAAGGGCCTGGGTTCCACCTCTGGTTGGGGAACTGAGATCCTGCAAACTGCGTGGCATGGCCAAAAAAAAAAAGGAATTGTGGAAAGACTAGAGGAATAGGCCTTACACTGAATAGGCCTTACACTGAGTTCCTAGGGACAATACTCTGGAACTACAACCATAGGAGACACTGCCTCTGTCTTAATCAGGAGACTGGAGAAGAAGGAGGCTGCTAGCTCCGGAACCACCATGCCACCTCTTCTTCTACAACCTCTGCCAGCAAAATGAGTGTCCTTGACACTGCCTTTCAACACTGTCAAGCTAAAGACTGGACACTGGAAACTCTACTGCAGCTGCCACAGAAGAAACAAACCCCCAAGGTCACGCTTACCAGTGGCAACAGCTGAAGTAACAGAAGCGTGGTATCCGCCTTGGGATGTCCATCTCCACCTTCCAAATCTCAGGAGTGGATATGGGATGGGTAGCCACGGTGGGGTGGGGAGCTGGAAAATGTAGGTCTTGAGCAGTACTGCATCGTAGTAGCATAGGATATAGGACAGCAGGTCGCACTGAAACTGGGTGAAATGGAGGCTGAGTGAGGCAACCCCCAGTCTCTGCCACAGATGATTGTGTATCTCCCTCCCTATTTACAACCTAGTCTTTCCCAACCCACTCCCACCCGCAAACCCACCCCAAAGCAACTCCTGTTCTTGCTTTTCCTGCTTGTTATCTTCACTATCCGCCCAACTGACTCAATAAAACAAAAGCCTTGGAGTCAACATCAGCCCCTCCCTCATTCACTGAACAATCAATCAAATTGTCAATAAGTCATGCTACTTCTATCTCAGATGCCACTGCCTTAGTTCTGGCCCTCTTCACCTTTTAAACAGATTATTATTGTTTCCTTACTAGTAATCTAACAGGTTCTTCCCTTAAAAAGAAATCTTCCATGTGTCCTGACTTCCAGAATTATCTTTCTAAAATCAAAATCTCATCATGTCACCCCTTTGTAAGAAACCCTTCAAAGGTTCCCAATTTCCTGTACAGGAATGTCCAAGCTTCCTGGCAGGACAATTCAGAATCCTCCCCAATTGGACACAAGCCTATGTCTTCAACCTCTCTCTTTCCAGTGCTATATCCCTTTTTACCTCTGCCTAGTAACTCTATACTTCTCACCAGTCCCCAAGTACACCAGATACGGTTCTGATTTTGTTCCCCTACATTTGCTGTTTTTTCCATCCTGGAGTATACTTTCCCAAGTAAATAAACTTCTATTCATTCTTCAAAACCCAGTGTAAATGTTACTTTTGCAAAACTTTCCCAAGCAGAGTTTGTCTTTCTCTCCTCTTCACTGCTATCCCATGTTTCTCACACTGCTGTTCAAACGTGTTTCATAACAGATAGATTTTTCTCACACTGCATGCCTTCCACCCAACTGAGAGTGCATTTAAGGCAGGAACAGTGTCATCCAGATTCATGCTCCTTCCCCATCTCAAATCTACCACAGGAGCTGGCACATCAGAAGACTCAATAAATATTTATTGAGTGACCAGGTGAAGAAAATATAAAAGCATTTATTAAAAAAAAAACTTTTAAAAATAAAAGAGCATTCAAAGACTTAAAAATATATCAACTTTTATGATATAATAACATTCCTCTTCTCTTACCTGAGTCCAAGAGAAAAATGAAAAGATGTTAAGGGAATAGGTGTAGTGTTCTTTTTAAGATCTGCTCAGTCTCTAAAAGATATAAATTTGGCAGCCTGACATGGAAGAGTCAAGATGAGCACATAGGACTTTCTTGAAGGCAGCATTCACTTTCTACCCAGAGTGAGCCAGCAAAACCACAGAAGCCTATGTACAGTTTTCCTTGGACTGTATATATGTCTAGATTATAGTAGCTGGATAGCTCTAGGGAAAGTTATTGACTTTCATGTAAACCCAAAAGAAAGAAAATCTGCTCAAATCCAGAGGGAACTTGTTAAGTCAGAGAACAACTAGGCCTCTCTTGTAATAATTCAAGCAATTATGAGAAAATTATAACCTGTAAATATGACACGGAGCACCGTGGACCTACACTTGGTCCTCACAGGAAAAACAGCAATGGAGTTTGATTGAATGTTATTCTTAAAAGTATTAATGTTAGAGCATATTTCCTCAAAGTGTGTGCTAGGGAACATACACTTTGGAGTTAAAAGAGTCTGGAAAATGAGCCTAGTATATGGTCTTTTTAGAACATCATAAAGACGATAGATATAGTAAGCCTCTGAGAAGTCTCATTGAAGTTGTTCTATATTTACTGTTTCTCAAACATATTTGGCTACCCTTGTTTTCTTTTAAATACCCAGCAGAACTAGTGCTCAATAATGATGTATGGAATGCAGAAATTAAGAAAGTTACAGTTGGTAGTCTCGTGATAAGAATTAAGTGATTAGGCTGGAGTAGCCCTCTGACTCTTGAAAAAAAGGAGGAATAATACAAACCCTAGTGCACTTAGAATGATGATCCCTCCCTGTGGTGGCTCTCAAGAAGATATATGCACTCCTAATCCTTGGGACCTGTGAATATTACATAATATGGCAAAAGAGTGAGGATTGCCTTATATGGCAAAAGATGTAATGAAAAATCATAGAGGAGGAGCTTATCCTAGATTATAACTACAATTATATGTATCTTTATAAGACAGACACACAGGTGAGAAGCAGAAGCAGAGATGCGAGTACCAGGGTAGGCATGGGAAGCTGGAAGAGGACTCGATTCTTCCCCAGAGCCCCTGGAGGGAGTGTGCCCTGCAAACCCTTGGATTTCAGACTTCTGGCCTCCAGAGTGTGAGAGAATACATTTCTGTTGTTTTTAAGCCACCAAGTTTGCGGTCATTTGTTATAGCAGCCGCAGGAAACTAATACACCCCAGTTGAGCACCTCTCTGACTGAGGCACTAAGCAATGTTCACCAGCCTCCACAATGTTCCCGAAGGTAAGGGAGGCGCTTGCCACTTCTACCTCTGGCATCCCAATTTTGTTAAATAACCTGCCATAGCCCTTCTTGAACCTATTTATATATAATTGCCCACATAATATCTAGAGGCAGTGAGTTTCATAAATTTACTACCCACTGTGAACGGCATCTTGGCGTAAGGAGCTTTTTATGGCACGGTACATTTTCATGATGAATCCATTTGCCCCTTTTTCCACCTTTTGCTTAACACTTCTATCACTAGCTTAAATATACGTGGGAGACAATTGAACTCCGCTAAAGAGGACAAAGGTCAGAGAGGAGAACTTGAAGCAGGGAGACCATATTCATGAGACATGTAAAAGCAGCTCCTTCTGACGTTGGCGGTGTCTGTGGAAAGTGTCCTGTGTAGAGGGCTGAGGTGCCTGCTGGGAGCACTAGTAGAGGACCTTGAGGCAAATATTCATCCTTGGGACATTTTAAGAGGAGGTGACCCAGAGGCAAATCATGCAGAAATACAGAAATTAAACCCAGCACGCGAATCTGCCTCTGCCAGATAACAAGACACATTTTCTTTGGGCCTTTAATAAGAAAATGAGCATGTCCTATTTCCTGTTGATTGGATCAACAGTGCATAATCTTGATGAGCCTGGTGGAAAGGTCTTAAGGATGAAGCCTAGAGACATGACTTATTGCTTTTTTTTGCCACTGGCATTCCATCTGCCACCAAGAGTCCAACTAAAAGAAAAAAAATAATTTACTATAAAGAATTGGAATTTGCAGTCTGCGTGTTTAAATGCTAATAGATATTATAAACAGAGCTTATGAAACTTTGGTTACTTAACATTAGTTAAACCTTACTTAAGATTCTAGAACATTTATTCTCAAACTTTAAGCAGTAAGTCAAAAGTGAAGGGTTCCCTATCCCCAGTTTTTCCTGAGTCTATAGGTGCAGGGAAAGTAAGGATGATGAGAAGAGTGCCATGTGCTGAGAAATGTTTCAGAATGTGTGCGTGTGTGTGTGTGTTAAATTTTAACAGTGTAGTAGTCAACCCCCGCCTCCCCTTTTATACATGCTACAGTTTGCATTGGGGGTAAGACAGGAGGCAGAAGAATACAGATATATTCATATATATATATACACACACATAAAGAGGGAGAGAGATTCAAACACCTGGTACCGTTGTCTACAGTTACTAAAACATTAAATACATAAATCTGTTCAAATTATCATCTTAACTATCTTGAAAACAATTGTATAACACACTCAAATGACATCTCTTTGGTAAATTTTTATACTCTTGAAAGAGATTTATAAACTTAAAAGGAATAAAAATAATTGTTAACATTTAGTGAGGACGTCCTGTGTTCCAAGTGCTTTATGCATATAATGGGTTTAATTCTCACAAGAGCCCATGAGGCAGATGCCATGTTTACCGCTCTTTTATAGATGAAGAAACAGAGGCCTGTTCCCAAGGTCCCACCAGTATTGAGAAGTAGAATAAGTATTTGAATTCAAACAGACTATATCTTTTAAACATTTGCTTTCCATATTTTCATTTATTGAAGTTTAAGCCCTTGTATATGATTTTATCATTGAAGAAATTCTACATAGCTATTTTATTTTTCTATGATTTAGAACATCAATTCCCTCTTTTTCCATCTACCAAGTTTGGATCACTAAATAGAACTGTTTTGAAACTCTAAAGTAAAAGAGAACAATTGGCACATTTTCTACATCAAGGCTTCCAGGAAGTTAAATACCCAAAACCCCTTCATCCCATGCAAGATGGATGGTCAGGGTACATTCTAGAATGTTACAAATTCCATCTTTTCTAGGTCCTTTTAATAATCCCCTACCGAATACAGAGCACTAAGCAATCTCTTCTCACAATTACAACAGCAGGGACCCAAACTGCATGGCCATAAATAGCTTTAAGACCACCCATCTTTTTCATTAGCAAGAAGGGATAATACCTCTCTTATGGATGTAAAAACACACTCACATTAAACTGCCCTTCACGGAATTACTGATTCAACTCCTGAAATTTTTTCTGATTGTTTTCTCACTTTTAAAAACTTAGATCACTTTCTACTTGAAGTCTTTTTTTTTTTTTTTCCACAGTGACAGTGCAGAGGAGTGATCTTATTTTCATGGTAATAAAAACAGGGCTTCTCATGAAGGCAAAGCTGATAAGTGTTGATTATGATGCCCTCCCTTCCCTACACTCCACTTCTATTTCTTACTATATGTTTCTGTTTTATCTTCTCTAGGCCAATTCCCTATATTAAAGCCACTGTTGGGCCTCTCTCTCTTTTTACTCCTGATCACAACTTTAATACAGGTTCCATAAGCATCACACCCTTTGAACAGCAGCCACTTAACTTCTTTTGGAATAGGGAATAGGGACTCCACAGGTTCAGGACCCACACTTCCCAGAATAAGGGTATTCACTGCTTCCTGACAGTTCCAGTCTACACGAAGAAAAAACAGCAAGAAATCCAAGGCCTCCAAAGGATAGATGGGTCCCTTTCTGCCTGGAGGAACATCAGTGCGGGAATACAAACAATTGAGATAATGACCCTGTCATCAAAACCTTTTGGATTCAATCAGGAGGGAAAATCATGCAGGGAGAATGGATGACAAAGTCAACCCTTAAGAGGATAAATTCCAACCCCCTCCACCTTTTTATGTAAGTCCTTTGGGATATGAGCCTCCCAGCCTCTGAAACCTCCTCTCCAACTAATCCTGACCTGCGGGACTGCATTCTCAAGTGCATCAAGATCCTTCTTGCTTCTCCACCTTGGTACCTATACCTCCTTCCACGTGGAAAGTCAGTCCTTCTTTGTCGGCCTGACAAGCTCCTTCTTCCCCACTTCAGATTTAACTCTGTCACTTCTCCTGGCGAGTTCTCCTTATTTACTCAAGGCAGTTCTGCACCTTTGACCATTTATCTCTTTGCTCCAAATACATCCATAGAGGCAGGCAGGAACTATGGTTTTATTGTCTCTAGCACTTAGCTGTGGAGTCTGATCCCTACTAAGTGCTCAATAAGGCTTAGGTGTTTGAGTGGCCAGGAGTATAGCAGAGTAATTAAGTGGTTACGTTCTGCTATTAGACAAATCTGTGTTCACATCCAGCCCTGGTACTTACTACCCAGGTGACCTTATGAAATTTCCTTAAGCTTCAGTTTTTCCTCTATAAAATGAATATACTATCTATCTTAGAGGCTTATTGCTATGATAAAAAGTGATATGTGAGGAAATGCAGTAAGACTTGGAAAACAGTTGTTACTAGTATTGTCATTATTACTAAGAATAGCTTAAATATAATAGAGTAAAATTTCGTATATCCATGTCGAGGATATAATGACTAGAAGAGCAATGGGTCAGATGTAGGTAAACCCCAGCAAAGTTTCTGGAGGAAGGGGCCTTTAAAATTTAAAGGTGTTAATGAAAACAGAAGTCATAGACTGGAGAAAAAAAATACTGCAGGAAGAGACAATGATACCAGGAGCAGATAAATAACACTGAAGTATATGGAAAGAGGTTGACAAAATAGCGATGCTGAGACATAATGGTGGTAAGATGTTGAACAACAGGCAGAGTCACCAAGATGGGACATGGATCCCAGTGAGAGCTCTTGAGTCATGAAATAAAGTGAGTATTGGAAATTTTTCACACAGTTGTATCTAAGATCTTTTTGAAGCAGGAAGAGACTTGAAGGCAGAGAGAACAAATAAAAAAGACTGCGGTAAACCGGGAAGTCCATGTGGATACCAGAGGGCTGTCCCTTACATCATGCTAATGAGCTGATGCTAAATGAGTTCACTTTGGCAATTTTTTTGGAGTGTTATTTACACTTGCTGACGAAAAGCCACTTATTGACTGAAGTTGAAGCAACCAGAGAAACAGCTTTACTTGAGAAGCCTAGAAGTGAGTTAATGGCCAATCCCCAAAGGGAGAAGAGTCAGCACTTTTCAAGCATTTGCTGATCAAGACTTTTGCATATCTGAGCTCCTGCACATCAAAAAGGACTTCCCACTGGGTTTGCTTACCCCTTTAACTAAGTCCTTGTATTTAAGGACAGGAGAAGTTCCTGTAAGTGGAGAATTACAAATAGTCAGAAGTTGCCTTCAGAGCAATATAGCAGTTCTTCCTATTAGAAAATGATGCAGCTGGAGTGTTATTAATTGAGCAAAAATACTGCCCGCCTGGGGCCTAGTGATCTTCACCCAGGGGTCGTAAAATCTGCAGGTATCAGAATTCATTTGTGAAGTGCCTCATGACTGTCCTGAAAGATTGGGATCCAAAGGTGAAAAGTCTCTTCACAAAGAGGTCAGATCACTAAGGTCAGTATGCTCAGGATTGGGTCCCAAGGGTCAGAATGCCCTGCCAGCAAGACTTCAACCAGAGTGTAGAACTGGAAGAAACCTGTGGGTGAGGGTGAAGCAAGAGAAAGATAAATAGGCTTATCTGCCAGGGTTAAAGAAATATGGGCCATGAAATCTGGCAAACCTAACTGTGTTTGGAAACAGACTTGTAAATTTAAATTGGGTTAGTAAGAATTTGACATATTTCAGAGCAATGAAAGTGTGCTTGTCTCCATATAAGGCCCAAGGTGTCAATTTCATTGTTTGTTGCGTACAGTCAAGACCTAACCCACTAGTGCGTTAACCCACATTTTCTGTGTGTTGTTCTTAGAAGTGATTATATTCTTTAGAAGTTGGATCTGAAAATGATGACATTAAGATTCAAGTGCCGACAGTTTCCTAGCACTGTATTCCATATATTTGCAGAGACCAAAATGAGGCATTAATTATTTAAGGCATTATCTTTAAATATGTATCAAATGCATTTTAAACCGTTTTTGTCTCAAATTTTAACTACTACTTTTCTAGAAAAAAATGTGTCTCAACTTTAGGTCTAGTTTATTTGATTTCATATTTTTATTCTGAAATTTATAGCACCAATAGATTTGACAGAGCCAATAATTTGGAATCAGTCATTAACAAAATAGCCAAATGGAGGTTTACAATAAAAACTATTAGATATGTACCATGTTATTTTTTTAAATACATTGGTGAAAGATAGCTATTATTATGAAACCTTACATTTTAGGATGCTTTGTAATTCACGGAACATTTTAAAATATGTTACTCCATTTGATGGCCACTAGACACAATATACCATATATAAGTAATCAAGTTAATTGTGAGATATTTTTGGTATTAAATGGCAGCTGGACATGTTAAAGACAATGGACCGTATTTCCATTTTTGGCATGTAATTTCAATTAGCTCAAATAAGATTATGTATTTCATCCCATGTGAACTATATCAAAAATAAATTCATATGACTTAATATTATTAAAATGTTATCATCTTTGGCTTCCTTCTTCTCTGGAATGTACCAGGCACCATGCAGAATGTGGAAAGTTTACATAATACAGAACAACAACATAAATTTTGAGATGTAATTCTGTTGTCTTTTCAAGATATACTGCAGTAGGACTAACAACTATACATCTCAACTTTAGCAAGATCCAATTTTCCCTTCTAAACCAAAGAGTCACTCCCAAGATTCAGACTTTCATTTTGTAAAATTATTCCATTAAAAATACACAAGAAACACCAAGACTGTAAAATAACAAAAATGTGTGACTATAGACAAAATTGTTGTCTTATAATGAAGTGATGATTCATTAATCACTTTCAAACTGTACATTCTGATTTGTAGATGACTTCCAATGTAATATATTGAGTACTGAAAGCTACATGTGATGGTTAATTTAGTATTTTACAATAAGAAGAAAAAGTTGACATTTGTAAGGGCAAATTAATACTTGATGAGATAGTCCTGAAGATGATGTTCTTATTGTGACAGTCCCTTCTCCAAATGACTTGGAAGGGCCCTAAAACCTGGGCTGTTACCCTAAGAAACATGTTTAAAATATTTCACTTTAACCAGACTCTGAGGTTTTCTTGGAGTAAAACCAAGCATTTGATATGTACCCCAGGTAATTATTTCACATACAAGATCAAAGTTTTATACTTCTTGCTTGACTTCCAAAATAGGGCATAATTGGTGTTCAAAGCATACTTGTTTATTTGAAAAATAGTATTAAAGTCATTTCCTCCCATAGATGCTATTATTGCTAGTTAATTCTATTAACCATTAATAAAGATCTTTCTCTCTAAGATTAGCTAATTTTCATATTCATGAGAATTTTTCTCATTTTTATACAAGCTAAAAATTCAGAGGAAGTATCACGAGGTAAGACAACAACTTCAATTTAATGTGTTTTATAAAGTCTCTTACTCTCCCCTCCATTCCTTCTAGGGATTTAATGTGGAAGGAAAATGTTATAGCACGTTCTCAATCCAATGGTTAAATTATGAACTCTAGACTAAAAACACCTGTGTTCAAATTTGGGCTTCACCAACTTGAGCAAGTTATTCAAACTTTCTAAAATTCTATCTATAGAGAATACAGAATATATCTCATAGGTATCTGTGAGAACTAAATGAGATAATGTTTCCAAAATGACTGGCCCTTAGTAAGTATTCAGTAAACATTAACTATTATTTCATTATTACTTATAACTTGGCCTTACCCATTTCCCCATCTAAGAACTTAAGAAAAATAAATCACAGTCTATTCAAATGTCTGAAAGAAAATGTAATAGATACCTCAGACACTATCTTCACTCTTATTAACCCAGTGTGAAAACCAGAGTGGGGCATAGTTTATCAGACCAAAGATCAGACTTATATATTCCAACTTTTCCCATATTTCACCTTTTCCCTCTTCTTTAGTATACCTTTTTCTCATATTTTGTTCACACTGGCCCAATTTGCTGTTAGAGATAAATCAATCATCCATGAATGGTCCCAGCCATTCCCCTCGTCCTGCTTGCTAAAGAAGATTTGCCATTGCTCTCTTAGTTTCTTCCCATCCCTGGCTGTCTACTGAGAATCTTCCTTTGCCAGATTGGTTCCTCTGATCTTCTGTGATGCAAACTCAAAAGGAAAGTGGTGGGAATAAAAACGAAACAAAAATCCAACCAAACAACCACAAAAGAAATAGTACTCAGACTGGGTCAGGGGAAAGAGTCTCAGAGAGTTTTGGAATTAAGAAGCATGGGGGCAACTACAGTGTGTGAAACAAGAACAGAAAGGGATTTAAAAGGCAACGCATTGGGCCTGTGTTCTCTTTGTGGCATTCTAGAAATAGAAGGAGAGAAGTTTAGTTATTTGGAAATAATATTTTGGTTCCAAGTCTATAACTCTGAGACTGGACCACATGGCCCATGGCTTTATAACCATTACCTAAATTAAGTGCATGACTAAGATTTATTATAAAGTGTGGGAAGAAAATTTTCAGATACAAATAGTTATAGTAGTGTACTAGGACAATTCCTGGTACTCACTGTTGGCTAAATAGCCTTAAGCACTGGGCTCCACCAAGCAACAATCAATGAATCTGTTCAATCAGTCTTAAACAGCTGCATTTGTTGCAGGAAAAGAAAGTGGAGCATGAGAGGAAGGTCACGTCCCAGGTCTCAGGTAATTCCCTGGGACAGCCACCAAGTGTAGGTTCTTGGCTTCGTGTAGGAAAGAATTCAAGAACAAGCCATAATAAAGTGAAAGAAGGTTTATTCAGGGAGATACACACTCCATAGACAGAGTGTGTGCCATCTAAGAAGGCAAGAGGCACCAGGGTATGGGGTTGTCAGTTTTTACTGGGGTGAGTAATTTCATAGGCAAATGAGTAAGAGGAGCATTCCAGCTATTTTGGAGAAGGGGTGGAGATTTCCAGGAATTGGGCCAATGCCCATTTTTTGGCCTTTTATGGTCAGCCTCAGAACTGTCATGGTGCCTGTGAGTATGTCATTTAGCTTGTTGATGTATTACAATGAGTGTATACTGAGGCTCAAGGTCTAGTGGAAGTTGACTCGTCCGCCATCTTGGACCTAGTTGGTTCTAACTAGTTTATGTCATGTCCTCAATGGCTGTCATTCTTTTTTTTTGCGGTACTTGGGCCTCTCACTGTTGTGTTGTGGCCTCTCCCGTTGTGGAGCACAGGCTCCGGACGCGCAGGCTCAGCGGCCATGGCTCACGGGCCCAGCCGCTCCGTGGCATGTGGGATCTTCCCAGGCGGGGGCACAAACCCGCATCCCCTACATCGGCAGGCGGACTCCCAACCACTGCGCCACCAGGGAAGCCCGGCTGTCATTCTTTTAAAGGTTGTGCCCTGTCCTCTTCCTGCCTCACATTCATTGAGTAACATTATCCATCTGCATTGTAATTTTCCTACACATTTAAAAATACTTAATATTTCTCTTTCTTGCTTTATATTTTAGCCCACAGGTTTCTGCTTCTCTGTCTTCAAGATAATCTTTAAATCCATGAACACTTTTGGGAAGGGAATATTTTTGTTACTGAACACAAGTTCATGTACTCAACACACAGTGAGGCCAAACAAACCTAAACGCTGGAATTTGGAGCAGAGAAAGGTTTATTGCAAGGCCAAGCAAGGAGAATGTGCAGTTCATGCTCAAAAAAAAAAAAAAACCCTGAAGTCCCTGATAGTTTTTTGGGGACGAGTTTTTACAGACAGAATCTGAGATGAGGGCTGCAAGGTGTGTGACTGTCTTCTGATTTGTTGGTTGTGAGGTAAAAGGGTGGTGGTCCAGGAATCTTGTACCCAGTCTGAAGTTACCATCCTTCACCTGGGTGGGGACCTTAGTTCCTGCAGAAGAATTCAAAGATATTGTTATGCATATTCCTTGAGGAGGAACCAGGACGCTGCCCCATGATTGTACTATTGTTTCTTGACTGTTTCTCCCTTGTTTCTGCATTCCCTCCCTTTTCTGATTAACAACTGTTTGAAGCCACCCTTTGGAACTCAGGGAAGGTCAAGGAGACTGAATGAGACCTATTTCCTACAAATAAGAAACAGGGACATGGAAAGGATTTGTACTGGGGAAGGTTCCACAGAGTCCTGCTCTGTTTCATTTTCCCACAGCAATCATCATTAGCCTTTGCAGTCTTGAGAATGAATGGTCCCTAAGAAACAAACACAAAGTATAGATGCATTATTATCTTAATTCCCGACTGGACTTCTTCCCTTCCTCCTCTTAGTGCTTTCTCCACAAATCCTGCAGCTTATCAACCTAAAAACAAATTTGATTGTCAAATTGTAGCAGAATATGACACTTAGGCATAATGATTATTTTGAGCTAAAGACAATTAAGAAAAAGCTCTCTACCCTCCCCCTATTTGTCTAAGCAGGACATAAATTTGTAAAGGTGTCTCCCCTCCCCTCTCTACCAGAAAGACAGAAGTTAATCACCAGAGACAATTCTAGACCCTTACCAGTCTAAAGACAGCACCAGAGAAACCTATGTAACAAATTTTTACTAAATAACCCTTATCTTCCATTAGTTTCCCCCATATATTTATCTTCAGAACTTGCCCCCCAGATACTCAATGTCCTTTTCCTCTGTCTTACCATTTCTCTAAAAATTTATTATTCTTTTCTTAAGGTGACATGTAAGCCCAAGTTCTAATCACCCTTTATGTGTTAGTCATCACTGGGTACTTCTATGTGTATGTACTATGCATGTTAAAAACTTCTGTTTGTTATTCTCTTATTAATTGGCTTTTGTGAGTCTGATTTACAAGGCATCAGCCAATGAACCTAAGATAAGTAGAAGGAAAACAGTTTTCCTCCCCCAGATTACCATGCTCATGCTTTAAAATGTCTGTTGACTTCTTAAATACCTACAGAATAAAATCTCATCTCCATAGATGGCTCTTCCAAACTGAGCCCCAACCTGTTTCTCCAACCACTGCTTTCCAAAACATTCTCTACTGGTCCACACAAAAGCTTTTCCCTACTGCCTGAAGACAATTTACCCAGGATATGGGTAGGATATTCTCTTATATGTATTGTTTTCTCTTTCTACAATACCCTTCCCTGGGAAAACTTGTACCTCTAACTAAACATTTTTTGACTCAGGTTATATCTCACCTCTTCGTTGTGGCTTTTCCTTAACTTCTGCAGATAATACTGGTACTCCTGAAGTACTATTATTTTTTTAACCTCCTTTAACCATGACAAATACAAAAGAGAAAATTCTTATAAACCTCATGTTACAAGTAATAAATTGGGGGCTATAGAATTTAAATAATTTCTTTGAGGGCAAAACTGGCAAATTTGCCACCATTGTCTTAACAGCCAAGCAGTTGCTCCTTCTCTGTGCCCCTCTGTGTAGATTTCTAGTCATCCCTCTATTACAGTCCTTAGCAGGTAGTACTGAAAATATTTGTCTCAGTGTGTCTCCTCTGCATTTCTAACCGGATTTTTTTCCTGAGTTTAAGGTTTCTATAGCCCCAGGACTTGGTATGGTTCTTGGTATTCAAATGTCTCCTGAGTAAATGAAACAATTTGTCAATGAAATTTTGTTTTTAGTTTAAGAAAGAAAGGGAGCATGAGCTAACTTTTAACAAGCTTTATACAATTTACCAGACATTGTGCTAGATTCTACAAAGCTCATTCAAATTTATTTAATGAGTTTTATCAAAACTCTCTGTTTTTATCAAAGCTGATTTATATTACAGAAAATATAATAACTTTATAGCACTTTAACCAAATGAAGTAAATCTTCTAAACATTCAGGAATTAGGTTCTTGCTGAAGACTTATTATGAGATTTGTTGAAGAGACATTTCTTATGTATTAATAAAGAAAAAAAAATCAGTGGAAACCAACTCAGAATCAAAGCAAAAGAGTTAAACACAGCTAATTTGTTCTTTTTCCACAGATTTAAACCCAGCAGTCTTTGCATCTCTTTTATTCATGTACTTGGCAGTAAACAGTCTCTCCATTCTGCTGTGTATTCTGTTTTATTTTAGGCTCTTTGGTGGCAAGTAGCAGACCATCTAAACCCAGCTTAAGCAAAAAGGAGATTTTGATATAGGAATTGAAGAGTGTCTCATCAACTCCACACCTTTAAAGGGATTGGAATCATTAATAAAAGCTTTAGAAACCCTGGCAGTGACTCTCAATCTCTCTCTCCCTCTATCTCTGTTTCTCTCTCTCAAAACTTCTCTCAACCTTTCTGTACATAGTCTCTCATCTCTATGATTCTCTTTGCCTGTTTCCATCATTCTTCTTTGTTATCTGTTTCTGTTTCTGCATGGTGGGAGATGGGTAGCTCTCCAACATCCAGGGACTTTTATCATGTTGTACATCTCTAGCCAAGTTTAGAGATGAACTAGATGACTCTGAGTATCAATTCCTTGGAGAAGGAATTTGATTGGCTCAGCGTGATCAGGTGTAAAGTCTGGGCAATTCAATAGTAGTAGTCAAAGTCTACTACTTTTGCAATAGACAAAGGTCTTGCAACAAACAAAGAGAAGCTAGAGATATGTAGGGGTGAATTTCTCAGAGAAGAGGGGGGGAGTGTCAATTGAGCAGATACCCCAATAATTGTCCATTTCACACATATTCTTATCCATATTTTTCCTTACATTTAAGCCAGTCAGAGTGTCTGTATGTTACATTTTTATTAGCTATTCAAAACACAATATTGAGGAGTCGATTTCTCAATGAATTTGTGGTAGATTCAATCCTAAAAATTTAGACCATTATTTCCTAGGCACTATAAAATCATTACAGATGATTGAATCCACACCTTACCTGATTGTTATGTAATTATCTCCACTTTTCCAAATAGAGAGTTGCTTTCAGCTCAATGTAACTAAAACTAAAGAAAATCAGCAGAGGGAATGTCTTTTCTTATTACATTATAGTCATGTTTGTGTCATAACAGAATGGTTAAATGAAAGGAACATACCCATATCACTGCAGGACCAAATTAGCAAATTGAATAGTTTTGGTGTGTTCACAGAATAACTGATTAGACCATGTAACCTCGAGAGAGGAGTCTCCAATACACAGAAACGCCACATTGGAGGAGCCGCTGATCTAAGGATGTAATTGGATGTGGATGAATGGGTAAATCAGAAAATGCTTACCAAATTCTTCCCTAATATTGCCTAGTGCAAAATAATTAGCCTCCAGCCTTTAAAGACAGAAATAACATTTTTTGACTCATGTTTTTTTAATATAAATACATTTGTAAAAATAAAATCACTCTCAAAATTTGCCAAGTTTCCTTTTTTCTTAAGACAACCCCTCAAAAGTAGCTGACCAAAAACTCCTGTGACTAGGCAATAAACTGAGTGTACACATTCATCTTCTTGTTCTTCCAAAATGCCATTGAAATGACAATAAAAGTGTTCAAAAGAGAATAAATTGATAACAACATCATAAAAGGAGGTGATGGTGGGTAAGAGGGTGGACAAAGAAGAAAATGAAAGCAGATGGGGGTCACAAGGAAGTGCACCCCTAAGATGGAGGAAATCATACACTCAACAGAATGTACACTCACTGAAGAATGTGTCAATCCAGGGAAGGCCCTTCTTCTAGGAGAAAATATGGAGAAATTCTAAGCTAAGAACCAGCAAATTAAAGAGAAGGAATGGGCAGTGGAACTGTGTCAGACAGGGTCCAACTGGGAAAACAAAAACCTTTATAGGTATCCCAAACCAGAAGAAACCAATCACTATAGAGAATGTGTTATCTTGATGTTGGGGAGAACTGGGGATGCCCAAGGACTTGACATGGTGATGCAACCCAAAGATTAGCAAAAGAAGTAGGCTTCTATCACCCCTACGGGCTAGAGGGACCAAATTAGTGTTACCAGAGCTCAAAGTCACAGCTGTTCAGCAGCAGATGAAACAATGGTAAGCCTGCCCACTAGAACCTGAGACCACAGAGGAAAGGATGGATTGGCAGGAGAGGTATGGAAGAAACACTACACTTCTTGAAATGCTGCCCAGGACACTGCTGCTGCCTGGGACACAAGACAGGGAGAAATACCCTGGCTTCTCTCTTCTTGCCTCACTCCAGTCTTCTCCCTGTGCTTCCCATTAGCTGAACCTGGCCAATTGTCAAGGGAAGCTGAGAAATAAGGTTTCTGCTCCATGGAGCAAGGCACACAGAGGTTGGGATTACATCTGAGATTATACAGCCATAGGACAATCAAGAGACAGTTGTCAGGAAAATACTTTCTATGGAAACTAACTCTGACAAGAGAGAACTAGGGTCTTCGGTGGGAGTTACTCCCCTAATTCTCATTACTTTTTTTTCCTAAGAGTAGGGAGGAGAAGGTCTGCCTGCCTACCCCTCTCCTCTACACAGTAAAGTGCATCTGCTGTTCTTTACACATGCAGTTCCTGGCAGAGGAAACCCATCCCTGTTATTTACACTCATTAATGGAGTCTTTTATTCACAACATTAAGTAGACAACAAAAGAATGTCATTCACTTGAGGAAAACTAGAGGGTCAAAAAAAGTAATAAGATGAACAAACAGAACAAGTGATACCAGAGAACACAAATAATTTACTAAACAGAATTATAATTAGTCTCTTCAGAGACATGCAAAAGTATGTTACACACAGGGCTTCCTTGGTGGCACAGTGGTTAAGAATCTGCCTGCTAATACAGGAGACATGGGTTTGAGCCCTGGTCCAGGAAGCTCCCACGTGCCACAGAACAACTAAGCCCATGCACCACAACTACTGAGCCCATGCATCACAACTAATGAAGCCCATGCACCTAGAGCCCATGCTCCACAACAAGAGAAGCCACCACAATGAGAAGCCCATGCACCGCAACAAAGAGTAGCCTCCACTCACTGCAAATAGAGAAAGCCCACTTGCAGCAATGAAGACCCAATGCAGCCAAAAGTAAATAAGTTAAATTAATTAATTAAAAAAAAAATGTTGTCCACAAAAATATTCTCACATTCAGGAAAAAATTACTGTGGAAAAGGAGCAATTAGAAAATGAGCATTCTTGGAAACTAGATATGACTGGCAAATTTTTAGAAATTTATTAAAGTGCTGTAATATGAGTGAAAATGATCTTAATCGAGAACATAAAGCCAGACCCCTAAAGATTAAGTATATATGTTAAAGGATAAACTGACCACATTACAATTTACAAGACTTTATTTGGGCACACACTGATTCAAGCTGGGCGGCACCAGACAGAAAGGAGTTAAGAACACTCCACTGACAAGCTGGGGAAAGGCTTTTATAGAGAAGACAGAAAAGCAGAACAAAAAATTATTTGAGTGGCTATACCTTAAGGAATTACCTTATTTGGGAAAGCCTAGTTGGATGTTTGTCATTAACTGTCCTCAAGTTTCCTTTTCTCAGATTCGAAAGCATTGACTCTGGCTTAGGTTTTGGTTTGTTTACAGAGGCCACCAAGGTGTTAAAACCACCTCAGTCTAATGGCCTTGTTTAACTAAATATATATGTAATTAATATATATAACTTTATATATAAATTTATATATGTAGAAAATATATTTACATAAATATAAAAGAAAAATTTTAATATATATAAAATATAATTATAACTTTAATATAAGATACTTTATATTATATATATTTAATATATCATTACTTTAATATATATATTAAAGAAAAATTAAGAGACATGGAGAATTCATCAGGAGTGTCCATATCCCTATCTGAAAGTCCCAAAAAAGAAAAAAAAAAAAATAGAAACAAAAATTCAGCAGGAGAAAATGGAAGAAGTCAGAGGGGAACGAGGAGGAGCAAAGTCATGGGAGTTAAAGAAATGCCCAAATGCCAACTGGGTACAGGATGAGAAATTCATATCTAGACACCAACAAGAACTAGATATCTCCTTTAGAGTTCTCAGTCTGAGGGTAACAAAAATGTGAGGGTATTAAATAAAGACATTTTTGAACACAAAATGAATTATCTTTACTTACCACTTCTTTAAAAAAATTGTGGTTTCTCTTCAAACCAACAAAAAAGGCATTGAAGAAAGAGAAGCCATAGGATCTAAGAAAGAGTGTACCCAAGAGTAATAGGCTCTGTGGCATGTGAGAAGAAAAATGGTCAAAACTGAAACGCAAATATCGAGGGTTCTAACCACAATGTTTTCAAGAACAAATGGATTAACCTCCACATATAATATACTTAAAAGGCAGGATTATCCTGAGGCTAAAATAAAAGCCTAAGCTGCTTCTTCCAAAAAAGACAATTAAAAGAAGATTGGAAACTCATGAAAAAGCAAAGACTTACATGAGGAAGCATTGACCAAATATGAAGAAAAGTGCAATGTGGGATGATTTTGAGCTCCTCGTGGTGTGGAAGGAAAGAGAGCTCCATGACTTCTACTCTTGGAATGTCACTTGTCACCTGGACAAGGTTTAGTGAAGTAGGATTATAATATTCTCCCTAGTTCTATGGTGATTAATAATTACTGTAATTATAATATTGAAAGCATTTATTGGTTCTGAATTTTAGAATATAAAATATAGATAAAGGGTTAAATATATACTTAATTTTAATGGTAAGAGAAGGAAGCTGAAAGGAGGGTGAATGAAAAAGACACTGGAGATAGCTTTACCATCACCTCCATCTGGAAGATACAATATCTGGATTCCATATTCTATCTTCTACTAATCAAATAACCTTGTGGATGACAGGGTCTTGGTGCTCCGGCTGGGTGTCAGGCCTGTGCCTCTGAGGTGAGAGAGCCAAGTTCAGGACATTGGTCCACCAGAGACCTCCTGGGTCCACATAATATCAAACGGTGAAAGCTCTAGCAGAGATCTCCATCTCAACTCTAAGACCCAGCTCCACTCAACGATGAGCAAGCTACAGTGCTGCACACCTTATGTCAAACAATTAGCAAGACAGGAACACAACCACACCCATTAGCAGAAAGGCTGCCTAAAATCATAATAAGGTCACAGACACCCCAAAACACACCACCGGACGTGGTCGTACCCACCAGAAAGACAAGATCCATCTTCACCCACCAAAATACAGGCACTAGTCCCCTCCACCAGGAAACCTACACAGCCCACTGAATCAACATTAGCCACTGGGGGCAGACACCAAAAACAACGGGAACTATGAACCTGCACAGCCTGTGAAAAGGAGACCCCAAACACAGTAAGTTAAGCAAAATGAGAAGACAGAGAAACACACAGCAGATGAAGGAGCAAGGTAAAAAAAAAAAAAAAAAAAAAAAACCCAGAAAAAATAAATGAAGAGGAAATAGACAGTCTACCTGAAAAAGAATTCAGACTAATGATAGTAAAGATGATCCAAAATCTTGGAAATGAATGGAGAAAATACAAGAAACATTTAACAAAGACCTAGAAGAAATAATGAGCAAAAAAAAATGATGAACAACACACAATAAATGAAATTAAAAATTCTCTAGAAGGAATCAATAGCAGAATAACTGAGGCAGAAGAACGGATAAGTGACCTGGAAGATAAAATAGTGAAAATAACTTCCACAGAGCAGAATAAAGGAAAAAGAATGAAAAGAATTGAGGACAGTCTCACAGACCTCTGGGACAACATTAAACACAACGACATTCAAAATATAGGGGTCCCAGAAGAAGAGAAAAAGAGAGGGACTGAGAAAATATTTGAAGAGACTATATTTGAAAACTTCCCTAATATGGGAAAGGAAATAGTCAAACAAGTCCAGGAAGTGCATAGAGTCCAATACAGGATAAATCCAAGGAGAAACATGCCAAGACACATATTAATCAAACTATCAAAAATTAAATACAAAGAAAAAATATTAAAAGCAGCAAGGGAAAAACACAAAGTAACATAGAAGGGAATCCCCATAAGGTTGACAGCTGATCTTTCAGCAGTAACTACAAGCCAGAAGGGAGTGGCAGGACACATTTAAAGTGATGAAAGGGAAAAACCTACAACCAAGATTACTCTACCCAGCAATGATCTCATTCAGTTATGATGAAGGAATTTAAACCTTAACAGACGAGCAAAAGCTAAGAGAATTCAGCACCACCAAACCAGCTTTACAACAAAGGCTAAAGGAACTTCTCTAGGGAGGAAACACAATAGAAGGAAAAGACATAGAATAACAAAACCCAAAAGAATTAACAAAATGGTAATAGGAACATACATATTGATAATTACCTTAAATGTAAATGGATTAAATGCTCCAACCAAAAGACATAGACTGGCTGAATGGATACAAAAACAAGACCTGTATATATGCTGTCTACAAGAGACCCACTTCAGACCTAGGAACACATACAGATTGAAAGTGAGGGGTTGGAAAAAGATATTCCATGCAAATGGAAATCAAAAGAAAGCTGGAGTAGCAATTCTCATATCAGACAAAATAGACTTTAAAATAAAGACTATGACAAGAAACAAAGAAGGACACTACGTAATGATCAAGGGATCAATCCAAGAAGAAGATAAAACAATTGTAAATATTTATGCACCCAACATAGGAACACCTCAATACATAAGGCAAATGCTAACAGCCATAAAGGGGGAAATCAACAGTAACACAATCATAGTAGGGGACTTTAACACCCCACTTTCACCAATGGACAGATCATCCAAAATGAAAATATATAAGGAAGCACAAGCTTTAAATTATACATTAAACAAGATAGACTTAATTGATATTTATATGACATTCCTTTCAAAAACAACAGAATACACTTTCTTCTCAAGTGCTCATGGAACATTCTCCAGGATAGATCATATCTTGACTCACAAATCAAGCCTTGGTAAATTTAAGAAAATTGAAATCATATCAAGTATCTTTTCCGACCACAATGCTATGAGACTAGATATCAATTACAGAAAAAAATCTGTAAAAAATACAAATACATGGAGGCTAAACAATACACTAGTAAAGAACTAAGAGGTCACTGAAGAAATCAAAGAGGAAACCAAAAAATACCTAGAAACAAATGATAATGAAAACACGACAACCCAAAACCTATGGGATACAGAAAGAGCTGTTCTAAGAGGGAAGTTTATAGCAATACGATCTTACCACAAGAAACAAGGAACATCTCAAATAAACAATGTAAGCTTCCACCTAAAGCAATTAGAGAAAGAAGAAGAACAACAACAACAAAAAAACAAAATTAGCAGAAGAGATCATAAAGATCAGATCAGAAATAAATGAAAAAAAGAAATGAAGGGAAAAATAGCAAAGATCAAAAAATGTTAAAGCTGGTCCTTTGAGAAGATAAACAAAACTGATAAACCATTAGCCAGACTCATCAAGAAAAAAAGGGAGAATACTCAAACCAGTAGAATTAGAAAGGAAAAAGGAGAAGTAACAACTGACACTGCTGAAATACAAATGATCATGAGAGATTACTACAAGAAACTATATGCTAATAAAATGGACAACCTGCAAGAAATGGACAAATTTTTAGAAAAGCTCCAACTTCTGAGACTGAACCAGGAATAAATAGAAAATAGAAACAGACCAATCACAAGCACCGAAGTTCAAACTGTGATTAAAAATCTTCCAACAAACAAAAGCCCAGGACCAGATGGCTTCACAGCCAAACTCTATAAAACAGTTAGAGAAGAGCTAACACCTACCCTTCTCAAATTCTTCCAAAATATAGCAGAGGAAGGAACACTCCCAAACTCATTCTATGAGGTCACCATCACCCTGACACCAAAACCAGACAAAGATGTCACAAAGAAAGAAAACTACAGGCCAATATCACTGATGAACATAGATGTAAAACTCCTCAACAAAATACCAGCAAACAGAATCCAGCAGCACACTAAAAGGATCATACACCATGATCCAGTGATGTTTCTCCCAGGAATGCAAGGATTCTTCAATATACACAAATCAATCAATGTGATACACCATATTAACAAATTGAAGGAGAAAAACCACACGATCATGTCAATAGATGCAGAAAAAGCTTTTGACAAAATTCAACACCCATTTATGATAAAAACTCTCCAGAAAGTAGGCACAGAGGGAACTTACCTCAACATAATAAAGGCAATATATGACAAATCCACAGTCAATATCGTTCTCAATGGTAAAAAACTGAAACCATTTCCTCTAGGATCAGGGAAAAGACAAGGGTGTCCACTCTCACCACTATTATTCAACATAGTTTTGGAAGTTTTAACCACAGTAATCAGAGAAGAAAAAGAAAAAAAAAGGAATCCAAATCAGAAAAGAAGAAGTAAAGCTGTCACTGTTTGCAGATGACATGATACTATACATAGAGAATCCTAAAGATGCTACCAGAAAACTACTAGAGCTAATCAATGAATTTGGTAAAGTAGCAGGATACAAAATTAATGCACAGAAATCTCTTGCAGTCCTATGCACTAATGATGAAAAATCTAAAAGAGAAATTAAGGAAACACTCCCATTTACCACTACAACAAAAAGAATAAGATACCTAGGAATAAACCTACCTAAGGAGACAGAAGACCTGTATGCAGAAAGCTATAAGACACTAATGAAAGAAATTAAAGGTGATACAAACAGATGGAGAGATATACCATGTTCTTGGATTGGAAGAATCAACAGTTTGAAAATGACTATACTACCCAAAGCAATCTACAGATTCAATGCAATCCCTGTCAAGTTACTCATGGCATTTTTCACAGAACTAGAACAAAAAATTTCACAATTTGTATGGAAACACAAAAGACCCCGAATAGCCAAAGCAAACTTGAGAAGGAAAAACAAAGTTGGAGGAATTAGGTTCCTGGACTTCAGACTATACTACAAAGCTACAGTAATCAAGACAATATGGTAGTGGCACAAAAACAGAAATATAGATCAATGGAACAGGATAGAAAGCCCAGAGATAAACCCATGCACATAAGGTCACCTTATTTTTGATAAAGGAGGCAAGAATATACAATGGAGAAAAGACAGACTCTTCAATAAGTGGTGCTGGGAAAACTGGACAGCTACATGTAAAAGAATGAAATTAGAACACTCCCTAACACCATACTCAAAAATAAACTCAAAATGCATTAAAGAACTAAATGTAAGGCCAGACACTATAAAACTCTCAGAGGAACACATAGCAGAACACTCTGTGACATAAATCACAGGAAGATCCTTTTTGACCCACCTCCTAGAGAAATGGAAATAAAAACAAAAATAAACAAATGGAACCTAATGAAACTTAAAACTTTTGCAGAGCAAAAGAAACCCTAAACAAGATGAAAACACAACACTCAGAATGAGAGAAAATATTTGCAAATGAAGCAAGTGACAAAGGATTCATTTCCAAAACTTACAAGCAGTTCATTCAGCTCCATATCAAAAAAATAAACAACCTAATCCAAAAATGGGCAGGAGACCTAAATAGACATTTCTCCAAAGAAGATAAACAGATTGCCAGAAAACACATGAAACGATGCTCAACATCACTAATCATTAGAGAAATACAAATCAAAACTACAATGAACTATCACCTCACATCAGTCAGAATGGCCATCATCAAAAAATCTACAAACAATACATGCTGGAGAGGGTGTGGAGAAAAGGGAACCCTCTTGCACTGTTGGTGGGAATGTAAATTGATACAGCCGCTATCGAGAACAGTATGGAGGTTCCTTAAAGAAATTAAAATTAAAGCTACCATATGACCCAGCAATCCCACTATTGGGCATATACCCTGAGAAAACCATAATTCAAAAAGAGTCATGTACCACAATGTTCATTGCAGCTCTATTTACAACAGCCAGGACATTTAAGCAACCTAAGTGTCCATCGACAGTTGAATAGATAAAGAAGATGTGGTACATATACACAATGGAATTTACTCAGCCAGAAAAAGAAATGAAATTAAGTTATTTGTAGTGGGGTAGATGAACCTAGAGTCTGTCATACATAGTGAAGTAAGTCAGAAAGAGAAAAACAAATACCATCTGCTAACACATATACATGGAATCTAAAAAAAAAAAAAAATTCGTTCTGAAGAACCTAGGGGCAGGACAGGAAGAAAGATGCAGACCTAGAGAATGGACTTGAGGACACGGGGAGCGGGAAGGGTAAGCTGCGACGAAGTGAGAGATTGGCATGGACTTATATATACTACCAAATGTTAAATAGATAGCTAGTGGGAAGCAGCTGCATAACACAGGGAGATCAGCTCAGTGCTTTGCGACCACCTAGAGGGGTGGGATAGGGAGGGTATGAGGGAGACGCAAGAGGAAGGAGATATGGGGATGTATGTATATGTATAACTGATTTACTTTGTTATAAAGCAGAAACTAACACACCATTGTGAAGCAATTATACTCCAATAAAGATGTAAAAGAATAAATTAAATAAATAAATTATAATGGTAATACACAATTTAAATAGTATGAATCTGGTCAATGTAAAAATAATGGCACAGCTAACAGAGCCAAGTAAATATCAGGAAAAGGAGGAGGAAAGACATGGAGAAGAACTAATTTTCTTATCTTAATAATGGGACATAAGGAGCTAATGAATGTCAACTTTGATGAATAAACACAAAGTTTGGTAATGACGTGACTTATCAAAAATTAAGGGGGTGGAAATCAACCAGAAATAAAGAGAGAGTATAGCAGCACACTCACCACTCTCCATATGAAAAAGTAGAGAGATATTCTAAGTTGTAAATTTGGTGAGTTGCAATTGTTAAACATGGGTGTTAATGTAAAATTGAGGTATGAATGTATGGCTTAGTGCAGGAATTGCAAATTGGTAGCCCACAAGCTAATTCTGCAAAAGAGATCTTTTTTTTTGCTTATTGCCTATATAATGTTTATAAAAATTAAAAAACTTAACCAAAACATTCATATTTCCAGTTTTTCGTGGAAGAAGCATCTAGCAACACTGAAGTTGCATTCCTGCATGGGAGCAATTGGCCAGAGCTGACAAACAGGTTTCCCTTAGATGGAGCCTGTGCCATGTTGTTGGCCACATTCCCCAATCCTCCACCTGTGTTCCTTACGCCCTGCTTTATTTGTTTACTTTACCTGCTTTTCCTCTGTAAGATTGGAGTTTATGGTCTCATTGAGAGTTATGAAGTCAAACATCAGAAGAAACACATGTAGTTCAAAATTGGTACCTCTGGGGAAATGGGATCAAGGGTGTGGGAAGAGTGTGGTTTGGGAGACAATACTCTTTCATTTCTACCCTTCAGTACTGTTTGAATCAGCCCTTTTGTTTTTATGCCTGTTTGTCTATTCTATGTATGTCTATGTCTATGTTTATGGCTCTAGCCTGGTCACAAACTGATTCAGAGATAAAGCTCAGGAAGGAATAAAGAGACCCTATTCTAGTAGAAGTGTCAAATACGAGTTGGAAGATGGCTTTCAAGGCAATGGTTCAGTGCCAGGGGTCCATGGATGCTAAAAAAATAATAAAACAAAAAGTCAGAACAACTTACCTGCTGGTGGATGTAATATTGATATAATGTTTCTCTGCTCCTGCTTGTGGCCAACTGTTAACATTTCCCACCCTTCCTGGCTGGATGTTGCAATCAAGTGACTAGACTCTAGCAGACAAGATGTGGGCAGATGTGATATAAGTCAATCCCAAGCTTGGCCCATAAATCCTTCCCAAGCAACCTTTCATATTTCTTTCCCTCCCTCAGCAATTTGGAAGCCAAGTGTTCAAGATGTCTTAGCTGCAAGACAGAGGGTGCCTATCTCTCCCATATTGGACTGTGATGTGAGCAAGAAATGAGCCTTTGTTGTGAGATTTGGGGATTGTCTGTTCCAGCACTTATAGTTAATTACCTAAAACAGTGGCTCTCAAACTTAGCATGTTTCAAAATCACCAGGAGGGCTTGTTGAAACACAAATTGCTCACAGGTGATTTAATATTAAGTTTCCTGCATACCAGCATTGAAGCCATGCTTATTGTAACTTGACTGTGCTGAAATGAAGATGTAGGAAGAATGGGTGATGCCAGATTTCCAAGATGTAACCTAAGGGTGCATTTATCATCACTGAGGTGACTACAAGCAGTCCAGAAAGTGATGACTTCAAGTTACCTTGAAGGATAATTTCAATTGCAGCATGATTATCATCTTCTGGGAAACCAGAGGGCAGAGAGATCAGCCTCCTCTGAGGTCACCTCTGTTGAGAAAAATCGTGGGTCAGACTGCAGGTGAAAGTATAGGAGAGAAAACAACCAGACACTACAAACAATGGTTCAGTGCCATCGTGGGAAAGTCATGTCATGGAGTCATGATAAGTAGCACTATCTCACACCTATATGTCGATCTCCAACAGTTTTAAATAGGAACTCTTCATTTCTGAATAGAAGCAATAATAAAAATTTAACTGCCAGAGGAAGGAAAATACCCGATAGGAATCCCACAATTTTATGTCAAGAGCATTGGCAGAAAAAGAATGCATTTCTAAAGACTGAGGAGTGACAGACCCAACTCTAGAGGTTAAAAGCAGCTATTAGACAAAATTCAATTTTCTTCTTTTCTCTTTTCAGGTATGAAAAATGTGCATCTATGTAGTAGGTCTTTCTACAGTATTTTTCACAACAGTGATTTTACCATATTGCCAAATTTGTCCCTGTTCTTTTTAGAAAAGGTAGTTTTGTATCCTCTTCAATAACTTCATATCCTTCTCATACCCTCTACCACCAGCCACATAAACTAGTCTTTCTTTTTATATATAAAGATATAAAACATTTTCATTTTACGGTTTAACTTACTAATATTTAATTTGTTAAATGTCTCACCATAATATGATAAAAAATTACCCATGTTTTCCAGAAACTTCTTCTATTTCATTTGTTTCTCTTAGTTTTTTTTGCATAGATCAAATCATAGAAAGTCCTGCTTGAACATTGCTATTAATATTCCTGAGCAGAACTTTGTTACTTCTAGTTATTGAGAGTCAAATGAGAATGGTCTGATTATCCTATTTGATTTTTCCTATTCTACTTGCAATCCAATGGGATACTCACTCTTGACATTATTAACTTTTCACATTTAAATTTCAATCCTCATTTATAAGCCATGTGTTGTCCTTAACTCTATAGGTCAAAAAATAAATTTAGATTTTTCTTGACCCTCTTGAGGAAATTTGAATGCAGGAAATGAAGAACTAAAATGAATTTTATACAGTTTTGTTGTTCAGAATTTTTTAATATTTCAAATTACTAAGGAAAAGGTAGCCTTTAATTCTATTTTATTCATATTGGTTTTTTTAAATTAAAAAAAAATTTTTTTTTCTATTTATTTATTTTTGGTTGTGTTGGGTCTTCGTTGCTGAGCGCAGGCTTTCTCTAGTTGCAGTGAGCAGGGGTTACTCATTGTTGAAGTGCGCAGGCTTCTCATTGAGGTGGCTTCTCTTGTTGAGGGGCATGGGCTCTAGGTGTGCAGGCTTCAGTAGTTGTAGCATGTGGGTTCAGTAGTTGTGTCTCACAGGCAGTAGAGCACAGGCTCAGTAGTTTTGGCACACGAGCTTAGTAGCTCTGCAGCATGTAGGATCTTCCTGGACCCGGGATTGAACCCATATCCCCTGCATTGGTAGGCGGATTCTCATCCACTGCGCCACCAGGGAAGTCCCTCATATTGTTTTTACAATAGATATTATTAACTACCGATTATTTACAAAGCATTGTGCTAGGTGCTGAGGAAGACTCAAACATCAAAAAGACATGATCTCCTCTGTCTTCATAGAACTTAGAAGTAGGGTAAATTAATAAGTAGTTATGGTCCTGATAGTTGTTTAAAAAAGAGACAAGAGGTCCTAAATGGAGTCACTTGTGCTAAGTCCACATCACCAAATCAGAACTTAATACCTAACTTAATTAGAGTTTCCCCCTCTCCCAGGAGTGGAATATTAAACAAGTCAATCTGAAATGACCTGGTCAGCACAAGTGAGGTAATATTTCTGATAAACTCCTGCCATCTCCTAAAAGAAGGTGACCTTGCCACAAATAATCTACTCTTTGCTAGTAACTTCCACCCACTTCTGCCTATAAAAGTCTTTCAGCTCCTCAGAGATCCTTTCTATTTGCTAGATGGAACGCTGCCCAATTGTGGATCATTGAAAAAAACCCAAAAAGCTCTTTAAAGTTTACTCAGTTGATTTTGTTTTATAACATAGTAAATGTTAAGTTCCTTAAGAAAAATAGAACTTACAAGCTACGTATCAGAAGATAGATTATTTGGAAGAGGAATCAGTGACAGTTTCATGGCCATCTGAACTAGCTCTTGAAGAAGTATAGGATATTGAATATAGAGAAGGCAAGTGGAGTTGGGAGGAGGCGGTACTCTACAGAGCATTTCAGGGGTGGAATAACTTTGGAGGATGGTTATAGACAGTGGAGGGTATCATTAGTGATAAGGCTGACAAAAGGCAAATGGGTACCAAATTATAAAAGTCTACATGTAACATTCAGGAGTTTGGAGTTTACCTCATGGTCATTAAGGGTGTGACAGATGAGCGAAAGAACGATAGTTTTGTTTTAAGAAGACTGCCTGATCACAGGAGTGTACAAATAAATTAGGGAAAGTCTGAAAATCAGATTTATGAGCTATTGATGGGAGAGAAATTGTGTGGGTCAAGCCGAAGGAGAAATCCAAGGTAACTCTGAAATTGAGAGGCTAATTAACTGGGTGAATGATCACTCTATATGCAGCAAAAAGGAAGTCAGAAGAAACAGCTTATGTGGGGAAACATGTTGCTACAGACTTGTTAAGTTAAAAATGCCGCTGGGATACAGGAGGGGAAATACAGAGCGGCAAATGCAAAGATGGAGCTGAAGCTCCAAAGAGGGCTAGGTATTGTTAAAGATTCTGAAAATGGTTAAAGCCTTGAGGGGGGACTGAAATCAAGTGAAAGAGTCTGGGGGTAGAAATGTAGAAAGTTAATAATTATTCAGGGCTAGCGTCACCCAGATTACTTCATTCACACTAAATTCAAACACTAAAACTGACACAGCTCCCAGAACTTCCATAATAGAGAGAATAGTCAACAACAACATGAAATGTTACAGAAAGAGAGAAAATCTATACAAGTAGTCTTTTGTATTTCCTCAGGTCAAATGTAGATTTGGCAGTTAGCTAGGTCATCTGACAGAGTCAGAAATCAGACTGCATAACTCCTAACTCCCCCAATCCACCTGGAGTCTGAATCATTCATTTGGATTTTCTAGAATTGACCGCATTGTGTTGTAACACTGTGTCTTCTGGCTAACAATATGCTCCTTAAGGGTAGGGCTTTGGCCTTACAAATGCTTGGCCCTTAAGGAAAGCTTAATACTCTTTTGTTAAATATAGTAGTTGAATGAAAATAGGCCTCAGTTTTATATAGATCCTCAACCATTTGCAGGAGTAATTAGGAATAAAAGAGAACCAAGGATTCAGTATAACATGTGTTCCACGGCCAGTAGAATGTTAGTGAAGAGAGGGCTACCAATGATAAAGTTGATTTAGAAGCCCTAGGATTGAACAGTAAAGCAGTCTTCCCACTGCTACCAGAAGGACATGCTTCATGGATTAATTAACTGTTATTCTCAATTTACAAATGAGTTTGCAGAGACAGGTTAAGTCACTTCTAGAAGACCATATTGTGTCAGCAGGAGATCAGAGCCTGAAGGAACTGGCTTAGCACAGAGCTCCTAGTCTGTAACCTAACAGAGAGATTCCAACTTCCCTGAAACTTCACGTCTTGGATGATGAGGTATGAAGTTTTTCCCTGAGGTTGTTTTACATGAGTGACTCAGGGGAAACGTGCACTTTTTTACTTTTTACTTTTTTTTTTTTTTTTTTGCAGTACACGGGCTTCTCACTGTTGTGGCCTCTCCCGTTGCGGAGCACAGGCTCTGGACACGCAGGCTCAGCGGCCATGGCTCACGGGCCCAGCCGCTCCACGGCATGTGGGATGTTCCCGGACCGGAGCATGAACCCGTGTCCCCTGCATCGGCAGGCGGACTCTCAACCACTGCGCCACCAGGGAAGCCCGAAACGTGCACTTTTAAGTGACACAGAATTACCAATGCCACTATTATCTTTTTCAAAATCATATGGGGCTTTCTTTATTAAAGATAAAGTGGAAATTCTTCTTGATAGGAAGGTAAAACATATCCTACCTCCACCCTCCCCAGAAATAAACATTCACTGCATAATGAACAAATATGGGACAAACATATTTACTTATGTTTTATCCAGCACCTTTAAAATGATTAAATGGATCCTTACCTTCCCTTGTCAGAGGTATATTAGGTATTGGTTTAAAAGGTTCATTTCTTCAATTCAACCAGGAATAAGCTGAGATGAAGTTACAATTTCTTTTTTGATCTCACTGCAATCTTGAAACAGGGCAGGGAAGAGTTAACCTGAGGCCCAGACAGTCTCCTGCAGATCAGTAATGAGTGAGAGCTGCAGCTGAATGTCAATAACTCCTGTGAACTTGGGTAACCCAGCTGAGCCCCTGCTTGCCAGAGCTGGAGGAGGTAATCAGCTTGACCCGTGTGACCTTCCTGAGGCTGTGCTCTGTCCTGCATCTAGAAGCTTCTTTGCATAGGACTCCTACATGCTGCCCCATTGAACCCCTTTGAGAAGAACTGAACCTGAGTCAGCCTTAAGAGGAAACAAAATATAAATTAGTCAATGCTAGTTACGGGTTGCACAATATAGTAGGTGATTTAAAAAAAAAAAAATTAGTGGCAACACATTCTGGAAACCTCAAAAAGATTTCCAGGAACAGCTATGACAACTGCCTTTCCAGCATTGAAGTTTATATAAGAGTTCTGTCAGCACTTCACAGTTTCTTTGTGGAGTTGTGTTTCATCAAATGCTTTCAGCTTTCTGGTTTTGCTAAATTGATTTATCATTGTTTTATTGTTTACTTGTCACTATTTTCATTGCATAGTCTCAGGGATGCCATACACAGAGTTTACATCATATATTAATAGCATACTTCCTGGACTTCCCTGGTGGCACAGTGGTTAAGAATCCACCTGCCAGTGCAGGGGACATAGATTCGAGCCCTGGTCTGGGAAGATCCCACATGTCCCAGAGCAAATAAGACCGAGTGCCACAACTACTGAGCCTGCACTCTAGAGCCCACAAGCCACAAGTACTGAGCGTGCATGCCACAGCTACTGAAGCCTGCACACCTAGAACCTGTGCTCCGCAACAAGAGAAGTCACCAGAGTGAGAAGCGCACACACCGCAAAAAAGAGTAATCCCCGCTCGCCGCAACTAGAGAAAGCCTGTGTGCAGCAGTGAAGACCCAACGTAGCCAAAAAATAAAAACAAATAAATAAAATTAAAAATAAAAAAGAGAGAGCATATTTCCTAAGATTTTCATTGAATTTTGAAAGAGGACTCCATGTTATTCTGTTCAATAAAAGAAACTTGAACAATAATTTAAACTCCTGTCTATCTGTGTCTAAATGCACGGTTATTAAAAGAATGTTATTCATGAACGGAGAGTGTGAATGCTAATTCTGCTGTTTAATTCCACAACTTACATAACCAAGTAGAGCACAGCCAACAGTACTTCCCATAAAAGTAAGGAAGAGTGATTTGAATAATCAAGATTACCTACTATGCAAATCCATAAATAAGTCCCATAACAAATACACAGTTTATATTCCTGAGAAAATGGGGTTTAAATGTAACAAAAGGATTCAACTGCATTACACCCATAGTGGTGCTCAAGGACTCCAAACTCAAAGGTTCATTATTCCATCCAGGAGCTCAAGGCTTCATTCCTACCCTAAAGCAAATGAACCCCCAGGTATATTTATTATGCGTGTTCAGTCTTTAGTATGAAGGAATTCTTGATCATGACTAATGGCTTCTGCCTGGAAAAAAATTATTTATATAGTGTAATTTTCCTTGAGTTTTATAATAATAAGTTTTAAAATCCTCATTTAACAAATTGCTCCATAAAAGGTGAATTCTTTATCAAATGTCATCAGCCACCATCATTACTTTGAAGATTAAAGAAACAAAGGAGGGCTTCCCTGGTGGCGCAGTGGTTGGGAGTCCGCCTGCTGATTTAGGGGACACGGGTTCGTGCCCCGGCCCGGGAAAATCCCACATGCCGCGGAGCGGCTGGGCCCGTGAGCCATAGCCGCTGAACCTGCGCGTCCGGAGCCTGTGCTCCGCAACGGGAGAGGCCACAGCAGTGAGAGGCCCGCGTACTGCAAAAAAAAAAAAAAAGAAACAAACAAACAAAGGAGATGCAGCTTCAGTGTGGGCAAAGTTGGAAATCGCAATTTGGGATCAAATACTATAAAATACTGTCTAACCTTCTTTGGACAAGCACACATGGTTAGACTACAGAAAAAAAACAAAACAAAACAGCCCTGCTAACAAGTCTATATTGAGCTTAATGTTATACTCTCAACTTGCTCCTAAGAGAAATAACACTATTATGAACTCTAAGATGAGCTGAGGTAATAGATGGTAATGATTACTTGAGGGAGATGACACCTACATATTTGACCACAACTGTCAAACATACACACACAGAAAGGCTACATAACGACTGCACTTTACCCAGACTGTCCCATTTCTGGTTCAAGCATCTTGTAACTGACAGCTTGAACATCTCTGAACAAATATCTTAAGAGCACAATTCCCAAAGAAGGTTGATTTTTCAAAACACATGCCACGTGCGCAAGTAAATCACGTACAAAGATTGGGCTTTAACAACCAAGTTAAGCTCATAAAATATATTTTTCTTGCTGATTTTTAAAAGCCCATTAAGATTGGATCACATGATAACTAGTCATTTTAGCAAAGTCTAAATTTATACAGAGAGTTCACCTCTAGAAAGTGTCACATGTTTGTTTTGTCTCTAGTACATTTTTACAAAAATTTGTAGAATCAATCTCTGTGAAAGTAAATATAAAGAGGAAATCTCCTTAATCTAATTAGATCGCATTATAACAGCACAGAAGAATTTTACTGCTTTGAGAGTGTCTCCTTTTTTGCTTCTCTGTCCTGCACCACCAACACCTCCATCCACACTTCCCTGAAGGGAGAAGAGCTTTGTCAAAAGATTTCCTGGTAAATCAGAAGCACTTTGTGGATAGTAATAGTGTGCATTGCACCAAAATGAGACCTAGTTATGCAGTGTTCTCCAAAATGAGTCCCTGCTGGCTCTGGTCAAATCAAATGCCTCATACCTGAAATGAATGAGGGGGCTTCCTAAATTGCTCCAGTAACTAGGTTAAGCTAAACAAATACATTTAAGTTTTGCATAACTCCATATTTCTACAGTCAAAATATAATTTGCACAGATTAGCTGCCCAAATGTACTTTTGGAACTATCGTTACTGAGGTTACGAAATGACCGTGTGTTATGCACTAGGTCCTGGGAAGACTGATAACTCTCCCATTTCACAGACACTTTTAAGGTCCGTGTTTGATGGAGAGCAGACTCTGTGTCAGACCCCTTGATAAGTAAAAGAAAAGAAAGCCAATGAAGATACATGCTTAATCTAAAGGAGTTTCCACTCCAGCAGGAGAAAAGAACAAGGAATAGTTTTAATACCATAACAGAACCATGAGTCAAGTTCTAGGAGTGCCCAGAGCTGGGGGAAATCATTGGTTCTGTCTGAGCCACTAAACAAAGGCTTCTCAGCAGAGGCAACCTGAGACCTTCAAGGGTGACCTTGAATAGGACGCTGGACTGGAGACACAACATACCACTTGAGATGCACATTCCAGTGTGCAGCCCATGCTGAAAGTATTAGGGCTTATCCTAGGTAAAAGGGGAGAACAAAAAAGACTAGAAGCTTGGGCAACCAATTTTTTAAATGTGTTTAATGTGAAAGATTCCAAACATTCATAAAAGGAAAAAGAATAATAAATAATTCCTCAAATGCCTGTCACCTAGATGTAATGATTCTCAAAATTTGGGTACATTTGTTTCATCTCCCTTGTTTTCTTTTCTTTTTTTCTTTTCTTCCTGAGTTTTTAAAAAAGTATACCTCAGGGGCTTCCCTGGTGGCGCAGTGGTTGAGAGTCCGCCTGCCAATGCTGGGGACACGAGTTAGTGCCCCGATCCGGGAAGATCCCACATGCCGCGGAGCGGCTGAGCCCGTGAGCCATGGCCGCTGAGCCTGCGCGTCCGGAGCCTGTGCTCCGCAACGGGAGAGGCCACAACAGTGAGAGGCCCGCGTACCGCAAAAAAAAAAAAAAAAAAAAAAAAAAAAAGTATACCTCAGGCATATATCAGTTCATCTCTCCTGACTTCATTATGTATCTCTAAAAAAATGGGCATTGTCTTACCCTAATCACAATGCCATTATCACAAACAAAATTGATGTTAATTAAGTACCATCTAATCGTTAGTCATATTAAATTTCTCCATTATTTCAAAACTATCTTTTTACATGGTTAGTTTATTAGATTGGCAACAGATTTTCTTTTTAAAGCCCAAATGCCATCCTGTGGAGTTGGATAGTATCTCATAGGCAGTGAGAGTCCTGGAGGGCCCAGATTATATCTAAATCCTTGTTGAATAGCCCTGTACCTAGAACAGTGCCCAGCTCAGAATTAACCCTAAATAAATGTTTGCTGAATTGCACTGACCTGAACTGAGTAAAGCTTTTAAGTTGAGTGCCATTTCATCAGTGTTCAGTTTTAATATAACTCTAGTGGCTCTAGGGTAGACACTGGAAGGCCTGATCTAACAGAAAGTTTGTATGCTCAAGGAGCCTGTAATATATGAGATCAGCATTGCAGATGTCAAAGACCACAAACCATAAACTGTAACTCTATAAAACAGAAATTACTGGTTTATAGATTTACTGAAATGACAAACCTTTGAGCCTTCTGGAACATGGGGAAAGGGCCATACTTACCTTTGAATATCTGAATAGACTAATATCTGAATAGACTATTATCAAAGAGAGATCTTTCTCAACCGGGCTAAAATGTCTCTTCTAATGATTAAAGAATTGTTTTTGAAATATTTGTTTCAACAGTGTTCTGGATGAGTTATTCTTGAAGAAGCCTGTGTCTTCTCAGTACCTAAAAAAAGAAACCACTGAAGGAGAGAGAAGGATCCAGGAAGAATAGTACTTATTACCCAGCAAAGTTTCAGCACCTTACAATTTGAGACGCACTTATAGGCTTCTTATCTCACTGCTTTTCTTTGTTATTCACGATTGGTGAAACGTGTAGGGCAAATATTATGACCTACCTTTAACAGGTAAGTAAATCGAGGTCCAGAGTAAGTGACTGCCATTTTCAAAGTCTGGCAGCTAGCTATTAGTGGTGGCAAGATTTGAGTTCAGGTGTCTAGATACCAAGAACAGCACCAGTGTTTTTATGTTTCTACCGTTTCCTTGATTTTTATTTTCCATTCTTAGCATTGTCTTGGTTCCATTTGTCCTGTGGCACCAAATCTCCTGTGGAAAAGAAACTGGAAAGCAATGAAGGTTCCCTGTCCTTGTGGGTGGGTTAAGTAAATAAAATTCAAGCTGTTTGAAGCATCCTCGAGAGCTGTCAGGCCCTTCTTCGTATTATTTTTATAGATTCTTCAGGCTCCATTATTATTTTTGAAGCTTTCTTCCAAGAAATGAACAGAATCTTATTTTCCTCATAGAGTAAACTTCTTCTAATAGAAATTCATGATCAAAAATGATTTGAAATATTTGTTATGTAATTGGTGTATATATATGTATGCCAATTGGTATACATATACACATATATGTTTTATCAAACACCATTTCAAAAGTGTTTTGTATTCAATTTGTTCATAGTATCCATAATACATTTATTGTATGAATATATAATCAGACATTAATACTGCTTGAATTTTGACCACATTAAATTTTAGTATGAAAATCTTTATAATATCAGGTTTTAGTGTTAAAATAAAATGCACAGGGCAACAATTAGTTCTGGTTCAATCATTCCACAGCAAATTATCTCCAGTCAATTATTATGAATAAATGTATATGGTTCTTGTATTATTAATATACAAGCTACAAGTTCTGCATTTAGCTTTCTATTGTTGTTCCTTGTATGATAACCATTTTGTTCAGCTTGTGGTCTTATTTCCAGTACTACCTGTGTTTCCAATTTCTTTTTTCATTTTTCCCTTAAACTATTTCATTATAAAAAGTTTTTTCTAATTTTTGAAAATGAAATTGTTTCGTACAAGTGCCCTTAGAAAAGATTGTATAGTAGTCAAGTGTCATAATTTCTAAAACCTCAAGAAATTAGTGTAAGATATGAATGAAGATTATTTTGGATTTTCTTTTCTCAAAAGCCCCAGAAATTTAACTGTAAGATTGATTGTTTCCACTTATAAGCCAAGTCTACTTATAGGGGCTATATTTGGTTCCAAAATCTTATTGCAGAAGTTTTTGATTGAGATCACACTCTGCCTTTTCACACAGTGATTTCTCAGAACACTCCACTGAGATAGGTGGTAATTTCTATCCTTCTTGATTTCCTACAAGTGGAATTAGAGTGAGAACGTTCAACCAGCTCCTTTTTCTTTTAAATTAACTTGTAGCGCTTTGAACACTCTTGGAAATGAAGGAAATGCATCCACCTAGATGAGGAAATTGTACAGATTTACAAGCCTGAAGTTTTGGTCTTTATTTTGTTACTGTTTTTGTAAATGGTTAGTACAAGGGGAGATGTCATTGTCACTGAAAATATTTCTTAAGAAAGAGGAAGAATAGATGCTATTAAACTTATTGGAGTTGTTGCATTTCAAAACAGCAGAAAAGGAATTTTTAGAATAGTGGAATTAAGTTATACACAAAATGGGTGTTATAGACGATGCATGGGAGTTCACTGGTGTGATTCAGGCAGGAGCAAGCTCACTTTACCAAAACATGATATTCAGGAGGGATGCTGAGAGCTTTGCAGTGACTCTGTCTTAACTCTTTTTGTCTTCACCACAGTGTTGAGCTGAGGGCCTTGTAGAAAATAGGTGTTTAATTAAAGACTTGCTACATGAATGCATGCATGGACCTGGTTGATTCTGAAAGAAAATTCACATTCGTATGACACGGTATGTCCCAGAAGCCCTTAATTTCAACCCCTATCCCCTCGAGACCTCTAGAAGGAAGCCAGGGTGATCTTTCTAAAGTGCAAATCTGATCATGACATTCTTCTAGCTAATCACCTTCAGTGACTCCCATGTACCCACAGGAATAAATCCAAATTTCATAGCCAGACATGGAAAGTCCCTGCCCCTGCCTCAGATTCCAGGTTTATCTCTTCCTCTCACTCTTCTACCCCTTCCCCTCCACCTCACAATAAATTAGATGTATCAGTCTGCTTTCTCTTTCTGTGCTTTTGTGTATGCTGTTTTCATCATTCATACTCCTCAAGTCCCTAGCTGATCACTACCTGTCTTTTAGTATCAGTTCAAAGGTTACCTCCTCTGAGAAGCTCTCTCCTGTGTCCCGGTTGTCTCTGTGTCTGGCCTGGGCTCTCAGTACTTTCTGTCATAGGTAAGTGGGGTTTGCTGTCCTAGGTCTCCCTGAACTGCTCTCAGAAGAACCTGCATTATTTTCACCTTTAAATCCAAGGCACTCAACATCAATGTGCCAGGTACACAGTAGGCACTGAAACATGTTGGGGGCAAAAAAGTTAGGGGAAAAGGGAGAGAAAAAAAAAGAACAGTGGGAAGGAATGGGAAGAGAAGGAAAAGGAAGAGGAAAAGAAGTTACTATTGGTTCAGACCATTTTTCTAGGCTCTGTAAGCCAGAAATGAGCTCTAAAAAGAAAACAATGTTCAACATTAAAGAAAACAACAACAAAAACCTACTAAGCATGGAATATTTTAGCAAATTAGCTTTTATATTTTGTAACTTGTTCATAAGGCTTAATAGCAATAATTTTGAATCAATTCCTCTTGAGCGATTACATGATTTAAAAAACAAAAGCAGTAATTTTCTTATTAAAGCCTACGCTTTGAAATCAAAGAAGGCATAATTATTTCCAAGTTTATTTGATTCCAACATTGAGATGAAAACCCAATTCAGAAATAACAAAATTCTCACTCTCTAATATTTTGTTGAAACACCAAGTAAAAAGTTAATTATTTTGCAGTGTTTTGGAGTCATGAGATAAGTCTATTTTATTCCTCTTTACCACGGACTGGAGACTTTTTTTTTTTTTTTAATATTTATTTATTTATTTATGGCTGTGTTGGGTCTTCGTTTCCGTGCGAGGGCTTTCTCCAGTTGTGGCAAGCGGGGGCCACTCTTCATCGCGGTGCGCGGGCCTCTCACTGTCACGGCCTCTCCCGTTGCAGAGCTCAGGCTCCAGATGCACAGGCTCAGTAGTTGTGGCTCACGGGCCTAGTTGCTCCGCGGCATGTGAAATCTTCCCAGGCTAGGCTCGAACCTGTGTCCCCTGCATTGGCAGAAAGATTCTCAACCACTGTGCCACCAGGGAAGCCCTGGAGGCTTTTAACTATTTATGGATTTCATGGATCAGCAGCTGGACTAAACCGAACCACTCCAAGGAGTATGGAATTTTAATAGAAGTGGGGCTTTCTTTAAACATGGTTTCCTTTAAAGAGAACTTAAGATATGTTTGAATATCTTTCTTTATAATATGCAATCATTTGGAGAAAAATACAAATAACTAGTCATGCTAATTATAAAATCTTACACTGCAATATAAATTCTTAAGTAAAAAAAAAAGAGATCAGTGCTGGGGATGGGGAGAGAAGGGCGTGCAAATCACAGAAAACTACCAAGGACTGCCAATAGGTGATTCTTTTTGCTCTCACACACACTCCCCACCCCTTTCCAAACGGCCTAGATTATCAGGGACCTCAACAAACAAACACACTGTACAGGGCAGAGAAGACTGGAGTTTGCCTCCAAACGCGCAAGTAAAAATAAAATATCTTGCATTGATGGTTCATCTGTGACAGTCTTGCTTTACTTGTAACAATAATCTTCACCCCTCTGCAACCTTTCCGCTTATAAACATTGAGCCTCTCAGCTGGGAAATCTGCCTATCTCTCAGATCAACAAACCCTGTCCAAGACCATCCAGTCCAAGGCCATTCAGTACAGAACAGTAAGTCTGAAGCAAAAAACTGAGAACCCAGGCACTGGATTCCCAGTTGGTCAGACCACTAGACCACATTGCACCATCAGAGCAAAGACAAACATGACGGTTGCTCCAGGGCAGTCTTTGTTTGTTTACGAATGTGTTTGCAGCCTTTCTGAAGCCCTGTTGTCCTAATTTCTTTTTCCTGTTTGCAACTTGTAAGCATTTCTGTCTTCCTTTCCCCTTACCTAACCTATTTATATGATAGCTTTTACTCTTTCTTTTGAAATGGATTCTAGGAGCAACTAAAGAATAAAATGGAATAAAATGACAAGTTCTAGGTTGTCTGGAAGCATATTTATGTCAGGGTATTGGTGCATATCTTACTATAGATAATATTAAGGAACTGCATCAGCACCAGAGAATATTTTACCAAAAAATAAAAAGTGCTTTGAGCACAAAACAATTTCAGACTCTCCCCGCATGATTTGAGTCAAAGAGTCTGAAGATGGTGAGGAAGTGATGGAAGTTAGATAATCAATTGATTAGGCTCCTTTCAACCTGAATGCGAGGGTGAATTTGTCCAAACTTGCGTTGTAAATAAAACCTTACATTTTCAAAATGTCTATTTAAAAACACAGGGTATGTCAAGAATCAGGTAAGATAGATTCACAGTCAATGTGCAGTTTTAAAACACATAATTAGACAAAATGAAGAGCCTAGAAATAAAGTAGGAGAAACATTTAACACATCATGTTTGCTAACACTTGAGGGAAAGCAGGCTCGTCTAGAGGAGGTCATGAAGGTAGGCCAACCGCTGTTGAACTTCTAAAGTGAACCTTAACCATCAGGAAGATTTTAAGGTTAGAGACACTAGTTTTATTTTTATATAATTTCACTTAACTTTATTCCTTGATATAGGATTATAGGTTTGTCCTAACACTATCATTAAAAGCCATGGTCAGGTCAATACTTGGCTCAAAAATGTAATGAATATACAGTATTTCTATCAGAAATGAAGAACATATTCTTATAGAGGCAAAATTGTTTCTTCTAGTCTGTAAAGTTTATAGCATTTTTCTCTGTAATTCTCTTTTGGTTTCTAAAGTCTGCTTCTCTTGAATTCAGACTCTGTGTCTCCAGACTTGAACCCAGGAGTGAGAGAGGAGAGCTGCCCCGTCATCAGAACATCCACCTGGTCACCAGGCCAAACTGGCCCTACAGGCAACAAATCCAGACCCCTGGGGCTTTGCCCTTGTGTGTCTGAGATCAGACAGCTTCAGCCTGAGCTGCCTGGGAGCAGCCAGCCACAGTGACCTCTTGTAAGGAAGCTGGCTGTGAGCCCTGACCCCTGGGTAGGGCTGGAGTACTGTAGTCATGCCCATTGCCTAATCCTTTGGACTCCAGTGGAACCTAAAAGAAGCAAGGATGGGATGACTCTTACCTCCAAAAGGGGTGTGGAAGGAAGAGGGAAGCCACCAAATAGCCCGCGGGTGATGGAGGTTCCCGGCTTCCATGTCTTCCCTCTTGGGAGAATCAAGACGCTTTTGCTCTTACAGGTGGTTAATAAGATGATAGAATCTTTGGAACTGGGAACGAACAGCCAGCCCGTTAGTTTGCCTAAGAGAAAAGAATTTAATTAAGAGCTAAACCAGGCTGGATAGGAGAGGAAAAGTGCTCTCTTAGGAGCCCTGGGAAAGGCAAAAATGAAAAGCCAGTGTTCCTAAGGCAATTTGGGAAAACAGTGTTTCCTGTGACGCACCCTGGCTTTTATCAAATTACCAACTTACTTCATTGTAGTGGCGCATTGTCTCAAAGGGTTTGGAAGAGAAAAGGGAGCAAACTGATGGCTTACTTACTCCATGACAGGCTTTGTTTGCTTGTTCATGTTTCCTGATCGTCTCCTAGAATATTTTCCAGATATTTGGCTCTTAGATATAGTTTCCTGGAGAGAAGTCCCAACAATTGCACATAAAAGGAATCACATAAAACTCTGTGAACGTTAACTATCATAGAATATTATTTTGAGTCCTCTTGTCCCTGGTAACTACACAATTTTATGAGCATAAGTTCCCTTAGCCAAATTATCCAGGTCATGGCCTTCCAGAATGAACACACCTGGAAAAACCAGTTAGCAAAACTCTGAGTTTTCAGTACACGTGAAGAAAACCAAAGGGCAGCACTGTTTCCCTAACAGCATCCCCTGATGGCTTCCCACAGCCCTTGATCAAATTCTCAGAGGTAGGTACCCAGCCTAACTCTCGGATTTCTCACATTTCCTGGAGGAAGCTATTGCTATATGAAATAAAAGTGGAAGAAAATTCACTCATTCATACTCCTGAATCAAAAACCTAAAGAAGGGGGCTTCCCTGGTGGCGCAGTGGTTGAGAGTCCACCTGCCGATGCAGGGGACACGGGTTCGTGCCCCAGTCCGGGAAGATCCCACATGCCGCGTAGCGGCTGGGCCCGTGAGCCATGGCCGCTGAGCCTGCGCGTCCGGAGCTTGTGCTCCGCAACGGGAGAGGCCACAGCAGTGAGAAGCCCACGTACAGCAAAACAAACAAACAAACAAACAAAAAACCTAAAGAAGGAGGAAGCCTTTACAAGTTAGCAACCGTCCTTTCCTTCTGCCTCCTCCTTCTACCTTTGGCTTTTTTTTTTTCCTCTCTTTCTTTTTTTTTTTTTTTTCTGGTGGGGAGGGCTGGACCTCAGCTCCATTCTGAAATAAAAGATTGAATAGGAGGATCTGGTACTTTTTCATTTCCTTCGTAGAATAAAATGGCATGAAGAGCCCTTAGAGACCGATTAACTGCTTGATTGAGTGATTCATTATTCATTCAGCCATTCAGCAGGTATTTGTTTAGGGCCTGCTTTGTAACAGGCACCATGCAAAGGCTGAGAAGTGCAAAGACAAAAGGATATGAGTTTTTACCCTGGAGAAGCTCATGGTCCAGTAATAGAGACAGTCACGAAAACAAAGGTTTTGGGTATGAATCATGGCTCACAAACTGAAATGTGTGTGCGTTACATGTTATTTGTCTTTATTTTCTTGAAAGGAGATTAAATGCGACTCTAAGCTCTCATCCTGCAGGGCATCTGGGAAGTTCAGTCTCAGTCATTACTGAGGGTCTTTTCCTGCTTTGCTCCTGTGTCATGCAAAGGTTCTGTGATTTTTCATAGCCCAGAGCATGTGAGGAGACGCTCTAAAATCTGGGGTCCACATCAGCTATTCCGGGATACCTGTGGTCCAAGCCCTGCTGGTTCCTTGAGGTCTGGAAGCCCCACTACTTCCATGACACACATGGGCCGGTGGTTCCTCGTGAACACAGGAGGCTGATGCCTAAAACCAGTTTCCTAGATAAATGGATAGCTCTCCCCACACACCGTGGTCCTGCTACCTTGCAGGGCTCCACTAAGAGTCGGGCCTGCCTGGGTCCTGCTGCCCATAGGACCCACCCAACTCCACTCTCTTCCTTGCCTGGGAGGATAATCTCCTCTCTCTCCCTCTTCTGTATTTCCTCTGCCCCCAACACAACAGAATCTGCTCCAGGAGTTACCATATTGGGTGAATGAGTACAAATTAATATCTCACTAATTATTCTGCCCCTAGACCCCAACAGCAAGTGTCTCCTCAACTGTTGTGCATGGGTGACTCATGAGCCTCACCGTAGTCCCAGCCCAGTGTCAGGATATATGCTTGAATAAGTGTCGTAGAAAAGGCACAACTACCTATGGGATTTGGGGCACTCGGAGAGGCTGATATTTCTTCCGGTCATGAGGTGTGGAGAGATATTCATAATGTGCATAGGGCATGGGGGATGGGCATCGGGGGTCAAGAGAAGAGAATGTAGGAAACAGAGGGGTGAAAGAGCCTTTGTGTTCCAGGGAATACGAACATCCTCCTATGGTATGTGTACGTGTATATGTGTGTGTGTGTGTGTGTGTGGTAGGGCCTGATGACAAGAGATGAGGCTAGAAGAGAGACTGGAGCTAAATTCTGAAGGGACTTTTAATAAATTTGGGGGATTTCCAAGGTGAATTTCTAAGGTAAACAGTTTAAGATCATTGTCTACACTATAGTATCGAGGGGAATCCATGGACCTTAGAGTCTCTTGGATGTAGCTTGAAATCCCAGCTCCATTATTTTCTTGCCATATGACCCTGGACTAGTTATTTAACCTTTCTGTACCTCAGCTTCTATTATCTGTAAAATGGGCATAGATAACGGTAGCATCTTCAGAATCTTTTTTCAGGAATTGAATAAGACAAGATATGGAAGCATCTGCACAGTTCTGGGCATGGAATTAGTATTAAGTAAACGTTAGCCAGTACTATTATACTTATAAAATTTTCATGTCACTATAGTAATAGCAACTTGGAGAGGTAGACCCCATGTACTGCCATGCTACAGCTTGTAGAGGCATCCGGGGAGCAAAATTTAAAGTGCTCATTTGACTAAACATGCTGGCAGACATAAGACAATGTGACATAGTGAATAATAATGTCCCCAAAGGTCAAAAGAGATGAACCTCAGGACCAGCATGTGGGTCAGGGCTTTGATGATTTCACCAAGTTCAAGGCAGTGTCTGGCACCCAGATGCCACCCAAGTCGTTTTGTTTTGAGAGTCTCAAGAGAATATAATACGAATTAAAATGAGCCATCAGAAGAGGGAGAGTGCTGTATTAGTTTCCAAAATCTGCTTGTAACAAAGTACCACAAACCAGGTGGTTTAAAACAACAGATATATATTCTGTCACAGTTCTGGAAGGTAGAAGTTCAAAATCAAGCAGTTAAGAGGGCCATGCTTCCTCTGAAGCTCTGGGTGGAATCCTTCCTTGCCTCTTTCTAGCTTGCCTCTGTGGTCATGTGGTGTTTTCCCTGTATGTCTGTCTCATCTCGTGTCTCTTCTTAAAAGGAGTCCAGTCATCTCGGATTAAGGGCCCACCTACTCCAAGATGACCTCACCTTAATTTACATCTTTATCATGTCTGTAAAAACCATTTCCAAATAAGGTCACATTCGCAGATACCATGGGTTAGGACTTCAGCATATCTTTTTGGAAAACATGATTCAACCTACAAATGGTTTTACGGAGAAAGCCCTGGGCTTGGAGCTGTGGTTGTGATAAAGTTACCTCTCAGAAGTCAGGTGTGTTATTTGCAAAATCAGGAATGGTTCTAAAATGCTATGATTATCTGAGCCTGTCTTGATTCTAAAAATGAGATCTATCTAGAGGCAAAACCTGAAGCAACTAATTGAAACCGTGTGTTCAAATCAAAACTGCACTTTGAGGAACTAGGGATTACATAACTAATAACCTAAGACTTTACTGACCCCGGCTGAGTTAGGAAGCAGTGCTTATGAAAGAACGCATTCTGTTTGAACAATTTCTTCAGTCGGGCAGAGGATAGATATTCTTGTGTAACTGGCATTTCCCACCCCTCCCTTAAAGTGTGCTTTGATAAATATATTTGGAAGAAACAACATAAAGTATAAGAAAACAGAAAGTTTAATTTGCTCTTTAAATCTAACCATCCTATACAGTGAAGAGTTTTGAGTACTAAAACGAAACTCTTACTAAACATCCCTCCTCCCTTAATTGCAAAACACAGATCACACTGGAGATCTTCAGTTTACCATCTATATCTGCCCTCCCATCCCCCTTGACTCTCATCCCTGGTTGCAGTAATTATATATATATATATATATATATATATATTTTTTTTATATATATATATATATATATATAAAATTTTATTTTTTAGTAATATATTTTTTGTGTGGTTTTTCTCTATAATACAACTGATGCATGGGTCAGGGCTACAATATGAGTCTGTCTTCAAAATATGTCACATTGTAAGGTAGTCTCACCTGTTGATATCCAGACAACCATTCCCATATCATACCCTCTAATCTTGACACATTTTATGATTTGATTGTATATGTGAATGAGGAGCACCAGCTCTGGTTCCATCTTGGGGTGGCCCAAGGCAACCCACATGTTGGCACTTACTCTGTATCCCCAAGAAGGTTACAAAAGTTTGGTAGGATCATAAAAGGGGTTCAAATGGGTAAAGAATTCTATTAGGGGGATTGTATGAGAAGAGACTTTGAGGCTGAAGAATATAGAGCATATTTGGAGGAAATTGATGTATTTCATTAATGATCTAGTTTTAGATGAGCCTGAAAAAGACATACTGGGCCCCTATTAAGGAAGTGCCTTGCATTCAAGGCTGAGAACTTTTAGAATTTATTCAGTAGGCTGCAAGGAGCCACTGAAGGTTTTAGGGAAGGTGGTTAACATAATAGTATGTTTCAGGAAGTTATGCCTTTAACAACAATGAAGGTGGGCTGGTGAGGGAGAATCTGCATTTGCAGAGACCATCCCTGAAGCCATTACAAAAGTCAGAGCAAGGGGTGACATCAGCCTACACCAAGGTAATAATGGAAGGTATCGATATGGGAGACAGCACAGACCCACTGACATGAAAATGTGATTTCTAGTCTGAGCAAATGGAGGAATGATGTGACCCCACGAATGTGTGAGAAGGCTTGCGTTCTATTTTGGACATGTTGAGTTTGAGGTGACTTCAGGACAACCCAGGGAAGATGTTCCCTGGGAAACATGAGGTCACTGTCTCTGCTCTGGCATGTTTATAAAGAAGGCTCCCAAGGGCACAGCCTGCAGCTCTGTGTCCTTTGCTGAATTCAGATGTCCTGCGCAGTGTTGACTGAACACATAGTGGTTACCCAGTAAACCCCAGTTAAGATCTTGACATAGAACCTTTCATCAAACACTCAACAAAGTCATTAGCCGCCCTACCTACCTATTCAGACATAATGCAAGAGACTTGTAGTTCTAACATTTTGAATGTAACAACTCTTAACCAGGACTTTCTTCTAAAATCAGCTTTTTACTGAGGAGTGAAAAGTGATGCAGGAATAGTCGTAAGTCACATGCTCCCTATATATAAGAAATAGATTTCAGGAGCCTGAACTCCCAGATGCCTACTTTCATCGGGCTACTTTTTTTTTTCTTTGCCAGTTGATGTATTTACATTATACATTACAGAAGTTTCAAGGACCTCGTCTGAGAAGAATGACCAGAAAAAGTCTTTTTTTTTACCCATAAAATGGGGGGAAAAAAGAGAAAGGTTGGTTAGATGCCAAAAGCAATCATGTGTTTTAGAGATTCACTTGGTTGGCGTGCTCATAAAAATAATTTACAGGGGAAAGTTGACATGGAGCCTCTTTCTGTCCTTACAAGCTGTGCTTTTTTATTTCAGTTGAGAGAGACAAAAATATGAATAGGGCAGAGGTAAAGAAATAACATGACCCACTGACATGTGGATATGCAGTTTCTAAACCAGTTGTCTTGACCGATTTGGGGAAAAAAGAAAACTCATTTGCTTTTCCATTGACTCAGGCAGGAAGGAATCAGGGAAGGCATTCTGTACCAGAAACCAGGACCCCTGGGTTCTAGTTTGGACTGTGCCCCTAAAGAGAAGTTCTGCTTCTAACCTTGGGTAAATCACTTCACCCTCTGCAGGGTGGCAGTTTCAACTATAATTTTCTCTCCTTCACAAATCACCTTCTCTATTGATTCCCTACTCTTATAGCCCTCTTTAAGCAATCACACAAGAGATATATAAAATACCTACATATTTTTGGATGTTGTGTATTTCCTACTGAGAGAGGCTCCTCTTCTTGTGGCTAATAATGAAAATTACAAGTGGAGAGCCTGGCTCACTTGTGTCAAGATGATATGAGTAAACTGAAGGTCACTTTCAGTATACTTCACCGTGCCTCCCAGGCACTGCTGATAAGAAAAAGAGAAAAGGACAAAAGACCAAATTAACTTTTAATTTCCCATCCAAGCTACAAACTGACAGAAACAGGGAGATGGGTAGACTCTCTTCTAACATACAATGGAGAATTATGTATTAGGTACCTTATCTGATTTAACTTAACAGAGATAACCAAGCATGCAACTATTTAAATCTATATTTATAGGTAATGTCCCTTGCTCTGAGCACTAATAAATTTTAGTGACACATTTTCATATATAGTATCAGTCCAAAAATCTTTCAGCTCTAAATTAGATGAATAAATAAACAAATCAGGTACATTAACTTTATATTTGGAGCAGTTTTCTTTCTATGCAATCACTTAAGTTATTTACATGCTGATATAAGACATTACTTGGCATAATGAGTAATAATTTTCTTACCCTCCAAGGTATTAACCACCAACCCTTCTTCAGTAATTTATTTTGCAATTCTATAGCATCACCGGGAATATCAGTAAAGAACCTGATTTTTTGGGGGGGTATCTGATTTATTTCATGAAACTGGACCAATTATTATGTCTGGTTAAGCAAGCATTAGCCACACAAGCTACCTAACATAATATGTAGATAATATATATTAACTATGGACAATGAATTAATTTTACAGAGCACCCTACCCGTAAATGAACAGTGAAGCTTAAAGTCAAGTGACTAGCACTTTCAAACAATAGATTTCAAAACAATTTTTGAGTGTAAGCTCTTCTCATATAAACTTTTCATCTTTGCGTAGCGTGTTCTAATTCCAGCAATTTTACGCTTGTAAGACACACCCTTGTCTTCCAAAAAGTCCAATTCAGCACTAAAGTTTAAATATATACACAGATTAATTATAACTTGGTTATTTTACAAATTCATTCTTTGTTTCACAGAAGGACAAGTTATCCTGTTACACTTAAGTATAATCTGATGTCTATAACAGTGATTGATTACTCAGAAGCCTATCTAGTGTATAAAACACGTTTTAACTCTGCTCTAACTTTTTCAACACAGGATTCCTACTTAATAGTGATGCACACCATTCAGGAAAAATGTGCAATACTGGCTTTAGATTTGATAAGGTCTGAAACTGACAAGTGAGTAAGCATCCCTCCAAAATGACAATACTTTGAAGCTACATAATAATTCTATTTTGCCCTAAATCAATGCAGTTTAGGAACTTACAGTGAAACAAAAACTCGAAAGGAAAATAGTACCCTTGAAATCCATAGCACATATAATATATACAGCACACGTAATTTGAATACCCAGAGTTTGTCTCCAAATTTCTCCTTTGCATAAGGAATATTAACCACCCAGCAGAAATGGAGGTGAAATTAAAAATGAATAGAGAAGTACAGAGAATTAGAAGTATTTTCATTTAAAATTTTAAACAGGCTATCTGGCTTTCTGAAGCATGTAATTTTTAAAAAATAATGTTTTAAAATTTAATTAATGGTAATAGTCCATCATAGAAAATAACAGGTAAGCAAAAAGAGTAAAATAAATGTCATCTATAATTCCAGAATTACTGATGTACACACCCTCTATTATAGGTTGACTTGTATTCTGCCCCCCCTATTCAATACTGAGGTGTTAATCCCAGTCCCTCAGAATGTGCCCTTATTTGGAGATAGAGCTTTTGCAGAGGTAATCAACTTAAAGTGAGGTCATTAGTGTGGCCCTAATCCAACATGACTGGTGTCCTTATAAATAGGGAATATTCGAACACAATCACGCATAGAGGAAAGACTATGTCAGGAGACACAGGGAGAAGACAGCCCTCTACAAGCTGAGGAGAGAGGCCTGGAACAGACTCTTCCTTCACAGCCCTCAGAAAGAACCAGTCATGCTGACACTTTGATTTTGGACCTCTAGCCTCCAGAACTGAGAGACAATAAACTTCTGCTGTTTAAACCACCCAGTCTGTGGTACTTTGTTATGGCAGCTTAGCAAACTAATACATGCTCCATCTTTTTGCTAAGTGCATAAACAAATAAAGGTATACACATATACATGTATATATGGAAATACATATGTGTACATATTTAATAGGTATCATAATTTATATACTGGTTTGTAACTTTTTTTCATTTTACATATAGGAACATCTCACGCCATCTTAAGATATGATAATAATAGTACTACTACTACTACTAATAATAATGAAAAAGTTAACATGGAATGAGCATTTATTAGGTACTGAGCCCTGTTCTTTATGTCTACTATTGAGTACTTTATGTCTACTACCTTAACCCTTATGATTTCTAGAAGAACATTGTATTTAATGGCTATATTGTATTCTATTATATGGACACATCCTAAGATATTAAAAGTGTACCCCATTACCAAGTATTAGTTTACTCCATTTGGCGGGGGGGGTATTAAAAAACACCTCTGCCATGAACATCTTTATATCATGGTCTAAGTGCATACATATTACCTTCTTGGGATAAGGGTTTGTGGGCTTATAAAACTTAAAGGTAATTTGACAAAGTATATATTATATATTTATGTAATACATACATATTTTATTTTAAAATATATATACATACAAAATATGCATACATATATATGTACTTGTTTATATGTTATATATATGTGTGTGTATATATATACAGAGAGAGAGAGAGAGAGAGAGAGAGAAATTGTCTGCCAGGATACTGTGCTACTACGTCAATTTTACTAATTTTCGCTCCCACCAGAAATAAGTGAAAGTACCTATTTTCCTTTACCATCTTGCTTTTTTTAAAGCCCAGCCAATCTGTAGGCAAACAATGATATCATATTGCCTTAATCTGGCTGTCTTTGACTCCAAAAAACTTGAACTTTGAAAATGTGTGCTTAGTCCTTCCTATTTTATTGTTTGTGAATGTCTTGTTTCTTTGTTTACTTTTCATCTGAGATCATAGTGAAAGTCTTTCTGCTCTGGATGATTTTTATGATTTCCCAATTTCCCAATGTTCCCCCAGCTTAAGAATTAACACCAGCTGATATTTGGTCACCTCCAACCCATAATGCCTCTTGTCCATTGTATGGTCATATTTCTGGCAGCATCAATCAAATAGAACACAAATACAAACGAAGAAATAAGCTATAAGGGTTTCTAAGAAAGAAGGAAAATGCAACCATGAAGTTTATGAGTATTGCTCCAAAGGAGACCCTTATAACCGTCGTTTACACAAATTTTAATTGCATTAGACAATAAACTAGAAGAATGAGAGAGAAAATGGTGACTCAGACGCTGATTCACATTAAATAAAATACTCCTCCTTCTTTCCTAAAATTTTCTCTCTGCACCACTTCCTTCCTTACCCTCACTACATCTTTCCCACTCCCTTCTCCAAGATTCAAAAGTTACTATAGAGATTTAACTTAAATATGAGTTTTTCTGCACTGCCTTACTAGATTTTCTACCCACCCACTGCTCCTTTTTCATATGCTAATATTGCACCTCACATAAATCTCCTATATGACTCTTTGTTGTAACTTCTTTTAATTATTTGCTCATGTATCTATTTCTGACACTAGACTGTGAACACCCTTGGATCAGAGTGTGCCTTTTGTCTTTGTAGTTTCAGTGCCTGGTCCCAGACAAAGGCTGTCAAGAAGGAAGCACATAACTGGTGACATCACTCCTCCTGAGGGTGTATTTGGATTGAGGGTGAATCCAAATATTTACTTTTATATCTAAGGCTAAATCTTAGGAACTTTTGTTGATCTACAGAGTTAGCTCTTTGGAAGAAAACACATGTACTAACTTAAGCACAATCAAAGGATACATGAATCTACATGGACCCCTAAAGGGCTTAGTTACATATCCATGGGTGCATATGTGACAGTTATGAATATCACACATCTCCCTGTCTTCCTGGCCACAGGTTTTTGTTTTTGTTGCTGTTGTTTTTAATCTGCAAAACAAGAGACCTGTGACGTGAACTCTACGGGGATTTTTCAGGCCCGAAAGCCTGTGATTCTCGTTCTACTTGGGCAAGTAGAATTAAACTACTCTTATTCTACTTGTGAAGTGTCTTCACTGCTATTTTGAGGGCAGGTTGAGCCTGGGGCCGTTTGTGTCACCGTCTCAGAGATAGCATGCTGTTTACATGCAGCAGTGCGGCCCTGCCTCTGATAGCTGATCCTATCAGACTGGGTTATTTCCAGCTGTCTTCAGAAGCAGACAGCTGCAGTGTCCAAATATGCCTGCTTCACCACTGGAGAGGGTAGGCAGTAGTCACACTCCTTGTAGGGCTCTTGGACTGCCAAACAAATGCTTGGGTGAGTTCGACCTCACAGGCACAGAAAGCCAACCCCTAAAAGCTGACCTGGATCCAGGGCTATTTCACATTTTCACTAGGTTTGAAAATTTCTTCAGTAGCCAGTTAGGGCCAGAATTGAGAGAGAGCAAATGAGCCTAAAGAAATTGAGGAAATGGTACAAATTCACAATCTGCTAATAATGATAATAACAATATTTGTAAGCATGTAAGTTTACAGGTATAGTAGATTTTTTTTTTTGGTAAATATGTAGATATTGTAGGTAGTGATGGTTCAAAATGATGTCACAAATGAAAAAAGAGAGCTTGAAAGACTCAGTATTTGGGGACATAACTGTGTACGTACCTCTCTCTGTAGCGCTAGATAGATACTTTCAAGATTTAGGTACTTTTCTCCGTACTAAAACTGGAGCAGAAAAATGAAAACTTAGAAGTTGTTAGAAGAGAGTGATAGCAATAGTTGAAAATGGTAAATAAGACTTATTCATCATATTAGCAACATGACTTTTACTTACTAGGAAGCTCCAGTATGCATGTTAACTTAACTTGATACTGTTTATTTAAAAAATGCTCATGATGACCATTTTGAAGACCTCTTCTCTGCCCTCAGCAAAGCTGTGTACCACATAGTTAAAGAGCCATTGCCGCCACCCTAACCAGATACTGAGTCTCTGGGACCAAAAGGAGCCTAGAGTCCATTTCTTCCTGCCTGGACATCTCCTCTTTTGTGCCACACTGCAGCTGGGCTTGCTTGCAAAGAGAGTGATGTGATTTAACTGAAATGACCTTGTTTTCCAAAGGGATATCGACAGCTCCCTGAGAGGAACAAATTTCCCTGATTTAAGTTAAATTCAGAAGGATGACAGACTCAAGTCTAAGTCACTTAGTCTCTTTTACCTGGTTTCTCCTTAACAAAAGAAGTTGAAGGGCTTAGCTTCTTGTAGTTGCCCCAAGACACCAAAAAATTTCTTTATGTAAATTCTAGCAATACACCAATTTGAATTATACAAATTATTTTTATTAGGGTGTAATTGAATTATTATATTAGTTTCAGGTGTACAACATAATGGTTTCATATTTGTATATATTGGCAAATAGTCTCCACAAGAAGTCTGGTTAACATCCATACACATTCTTTTAAACGGTTCTTTGTGATGTGCAAAGAATTAGGTTTGGTATGACAGAGGAGTCGAAGGTTCCAGAAGACTTCAATAGAGAAGTCATCCACTACTTACCTTGCTAAGAAGAAAAAGACTTACTTTGGTTAAAATGCAGGCAACATTATTAAATAAAACTGACCACAACTATGAAATCCAAGTCTCTGGAAGTTTCTCTAAAGTTTTATTAGGTAAATCTGAATAGCCTTGAATTTTCATAATAAGGTCCAGAAAGCAAAAAGATAATGATATAGCTCCACTGAATTTTTTTTTTCATATTCTTGGGCAATATTTAATTTTACAAGGTCAGAAATAATGGGAAACTAACACATTACAAAGAGATCAAGTCCTCGTTTTTCAATAACAACTTGTATTAGGTATATAAGCTAATGAAGTAGTCTTACTTGATTATAAATGATTGCAAGATATGTTGTAATAACAACCACACCATCATTTTAATATGTTTGCCAAGTACCATGAAGCTTCTATCAAATATCTTTCCAGCCTAAAATTGTTGGAAAAATGTAGTTATTTTTGGAGACTCTTGAGAAACATTTTTTTCTCATGTGCTAGTTTTCTAGGGTTTTGAGAAAACTTTAAGCCACTTGTTATGGGAAATTACTAAGACGGGAGAGACACCACAGTTCCATACTGTCCTTTCTGCTTTTAAAAATCTCTCTATCACAGTGCTGTTCACACTAGGGCAAACAAATTTCGTCACTTGAAATGCAAAGGTATTTTTCTCCTTGAACATTGACCTTGACATTTCCTGGCTTTCCTATAACAAAATATAGGTGATAAGTGGCAGGGCAAGAAGGATCCCAACCCAGGCAATTGGCTTCAGGGTCTGAATGCATAGCCACTACATCGGTCAGCCTCATCTGTACAATTAACAAAAACTACAGAGATTCAGCTATCTATGTGTATGTGGCGGTGTGTTTAATATTAAAGATTTTAAGGTCATTTTTTCCTAAGAAACAGACTGCCACTTTGCTACCTTATAACTTACTGCTAAAATTGAAAATCCAGGAGCCATATTTTAGCTGACTTAACGGCATTAAAGTGCTGTGTCACCTGGGAAAACCGAAAACTTGAGCTGTATTTGAAATAAAAATATAAGGTAGGCACAGCTTGAAACTTTAAAGGACAATCAATTGTCTCCAGTTTTTTTTTTTTAATTTTCAAGCTTACAGTAAAACTGAGAGAATAGTATATGAAGTAGCCATAGAAACTTCATTGAGATTTGTCATTGCTAATATTTTGTCACATTTGATTTCAATATTTTTTCTTTTGCTCAAGTATTTGTAAGTGAATCACAGCTCTCATGACATATAACCCTAAATATTTAACTGTACGTCACTGAAAAATAAGGCCAACTTCCCACTTTCTCCCATAATTTGCAATATACCTATATTATTATCACTTTTAAGAAAATTATAATAATTACAATTCCTTAATACCATCTAATAGTTAAGCCATATTCAAATTGTGAAAAATATATATTTTACAGCCATTTTGTTCAAGCCAGGGTCAAAACAAGGTCCAGTTATTGAATTTACTTGTTATACTTCAAGTCTTTTTTTCTAATTTATTTTTGAAGTTGCTTCATTGGACTTCTATAAAGTCCTTTTAAATATTCCTTAAAATAAGTGAGTGATTTTTTTGAAATCCAAAAGCAAAGAATGGCATTTGGAGTTGATATAAAATAAAAGATAACCCTCTGTCTTTTAATGATCTTTTAGACATCCTTTCCAATTGTCTAGTACAATGACTTGCCCACCTCTTACCATGGTCTCATCTTTTCCAGCCCATGTGTCAGAAGGAAAACAATGAAAAAAGTTAAACCTTAGAAATTCAGAGGTGAAAGCTCAGAAATGTTGGAGATCAACCAGCATAACCACCACCTTTTTTTTTTTTAATAAATTTATTTATTTAATTATTTACTTTTTGGCTGCATTTGGTCTTTGTTGCTGTGCACAAGCTTTCTCTAGCTTCAGCGAGTGGGGGCTACTCTTCATTGCAGTGCCCAGGCTTCTCATTGCGGTGGCTTCTCTTGTTGCGGAACACGGGCTCTAAGCGCACGGGCTTCAGTAGTTGTGGCACGCATGCTCAGTAGTTGTGGCTCACGGGCTCTAGAGTGCAGGCTCAGTAGTTGTGGCGCACGGGCCCAGCCACTCCACGGCATGTGGGATCTTCCTAGACCAGGGCTCTAACCCATGTCTCCTGCATTGGCAGGCAGGCTCTCAACCACTGTGCCACCACAGAAATCTAACCACCTCCTTTAACGCATTAGAAAACCAAGTTCTGAGGTGAAGTAAACTGCCCTCAGCCACAACTACATATTAGCAGAAAATGAAACTAGAACAAAAGTCCAATCCGTTTTCCAGTAACACCACCATAGAAGAAGATCATATTACCTGGCCTCTGTCCTTCTAAAAGATTACAGAACAAATGACTTTTCAGATCCTATGCTCTGGAACCAAAGTCAATAAGGCTATTACTGACATTCCAATTTGCATCAGTGACAGCACATTTTATCAAACAAGTCTTCAGTTTAACCCCAAAGACCCAGTTCAAATCTGTGGACGTGAGGTCAAAGGTTTGTACTGAGTCTTTCGTGCTTAGCTGAACGCCTGATTAAGCCATGTGCAGGACAGGATGGACAATGGCTCTCAGTAGAACCTTGCAAACTCAGCCAGTCACAGGCTTAAGGAGATCCAATGCAACAACATTTTCTCAGTCTGATTTTAAACCCAGCTTTTCTTTTGTCATTGAGGAAATATCTCTCCTCTTTCCATGTGTTTCTGCGGCTGTCCTGAACTGCCAGTCGTGACTTGCCTCCATCCGAAAGGAATTATAATCAGACTTGGGTAGTCATGGAACCCCAATCCCCTATTTACAGTGATTTACAGGGTGCATGTATGTGACCCAAGCACAGCACAGCCAAGCCAAACACTCATGCAATTCGATACATGGGAGTAAGCCTTCAAATATATATATGTATATCTCTCTTTCTTTTGGCTCATACCCTGTAAGGGCATGGATTTGACAACCTTTCCTGCCACATGGCGAGAACCTGAGGTCAATACTTAATGAAAAAGTGACCCATGCAGATCTGAGATGTAGAATGAGAGACCCCTGACAACACCACATGGGCCTACTTGGAATTCTGTTAGGTAAGCTAATAAATGCGCTTTTTGCTGTTGATAGATGCTGTTATATTTCTGTCATTTACATCCAAAAGAGTCTTTATGAGTACAAAGTTCTGATCTGCAGAGATCATGAAGCCCTGAGGTTTTCAGAACATCTAAAGATAGTGATTTGTACCTTGCCACACTATTTCTAATTTTGAAAGCAGAAGTTATACATGCACAGGGGTCCTCTACCCACTAGTGACCAATCAGAAATAAAATTTGTGTTTTTCCTTTTTTTAGAGAGAGAAGTGCCAGAGACTACATAGTTTAGACCAAGATTAAAAAAAAAAAAATCACCTTAGAGCCACAGATTGTAGCCTGATTTAGAAAGGTAGAAATATGGTACCTTGGATTTAGTTGAGAAGCTCCCTTAGAAGGGTATATCGTCTTGGCTACATCACTGAGAGTTGCCTCTTGAGAAAGGGGGGGTGTATGACAAATCTGGATGGTGTGGGGAAAGAGGTCAAGATCAGCTACTCCTCCCTTGGGTAGGTCACTGAGGAGGCGGAGGGATGGGAGACCAAGGCCCAGGAACTAGTAAACATCAGGACTGGATCTGACCCAGCCCCTGGGAACTAACTTGTACTTGGAAACTGTCTGTATCTGTATAACAGCAATTTCCGGTGTTATGAACCAGAAATGAACCACCTTTGGCCAACCTCACAACTGAAGAAGTGGAATGGCTGCAGTATTCTGGACTACCAATCACTGTTTCAAATGTGTAAGGTGGTCTTCAACAGTGAGAAGCAGGTCTTCAAGAGTGCATGGCCTCAAATGAAGCAAACACTGGGCTTCCTTTGCTTGATTCTGGGCGGAACTGCTGCAATATATTTAGTGCAAGTTTTTGTGTGCACACGGTTACGATCCCAAGGGAGGCAATTATAGTTTATAAACCAGAAGAGGGAAATAACAAATCATTTGTTCTTACCCATAGGCGGCAGATACCTATAAGGATCTATATATAGGGAAGACACCATACTGCTTCTACATTCCCATCACAATGGGTTAATTTTACGTAGAAGCTAAGTTGTGAAATTCTCTTGACAATTGCTTTACATATTCCTCTTCTCTTACCTAAGTTTCTGTCCCATAGCCTGTGTCCTTTTTAATTTAGCAGGTGCCTTTCACAATCTGTAACAGATTCTTATCGTCTAGTCTTATCCTTTTGTTATGCTACCTACCAGAAATGTTTATTAGGTTGCCCCAGTGAGCTCAATCTTTCTTCAGCCATCACTGTCAGGCTCCCTAACAGAGATTTCTGCTGTCACCCACTGGGATCTTGCTTCACCCTGTTTTCTGAATTTTCTGGAAACATTATTTTTGGTTTCAACATAGGCAATTAATCATGCACATTTATGACCTTCAATCTCCAAGAAGGCTTCAGGAAATACCAAATGAGAGACTTCGTGGACGAGTAGGCAAAATGTCAGCTCAGAGGTGGGGATACTTGATACTCCAGTATTTCTAGCTCTAAGACATATTGCCTGCATCTGTGTACAGAGACATTTAAGTGCTCTGCTTAGGGGGGATGGTAAGAAACAGAAGAAATTTTAGAACTCTTCTTTCCCCAGCCTACCTCCTCCAACTATCTTCAATCTTTTTAATCCCATCCCTCAGGATCGTTCCTTTGCCTCTTTACTATCTACTACAGCCTGAAAGCTGGCTCAGCCTAGAAATGTTATTGGGCAGAAAAATCTTAATAGGGTGGATGGTAATGGGTAGAAAGGTGGTTGGAAAATATATTGCTGGGGTGGGTTGGGGATAGGAGCTGAAATCTGGGAGGGGTTTCATTACTCTAGTAACAGAAACACAGAGGGAATGAGTGAGAAAAACCAAAATCATAATTCGTTATGAATTCACATTCTAACTTGGTCCAATAGTTGTCTCCAAAGTAACTGTATTACAGGATTTGACCTCATGATTCTATTTTTTTCTTTCATAAATTATGAAAGTAATGCCTGTTCCTTGTAACAAAATCAAGTAAAACAGAAGTCTAAAAGATGTAAAACCTCCCAAATCTGATTCTCTGGAAGAAAAAATGGTTTATAATTCAGTAATTTAAAAAAATCTTTAGACTTGCAAGTTTTTTCTTCATATACTTGCATCATTTTCAACGTATAATACACACATGCAAATGGTTCCTTTCTGAAAAAAAACCTGTTTTATTCTTTTGCATAAATGGGATAATAATAAACATACTCTTCAACATATTTCTTACTCTTATTCAAACATGGACACTATGATTGTTGGTTTTGAGGTATATAGATTTGAACTTTAATGGGTAACTCTCTGCAGATTATTATTTATGAAAGAGTCAATATTTAATTAATTTGTTCAAGAAGCAGTGAGTAAAAAGCCTGATATCTGTTCTTATGGGGATTAAGTTCTATTAGGAAAATAAAGCCAAAACAAATAAATATGTAAACTAGAAAAATATCAGACAGCAATAACTACTATTCAAATAATGAAAATAATGGTGCTGTGATAGAGTGACTGGGTAGCTACTTTAGATTTTTATGGCATCTCTTTAAAGTCTTATCCACCAGGAAAAATAAAGGGATGAGTTTTTTATTATAATTTTTGTACACTTAATTTCTCAGAATTCAAATATATCTTCCAAATGCTAATAGCCGGGGGTATAAATTCTAGCAGGCCAGTTATTTCTGAGTCAATAACTATGAGTTTGATTGACCTTGGCAGTGTTACAGGGCCATATTTTTACATGACTGAACTGTTCTTGAACACTTACTACAATGTACTAGGTACAAATTGTCTTTTATTCGGCACCAGGCATACGTGTCTTATCTTCCCACCAATTACCCCCCAACACCTATTCTTTTATTATTTTTATAAAAGAAAAACTATTATAAGATAAATAAAGAAAACCCATCCCCATTGGCCTTTTTCTTTCTTTCTTTCTTTCTTTCTTTCTTTTCTTCCTCTCTTTATGTTACGTTAGAGTTGAAATATTGCATTCATGGACTTCTGGTTTATTCTTTTTTCTTCTTTTTTGGTTTATTCTTAAGATGGATTTTATTTGTGAGTTTATCTCATTGTTTTGTGGTTCCAATATCTCATAGAATACCTCTTTTTATTTTCATCAGAGGAAGGACAAGAACTAAGAAAGAGGTGTGGTTCTATCAGCAATTCACCTAGGAAAAATTCCAATCTTTTTTCTGAACTGTTCTACAAAGAAATTGCAGTCATCACAAAAGAGACTGAAACTGCAGTCAATTCTTAACTATCAAAATATTTCCAAGAAAATATAATTTTTGAATAAAGGAGTAATACCCAGTCCCATGAAAGCAATCCTTCTTTTATCTCCATGTGGAAGCATAGTGTGGGAGGGCTCTTCCCAAGCTCCAAGATTCTGTGACCTCCCTTAACTCTAAATGTCTTACTTAAAGAGAGGAAGTTAATGGGTGAAAAGTACAGTTGTTTACTACAACAAAGAGCTTTTTTAAAAAACTCTCAACATCTTTTATCTTTTCTTCCTTGATATATTCCCATGATGATTTTTTCCCATCATTTAAAATAAAATTGTATGGGTAATTATAATTGTTGTGTAAAATGTTAATGTACTACATGGAAGTAATCTAAATGTGCCGTATTAGGAAAATGATTTAATCATTATGAAGTATTTCCTGTAATAACCATCTGAATGTGAAATGTTCATAATGTTTCTTTGCCATTTTCATATTTTCCTAGATTCAGGATAAGTATTTATCAAAATTAAACGGCATTGACAAGTTTTGGTCTCCACCAAATTGTGAGCTCCCTGAAAGGAGTCCATGTGCATCTCTGTGACTCCCTAGAATCTGTGTAATGGGTTTAGCAGTGATATCACAAAGATTATTTGTATTCTGAGCTCTTGTTAAGTGTTAAGCACTGTACTAAATGCCTTTTATTTTATTTTCTCTTATTTCACTTTTTTTTTTTTTTTTTTTTTTGGCACGGCTTATGGGTTCCCTGACCAAGGATTAAACCCAGGCTACTGCAGTGAAAGCACCAGGTCCTAACCACTGGACCACCAGGACATTTCCCTAAATGCCTCTGAAACACTAGCCTACTTCAATCATCAGAACAACCTTAAGAGTTTACGGATGAGAAAATTTAAGCTTGAGAGGTTAAATAACTTGCCCCAAGTCACACAGTCAATAAGTGTTACAGCCAGGAGCTAACTTGGGTCTGGGTGACTGCTATATTTTTGCTTTTAACTAGTATCTTGAACTGCTACTTAGAAATAAATATGACAAGGAGTTTTCTATAGAGTCTGGCAGAAAAACACGGAAGGTGTTGTTGGTGGTACTAGTATAAGCTTCATTATCATGATGCCAAAGAATATGAAAAAATTCCTGCCCTCAAGTACATTAAAATGTGGTAGGGAGTATTAGATAGTTACTAAATGACTGTCATGCAAGATAGAATAAGGAAAGTATCATAAGGCAAGTACAAATACATGTATTAGGGAGGTGGCCTACTGAACAATGGACAGAGTTTCAATGCTTAGGAGATGAAAGGATGTCACTCCAGGTGGACAGAACATCGTGAACAAAGGCAATGGGATTGGAACCTACAGGGTGTGTACAGTGATCAATGAGGAATTTAATGACTGGAGCGTGACGAGGTGTAGGAGAGCATGGAAAGAAAAGACTGGAAAGGTAGATTAATCTACTTAATTGTACTATCATCCAGTAGAACTTGAACTTTCTGGAACTTGTTGACAAGAGAGCTCATCAAAATACCATGATGAAATCTAAAATCATTTTGTCTACTGGACTTCCCTGATCTAGCAATTCTGCAACCTTGACTAAAGAAAATGAAGTCAATATGACTCACCAGCCCCATCCTGCTCTCCTCCAATATATTTTTCACACTAGAGTCTGTGTAAACCTCTTAAAATTCAAATCCGATTATGCTGCATTTTTCTTAACTAACTGGATGAGTTTCTCATTTCCCAAATTCACATGCTCACCTCTTCAGCCACCTGTCTTACAGGACTCCATCTTTAAGAGGTTCCAGCCAGGGCTTCCCTGGTGGTGCAGTGGTTGAGAGTCCGCCTGCTGATGCAGGGGACACGGGTTCGTGCCCTGGTCCGGGAAGATCCCACATGCCGCGGAGGCCGCTGAGACTGCGCGTCCGAGCCTGTGCTCCACAACGGGAGAGGCCACAACAGTAAAAAAAAAAAAAAAGAGATTCCAGCCATACCAAACTTCTCTCTGCTTCTGAGATGCGATTTCTTCTGGGCAGCATGCTTTTCCTTCACACCTCCATCCCTGTCTCTCAGGTCTTCTTCTGTGTTCCCGTGGTCTGCTTCGTAGACCCCACCCTGCAGAGCTCTCTTATGCCACTTGTTGCATACCTCTATTTGTGTACTTGCCGCAATATTTTGTTACGTTAAATTTCAGAGGTTTTTTTCTTATTTATTCTTACATTCCCAGTTCCTGAAGCAAAATAGTCACGCAGTAGGTATTCACTGAGTAAATGAATGGAGGGATGATGGATTGGCATTCCCCCGTGGACAGACTTAGTTTGCAAGTCATAGAACCGAGAAATTTCCTGTTGTTCTTAGATGGTGAGATTTTCAGCATCTATATGGATAGCTCAAGTCTCTTCTTCCTCTGTTCAATCTCTGAGATGGTTGTCAAGATAATTTCTCTGTATCCTTAATCCATCCAGGTGACCGTAATATGCTCCAACAATTAGAGCATTTGTTTTCTATCCTTTTTACTTCAAATATTCTCAAAGCTGCTTTCCCCACAGCTTGTGGATTTATAAAGGATTCTTTTTTGAAAAGTATACTTTCCTATCTCTTTACTGAAAGCCTGTGTCCCATCCCATTATGTTTTAAGATTATATTCCCTGCTCTGTTTTCTCCCAAGAATTACTGGAAATCACTCAAACTACTTTTCTTGGAAAGTACGATTGTAGTCCTTTTATAGGAATGAGTTTCCATTTCTTTTCAGAGTTCCATCCAAGCCAATATGTAGTTATCCTCAGAATGCAGTGCAGAAAACTTGGGGAAGCAGCTGTGCAATCCACTGTAACCAAACTGCATGCTATACACTCTATCATTTTATATATTATTTATATGCTCTGATCAAAAAGTGATTTTACACAACTAGTTTCATAATTGAAGTTAATGATTCTCAGTTAAGAATGACTTAATTCAATTCATTAAGAATTAAATTTGGTATAATCTCTTTACAAAGATATTTTCCTCACTAGTTAAAACTTTATCTTCATTAGATTTTATTCTCTAATAATGTTTCTCCCTGGCATTCAGGAAGTTCAGGAGGGTTTTGTTTTGTTTTTATTGAGGTGTAGTTGGTTTAGAATATTATATTATTTCAGATGTACCACACAGCGATTCAAAATTTTTATAGATTATACTCCATTTAAAGTTAGAAAATATTGGCTATATTACCTGTGCTTTACAATATAACCTTGTTGCTTATTTACTTTATACATAGTAGTTTGTACCTCTTAATCCCCTTTCCCTGTTTTGCCCGTCCCCACGTCTTTCTCTCCACTGGTAATCACTAGTTTGCTCTCTGTATCTGTGAGTCTGTTTCTTTTTTGTTATATTCAATAGTTCATTTTATTTTTTAGATTCCATGTATAAGTGATAACATACAGTATTTGTCTTTCTCTATCTGACATATTTCACTAAGCATAATACCCTCCAGGTCCATCCATGTTGCTACCAATGACAAATATTTTTTCCTTTCTATGGTTGAGTAGTATTCAGTTGTATATATATATACTACTTATTCTTTATCTATTCTTCTGTTGATGGACACTTAGATTGCCTCCGTATCTTGGTTACTGTGCTGCTATGAACATTGGGATGCATATATCTTTTCAAATGAGTGTTTTTGTTTTCTCTGAACATATGCCCAGGAGTGGAATTGCTGAATCATATGGTAGTTCTATTTTTAGTTTTTTGAGGCCCTTCCATACTGTTTTCCACAGTGGCTAAACCAATTTACACTCCCACCAACAGTGTACAAGGGTTCCCTTTTCTCCATATCCTTGCCAACATTTGTTATTTGTGGTCTTTTTGATGATAGCCATTCTGACAAGTGTGAGGTGATATCTCATTGTGATTTTGATTTGCAAAAAAAAACTATTATTAGTGATGCTGAGCATCTTTTCATGTGCCATCTGTATGTCTTCTTTGGAAAAAAGTCTATTCAGGTCTTCTGCCCATTTTTAAATCAGGTTGTTTGTTTTTTGATGAGTTTTAAGAGCTATTTATGTATTTTGGATATTAACCCCTTATAAGCCATGTAATTTTCAAATATTTTCTCCCGTTCAGTAGGTTATCTTTTCATTTTGTCAATGGTTTCCTTTGCTGTGCAAAAGCTTTTAAGTTTAATTAGGTCTCATTTGTTTATTTTTGCTTTTGTTTCCTCTGCCTTAGGAGACAGATCTAAAAAATGTTGCTATGATTTATATCAAAGGATGTTCTGCTTATGTTTTCTTCTAGGAGTTTTATGATTTCCAGTCTTACATTTAGGCCTTTAAACCATTTTGAGTTTATTTTTGTATATGGTGTGAGAAAGTGTTCTAACTTCATTTTTTTATGTGTAGCTGTCCAGTTTTTCTAGAACCACTTATTGAAGAGACATTGTATATTCTTGCTTACTTTGTCATAGATTAATTGACCATAAATGTGTGTGTTTATTTCTGGGTTCTACATTCTGTTCCACTGATCTATGTGCCTGTTTTTGTGCCAGTATCATAATACTTTGATTACTATAGCTTTGTAGGATAGTCTGAAATCATAGAGCATGATTTCTCCAGCTCTGTTCTTCTTTCTCAAGATTGTTTTGGCTATTCAGGGTATTTTGTATTTGCATACAAATTTTAAAAAACTTTGTTCTAGTTCTGTGAAAACTGCCATTGATACTTTAATAGGGATTGCATTGAATCTGTAGATTGCCTTGGGTAGTATAATCATTTACAATTTACATTAACAATATTAATTCTTCCACTTCATGGACACAATGTGTCTTTCTGTTTATGTCATCTTCAGTTTCTTTCATCAGTGTCTTATAGTTTTATGAGTACAGGTCTTTTGCCGCCCTAGGTAGTTTATTCCTAGGTATTTTATTCTTTTTGATGCAACTATAAATAGGATTTTTTCCTTATTTTCTCTTTCTCATAGTTCATTGCTAATGTATAGAAATACAAGAGATTTCTGTGTATTAATTTTTATTCTGCAACTTTACCAAATTCATTGGTAAGCTCTGGTCGTTTTTTGGTGGCATCTTCAGGATTTTCTATTGATAATATCACATCATCTGCAAACAGTGATGGTTTTACTTCTTCCTTTCCAATTTGGATTCCTTTTATTTCTTTTTCTTGCTTGATTACTGTGCTGGGACTCCCGATACTATGTTGAATAAAAGTGGCAAAAATGGGCATCCTTGACTTCTTCCTGATCTTAGAGGAAATGCTTTCAACTTTTCACCATTGAGTATGATGTTACTGTGGGTTTGTCATATGTGACCTTTATTATCTTGAGGTATGCTCCCTTTATGTCTACATTCTGGAGAGATTTTATCATAAATGGGTGTTAAATTTTGTCGAAAACTTTTCTGCATCTACTGAGAAGATCATATGGTTTATTCTTCAATTTGTGATGTGGTGTATCACACTGATTGATTTACAGATATTGAAAAATACTTGCATCCCTGGGATAAATCCCACTTGATCATGGTGTATGATCCTTTTAATGTATTTTTAGATTTTGTTTGCTAACATATTTTGTTGAAGATTTGTGTATCTACGTTCATCAGTGATATTGGCCTGTAATTTTTTGTGTGTGTGATAGCTTTGTCTGGTTTTGGTATCAGGGTGATGCTGGCCTCATAGAATGAATTCAGAAGTGTTCCATCCTCTGCAATTTTTTGGAATAGTTTCAGAAGCATAAGTGTTAAATCTTCTCTAAATGTTTGATAGAATTCACTTGTGGAGCCATCTGGTCCTGGACTTCTGTGTTGGGAGTTTTAAAATTACTAATTCAATTTCATTACTGGTATTCAGTCTGTTCATATTTTATATTTCTTCCTGGTTCAGTCTTGGGAGGTTGTACCTTTCTAAGAATTTGTCCATTTGTTCTAGGTTGTCCATTTTATTGGCATATAGCTGTTCATAGTAGTCTCTTATGATCCTTTGTATTTCTGTGGTGTCAGTTTTAACTTTTGCTTTTTCATTTCTGATCTTATTTTTTTTGTGGTGAGTCTGGCTAAAGGCTTATCAATTTTATTTACCTTTTCAAAGAATCAGCTTTTAGTTTCATTGATCTTTTCTTTTTTGTTGTTGTTGTTTCTATTTCATTTATTTCTACTCTGATCTTTATGATTTCTTTCTACTAACTTTGGGTTTTGTTTGTTCTTCTCTTTCTAGTTCTTTTAGGTGTAATGTTAGGTTGTTTATTTGAGATTTTTCTTGTTTCCTAAGGTAAACTTATACAGCTATAAACTTCCCTCTTCAAACTGCTTTTGCTGAATCACATCGATTTTGGATCATTGTGTTTTTGTTTTCATTTGTTTCCAAATATTTTTTTTTTTTTATTTCTTCAGTGATCTGTTGTTTGTTTAGCAGCATACTGTTTAGCATATTGTGTTTTTTGAAGTTTTTTTTCTTGTAGGTGATTTCCAGCCTCATGGTGTTTTTGCCAGAAAAGATACTAGATGTGTTTTCAATTTTCTTAAATTTACTGAGGCTTGTTTTGTGGTCTAGCATGTTCCATGTGCATTTGAAAAGAATGTGTATTCTGCTGTTTTTGGAAGGAATGTGCTATATATTTCTATTAAGTCTATCTGGCCTAAGGTGTCATTTAAGCCAGTGTTTCCTTATTAATTTTTCTGTCTGGATGATCTGTCCATTGATGTAATGGGATATTAAATTCCCCTATTATTATTGTGTTACTGTTCTTATGTGGGCCATGTGGGTCCTTCAGTTGTGTTGGGCTAACTACAGCAGGTGGTCTGACAAGTGGGGCTGGCCTCGAGTTTGGTTGGTTGCCAAGCCCTGCCTTGTGTGGAGGCTGCTGGCCACTGGTTGGTGGGGCAGGGTCATGAGGGCTCCCTGGGGCTAGTGCTGGCTCACTGGTAGGCAGAGTTGGGGTCCAGAAGATTCTGGATCTGGTACCTGCTTACCAGTGGGTGAAGCCGGGTCCTGAGGATCGTGCTGGCACATTGGCTGGCAGAGCTAGGTCTTGGAGTCTGGCTACAGGGCCCAGGGATCTCAGAGGTGGTATTGGATTGCTAGTGGTTTGGGGTAGTTCCTGAACAGCTAGCTATGGGGGTCCTTGTTGCCCTGAAGCTTGTGTTAGCCTGCTGGTGACCAAGGCTGTGGACCAGCTGGATGCTGGCCTGCTGGTGGTTGCGATGGGTGCAGTCATTGCAGGCTGTGGGGCTGTGGTTGTCCTCGGGCTGGTGATAGGTGAGGCTGGTACTGAAGCTAGATCAGGCTTGGTAGGCATGGCCAGGGCCCAGGGCATATGGGGCCAGGTCCTGGGCTCTCTGGAGGGCAGGGCCATGGCCAAGGGTGACTGTGGGCTCAGGGGATCTTAAGACAGTCTGTCTGCTCATTGGGAGGGCTATGTCCCAGCCTAGTTAATTGCTTGGCCTGAGGTATCCCAGTCCTGGTGCCTACAGGCTCGTGGGCAGGGATGGGACTTTGTCCTGAGGCTAATAGGCTAGAGGGATGATTTTGAAATGGTGCTTGCCAGCACCAGAGTCCACATGGTAGAATGAGTTCCCCACCAGTGTCTAGGCCCCCAGGGTGAGCTCCAGATGCCTTCTATCCCTCCAGGAGACACTCCAAGATCAACAGGTGGGTCTGACCCAGGCTCCTTTCAAATTACTTCTTCTATTCTGGGTCCCAGAGTGTGTAAGATTTTGTGTGCGCCCTTTATGAGTGGAATCTCTCTTTCCCCCAGCCCTCTGGGTCTCCCAAAAGTAAGCCCTGCTGGCCTTCAAAACCAAACATTCTGGGGCTCATCTTCCTGGCACAGGACCCCCAGGCTGGGGAGCCCGATGTGGGGTTCAGACCAGTCGCTTCTTGGGGAGAACCTGTGCAATGGTAATTATTCTCCCATCTATGTGTTGCCCATTGAGGGTTTGGGGTCTTGACTATACCACAACTCTGCCCCTCTTACCCATCTCATTGTGGTTTCTTCTTTATCTCTTTAGTTGTAGAAGACCTTTTCTGGTAGGTTCTGGCCTTTTTCATCAATAGTTGTTCTGTAAATAGTTGTAATTTTGGTGTGCCTATGAGAGAAGGTAAGCTAAGTGTCTTTCTACTTCAGTGTCTTGGGAACTCAATCAATTCCAATTGTTTTTAAACTCATATTAATGTATATCTGTAATAGGGAAGCAAGCTGCTGGTCCCTGGTCCTCTTGGGGACCAGGAAATTGGTGAGTTGGGGAAGAGCCCCAGATCTAAGTGCTTAAGTTTTATTTAAGTGACTAAGTATTTATTTAAACTGAATAGACTACTTAAATCATACAGATATACCCTGTCATCCAGACTTTATTTTATATCATTTAAATAATAAAATCTGCCAACATCTGACTGAGATTAGGGTTCTGGAAAAATTATGAAAATAGGTTGAAGCATGGAGATGATAAGGTAATTGTAGAGAACAGGCCACTTCAGAGGAGTGAGGGTGAGTGGGCTTCAGAGGAATGTCTTAAGACATGGAGAGTCAGCAGTCTCTCTGATGCAACTATCATCTTCTAGTATGAGGGTCATCTGAAGGCAAGGCAGGATGGGTGGTGATTCTCAAAGTCCAATAGTTGAGTTTGGGACACAGGGTCCTGTAGCTATAACAGCCTGTGAATTGTTCAGCAACATTCAGAGTGACTCATCAGTCATGCTTCTCTTAAGTAACTTGTTTATTCTTGAGGCCAATTTTACTTGTTCTGAAGAAAGAAAAGATTAACATCTTAAGAACCTAGTGCTAGGATTCATGAGGACATAATCAACTCAGAGATATTCTGAGTCCACATTTGTGTTCTATAATTGTAGAAGATGCATATCAGCAAAATACCTGAATATTAATAGCAACTATGGAGCTCCTTCTTATGCATGTACGTAGGTAGATATGTCTGTATCCATTAAATGCTTAGTTCCCTACCTATCAAGTCTAACCTTCTTATTTAGAGACTGTGTAGCTCAGCCTTGCAGGTACGGATCTTTTTGTGGCCAACTCACTTTATCTGACAATTTACAAAGAATATACAGGCCCTCTTCCTTGATGAGTACTGTGCCTGATGTTAGGTGCTAAATGATTAATTATCTCTTCTAAACAGAATTATTTTTCCTACAGATATATCTCAATTAACAAGAGAATACTTCCAACAATAGTAACATAAAGACTTTGTTACATAACTAAAAAATAAACCTAAGCATGATTGTAAATAAAAATATTTATTGAGTGCCTCTCTGTGTCAGGCACTCTACAGATGTTATTTTGAATTCTTATATCCACACGGCAATATTGATATTATGATTTTCAACTTATAAATGGAGAACCAGGGATTCAGTGAAACTGAACAACTTGTCCAAATCACCCAACTAACTATTAATTGGCTAAATTCTGGTTGGTCCCCAAGTGTGTCAAATTTCAAAACTCCTATTCTTTTCTAGACCATTCTTGTCTGCCTTCTTCCCTGGACCTTGACAGAGTAATAATCTTCCCTTTTCTCCTCAGATCAGGAGGGAACCTGATCCCCAAGAACCTTGGTTAAAATGGAGGATGCTTCTCCTCCTTTCTGTAGATCCTCCCATCAAGTGACATAGATGTCATATGACTATTGCTCAGACATTACTTCCCTCCGTTGTACTCTCTAAGTTGATTTAACTATAGAAGCAGTGGGTATGTTGGCTCTAGTTCAACAGGCCCAAGGCCATCCAAGATTCACCTAGAGGTGAGTCTTATTTCCTCCTCTCCATCCATCCATCCATCCATCCATCTTCAATCAACAAAAATGTTATGCCAGACACTATGCAACATGCTAGAGAAGAAGCAGAGCTGAGTCTAGTAGAGGAGGGGAACATAAGTTTGTGCCATAATAGGGGCATATCTAAGGACTAGTAGAGGTACAAGGAGAAAAGGATCAATTCTGCTTTGTGGGTCAGGGAAAGATTTGCAGAAAAAATGCCTGATCTGACTCAGCAGCCGCCAAAGCACTGAAGAGTTAGGAACTTTCCCTCACCCAGACCAAATTTCCTCAAATGGCATTTTTTCCAGTGGATTTGTAAATTGAGTTATCACTGTGCTTTCTTGTCAGCACCTCATGGAGAGAGCACTGGTGGATGGCACTTTTCATCTCTGCGATACCATGGAGGATCTCTGTTATGTGGAAGTGCACATCTAGGGATTCATCATCACTCTGGGATACAGTGTTAACTCTTCAAAGTGCTCTGTAGTCTTTTGCATGGCATCCCGCATGTGTGCTTCAAGAACACAGTCATCACGTTTCCGAAGACTGATGCTCCCACACACGTGTGGTGACATGCCAAGCTCAAATTAAAATCAGTCTGTAGAATGATGGCTTGCCAGGACACAGTGGAAGCAGGCAAGCATTCTGGTGCTTTTTAAAGCAACAGGGCAGAGTAGAGTGTGAATCTAGGTGGAGTGGTTGAAAATAGTTGTATGCTTGGCCATTAGCAGCTGTGGCTGCAAATCAAGGACCGATCTCATCTAGGCAGTGTACACACGCCCCTCTAACATGCACCATTCTTATCTGGGCTGCACCTACACAGGCCTGATTGGTGACAGAATGATTAGCATTGTTTTCAAACATGAAACAAAGTTATGTATGTGAATTTGACAGTGAATATTCATAAAATGACTGGACAAGACCATATCCCAAGCTATTCATTCTTTTGAGTACTCTTTTACGTTATGCACAGGATATATTTTACATACGATATAAGAATGGTTTATATTTTCAGCACTGGTGTTTCAGGCATTATACTGTCACAATTCCTGTGGTCTATGCTTTACGGTCACTTTTTTCCTGATCGATCTCTATTGAATAGAGTCTAAAAATAAACTCAACTTTTAAGAAGTATTGCTCTATGCTTAGATTCCAGCATATTTAAATTAATGAACCTTCAAAAATGTAAAATTTTAAGAATGTATTTAATCCTGAAGCAATTTTGAAGTTTGATATTTCCATACTGTGGAAAACCACTGTGTAAAATGTGTTTGCCAACTGTTATTGAAACTATTTGCATTAATATCCTTTCAGAGGAGAAGTAGAATATGAAAGGCTAATATTAAGTTTTCAAACGATTTTACTGAGGATCTGATCATTATCACAGCTTCCAAAGAGTGGTCTGAAGTGAGGGTAGCCAGGCCTGAAAGAGCAAAAGAGACACTCTTGGGTTAAGAAATAGTAAAGCTGGTTCCTGTGTCCACTGACTCCCTGAGGGCAGGGGTCAAACCTCTTTTGTTCTTCAATGCACAGCCAACTCCCAGGATGGGTTTTGGCACAAAGCAAAGGCTTCATAGACATTTGTCAAAAGGGCATGTGAGCTAATAGTACATTCAGAAGTCAACCAATGGCCAGAGAAATAGGATCAGTCCGTGTCTGGGGCAAGTACAGTGGAAATGCATAGACCTTAGGGTCAGGATGACCTCTCTGAACTTCAGTTCCTTTATCTCTAAACCAAGCATGGTACCTTCTTCATAGGGGTGCTATGAGATCAAGCACAATAGACACATAAAAATTTCTAGAATAATGCTTGACTCCTAGTAACTTGTTCTTTAAATGCTGATAGTCTCCATGCCTGTCCAGCAATAGATATATTTCCCAAACCTTAGGCTACATTTTGTATATTCTTTTTATGTCCTGTTTTGGAAAATACATTGAGTGGGACATCAGACTTAGATATTGGCCCCAGCCTAATCACTTAACCTCTGGGCTTTGGTTTTCTCCTCAGTAAAATGAGGGGGTTGGACTCATTCTCTTGACCCCTTCTATCTCCAGAGCTTAGCTTTCAAGTCTCCTAATTTTCAGTTAATTCTCATAAGTTAAACACTTAGAATTATCTAAACTAATAAATACTAAGCACAGGCTTGAGACACCCACTAGTATTTCTATTGTTATCTTCCCACCTTGTTTTAGGTATCTTTTCTATAATTCTGTGAATTTTCCTTATTTTATTTTATTTTTTTTTGTGGTACATGGGCCTCTCACTGTTGTGGCCTCTCCCATTGCGGAGCACAGGCTCCAGACGTGCAGGCTCAGTGGCCATGGCTCGCGGGCCCAGCCACTCTGCAGCATGTGGCATCTTCCCGGACTGGGACATGAACCCATGTCCCCTGCATCGGCAGGTGGACTCTCAACCACTGCGCCATCAGGGAAGCCTTCCTTACATTTTTTAAGTATCAACTACATACAGGGTAAATTTTATTAGAGTGATTAAGATTTGGATTCTGTTTTCTCAAATGCCTTAGCCAGCTGAGAGTTAATATAAGTGAGGCAGATAATCTACGAGTTAATTAATCTCTATGTGTCAGAAAGTAATTCAGTATCTTCTAAGGTCTTATTTTCACTTTAGGGCTATTATTAAATATTGTATTATAACATTGTGAACACGGTGGGAATAGGTAAGTTTGGGTTAATAAAGTGTATTTTCCAATAGAACTCTGAGCAGACAAATGCTCACTGTAGCGAGCGGAAAATTATAATTGCATGGTAAAACAACAAGAAAAAATCAGATGATTTATTTTATGACCTAGATATTTTATTTTTTTCCTTAAAGGTTACATATGCACATTTATGACCATCTTGAACTTCTTCAAGTCTTTTTGAAAGAGCGGTTCTTAAGTGTAGAAAATATTTAAAATTCTTCAGCCTCATCATGGTTCTGAGTTACTGGAATTTGTGTTCAGAGAGGGTTGTCAGTCTTCACTCATTAGAAATGCAATGAGAAAAATAAAGCTTCTATTATTAATTCATGGACAGTAAGAGAATTAAATTCTTTTTATGTATTCCTTCTATCTAGTAATGTTTTATTTCTAAGATTAAGTGTGTGACATTGTATGAAAAAGATTGCTGCACATGATGATTTTAGAAAACTAAATGACTAAAAAAACTTTAAGACTAAAGTTAGTTTTGATAGAATCCATTTTTTTCCCTCTTGGACAGCCTACAAAAAGAGATTTTACCCAAGACAAATATCTCCATATTTTTAAAATAGAATATTTTCTTTCTTACCTAGGAACCGAGCTTACAGATAAAAAGAGCATAGTTGATATAAGATAGAGTGACAAATTATCTGTATATAGTCCATTGAGCACAATCCATGTGGTTTCGGTTGGAAAAGTCCTTTTCAAATATAGACTAAAATTATGGTTACTTGATTGAAAGCTTTTTCCCCATTTGACACCAGTTTCAAAGCTTATATATTTTGTTTAATTCCTTCACTAGATATTACATAGTGTCTAGAAGATGCAGCTATTAAGTATGGTCCTCTAATTAGGACTCTTAAAGGCAACACATTTTAGCAATTCTCATCTAGAAATCAGTATTAGAAAAAGGCAACAGAATCATCTAGCAAGTTTCATTTCTTGGATTTTCTTTTGCGTTTTGAATATTTCAAAGTTAAAACAGTTTTTGATTGCTTCCTGGAATGAATTTTTGACCTATAATCAAACACAGACATCCACGCTTCGTGGTACTGTAGGTGACCCAAAATGACAGTTATTTTTAAATGATTGTGACCTGAAATCATCAGTCTGAATCCATGAATTTTCTCAGGAGTTGGGAGGGGAAACATTGCACTTATACGGGATTGTGGTTTTCCATTTGGGTGGTGTTATTTGAAAATCATTATGGAATTAAGGGACTCAAGTATTTTTGTGGTTCACTGTGGTGTTCCATATCAATATTTCTTCTCTTCAAGATACACTTTAAATAAACTTTCACAAAAATGCTTTCTAGAGATAATTTGTAAATGTTTAATTTTCACCTTCTGCATAATAATGTGTTGTGTTCCTGCCCAGAATTTGAATTTTCCTAAAATTCTGATCCACTGTCATTTCTTTTTAAATTATGAATTGAAAGTAATTCAAATGCTGGAGAAAAATTATAGTGCTTCTATTTTAATTTAGGTACTAAAGACTTAATCTTCTGTAACAAGGTTTGCAGAACTTGTCCATGATTTTATTCATTTGTTCATTCAGGTCTTGGAGAAACCAGACTGACATATATGCCCATGTAATTGCTGTTCATCTCTTTTAATGAGGTGGTGAATATTATATTTTAGTTTCTCATTTCTATCTCAGTGATTTAGAGTTTGGAAAAGATGACTTTAGTCATCATATTAAAAAATGATCATTCTCTTTATTGAGATGAACTTTGAGGTCAAGAGAGCTAAGGTGACTCCCAAAAGTAGCATTCAGCTAAAGAGTTAACTCTAAATAGAGACATATTACTGGAACTTTTAAAATACTATTATCAGGAATCCAGATATGCCCTAGATAATCTTGGTTTCTAATCATCTTCGGGGGATATATTTTCTTCTTAAACTTGGAGCTTCCCTAACCTCATTTTCCCCTGTTAAAAAAAAAAGAAAGAAAAGAAAAAGAAAACAGAAGCTCAAAAAGGTGAAGTAAAGTAGTTTGACCAATGTCAAACAACTAGTAGATGACAGAGCAAGAAAATAACTCTTTTCTCCTGAGCACAGTAAAATTTCATCAATGCATAAGCCCAAGATTTAGAGCTTGGAACCTGGAGACCAGAGAAGAGATTTTCTACAATTTATTTTTTGATAGAGAAAGAAGCCAGGAATGACCATCAGAAAAGTTTCTTAAGTCAAATTCTCCCTTGTTCTCAGTTGTAATACCTAGCCCAGGGGTCTGGCCCATCCCAGAATTTTTTCCTTCAAGGATGACTCATTTTGTCTTGACTAGCAGAAAATAATGGTGTCTTTGTTCTAGCCAAGTTGCTATGCAGACACAAAAAGGGGTACTGGAGTAAAATGGGAAGTCTCAAAAGAAGAGAGAATATTATTTGCTAGGTCACTTGTGATAAGTGTATCTTCTAAATCCCAAACTGAAATGATCTAGATTGACATGATATTTTTTGAGAAGGGAAATCTTTTATATGAACAGCCTCCAAAAAGTATAACAATTACATCAGTTTAGCTAACTATTTGACTGATGAAAATAATGAAATATCAATAAAGTTGAGGCTGTCCTGAAAAGTACAGAATGTACAGTCACCATAAGCGTAAGGGACGATACTAAATGGAAGTAACATGGAGACGTGTTACTCACAGTGCAGTCCTTGGACTGGCAGTGTTGCTTAGGAGCTTGTTAAAAAACACGGAATCTCAGGCTACAATCCAGATTTACAGAATCAGCATGTGCATTTTTTTTTTTTTTTTTTTTTTTTTTTTTTGCGGTATGCGGGCCTCTCACTGTTGTGGCTTCTTCTGTTGCGGAGCACAGGCTCCGTACACGCAGGTTCAGTGGCCATGGCTCATGGGCCCAGCCGCTCCGCGGCATGTGGGATCTTCCCGGACCGGGGCACGAACCTGTGTCCCCTGCATCGGCAGGCGGACTCTCAACCACTGCGCCACCAGGGAAGCCCAGCATGTGCATTTTAACATGATCCCCAGGCGGTTTATAAGCACATTAGAGTTTGAGGAGCATTGATTTAGAACACCAAGAGAAAGGCTGTCTAAGGGAGCCTACAGGGTAGTCATCAGAGGAGGAGAGATGGTCCTACCCTTTTATTTTTCTAGTTCCTTTTTACTCATAATTTTTCAGTCTTCAAGATAGGAGCCCCTTGGGTAGCTGTTCCTGTGACTCATAACATTCATGAAACATTGAAAGTACTGTGTTCTTCAGAGTAGTGTCTCCTGCTCCATCTCTTGATTTTAAATGGTTATTTTATTCCAATTCTCTTGACAACCAAGTGAAGCAGAAAACCACACACACGTTTTACTTTTCTCAAGATTTCTTACCATCAAAAATGTCACTGCAGTCAGTTCTTGATTAAAAAGTACTAAGGAGTACAGAATGGCATTGAGAGGTTCATAAAAAAATCTTTTAGTCATGATTTTAACCATTCAGGTCACCCTAATCTCTTTCTGCCTTTATAAGGGTTTGTTAATAATTAATAAAATTCACAGATTTTTTTTTTACTTTTGCCTTCTCTCTCTTCTACTATTTACATGTCTAATCCATTTGCTGAAAGATGATGGAACTAATAATGATTAGGAGGATAAGCTGGAATATAAAAGATCCCAGGGCTGGTTAATTGAGAAGAGTTGTTAAATTATTATTGCCACTAATATTTATTGAGTTCACTGTGCAGGCACTGTGCTGAGGGCTGAGTATTTATTACTGGACTTAAGCTGCATCTTCCTGATTCCACTCAAGACTCACCACAGACTGACATTGGTTCCAATAGGTGGACTGTTGGACAATGCCAGGTTTTCTTTCAGTTCAATAACTTACTATCTAAGGATTTATTTCTTTAGCATCTGTATATCCTTCTACATCTTGAAAACCATGCATTTTTTTCCTAACAGTAAGGGATGCAGATTAATAGCTAATCAAATCCCACGATTAAAAATTTGACATAAAAACTTACTGTGCTATAAACATACATTTTAATTACCTGTCTCATTGCCTTTTACAACAGAGACTTGAGAGCATACATACATATTCTGGAATAAGTATTGGTCTTTGAAAAGTGCAAAATCTGTAATTAACGTTGAATATTTTGATTGTACAGAAACGTGAACTATAATTCTTCTTCTGGAACTCAAAGTCAATGTTCTGTTCTATAAAAAAAGTCAGAAATTTTTTTATATATTCTTTTATTTAGAAAAAAGTTTAAAATGTTTGAAATTCGAAAACTTTTAACACATATGCAAATTAAGAGCATTTGAAAACTAATTTTAAGTGGTGGCATTAAGGTGTTAGCTGTAAACCAGATTTATTGTTATTTAGCAATCTTTTTGTTTGATTATTAAAAATATTTCCATTTTCTTCTCATGAGCTAGATTTAAAAACAAATAAAATCAGCTAATGTGTACTGTAGATAGACTATATTTTAAAACAATTTTTAAATAATTTATCACCTTGGTATCCTGAAAATAAATTCCAGTTTCGTATATATTACATATAATCCAGGAACTGTGAATCATAAAATTTACTACAAAGTTCCACAGCCACTATCTCCTTTGCTCTTTACTACCAATGAGCCTGAACTAGGTGCCTGGAACTGTCTCAGTTTTAGGACTAAAAGTTCCACATCCTGGAAAGTTCCACGATCCCAGAAACATCTAGAAAACAGGCATCCTGTGTCAACTCTGTGTAAAGTAACTCATGGAAGCCTCCTCCTCTTACTCATTTTCCATCTCCTGAACAACCGTATACCAGAGTTCATACCTTGCCTATGTTGGCATAGTGAGCTTTGATTGCTGGCCCCTGAAGAGCTCCAACTCCTCGTAACTTATTCTTACCTGTTCCTTCTCTGCTACCACAACCTGCTTCAACCCTACCCAGTGGTGTTCCCTGCTTCTACCACCCCATGATTTTTCTTCATTCTATGCAATGAGATCAACAAATAACCCAACCAAACAGCACGTCTGTGAGCTATCACATGAAATTGTTCTGCCAGAGATGTAATGAGTCAAGGTTAGAGCTGATTCCCTCCCATCCCAAAAAAATACTTTTCTCATTTTTAATGTAATTAATTACTAGAGACAATGTTTATATCCCTCCAAAATTCGTATGTTGAAATCTTAACACCTAATGTGATTGTGCCAGGAGGTGGGGCTTTGGGGAAATGATTAGGTCATGAGACTGGAGACCTCATTAGGGGGCTTAGTACTCTTCTTATAAAACAGATCCCAGAGAGCACCCTTCCCCTTCTGCCATGTGAGAACACAGTGAGAAGATGGTCCTCTATGAATAAGGAAGCAGACTCTCACCAGACACAGAATCTGATGGCACCTTGATCTTGGACTTCTCAGCCTCCTGAACTTGAAAAATAGATTTCTGTTGTTTATAAGCCACCCAGTATATGATAATCTGTTTATAGCAGCCTGAGTGACTTAAGACACTAAGTAATAAAATACAGATTTTTATGCACAGAGGAGATTGTCTGCCCCTCACTTTTCAGGAATGCATGCATTCTCTATATAAAGACATACCAGTACTTATTCTTTAAAAAGAACAGACATGGGGCTTCCCTGGTGTTGCAGTGGTTGAGAGTCCACCTGCTGATGCAGGGGACACGGGTTTGTGCCCCGGTCCGGGAAGATCCCACATGCCACGGAGTGGCTGGGCCCGTGAGCCACGGCCGCTGAGCCTGTGCGTCCGGAGCCTGTGCTCTGCAACGGGAGAGGCCACAACAGTGAGAGGCCCGCGTACAGCAAAAGAAAAAAAAAAAAGAACAGACATGCAAGACAGGGTTAATCATTGCCTTTTCAAGTTACTTAGGGTGCTGAGTCCTCTCATAGGTTAGGATAATTGTAATCACCATTTATTTGGTGCCTGTGTATTCTGGTCACATTAGGTTTGTTATTCACATGAACACACTTTGTCCTCATGTTAAGTCAGCCAGTAGGTATTATGACATTCATTTCATAGATGAGGAAAATGAAACTCAAAAATTTGAAGTAACTTTCCCAACTTTCCAGGAAAGTGGGAGAGCCAGAATGTGATGACATGTCTGCACAAAACTCTTGGGTGTGTCTATGATGGGGAAAGCCAAGGGAGGGCAATTTATATAACATGTGCCATTTGACCAAATTATCCTGTTAAATAGTCTTGAAAAGCCTATTGAAAGTGTTGATTGATCTGTTGAAAAGCATTATACCTGGGGAGAACAATCAGCCAAGTAAACAAGATGTTCTGATGAACAATTGCCCTCACACATAATGATTATTCTTATTTTGAAAGGCAGGTGATGATAATTCTGTAAGAAACCTCATAGTGGTTTATTTTAAATTAACCTCCTCCTGTTTCCTATTTGGAAAACGATATCCTTATTTATCATTCTGGAGCTGTTTGCAGGCCTCTCCTTCTAATGTTTATTACCAGGAATTGTTGTGTGATGGCTGATTGCCCCAAATCAAGGATGGCAAGATAACCTTGCCTTCAGTTAAAACCACTTGGGGGATTGACAGAAGTCAGTACGATAAACCAAAAAGCTAACACCTCATGTATAAATCGTGGCACCATATAGAAGTTCAGTTTGTCTTATTTAAACATAATAAAAATATACTCATTTGTAAAACTCCTAATTACATTAGTGGGAAGGGACCTAGCAAAAGCATTTTTAAAACATGGAACTGCTTTTGTTAACCTAAATTCACTTAGATCTTGGGTAAAATTTTTAATAATTTACTAATTTTACCTATTAGCTGCATTGTAAACCATTACACAAACAGCACCTATTCTTAAGATATCATAAATTGCCAAATGTTTGAACTTGAAAATACATAACCTAGTCCAGCCTGCTTATAGAAACTGAATACAGAGACATTAAGTAGGTATTAATTGTCAGTGTTTGGGCGTTGACTGAGGCATTTTACTCCCAGGCAAATCTTCATTCTAGAAAACCACACTGTAACTCTGAAATGGCAAAATCATCATTTTTACTTAGGTAAAACTTGGTGTCGGTTGGGATAATATTTCATGACAGTGACACATATAATTGTCTTTCCAATAAGTTAGGAAGATCCTTGAAACTAGGAACTGTGTCATATACAGTTTTGACTCCCTACAGTGATTATTTCATTTCAGTGGTGCTTTGCTTATTGTTGATTTGTGAATTTTATCCAACCCCTCCTATGCACATTATCACAGCTAACATTGAAAGGGAATATTAGTCCATGAATGACTTTTTTCTTTCATTAGTCCATAAAAAATATACTCCTACATACACTGGAAATCTAACCTATTTTTTGTTTTATCTGATATCAAACTAGTATTTTGTGATCCTTCACTGAAAAAAAAAAAGTTCTCCACTAGTCCTTATATATAGGGTTAAAAACATTTTAAGTTGACTTAATTCTTTGGTTGCTTGAACGTCAACATGATACATGTCCTGGGATACTTTTCCAAAGTATTTTGCAGCCATGACCATAAAATCACTTAAATACGATGGTCTTAAATGAAAAAAAAAACAACAACATTATTTTCCCCCTTCAGTGGACTATGGAGAGGAACAGAATCCTAAACTATCTACTAATACTTGTTCTTAAATAGTTTATGGACTTTCGGGTTAGCACGTTCCCGAAGCAAATGGAATTGGGAAAGGGATGACTTGACACTTTAGCTGTTACTACCCTCCTGTCAGCTGTCCCTGCAGCCTGAAGTGTCCCAGCAAACAAGAGCCACTCTTTGCTGAAGTCTAGTCACAAACAAGAGCCACTCCAGCCTGGGTGAGGAGGACAGGAAAAGATTGTGTTACTCGGTGACAGCTGAATCTTTCCAAGAGAATTAGCTACCTAATTCCTCTAATGAAAATGGACCTTAGGAAGAACTACAATCCTGCAGGCTGTGGAACTAAAACCACATTCTTAGAAAAATAGACAAAATGAAAAGGCAGAGGACTATGTACCAGATGAAGGAACATGATAAAACCCCATAAAAACAATTAAATGAAGTGGAGATAGGCAACCTTCCAGAAAAAGAATTCAGAATAATGATAATGAAAATGATCCATTCTCCTCAGAAAAGGAATGGAGACAAAGATAGAGAAGATACAAGACATGTTTAATAAAGACCTAGAAGAATTAAAGAACAAACACCTAGAAGAATTAAAGAACAAACAAACAGAGATGAACAATACAATAACTGAAATGAAAAATATACTAGAAGGAATCAATAGCAGAATAACTGATGTACAAGAATGGATAAGTGACCTGGAAGACAGAATGGTGGAATTCACTGCCATGGAACAGTATAAAGAAAAAAGAATGAAAAGAAATGAAGACAGTCTAAGAGACTTCTGGGACAACATTAAACACATCAACATTTGCATTATAGGGGTCCTAGAAGGAGAAGAGAGAGAGAAAGGACCCAAGAAAATATCTGAAGACATTAGATTATAGTCAAAAACTTCCCTAACATGGGAAAGGAAATAGCCACCCAAGTCCAGGAAGTGCAGAGTCCCAGGGAGGATAAACCCAAGGAGAAACATGCTGAGACATATAGTAATCAAATTGACAAAAATTAAAGACAAAGAAAAATTATTGAAAGCAACAAGGCAAAAATGACAAAAAATATACAAGGGAACTCCCATAAGGTGAACAGCTGATTTCTCAGCAGAAACTCTACAAACCAGAAGGGAGTGGTACGATATATTCAAAGTGATGAAAGGGAAGAACCTACAATGAAGATTACTCTACCCAGCAAGGATCTCACTCAGATTCAATGGAGAAATCAAAAGCTTTACAGACAAGTAAAAGCTAAGAGAATTCAGCACCACCAAACCAGCTTTACAACAAACGCTAAAGGAATTCTCTAAGTGGGAAATGCAAGGGGAGAAAAGGACCTATAAACACAAATCCAAAACAATTAAGAAAATAGTATTAGGAATATACATATCGATAATCACCTTAAATGTGAATGGATTAAAGGCTCCAACCAAAAGACACAGGCTCGCTGAATGGCTACAAAAACAAGTCCCATGTATATTCTGTCTACAAGAGATGCACTTCAGACTTAGGGACACATACAGACTGAAAGTGAGGGGATGGAAACATATTCCATGCAAATGGAAATCAACAGAAAGCTGGAGTAGCAATACTCATATCAGATAAAATAGACTTTAAAATAAAGATGTTACAAGAGACAAGGAAGAACCAACATAATGATCGAGGGATCAATCCAAGAACAAGATATAATAATTATAAGTATATATGCACCCAACATAGGAGCACCTCAATATATAAGGCAAAAGCTAACAACTATAAAAGAGGAAATCGACAGTAACATAAAAATAGTGGGGGACTTTAACACCACACTTACACCAATGGACAGATCATCCAGACAGAAAACTAATAAGGAAACACAAGCTTTAAATGACACAATTACCAGAGAGATTTAATTGATATTTATAGGACATTCCATCCAAAACAGCAGATTACACTTTCTTCTCAAATGCATACAGAACATTCTCCAGGATAGATCACATCTTGGGTCACAAATCAAGCCTCAGTAAATTTGAGAAAACTGAAATCAAGTCAAGCATCTTTTCTGATCACAACACTATGAGACTAGAAATCAATTACAGGGAAAAAAATGTAAACAACACAAGCACATAGAGGCTAAACAATATGTTACTAAATAACCAAGAGATCACTGAAGAAATCAAAGAGGAAATTAAAAAATAGCTAAAGACAAATGACAATGAAAACAAATGATCCAAAACCTAGGGGGTGCAGCAAAAGCAGTTCTAAGAGGGAAGTTTATAGCAATACAATCCTACCTCAAGAAACAAGAAAAATCTCAAATAAACAATCCAACTTTACACCTAAAGGAATTAGAGAAAGAAAAACAAACAAAACCCAAAGCTAGTAAAAGGAAAGAAATCATAAAGATCAGAGAAGAAATAAATAAAAACAAAGAAAACAATAGCAAGGATCAATAAAACTCCAAGCTGGTTCTTTTTGAAGATAAAGAAAATTGATAAACCTTTAGCCAGACTCATCAGGAAAAAGAGGGAGACAACTCAAATCAATAAAATTAGATATGAAAAAGGAGACGTTACAACAGACACTACAGAAATACAAAGTATCGTAAGAGACTACTACAAGCAACTCTATGAAAATAAAATGGACAACCTGGAAGAAATGGACAAATTCTTAGAAAGGTATAACCTTCCAAGACTGAACCAGGAAGAAATAGAAAATATGAACGACAAATCACAAGTAATGAAATTGAAACTGATTAAAAATCTTCCAACAAACAGAAGTCCAGGACCAGATGGCTTCACAGGCAAATTCTATCAAACCTTTAAAGAAGAGCTAACACCCATCCTTCTCAAACTCTTTCAAAAAATTGCAGAGGAGGGAACACTCCCAAACTCATTCTACGAGGCCACCATCACCCTGATACCAAAACCAGACAAAGACTCTATAAAAAAAGGAAATTACAGACCAATATCACTGATGAATATAGATGCAAAAATCCTCAACAAAATACTAGCAAACAGAATCCAACGGTACATCAAAAGGGTCATACACCATGATCAAGTGTGGTTTATCCCAGGAATGCAAGAATTCTTCAATATACACAAATTAATCAATGTGATACACCATATTAACAAACTGAAGGATAAAAACTATATGATAATCTTATTAGATGCAGAAAAAGCTTTCAACACCCATTTATGATAAAAACTCTTCAGAATGTAGGCATAGGAGGAACCTACCTCCACATAATAAAGGTCATATATGACAAACCCACAGCCAACACCATTCTCTATGGTGAAAAACTGAAACTATTTCCTCTAAGATCAGGAACAAGACAAGGTTGCCCACTCTCACCACTATTATTCAACATAGTTTTGGAAGTTTTAGCCACAGCAATCAGAGAAGAAAAAAAAAATAAAAGGAATCCAAATCAGAAAAGAAGAAGTAAAGCCATCACTGTTTGCAGATGACATGATACTATACATAGAAAATCCTAAAGATGCCACCAGAAAATTATTAGAGCAAATCAATTAATTTGGTAAAGTTTCAGGATACAAAATTAATGCACAGAAATCTCTTGCATTCCTACACTAGCAACAAAAGTTCAGAAAGTAAAATTAAGGACACAATCCCATTCACCATTGCAACAAAAAGGATAAAATACCTGGGAATAAACCTACCTAAGGGGGTAAAATACCTGTACTCAGAAAACTATGACACTGATGAAACAAATCAAAGGTGACACAAACAGACGGAGAGATATATCATGTTCTTGGATTGGAATAATCAATATTGTGAAAATGACTATACTACCCAAAGTAATCTACAGATTCAATGCAATTCCTATCAAATTACCAATGACATTTTTTACAGAATGAGAACAAAAATCTTAAAATTTCTACAGAGACACAAAAGACCCCAAATAGCCAAAGCAATCTTGAGGGGAAAAAATGGAGCCGGAGGAATCAGACACCCTGACTTCAGACTATACTACGAAGTTACAGTAATCAAGAAAATATGGTACTGGCACAAAACCAGAAATATGGATCAATGGAACAGGACAGAAAGCCCAGAGATAAACCCACGCACCTATGGTCAACTAATCTATGACAAAGGAGGCAGGGATATACAATGGAGAAAAGACAGTCTCTTCAGTAAGTGGTGCTGGTAAAACTGGACAGCTACATGTAAAAGAATGAAATTAGAACACTCCCTAACACCATACACAAAAATAAACTCAAAATGGATTAAAGACCTAAATGTAAGATCAGACACTATAAAACTCTTGGAGGAAAACATAGGAAGAACCTACTTTGATATAAATCACAGCAAGATCTTTTCTGACCCACCTCCTGGAGTAATGGAAATAAAAACAAAAATAAACAAGTGGGACCTAATGAAACTTTAAAACTTTTGCACAGCAAAGGGAACCATAAAAAAGATGAAAAGACAACCCTCAGAATGGGAGAAAATATTTGCAAATGAATCAAGGGACAAAAGATTAATCTCCAAAATATATAAACAGCTCATGCAGCTCAATATTAAAAAAACAAACAACCCAATCCAAAAAGGGGCAGAAGACCTAAATAGACATTTCTCTAAAGAAGACATACAGATGGCCAAGAAGCACATGAAAAGATGCTCAACATCACTAATTACTGGAGAAATGCAAATCAAAACTACAATGAGGTATCACCTCACACTGATTAGAATGGGCATTATCAGAAAATCTACAAACAGTAAATGCTGGAGAGGGTGTGGAGAAAAGGGAATCCTCTTGCACTCTTGGTGGGAATGTTAATTGATACAGCCACTATGGAGAATAGTATGGAGGTTTCTTCAAAGACTAAAAATAGAATTACCATATGACCCAGCCATCCCACTTCTCATCATATACCCAGAGAAAACCCTAATTCAAAAAGACACATGCACCCCAATGTTCATTGCAGCACTATTTACAATAGCCAGGTCATGGAAGCAAACTAAATATCCAATGACAGATGAATGGATAAAGAAGATGTAGTACATGTATACAATGGAATATTACTCAGCCATAAAAAGGAGCAAAACTGGGTCATTTGCAGAGACGTGGATGGACCTAGACACTGTCATATGGAGTGAAGTAAGTCAGAAAGAGAAAAACAAATATCATATATTAACATATATATGTGGAACCCAGCAAAGTGGTACAGATGAATCGGTTTGCAAGGCAGAAATAGAGACATGGATGTAGAAAACAAATGTATGGACACCAAGGGGGGAAAGCGGGGGGTGGGTGTGGGTGGAGGGATGAATTGGGAGATTGGGATTGACATATATACACTAATATGTATAAAATAGATAACTAATAAGAACCTGCTGTATAAAAAAATAAATAAAATTTTTAAAGTACCTTTTATATAAAATTGGAAGAGGAATAAAAATGGAAATAGAATTGGTGCTTTTACCAACACTCAACAAGCTTCCTGCTTCTGATGCTAAAGTAATTTTTAAAAAGACATAACTACCTATGCATTCTTTGATCCAGTGGAAGCTTTAAAATTTCTGTGCATGAGGTTATAAATACTCAGCCTTCCTTGCTAACTCTGTGTTAAGCATTCCTAGTCCAAACCATAGAAAATGTAACTGCTCTCCAATGGTGTTTCCCGGAAGTAATTTCTTACTTTATTTCTTCCTCCTTTTGTCACTCAGTACCTCACACTGACCTTCACAGGAAGTCTTACAAACAGGCAACCAGAGTTACCTATAAACTAGATGACATACCATCATGAAATCTCTCACTGTCTTCTCTGCTTAAGGATTTGAGAGTTAAACTAGATGATGTATAAAGTCTTTCTTGCCCCGGTATCCTGTGAGATTCAAAGTTTAACTGTTAGAGTTACATACATATTCACTCTAGCTGTTAAAATCCAATCTGCCCCCCTGCTCGTGATCTTTCTCCTCTCAACATGAGAGATTTGTCACTCTTTCTTCAATATGTCACATTGTATGGGTCTGATGAAGGATCAAGTTATTTTCAACACTTGATGCTGGTACATACAATTAGTGTAACCATCTTGATCCACGAATGCAAACGCTATACTGCCCAGTAGAAAGGTGTTCGTTCCTTTAAACACTGTTCATCACCAACAATAAAAATACAAACTCCTGACTAATCTTCCAGATAGTACATCCTTATCTTTCTGACTTTGAGAAGTATATTCTCTGTTCCATTTCTTGATCTTGCTCTTTTATACTGCTCTGTATTCTATGTAGTTGTTTCCATATTTTGGCATCATTGGGAATTTGTTTTAAAACATGTATTTCTTCCAGATTATACCATTACCTGAGTTGGGAGTTATTTTCCATCATTTTGCATCTTCACACTTCAATATACGGGAATTGAAAGGATTTTAGGATTGAGCCTCTAATGAGGCCTTTTCTTCTTTCTTAAAGATACTCCAGGGTGTTATAGGTTCCAGTAGTGGTAATCTCTTATGAAAATTACCTGTAGTTCCCGTCCTCTGAAGGCAACAATTATAGGAGTAAGATCCTCCATCATCTTCTTGTCTTCCCCACAGATTTGAATATATATTCTTCTATTTATTCTGTTAACATCAAGCTGGGGAATTCTATTAGGTTGTGAGCTGGGAGTATTGACCCAGGAGTGGGGATCTACTCTAATTACTACCTTCTTAGAACAAGAATTGAAGATAATTACTTATCTCGTTTTCAATTAAAAACCTTAGTTCTCTCTAGTCCTGTAATACCATAAGACCTCGTATGGAGCCAGTGGAATCTTATTCTTAACTGCTCTCCGCTCTATCCATCTGCATTTATACTAAATGAAGTGCTTATGGAAATGGGTAAAACTTTAATCTCTTGTTCCTTTATTATTTTGTGTAGAAGTGTTGTGATTAACCTTTGCTAAATAGTGGAACGACAATTCCCTAAGGCCTTTTTTTTCATTTTGGAAGATAGATATTCGCAGTTTCCTCTTTTAAAACAAAAAAATTACCTTTTCTTAATTGTATAGAAAGGACTATGTTTTCCTCTAGAGCAGAAATATTACCTTTTTAAATTTTAATATCCTCAAGTTCTAGTACACTTCATACTAAACATTCAATAGTAAGAGTGACAAAGGAAATGACAAAGCTGGAATCTGTCAGGATAAAAAAAAAGAAAATATGCTGAAGAAAACTTGTCGCAAACACAGTTGGTTTCCTGTCCAATGTTAATTCAACTCCCCAATTCCAACCACACCAATCTTCTTCCTTTCTCCAGATACCTACCTTTCTCTGCAGTCATATACTTAAAGGAAACTCACTCCAACTCCAGGCTCTGGGGTAGGTCCTAACTGGTCTAAGATTAACATGGTGCCAATGTTTTTGTCAATGATTTAAGCATGGCCATGTGACATATGTCTGGCTAATGAGCCAGACTTCTGCAAGGAAAATTGTTTTCCTCCTGAAAGCTGTACATAGAAAAGGTGGCCCCATTTTTCTGCCCTTGGTCATTGTTCTATCTGGATACGTCATCCAGACCTGGTATGATCATTTTGAACCCTGACAGGAGCCAGCCATAAGAGAATCTAAGGCACAGAAAAATTCAAAGCTGGGCCCTGACTATACTATGCCTCAGGGCTGCCCAGCCACTGGACTTTTTTGCTACAAGAAGTAATTAATAGTCTTATCATTTAAGCATGTTGAATCAAGGTTTTCTGTTACTTGAAGCTATAATCATCCTGTTAAAAAATTATTCTATATTTCTTTTTTTTTCTGGAAAGTCTAAAAACAAAACTTTAAACAGTGTATTGAACTTTCCCTTGGGATCTTAGGTCTTGCAGGAAGCTATGAGGAAAAGCAATGAGGGAGGCGGAATTAGGTCATATTTGCATACGTGTAGCAAAACAGATAACCAAAGTATTTAGTTTAAAATGTCTCACAATTCCAAATTTTTGGCTTTAAAACACAGCAGCATGAATTCCACTTTTTGCTCCTGATGTTTGTAACTCCTGGTCAAAGACCATGAGAATGTGAAATGACCATGGGTATAAGGAACGATGGGATCTTCCAATCCCCATTGTCCACTGCTATATATGTGTGTATCCCATTCCAGCATGCAGAATCAGGAAGCCTTGCTATGTACACTACAAGGGTAAGCAAGACTTAGATATTTTATTTTTACCTTTTGTTACGGTGTCACTCATACAGGGAGGCTGTCACTGAGTAAACACGCTTCACTTCTCACGTGAAGAAAGGAGATCTGTATCACTTTACCTTAAAACACATAGCAGAAAGAACTTGATGCAATTCCATACCTAGTTTTGCAAATCTGCTGGCATGAGGAGTCTCAGTAATGGATTTGGATGTGTCCTAGAGTTTACTGTGCCAATATCAATTGAATTAAGACTTCAAACCTTTTCAGAGAACTTCCCATCCTTCATTTCAAATGAATGCACAGACTGCTTTCAGCTACTGAAGTGCTGGCCCTGAAAGGAAAAATGAATTCCTCTCAGCTAAGGTGGATTGCAGAAACCCACAACATCAGATTTTGATCAGGATCTGAACTAAACTTTTTTTTTTAGTGTAAATAATGATTTCCATTCTTTCCAGAATTTTACAGTGGGCTTGTAGTGGAAAGAGCACTGGATTAGGACAAGCATCTTAGATTCTAGAAGTTTGTTTTGTCCCTGTCACTTTATTCTTGTGTAACTAGGCAAATAGTTTTACCTCCTTGAATTTCAGGGTTTTGGCTTTTTAAATTTTTATTATTTTTAAATTTTTTGTCCGCACCTTGTGGCACGTGGAATCTTAGTTCCCTGACCAGGGATCAAACCCGAGGCCCCTGCAGTGGAAGCACAGAGTCTTAACCACTGGACAGCCAGGGAAGTCCCTCTGTTTCTTTCCCTTTTCTTCTTTTTTTTTCCCTCTGTTTCTTAATTTTTTAAATGACAATAATTGGTTTTGCCAAATAGCTGACCCATCCTGGCACTGGTGGGTGGAATGACATTGTTGACAAAGAAAAACAAGGCATCCTCAGCTCGGAGATGAATTCGCTTCTGGATCAAGAAGTAGAACTGCCCAACTGTAAGATCAGAAGGCACCAGATATTTCTTTTTTGTCCAGGTCTCCTATCCAAGCTTTGGGAGGCTTTTCTACTCTCACCGGGACCCAATCAGGGTATTTCTTTCGGATCTTCTCGCCCTCAGAGCAGCGCTTCTCAAAAGGATGCTCCTCTTTATACACCAACTTCATCCTCCCGGGAACCGGGCTGGACCAGGCTGGGCTGAGGGAACCCCGCGGGGAGGTGACGGCGGCGATGCGCGGGCTGAAAACTTTTATGTTTAGAACAATTTGGGTATGTGAATCTACACTTATCATTGCATAGTTTACGAAAACTACGTATAGATCAAATATTTCCAATGAAAATTTAGCTTCCAATTTGAGATATTCTGTAAATAAAGTACACACTGAATTTTGAAGACTTTGTAGGATAAAACGAATGCAAAGTGTAAAAAAAAAAATCAATATGATAAACACAAAAGTACCATACAAATCCTAGTTATCATTATTATTATTCCATCTCTTATTTGTAAGGAGATTTGAGGACATATCCAAATTGATTGCATTCTGAAGGTCCTGAGATGCCAAACCTGGACCTTGGTGTGAAGATAACCAGGCCTCCATAGAAACCCCCAAGTGTATATTTCCCAAGCATCATTAGATTCATGACCTCTTTTTTTTTTTTTAAAGTTAAAGTGGTGTTAATTCATCAAAAATCTATTAAGTTCTTATTACATCCCGATCTAGTTCTAGGCTCTAAGATACAAAGACCTGTAAGAAGCTTACAATCTTGTAGGTGAAAGGGCCCAACTAGAAAATATAAATATAAGGCAGTAAGTAGGAAGAAAGTGTATGGAAAGTTAGGACAACTATGGGAAATTAGTGACAATATCTGTTCTAATTTGAGGTTTTTGAATCTCAAATGCTGAGAAAAAATACCATCTCCTTTCTCCCTAATAATCAGTTCTCATAGGTCCTCTCAGATTTCGCACTACAGTACAGCCAACTTGAATCCCAGTACAGATTTCCAAGGCTCTACAGGTCCCTCCCACCCCCAGAAGGTTTTAAAACAGATGCAGGAGGAAGCTCACCAAGTGATTAATTTTCATCTCAACTTTCATTATGTTGATAGCATTTTTGAGGGCAAAGGACACACCAGAGCCCTCTGAATGCCAAAAGGAGAATGAGGTTGCTGGCTGAGGGTGTTCTGAATAGGTTAGGGGGTTATGGATGAACTCCATCTCTTCCCGCCTGAGATTTCTGCAGATAGTGTGTTTTATGAGAGTCTCTAGTTGGAAGAGAAGTTGAGACAAGGAGAAGGTGTATCATTTGCAAAAATTCTAATCATGGGAATAGGTGAAAGGGAAGAGGTAATAGAATTAAGAATCCTGATTTATAGCTTGCTGAATAACCACTTATAGTTTAAAAACAAATATGTTTTAAATATGTACTCTAAATATGTCATTTTATAATAAGTTGACTTATAATCAAAGCAGAAGTAATAGAGTGTTTCTTTTTACCATCCATTCCTGGAGTCTTCACTAACGTGTGGCTATGGAGTTGAAAGTAAGTCCACAGATACATTTGTCCCATGTGAGCCACTGATGGTAACCCAATGGCAAATTCCATGCCCTTGCCTTGGAGGTTTATCCACTTTCTGGACCTGAAGTCAAGGAATGAAAACTTGTTTAAATAAAAATAATTAGACTTGAGAAAAATTAATCAAGCGTTTTGGAGATCTCGCAAAGTTTAATCATAGCATAAATAACGCATGAACTTTTACAGAGAGATTATATGACGGGTGACCCTAAAGTAACCTCCTGTGGGACTCAGACCCTTCCTCCCCACACTGGTGTCTCTCCTTCCAGGTTTCAGCCATCATCCTTATGGCCACAATAGGAGGAGAGGAACCATGTGTCCTGGAAACTCAGTGATTGTTCTCTCCTCTGTGGCATTCAGGTTACTATTGCCGCATAATCAGTTATTCCCAAATTTAGCAGCTTCAAATGATTGTTTTGCTCACAATTTTGTGAGTCAGGAATTTGTAAGCTGTTAGCTGGGCAGTTTTTGCTTGGGGTTTCTCATGAAATTGCACTCAGATGTTGATGATGGCTGTAGTCATCTGAAGGCTCCACGGGATTTCCTGCCTAAGATGGTGCGCTCATAGGGCTGGCAGTGGAAGCAAACTGTTGTTTGGAGCTCAGCTGGACTGTTAACCAGAATGTCTACATGGAGCTCTCCAGCAAGGCAGTCTCAGGATCATTGTATTCTTATATAACATCTCAAGGCTCTAAAAAGTGAATATTCCACCAGCAAGATAAAACCCACATGGCCTTTCGTGACCTACCCTCACGAATCACACATTACTTCTGCCACAATCTATTGGTTACAGAGAAGGAAAAAGCTCACTCAGATTCAAGGGAGGGGACTTAGATCCCACCTCAGTAGCAAGACTCTAGAAGAATTTATGGAAAAGAAGATATTTTCCATACCTTTGGCCACCTTTGGAAAATACAACATATCAAAAGTAATAAAACACTGCTCTGTGTGAATTTCAAGACTGCTTACTATTTCTGCTCTAGAAAGTTTTATGATATTCCCAATGTTGCTTTAGCTCATTTTAAAGATTTTTCTAGTCCTTTTGATGTTTATTTTTTCTCCCTTTTCGGTTATGCCTAAAAGAATCACTTAGTGGAATCCAATCTGCTGGTTTCAGGTATAGGTTAGTCTCCATGTAGAGCTGTATTATTAACTTGTAGCAGATACACAGTTTGCTAGAAATGCTTCCTCCCTTCACTTCTCCACTCCCATCAAGTGACCTGCTTGTCTTCACCTGTGACTTGCTTTACTGTGAACAGATTGGGTCTGGGAAGGAATTCTAAAGGTTCTTCACATTGCAGAGCTCCTGACTCACCATCGTGCTCATTTTTGACTTTGGTTCCCCATGTCTGTCTCTCAGAGCCCCTGTCTGGATGCAGACTGGCCCATAATTTAGTCTCTGGAGTCTTCACTCTTATTTTTGAACCTAAACTTCCTGGGGTGTGCACCTGTGGGCCTCCTTGGACATCTAGGACTCACCTTTTTCTCCCTCCTTTCATAACGTTCTTGAACTTGATCTCTGGTCTCTGTTCCTATCTTGTGAAACTCTAGTCCTAGATGGATTATTTTAGAAATGGGAGTAGGAAGCCTATTTGTTCATAGTTCTTTCAACAGAGATTTTAAGACCAGAGGTTGTCTTAATCTAAGATTGCTTTAGGATAGCAAAGTATTTTGGATTCTCATGGTTCTCTAGACAGTATGAAATGCTGATTAAGAGCTTAGTAGTAAGAATTAGATAATCTAAGATCTGAATAATGGGCATGTTACTCCCTGGATCTCAGTTTTATCGTCTTTAAAATGCATACAATATTAGGATCTACAAATTAGGGTTGTCATGAAAAATAAATGAGATAATCAAGCTCTATAACTTGGTCTAGTAACTGCACTTAGTGAATATCCAAATACATAATATTAGGGGTTGTCATCATCATCGCCGTCATCATCATCAAGTAGCAGCCTTACTTTTTAGTTTTGTATATCCAGCACCTACAGCACTACCTCTCATATAGTAAGCCCTCAACATTGAATTAATAAATGTATGTCTGTTGAATCTCTCCAAAGGATAAATTGAATGAAAAATCATAAACTTCTGTCAAAACCAAAATTATTCTGATGACACATCTAGGTATAAAAAAAGTTATTTCTGCACGATTGATATCATTGAGGTGACTTGGAACATGTGCTGTGGGACTGGGGAAGTTGAAAGGAAGAGGGCAGATTCAACAGTGGTGGGAGAAGTCCAGACAGACTCCTGGAGTGCTGTGTCCTGCTACCCGCATATAGGTGGAGGGCATCTGGCCAATCATATTGGATCACCAAAGTTCAATAATACTACAGGGACTGGCAAGAAGAAGTACCGAATGTGGGTGGGCATCAAGGAAGTCTGTCCAGGACCCAATCACAATGAAGGACCAGGTTCTGGAAAATCCCAGAAAAAGGCAGGCAAGGCCTCAGTTCAAACAGACTCCATCTTAGGCTAAGTGCTTAGGCATAAGAGTAGAAGGCATGGGCCCAGAACAGCAAGGGCAACTTGGGAATTAGACTAAAGAATAAGGCTTACAGGTAAATGCTAGATCAGAACGGGACTAGCAGAAAAGTAGAAATACTAAGTCCTAGGAACATTGAACTAGAGATCAATAAATGTCCCCTGATCAAAATCAAGATTGATTTTAGATCCTGGGGCAGAACTGAGTCTGCAGAGAGAGCCACGTGACCCCAGATATAAGGAAGGAAGATTTGAGGAAACATTGTGTTTTTGAAAGAGATTTTTCTTTCACTTCACATCTGCATCAAATCTCTATAAGAACATCATTTCAAACATTCTCTAGGTGGGAGAATGCATGGTGGTAAAAATTAGGAATAATTTACTTTTGCATTGTTTTTTGGCAGTCTATTCCATGCATTCCCACAGTAACCTGCATGTGTTTCTCTCTCTCTGCCTCCCTCCCCCTTACCCTCTCTCTCTCCTGCTTTATTTATATATAATTCATAATTTACATACCATCCTATTCATTCATTCAAAATATACAATTAAATGATTTTCAGTATCTTCACAGAGTTGTGCAGCCATTACCACAATAAATTCTGGAATATTTCCATCACCCCAAAAAGAAACCCCATACCCATTAGCAGTCATTCCTGACTCCATCCCCCCAGCCTCTGACAATCACTAATCTATATTGTTTCTATGGATTTGCATATTCCAGACAACTCATATAGATTGCATCATACAATGTACGATCTTTTGTGACTAGCTTCTTTAATTTAGCATGTTTTCTTTTCATCCATGGTGTAACATGAATCAGGACTTCATTCTTTTTCATGGTTGAATAATATTCCATTGTATAAATATCATACATGATATTTATCCATCCAACAATTGATGGATACTTGGGTTGTTTCTACTTTTTGGCTATTATGAACAAATAATGCTGTTATGAACATACAAGTTTTTGTGTGGACATATGTTTTCAATTCTCTTTGGTACATAGATAGGAGTACAACAGATATTTCTCTTTAAAATTCATTTTAAACAAAGCTAAGGTCACTTAAAAATTATTTCAGTGAGTATTTGCCTCTTCCATCCCAGGTATTCCTTTTTACTCCTAGAGTACAAAAACAAACAAAACAGATAAAGTACCTGCCTTCATGGGATTTACATCTCTCCACACAGTTTAAGCCATTGAGAACAAGAACTGTAATTATTTTATTCCCTTTCCAATCCACAGTGCCTAACACATTTCTGCACAGTAAGTTAATATAAGAAATTATGTATCCACACCGTACGGGAAAAAAACTTAAAACGATAATGTTTAAATAGAATTTGGTTCCTCTCTCACCTACTGAATTGTAGAAACTCCAATCCCTTTCAAATGACTCTAATTTGTTAAGGAAGTTCCCGTTTTATGTGTGCTGCTAAAGGCAGCTCTCCTGCCTGCTATGAGGCATCTACACTTCCGCCCTCCATCTTGGAACGTGGACTTGATGGATGCCAGGCTCCCACTTTGCTATCCTGATGGTGAAAACAGGTGTGGTTTCCTGCTCAGGGCTCTGAGAATCCCTCCTGATTTCCCTCTGATATGTTCCTGCTTCCCTTACTTCTTTCCTTCTGAATGCCAGCTTGGTCTAAGCTACCTCTTCTAGAGGGAAAAACATCCTGCACTCCACTTGGTTACACACTACAAACACCATATTCTATTACTGGGTACCCATGACCAACCTTTATTCTTACTAGCTCATAGAAATGTTTCTGGCCCTGGAATTTTATTGCTGTTTTCTTTTTTTCCCTGAACACAGGATTGCCGGGTTGGGGAGATCCAACCTGTAGGGCAACCTGATCACCATTCACCAGGCTACTCAAAAGTTTTCTTTCTCTTTTGAGGACAACCAATTATGGAATCAGTTCTGTGCACCTTGAATCTCTGTCTTCTCACAATGAATTCCTCCACTTGCCGGTCTTTAGTTGCTCATGCAAACAGACCCTGGAAGGATCCTTCTTACAAAGTCTCGAGACAACAGCGGAAGATCTGAATTATGAGGATGAACCGCTTAAGTCTCAAACTTTGTTTCTGCTGCAGCAGCATTTACTGTAAAATGTGATTTGACAACATTTTGCTCAGTGTCTCTTCTGACCACCAGCATGTGAGTCTATTTCAATTACCCTTTTGTATTTACGATTTTGAAAATAGATGTAGGAGTAGGCCAATAGTTCAGGTAATTTCAGTGTGACCTGGCAGCACTCTCAATTCAGTGATTTAATTTGTATCTTATGCAAGTCAGTAAAATGCTCTGAAATTCAAGCTCCCCTTTTGTAAGAAGGAGATTATTTACCATGTAGAGTGATAATGATAACAGCTAATGTTTATCGTGTGCTTCTGGGAAGTAGGCAGAATTTTACATCCTCTGTATCTACCAGCTCAAAGACTCTTCACACCAAACTCACGAAATAGTTGCTATTATTGTAAGGTAAAATCATTCTAAATAACATAGTTGGATTATAAAAGAAGAATGCTTATTACTTTTAAAGTGAGGCATAGACAGCATACATTCACTTCACAAAACTTTCTATGTGGTTTTGTAAATCATCAATTGTATAGGTAAGACGTGCTTTCACTAGAAAAAAAATTATATCTTTTTAGCAAACGGGCCCCTTCCATGAATAATCTCCTGCATGTACGATTCAGACCCCACACATTATTTTGACTTCCACTCAGATCCACACTTCTCACTTTTACTCCACAATTGAATTCCATTCAGGAGATGGACTTCAGAGCAAAGAGCTCTGAGAGTAGCTGAGAATACCACGGTCTATTAAGGTAGACTGAACTCTTATTTATTTTGAAAAGAGCAAAAACAACAACTCACTAAATCTGGCCCAGAACCACCCATCTTGTCTCAGTTTCCCACCCAGAATTGGACCATTGTTCCTACTCTGAAGATTGCCTCTTGGAATTTTGGTGAAATAGCACGTAGAGATAGTATAAGCCCATTTCAGGGGATTTCTTCCTTTCTTTCTTTAGTCTTTGCTGTGAGAATTCTGCAACAGGCACTGGCCTTTTCTTTTCTTTTCTTTTCATACAGCTAGCTGCAGTATTTTCTTCTTGATAGTGAAAAGAGAACCACTTCGTTAGTCATGAACTTGTTCTCGTCTGCTTGACTGCATGTGTTGCTAGCTGCTCTGAGATATTTGGCTAGGAATTCAGTTTTGATTAATGAATTCTGTTCTATGGTTGAAGAAAAGATTAACTAATTTGGTAAGAATTATAAGCACAATGTGTTTGGGCTTCTTTGCAGGGAGAGGGGGGTCAGAAGAATTGTTGATAATCATAAATTTTTGCATTAAAATTCTAGTTCATTAAATAGTCAGCATGGGGGTGTCTGATTGGCTGATTAGATGCAGAGGCAAATCATTTGTTACTTTTTTAGGGAAATTTCCATCAAAGTGGTTCCACCTAGAGAATTTAAATTAGTGTATTATTTCAAATCCATGTATATTTATTTCAAATTGAGTTATCCTGTAGAACAAAGGATTTGTTTTTTTCATCCAGCACAGGCACGGCTTCCAGGGTGGTGATAGAATTGAAAACAACCCTCTCCAGGTATTAGCTCTCTCCCCCTTTCCCTCTCTGTCTCCCTTCCGCCACCCCCTTCCCTCTCCTTCTCTCATTTTCTCTCTCACCTCCCAACCAAAATCCTGCATCCTAAAGTTCCAAGTTTGCCGAAGTCAAAAGAGTCTGTGTTAGCATTACTTACAATCTTGCCTGTTGTGTTTTTCTAGATCTTTTGACTTTAGTTAAAGTCATTCAGTCCATACGTAGTTCAATGAAGGAGCCTACATTTAACTCAAACTTCAAAAATAAGAAGAGCTAACCAAAGTGGTTCAAGAGCTTCTTGGAAGGGCCTTGGTCACAAACTTGAGCAGTCGCGATGCTAACTTCAAAAGATGAGCTGGGAAACCAGATGTATCCCTTCATTCCTAGCTAAGATTTCTTCAAAAGGGCTGCGAGTCAGGCCACAGCTGACTTTTGAGAGGGTTCAGAAACATTCCGTCCCCCAGGGAGGCTCACTTTTTCTTATCTGCATACGCCTGAACTAGGATCTTTTCAGAGGCACACAGGAGCTTCCCACCAAGGTTTTGTTTAGAGAGCTGAAAAAGATCACAATTTGCTAACATCCTGAAGCCTCTGACAACACCCCCCAGGGCCTGAGCCAACACTGCTAGGAAACCACTTAGTACCTCTGCTCCACTTGGAGTCTGGAGGGCAGCTAGTCTACCCAGACCTCACACCCCTGTGTATTTTCAGTCCCTGCCTGATTTTCAAGTCCCTTTGGCCATCTCCCCTCTCCCCTACTCTCAGTCCCACACTTGACTTCTGACTGTCCATTTCTCCCTGCCTTCTTTGGTTGTGGCCTCTGCATTCTCCATTCTATGATACAAAACCCCTCCACTGTAAGCCTCTTCACAAAATGCTCCTGTCCCCTTCTTTCCTTAACTGAAATCTAACAGTCCCCAAGGCCAGCATTTCTCAGGCAGACCATTTCAGTGAAGAGAAGGCATGTTAGTATCTCCTCCTCCCCTCATTGAATCTTTTACACTAAACCATTATTCCTCTACATGTCAAAAGCTGCCCTTTGGGGCTGATATACACTAGCTATTCACCCTGTTAGTGCCTTTTACTCACCTCCAGTTTGGGCACCTGTACCACCTATTTCCATTTAACTTACCAACTTCTTAACTTCTGCTATTACCCTGAGTAAGTTAAGTATCCATTTAGGTGATCTTTCCGATATGTTTTCCTCACAGTTTCCTTCATTTTTAATTCCCACTCTTCCATTTTCACTCTGCTGGAACTACCCCTCACACATGGCTATGCTATAGTTCTTGAAATCATCCTGAAATACTCCGTTTCTGAAATCTTAAATGCTGATATCCTGCTCACGGACCAAAACGTTTTACTCTTCCAGCTCCCTTCATCTCTTACTCTCACTGTGCCAATTTTGATTTGATACAGGCTTATACCACCTTGACCATTCCATTTTCTGCTAGTCAGTCAGCAGCTTCTTATCAAGCTAGACCTGTTACTTCCTAGAACTTCTGGAGCAGTGCATCTCCCCAGTGGAAACCCAACTCTAGCTCAAGTCAATAATCCATCTCCAATGCCCTAAGAACCAGTTTGCTGCTAGAGAAAAGCACAGCACCGCGTGAAATGGTACCACCTTGGGTTTGTGGTCTGTCTCCTCAGTAGGACCTCATGCTGCTTGACAATCATTCAACAGGATCTTACCAATGCCATGTTCCACAAAACCTAGTTCATGCCTTCTCAACGCTCTCCCAGGCCTCATTTTGTGCCTTTCACATTGCCATACTTTCCCTCTGAAATGAAAATGAAATGGTTGTAGTGTCCCTATCATTTTCAGGAAAAGATTTTCATATGATGGGGTTGCTCTGAATTGATCTCCCAGGTTTTTATATACTGGCTAACTTAACCCTTCCCATAAGAGAGGATTTTCATCGTCCCTTCCCTGACCAAAATATATCCATGCAAGAAACACACACAGAGAAAAAAAGTATTAAAAAAAATTAAATTTAATTAAAAAATTTTTTTTAAATAAGTACCTTCTACACAGTATCTGAGCAGTTAGGAAAGTTTTGTCGGATTCCTGATACCATAATCCTAAGCTTATCCATTTTTCCGAATATATATGTTTAATATATGTTTATATATACATATATAAAACAATGCTTTAAACAAATATTTATTAAACATTTATTATATGCCATTTCCACTAGAAGGTAAGTCAGGGACCTGCATTTCTTTTATTACTATTTTTTTTTTTTTTTTTTGCGGTACACAGGCCTCTCACTGTTGTGGCCTCTTCCATTGCGGAGTACAGGCTCCGGATGCACAGGCTCAGCGGCCATGGCTTACAAGTCCAGCCACTCCACGGCATGTGGGATCTTCCCGGGCCGGGGCACGAACCCGTGTCCCCCGCATCGGCAAGCAGACTCTCAACCACTGCGCCACCAGGGAAGACCATTACTATTTTTTATTCCCAGTCCCTAGGGCTTATAACTGTATACACATCCTAATGTTATTTGAATTTTCAGGGCCTTTCATGAAATATTATAGGAGCAAGTCATATACCTTTTTTTGACATCCTTAGCTATCTCAAGAGGAAAAAAAATCAAGTAACCATAATTGTAGGTTACTTTCCCTTCCTTTGTGGTCTACATCATCAAGTCAAAAACTCAGATCTACTGGATAGATAGATCCAATTTTCTAATGCCCTAGTACCACCTGTTGATCAAACCTAGCTCAAATAATGCAATAGACCTTCTTCTAGAAGGCATTGTTCTCTCTGCCGAAAGACTTTGGATCTTTCCTCTTATAACATCCCTTGGCTCCCAGTGAGTCTGAGATTAGCAAGGGTTGTCCAAGACCTTGTAGTTAATAGTCACCAGCAAAATTTTCTTAGGAGGGAAAATTTCCTTTCAACCCTGTTCTCTAAGGCAGGGTATTCCAAATGTTATGAATCGCCAAATGTCCCAATGTCCATCATGCAGAGTTTCTGAATGCTTTGAAGTTAGACTTTACCTATGGCTGGGATATAATGAGCTATTTGCTACCAAGGTATATAATCATGGTATTGTGCTCATACAGTACCCTGACAGGACTCAGTTTCTCCACAAAGTTATACATGATGGTATATTTCAGAGCATTACCAGTTCATTTGCGTTAATTAATATGAGGTGCAGAAATGTAAGGGCAACTTTTCCATAGCTGACCTCAGCTTACCTCTGAATCTCTCTTTGATCACTAGTGAAAAAAATTCTTTTTTTCGGCCTTCCCTGGTGGTGCAGTGGTTGAGAGTCCGCCTGCCGATGCAGGGGACACGGGTTCGTGCCCCGGTCCGGGAGGATCCCACATGCCGTGGAGCGGCTGGGCCCGTGAGCCATGGCCGCTGAGCCTGCGCGTCCGGAACCTGTGCTCCGCAACGGGAGAGGCCACAACAGTGAGAGGCCCGCGTACCGCAAAAAAAAAAAAAAAAGAAAAAAATTTTTTCTCATGCACCTTTAAGGTAGTTTACCCAGTCACATCCTGTTTAAAATATTCTCTTTGAGCTAAAAATACATTTATATTCAGGATTTAAACTTATTCAATTCACAGTTTAATCTCCTTAGGATGGCTGTTCTAACCTCTCGAAAGATTTCTTTGTCCTTTCTTCAGCCTACAGGGGACCAGAGGGACTCATCTAATATCATAATGTCATCTTTGGAGGAGGTGGGGGGGGATGTAGAGAGAGGTCTGATCTTCATTTCTTCTTCCAGATTCTCGTTAGATGGCTGAAATGCCTGCCGCTGCTTGGCTATGGTGGTTAGTTCTTGGCCTCTATCTTTGCTACATTTGCTGCTGCTGCTATAACTATTCTTTCTTGAACTTCTCCCCTGCAAACTAGTCTCTACCTTGGCCTCCAGTCACAAGTCACAAGGACCAAGTCCTTATCTTGAGCCCAACAGCTTGCAGTCCACTGGCCCTCTAGAATTCTATCACCCCCACTAACTTCTGGAGTAACTAGGCTCAGGGCAAGAGGATTATGGAGGCCCACACACCGTAATTCTAAATATTATCGAGCAAACGCACTGTTAAATAAAATATATTCTGTATTTTTCCCTTGACAAATATACTTTTATAATGACTTAGGTCATTTGAATTTTAAAATGTTGGACTACTTGTGACTCCAGGCTGAAATGTGTTGACAGGAAAGCAAGCCCCACTTTATAGCCCACTTTCCATTCTCCTCCCACCACTGGCTCCTTTCTCCATGGCCTTTAACACACCTGTGTGTACATCTCAGTCCACATATTTACGATCCCATCTATACCCCAAAACATCACTCCCCCCGCCACACACAAACACAAATAATCACTTTTTAACCTCCACTCGGCCCTACAGGTGCACACACTGGTGGTACAGCTTACCCGCCAGGGACTAGACACAGGAAGAGATGCGCAAAGCCTGGCTGAAGGCTGAGGACAACCTTAGCAGAATTTCCAGGATCCCGAGGGTCCAGAGTATGGCCTAGACTGGTAGGAGTGGAATGAGCTCTTAGTTGGCAAGTCCCTTTGGTCCCAAGGATGTCTAGTCCTGTAGAATAAGACCTGGTCAGAGAAAGGTCAATGTGAACCCCTTGAAAGTATGAGGCCCAGAGCAGGGGTCTAAGGGCAGTACTGTCTCCGTGCTTCAAGAGACCCTCAGGGGTCAGAGATTATTTTAAGGCCCTGCTGTCTGCTTCACACACCATTTCTACTCTGCTGGGGATGCCGGGGCTGATGAGAGGCACTCAACGTCATCAGTGGAAAATGGGACATATCCTCCTTTAGTGCTGGGATTCCCAAGCTGCCTAATGGCCTTCAGCTGCTCCCATGGGTTCCAAACCTCTGTCATGAGCCAGAGAATCTGCACCAGAATGACATCTTGACTAGCAGTAAATTTTAGTATTTACTGACCTAATTCAAAGAAAATGCATATTTTGAGGTATAGCGGGAACCAACTTTTGCGCTCTGTCCTTACTCTGAAGTTTTTGGCTGTACACCACACTGCTAATAATTGGATGGTAGGTTGGAATTCTATGGTTTGGGCATCTCTTATCTATATTGACGGTAGATATCAGATTATGATACAGTGATACCTCACGCTTACTGGTTACATCCTGGCCTTGTATTATTATCTAGGTGCTACCTTTAAGAGGTCAGGTCTAGAATCTGATGAAGCTGTCTCCTTGTCTATTGCCTATTTTATTACTGTGTTCTATTACTATGTCACATCTACCACAGGCCAAAAAAAGAAAAGAGAAAGAATGGAAAAGTAAAAACAACTCCATATGCATTACGAGTCTAAACAGAAAGAGAAGAATTATGTTTGTGTGGTCCAAATATTCTGAGCTCAACGAAAAAGAGCTATGGGAATAAAAAGAAAAAAGAAGAATGGGAGGGGGAGAGAGAGGAGTTTCCATATGGTGTGTGAGAAGAGGAGGGGAATTAAGGATTGAGAAGAAAGAAGAGCCTGGCAGCTTAATAACCTTTTCCAGCAACGGATTTATAGAAGTTAGCGGTGCTTCAAGAAAATAAAGTAGTGTGCCTGATGCCTTTTGAAACAGGAGTCTGTTCTCAGCTTTTCATCTTCTGTGCCTCCGTTATATGTAAATTGGTTTCATGGCATATTAGAACTGTGAAGATGATTTAATATGCCAAACTGTGTTATGGATCATTTGTGCAGTTTAAACAGCAGTCACTGAATCGAAACTCAAAACTTTCCTTGCCAAAACACAGGGAACTTTAGGATTAACTCGAATGTAGCACCCCTGTCTGCATAGAGTCACGGCTTTTCTCCATTTATTCCAGGTTCGTATCACAAACATTCAGTGTCTTTGTTGGTTTTTAATTGCAAAATTGTGAACGAGACTGGAGTATAAGAATTTTCTTCACGCAGTATTGTCAGTGTAGTCCCGAGGTTTCTTACTATGTCATTTTTGCCTGGTCCTCAGAAACTGAAGTTAAGATGAAATACAGCACCTAACTACATTAACCTTTTTAGGAGCAACCTGACAGAAAACAATTATTCCTAGAGAGCAGGCCCATCAGACTAAGTAAAGTGCCTCTGATTTCTCTGTGTTATCGGCCACACACATTTATTGAGTGTTCACAACTGAGGAATAAACAACTCATCATCATCACCAACATCACCATCATCATCATCATCGCCATAACCATCATCATCATAATCATCACCATCATCATCATCATCATCATACCATCATCATCACTGTGATTATTTTTAAATTAATTTTCTTTTTAGAAATAACTGTTTTTAGTTACAGAGAAATAACCACACTTTGCCCACCCTTCCCTACAGATGTTTTCGTAAACAGAAGGTGCAACCCCTTTCTGTGGCACTAGCTCAAGTTCTCTATCAAAGGCTGGATCAGTTATAGGAGGGGGAGTTCAAGACAGGAAGTGTTAGACTGTTTCTTTTTCCTCCTTTTCTTACTTACTATACTCCCATAAAGATAAGCTGAAAAATCCCATGCAAATGATTGCAAAAAAAAAAAAAAGATTTTGGAATAAACTAAGCTTATTTCATGAGGTGAATTCTCCCATGTCTCTGCTAAACTTGTAATATCATTTGTACATACTCACTCATTACTGTCCCAGTAATTCTAGGATCTTTTATTATACTTCATGGTTTTCCTCTAGGCCCTGAACCCTGACTTTGAACTATCATGCTTACATGAACGAGAGAACCACAGCGATGGGACAGATTTGGGCAATGTATGGGCTGGAACCACAAAGGACTGTTTCTTCTACACCTTCATCTCACTGTACTCACTGGCTACATAGTTCGAGAAGCAGCCAGTAGCTAGTACCAAACATAGACCGTATGAAGACATGACCACAGCCTGGAGGAAGACGATGACTTTGGCTGGATAGCTGTGAGGTCAATTCAGAGTTTCTCAGGCACAGAAAGTCAGGTCCCAAAGTTGTGCCCATCTCTATGGTCATTAGCTCATTAGCTGCTCAGACACTAATAGTGGCAACAATTTTGTCCTAGTGATTTTTCTTGTTTCTTCTGGAGCCATTCTGAATCTTGAAATCGTACCAGCCAGAATATGAAAATTACACATGCAGTCACTCAGGGTGGGGACAGAGGTTGAAGGGCTTTATCAGCACGGCGCAATGGAACTTTCGGTGCTGATGGACACGTTCTCTATCTGTGTTCTCCAGTACCGTAGCTGATAGTCACATCTGGCTAATGAGCACTTGAAATGTACTAATGGGATTGAGGAACTAAATTTGAAAAGTCATTTAATTAATTTAAATTTACATCACTACATGTGGCTTGTGGCTACTGTATTGGAGAGTCTAGTTCTAGACATCCTCTTTCCTCTTTTTAAATGTTTATTCATCTTTTCACAAATGTCATCTTGCCTTGAACATTTATAGCTCACTAAATTCTTTCAATGAACAAAACACAGTTAATGCTCCCAAATTTATTTCGGAAATACCTCCACTAGGGCACTTCTGCCATATTTTAGCTGCTAGTTAATGAATGAACCATATAAATTGGTTGTATAAAGCTGTTGATAGCTATTGCAAATGGATTCCAACCTGTTTAAATAATATGTCTAGTCTTATTCTGACCGCATCTTCTGACCGCATCTAAATTCCAAGTTCTGAGTATACTCGGCAGGTCACTTCATTCTGAGTGTGACCTTCGTTACCCAATCTGGGCTCTGCCCTGTGCTAAAAGATTAGTTCACTTCATTCTCATTAGTACTGATATGAGTTACTTGTGGAAATCCTCCAGGCACCAATGAGAGACAAAGCCTCCCTGCCTCTCTGGCTTTTAGCTATTCTGTATTGTTAAGGAACCCCTCGTGCAATGTGTCACATCCGACATACTGAAGGAAGTTGTGGGTTCAGGGGGGTAAAGCCAGTCAAATTCTTTGCCCTAAAATTGGGGTAGTCTCTTTGTTCCTTGACTTGACATTTGTACCTGGTATTATCCCTCTAAAAAAGCTTTAATGTTTTCTTGTTCTGAGGCTGCACAGAGTTTTTCAGCTTTCAGTTAAATGTTAGGCAAAGTGTTGTCATAGCCACTGTCTACATAATATTAAGCAAATGTCCTTTTTGGTTGTGGTGGCAAATCCTGTCAACATCAACTGAAATTTAAAAATTAGGAAGCGAGGGAATCAAATAATAAACATAAGTGTTATAGACCTTTCTCTGTGTGATAGATGCAATTCTTGTTGACCTGATACTTTCATGTTCTAAATGAGTCAAGAATCTGTTCCAGACATCTCTGCTGTCAAACCCTGAGTTACACAATGCCAAATCAGCACCTTGGAGTGAAGGAGGTCGATCTTTAGAAGCATTCAAATTGTTAGTCCAATAACGGATTAAAAAATATAACAAAAACATGAAAGAATTACATTCACATTCTCTGAAGGATGGGTTTCTGCCTTGTTCCAGACCTAGAGCAAAGAATAAAGAAAGAAGTAGATGGTTCCCTCTCCCTTTTCAAAGCAGGTCAGCCACATAACCGTCTGCTTTAACTCTTCATCCTCTTGTTCATCTCAGAAGCCTGATTACTCTCTAACTTCCAAGTTTTCTTTCAGACAGAACTCCTTTCCCCATATCCTTTCTGGGATCAAAACACACTTGCCAGGGCTTTCCTGGTGGCGCAGTGGTTGGGAGTCCGGCTGCTGATGCAGGGGATGCGGGTTCGTGCCCCGGTATGGGAGGATCCCACATGCCGCGGAGCGGCTGGGCCCCTGAGCCATGGCCCCTGAGCCATGGCCGCTGAGCCTGCGCGTCCGGGGCCTGTGCTCCGCAACGGGAGAGGCCACAGCAGTGAGAGGCCCACGTACCGCAAAAAAAAAAAAAAAAAAAAAACACACTTGCCAAACCTTCAGCATTTCATTCCCCCTAATCCTTTTCTACTATGTTCTTGATCCTTTTCTGGTCAGACTAGAATGAAATCAACTCCTGGCAATTTCTGTAGTTGTTTTTTGAAACCATTCCTTTGCCTGATTAAATTATTTTTCCAGATGGTAAATATTATTCCAATGGTCCTATGGGCAGAAGAAATTACAGACCCATCCATTTAAAATATTAATTCTGTGGACAAACTTTTCATGTTGTTTTGTCAGGCACTGAGTCATTCTTCTCAGTGGATGTTGACCTTTAGGAGAGATCGTGTTGACAGTGAAGGGCAAGAGGTGAGAAGATGGAGGGGTCAAATGTGGCTCTCCCCTACCTTGGTCATCGGGTTAAGGCAGAGTGAAGTAACTAAAGTTAGTTTCCTTCTAAATTCTCCTTCCTTACCCAATAGAAACTTCCCTTTTCTCCACTTAGCAGCCATTGTCTACAAATATAGAATTGACTTACCCCCTTAATCCATTTGGGCTGCTGGAACAGAATACCATAGACTGGATAGCTTACAAAGAACAGAAATTTACTTCTCACCATCCTGGAGGGTGAAAATCTAAGATCAAGGTGCCGTCAGATTTGGTGTCTGGTGAGAAATCCTAGCTCCCACTAGAAATCCTCCTTCTTAGTTCTAGATAGTCATTTTCTCACTGTATCCTCACATGGCAGAAGGAACAAGGGAACTCTCTGGGGTGTCTTTTCTATGGGCACTAGTTTTATTCATGAGGGCTCTGCCCTCATGCCCTAATCATCTCCCAAAATCCCCACCTCCTAATACCATCACATAGGGGATAAAATTTCAACTTATGAAATTTGGGGGACACATTCAGTCTATAGCATTCACTTTACTGGGTAGTGTTGGGGTCCTGTGAGATTTCTCCCACTTATCACCAACAGGTCATGATTAGCTCTTCCTGCTTACCTTACTCAGCTCTGCCTGCCTTAGGAGGTGGGTAGATATTACCCCATTTATCAGCTGGAAAAAATATTGAGCGTAAAGGACTAACCAATCTTTGATCACCAGACATAACGCAAATGCTACCCTCTTGGAGCAAGCACTCCTCAGTGAATTCCATGATGTCAAAGAGGTCAGTTCACAAACTAACCTGTGAAGATGCTCTAAAGAAGAGAGCTAGAGGGCATTTGTCTCTTCCAATAGTACCCAAACATTTTACCTATATTTTTGGGAGAATCACACCTTCTGTAGTGAATTTCTTCATTCCCAGGGTTTTTCTTCTCTCCTCTGAGAACATCAGGCCACAAAAGGGAAAGCGTTGCATCATGGTAGAATTGTGGGAGAGAGGTTTTAGGGCAAGCAGGCTTACAGAATCTCACAAGCCATTCTGTATAGGTAGTAAGGCATTCATTTCACCTACACATAGGGTTGCCCTCATCCAAACAGAGATTACTGTATCAAAATTGGGGGAGCAATAAAAATTGAATAAATCATGTCAATGCAGGCCTCAGGCCTAAGTTATTCAGCTTACTAAGTCAGTTCCATCTGGCTTAATTTTGCCTTTAGAAGGTAGTGGACAGTGAAGAGACAAGTCTGAGAGCTTTTCTCATACTATCTACATACGTTGCTCCTTGGAGTTCTTCCAAAAATTCCATACGTTTGGGGCTCATAGACCCCAAAATGAGTCCAGCAGAATAAGCATGATCGCAGCACATCATACTGTCAGCACCTTCTCTTTCTCATTGGGTTATCCCATGCCTCTCTGAGTACACACCAGAATATCCCTGGCTTTTCTCTGCTCCTATCTCATTACTTACAAATGGCCAATCTAATTTGCTGTCTCCCAAACACCATGCATTCCTTAGCTATCTCACTGTGTCTGATTAATTTATCTTCATCTTTCCCTAGATTTTATTCATTTGCATTTCCCCTGAAGTTATTTAATTATGTTATCTCCCTATTTAGAGCCTCTTTGTATTGAGGGAAACAGGAAGATGCAGAAGATAACAATGGTTTAGTGATATTATTTGGAGCCTAATTTTTATTCCATTACTGAATCCCTAGATAACCTCTGAAAAGTCAGTGAGGCTCTTTCAGCCAAAATTTCTTCACCTTGAAAAAATGGGAAAAGAACAATATACTCCTTGAGGTGACCACAGGGAATAATTAACAAAGTGAAATTAATAAAGTGAAAGTGATGTACAAATCAGCATTTTTGAGGATCGCAGGAATATGTTTCCTTTCTTGCAAATTAATTGCAGTATGTCTTATTTTGGAACCTGACCATTTCTATAGGTGGGGTGGGAGAAAGCTTTGAATTTGCTGAGTTTGCTTCTTCTTCAATTCTCCGTGTCAATAATGGCCATAAGGAAAGTGATGTTAGCACCTTGTACAAAAGTGTGTTTTTTGTGATTTGTTTCTGCTTTCCTGTGCCTTTGTCCTTCAATTTATGTCTTAATTATAGTCAGAGCTGATTTTATGATTGGCGTATGCTCGAGAAGTTTCTACTCCTGCCACGAGGTATCTTCCTGATTTAGATATGACAATGACTTAAATCCTCACCAGTAGAAACTTTTTCCTTTAAGTCTCAAAGGCCTTTGGTTCTTTAGTAATTCGCAAACTCAATGATAATACATAAAATAGTATCTTTCATATATACGGACAAACACAGACACATCCTTTCACATAACTATTACCTTCCTTACATATGTATAAGTACACACACATGCATATATTAGACAGATAATATTTTATGCATTACTTGTGAGTCACTAATACACACCAAGGCTAGAGAAGCTGAGGAATTAAAAAGAAGGAAAGAGGTCAATAAATAGCTTGCCATGGATTCACTCTTTTAGTTTTGCCATGTATTCACATTATATAGTTTTGCCATGTATTCACTCTTTTCTTAAAAACTATGTTTTAATTTAGAATAGATTTAGAGTTCCAGAAAAACTATGAAGATAGTACAGAGTGTTCCTGCATTCTCAATTTCTCCTAACATTTTACGTTAGTATACTTTTTACAATTAATAAACAAATAATGATACATTATTATTAACTAAGCCCACAGCTAACATCATAATGGTGAAAAGCTAAGAGCTTTTCGTCTAAGATCAGGAATAAGATAAGTGTACATACTCTCAGCACTTTTATATAATATAGTACTAGCAGTCCCAGCCAGAGAAATCAGGCAAGAAAAAGAAATAAAATATACCCAAATCAGAAAAGAAGAAGTAAAATTGTCTCTATTTGCAGATGATATATTTTATATAGAAAAATCCAAAGACTCCACCAAAAAACTGTTTGAACTAATAAACTAATTCAATAAAGTTGCAGGATATAAAATCAATACACAGAAATCAGTTGGGTTTCTATATCCTAAAAACAAATTATTAGAAAGAGAAATCAAGAAAAGATTTCATTTACAAATGTATCAAAAAGAATAAAATACTAAGGAATAAATTTAGCCAAGGAGGTGAAAGATCTGCATGCTGAAAACTATAAGTCACTGATGAAAGAAACTGAAGACACAAATGAATAGAAAGATATTCTGTGCTCATTGATTGAAAGAATTAATATTGTTAAACTGTCCATATTACCCAAAACTATCTATAGATTCAATGCAATCCCTATCAAAATTCCAATGGCATTTCTCACAGAAATAGAAAAAAAAATCTTAAAATTTGTGTGGGAACACAAATGTCCCTCAATAGCAAAAGCAATGTTGAAGAAGAAAAAAAAAGCTGGAACATCACACTTCTGGCTTTAAACTATGTTACAAAGCTATAGTAATCAAAACTGTATTGTATTGGCATAAAAACAGACACATAGATCAATGAAACAGAATAGAGAGCCCAGAAATAAGCCTATATCTATAGGGTCAATTAACCTACTACAAAGGAGTTAAGAATATACAATGAGGAAAGGATAGTATCTTCAAAAGATGCTACTGGGAAAACTGGACAGCACATACAAAAGAAAGAAACTAGGCCCCTATCTTACAACATACAATAAAATCAATTCAAAACGGAATAAAGACAAATGAAATTAGAACACTACCTAACACCATACACAAAAATAAACTCAAAATGGATTAAAGACACAAATGTAAGACAAGACATTATAAAAATCTTAGAGGGAAACATAGGAAAAACACTCTTTGATATAAACCACAGCAAGATTTTTTTTGACCCACCCCCTAGAGCAATGGAAATAAAAACAAAAATAAACAAGTGGAACCTAATTAAACTTAAAAGCTTTTGTACAGCAAAGGAAACCATAAACAAGAAAAAAAGAAAACCCTCAGAATGGGAGAAAATATTTGCAAACGAAGCAACAGACAAAGGATTAATCTCCAAAATATACAAAGAGCTCATGGAGCTCAATATCAATAAAACTAACAACCCAATTAAAAAATGGGCAGAAGACCTAAATAGACATTTCACCAAAGAAGACATACAGATGGCTAAGAAGCACATGAAAAGATGCTCAACATCACTAATTATTAGAGAAATGCAAATCAAAACTACAATGAGGTATCACCTCACACTGGTTAGAATGGGCATCATCAGGAAATCTACAAACAATAAATGCTGGAGAGGGTGTGAAGAAAAGGGACTCCTCTTGCACTGTTGGTGGGAATGTAAATTGATACAGCCACTGTGTAGAACAGTGTGGAAGTTCCTTAAAAAACTAAAAATAGAATTACCATATGACCCAGCAATCCCACTACTGGGCATATACCCTGAGGAAAACCATAATTCAAAAGGACACATGTACCCCAATGTTCATTGCAACACTATTTACAATAGCCAGGATATGGAAACAACCTAAATGCCCACTGACAGATGAATGGATAAAGAAGATGTGGTACATATATAAGTGGAATATTACTCAGCCATAGAAAGGAACAAAATTGGGTCATTTGTAGAGATGTGGATGGCCCTAGAGTCTGTCATACAGAAGCCAGAAAGAGAAAAACAATATCATATATTAATGCATATATGTGGAATCTAGAAAAATGGTACAGATGAACCTATTTGCAGGGCAGGAATAGAGACGTAGATGTAGAGAATGGACATGTGAACATGGGGGTAAGGGGAAAGTGGGAAGAATTGGGAGATTAGGATTGACATATATACACTACCATGTGTAACATAGATAGCTACTGGGAACGTGCTATGAAGCACAGGAAGCTCAGATCGGTGCTCTGTGATGTCCTAGATGGGTGGGATGTGGGATGTTGGGGGAGGGAGGTCCAAGAGGGAGGGGGTATAGGTTTACTTATAGCTGATTCACTTCATTGTACAGCAGAAACTAACCTGACATTGTAAAGCAATTATACTCCAATTAAAAAAAAAAATGGAATAAAGACGAAGGTAAGACCTGAAGCCATAAAACTCGTAGAAGAAAACATAAGGGGTAAGCTCCTTGACATCAGTCTTGGCAATGATATTTTAGATTTGACATCAAAAGCAAAGGCAGGGACTTCCCTAGTGGCGCAGTGGTTGAGAGTCCGCCTGCCGATGCAGGGGACACGGTTCGTGCCTCGGTCCGGGAAAATCCCACATGCCACGGAGCGGCTGGGCCCGTGAGCCATGGCCGCTGAGCCTGCACGTCTGGAGCCTGTGCTCTGCAACGGGAGAGGCCACAACAGTGAGAGGCCCGCGTACCGCAAAAAAAAAAAAAAAAAGCAAAGGCAACAAAAGCAAAAATAAACAAATGAGACTACATCAGACTAAAAATTTCTGCAGAGCAAAGGAATCCATCAACAAAATGAAAAGGCAAACTATGGAATGAGAGAAAATATTTGCAAATCATATATCTGATAAGAGTTTAACATCCAAAATATATAAAGAACTCATAGAACTCAATAGCAAAAATCAAACCACCAGATTAAAAAAATGGACAGAGGACCAAACACACAGTTTGCCAAAGAGGACATACAGATGGCCAACAGGTACATGAAAAGGTGCTCAACATTACTAATCATCAGGGAAATGCAAATCAAAACCACAGTGGCATATCATCACTCACCTGTTAGATTAGCTATCATCAAGAAGACAAGAAGTAGTAAGTGTTGGCAAGGTGATGGAGAAAAGGAAACCTGTACACTGTTGAAGGGAATGTAAATTGGTTCAGCCATTATGGAAAACAGTATGGAGGTTCCTCAGAAAATTAAATATTGAATTATCATTGATCCAGCAATTACCCTCCTGGGTATATATCCAAAGGAAACAAAAGCTGGGTATCAAAGAAATATGTGTACTCCCATGTTTACTGCAGCATTTATTCACAATAGCCAAGATATGGAAACAAACTGAGTATCTGTCAACAGATGAATGGGAGACTAAAAATGCTGTGGTCGAAGGCAGGGAATGTAAGAAGCACGTTTGCAGGAGTGGATGGAGGTGACTCTGAGTTGTCCAGGTGGACACATTGAATGAGCAGGTGGAAATACAAATCAGTATCTGAAGAGAGAGATCTTGGTTAGAGATCTAGGTTATGGTGTGCCCTCAAAGTACAGGTGATAGCTGCAATCACAGCAGGGTATAAGAGCACATCTAAAGCAATGGGAAAAGTACATAGTCTTTCTTGCAGGTGGGTACAGAGAAAAGGAGCCAATAAACAATGATATTAAAAATGCATCTTATGGGCTTCCCTGGTGGTGCAGTGATTGAGAGTCCGCCTGCCGACATAGGGGACAGGGGTTTGTGCCCCAGTCTGGGAAGATCCCACATGCCGCGGAGTGGCTGGGCCTGTGAGCCATGGCCGCTGAGCCTGCACGTCCGGAGACTGAGCTCCGCAATGGGAGAGGCCACAACAGTGAGAGGCCCGCGTACCGCAAAAAGAAAAAAAAAAAAAAAATACATCTTGTTCAACCCTTTCCATCATAATATGCTAAAGGCATTAGGAGTTCATATGTGGAGCTTCCACATTTGTTTCCTCTACTTCTTCATCAGTCACTTAGTACCTCACTTTTTGGTTTCTGACATCCATGCGTCTGTGTCTTTAAGCATCTACTGTCACCCAGAGACTCCTTTTCATCTTGCCATTCAGAATACAACAAAGCCCTTTTTCCCTTTCTTCCATTCTGATCATTTATTTTCTCTCCTTGGCTGGTTTTATTTTTTTCCAACCTTTACACGGATTCTGGGTGGAGAAGTGGGTTCAAACCCATGTTTTGTTCTTCATGGGCTCTGTGGCTTTGGACAAGTATCTTCACCTCCCTGAGTTTCAGTACAGTTATCTGTAAAATGGAAATAATACCTACCACCTGGTGTGGTTGCGTGGCTTAAAAGGTTTCACATCAGTCAAACAACTATTCTTTTTTTTTTTTTTTTTAAATATTTATTTATTTATTTGGCTGTGCTGGGCCTTAGTTGCGGCACGCTGGATCTTTAGTTGCGGCATGTGAGATCTAGTTCCCTGACCAGGGATCGAACCCAGGCCTCCTGCATTTTTGTTCCTGGTTCAGAGCAGGCACTCAGTAAATAAGAACTCAGTTCTAACTCTAACTCAGGGCTCTTTCTGATCCCTTAGTGTTTTGTTTGTATCTCTCTGTCATGGCTGGCTGGGTACATTGTTACCGTTTTCTTCCCACAGGCTCTTTGAGGGCTAGGAATGGAATGTATCTGAATTTATATTTATGCTTTTTTTTTTTTTTTTTTTTTTTTTTTTGCAGTACATGGGCCTCTCACTGTTGTGGCCTCTCCCGTTGCAGAGCACAGGCTCCGGACGTGCAGGCTCAGCGGCCATGGCTCACGGGCCCAGCCGCTCCATGGCATGTGGGATCTTCCCGGACCAGGGCACGGACCCGTGTCCCCTGCATCGGCAGGTGGACTCTCAACCACTGCGCCACTAGGGAAGCCCTATTTATGCCTTTTTCTTCAGGTTCAGTGGGGCACAATAAATAGCTGTGAAAATATGAATATATGTAAACATCTACAAATAAATCTCAATAAATATCTGTAACATTGTAAGCTTTGACGGATACCTGCTAAAGGAATGAAACCTGCTGATGATTTTTTCAATTCTATTCTAATATAAAGAAAATATGGGAAAAGGAAATCTTAGCCTGATGTTATGAATCCCAAGCAAGTGATCTCCTAAACTCTAAGGCTTTGGGGCGCTAGTGTATCACTGTGGCCTGTGCTCCTTCCTGAGGTAAAATGTCAATCCATGCTCTCACAGGAAGGAGCAACACCCTAACGACTCACTGAGTAACTAGCCTACAGTCCTGCCTCCTTGGCACTCAGGGCCGGGAGGGAGGGGGAACGTAAATCACAGGTGGCTGGCACAGGCCAACATGGACTCAAACCCCGTGTCTCTAAACCCTTATCTGAAACGCTCTATCAAATTACATCTCCCAAACTGCCTGCCCTACTGGGTTTCATTTGGACTCTGTTCGTTTCCATAAAGTAAAGAACGAAAAAGCTATGACCATGTAAGGAAAATTGGGGTCAGGACATATGAGGTAGCCCTGGACTAGTAGAAAAAGTGCTGAGAGGAAAGCCAGAGAGATGGACTGTGGTCTTGGTTCTGCAATATATTAACTCTGCACCCCAGGCCAAGCTGCTAACATCTCTGAGTCACAGTTTCCTCGTCTGTAAAATGGGGATACTAATTAACATTTTGCCGCCTTCCCAAGACTCTTGCTAAATCGGGTCAAATAATGGGAACCACTTGCAAAAGGGAGTTTCCCTCTGAGTCCTTCGTAGATAAATAAAAAGAGCAACTAAAGAGACCTTCTCTATACAGAATTGAATTAACACTGGTCTCCTGTCATACGAGGAGAGGATTTACTCGATTCTCAAGGGTAAATCTAGTATTTATTTGATCTCTGACTGTTAGAGAGAGAATTCTTTGACCTATCTTGAAATTGCCCGCTCAAGTACTTACTTCAAAGGGTCTTAGTTTGATGTGTCTGCTTGGACCACACTTCTTCCTTAGAAATAGATTTTTGACCTAGTCTTTCATACGTCCTTATATCAATTGCTATTGCACACATACAAATCCTTGAGAAATTAGCATGGTACCGTTTAAGCTTGCATGTAAAGCATAAGTGTAAGAATCTGGGAAAATAATCTGTCAGTTGTATGTAATAATCGTCTTAAATAAGCAGTTCGAGGCTTATCTAAAGCTGGCCCCAGCTAAACAAAGAAGGCAGTCAGCAGAGCCTCAGACGCTGAACTCTGCACCCTGGCCGGACCTTGTGCTGGGCAGCCTAGTAACAGGAAGGCAGCAAGACACACTTTGAACTGGGGGTTCTAAGGCTGCGGTTGGGTTAGAGACGGGGTGACAGCTGCACTTTGCAGCCTGAACTTTGTACCTAGACACAGGGGCATTTAATCTCCATAACAGGCACTTTGTTTCATTACTTATTAACAGCTCCTCCTTGAGTAAAGTTCTTTGTTAATGGAGCTTTAAAATACGATCCCTCTCTCCTTTATTCCTGCCGTGGGGATGGGCATCTGGGCCTCTAATATCCAGCCTGAACAAGGCTGGTCCTTCCAAGGGGGAGGCCTTACCTCTGTTCAAAACCGGTTTTTGTAGAGGTGCCGCTTTGCAATTACTGCTCCAGAGGCCACTCCCTGCTCCCCAGTTTACACTTGGAGAAGGTCACCACGGTCCAGGCAATGACTGGTGTCACTTCACCTTTCCTTACTGTCACACCTCTTTTCTTTTGGCCCATTCTTCTTCTTTGCCCATTTTTTCCCTCCTCTCCTCATTTCTTTCTGCACATTCAGCCTCTCAGTGGCACTAAATTTAAATAACGGTGACCCCTGTCACATACATCATTTCCCCATCCAGTGTAGCCAAGGCATGTTTTGTTGCAGCTGGAAGTCCAAGCAATTTAGGTACACGTTCAAGCATCCTCCTTCCCAAACAAACACATTTGTACTTAACTTCCACACATCAGTAACTGATATTCAGTCAGCCTGAAGCATTAGCTATTTAAAGAGAGGGTCTAGACTCTAGAGAAGGGAACGTGGGTTGTTGGCGAATCAAGCATTAGTTACCATCTCTAACATAAATCCTAGTCCTACAGAAAATACTCAGACTTCCATGCCCCCCAACCAAAGAATATACAATGACTATCTCAAGTGCTAAGTTTTGTTCACTACTGATCAGGGAACAGGTTCCGGTTTCTGGGGCCTGGGAGGCAGTGACTACAGGCTATTCATTTAATGACTAACAAGGACCAATAAGCCCCCTCAGAAGCTTTGCTTGAGGGCCCCCAAATTAACCTTTCACCACTCGACTACTTTGTTTTGGGAGCAGTTGAGCTTAGCTCAGACAAAACTTCACTCTCGCCTCAATTTTCTTTTTATGTGTAAGAATGCCTGTGTGTCTCGCTCTCATTCACCGAAGGGTCAGCCCTGGAGTCAGCCCGGTCTGGACACCATGCATCAAAAACTCCGCGTCCTCCCTGGCCCTCTCTCACACTCCCAGCCACACACACCCCCTCCAGGGTGGCTCAGCCCCACCCACCTATCAGTTTCTGCTCTCGGCCACCAAGTCCATCTGCGTTCAAGCCGGCTGACCGAAATCACTTGGAGAGTCAGAGTCCAAGTTTACCCATCCCCGCCTGACTTGCCTCTTTTGTTTTCTCCCAGTTTTTCCCCCTTGCTCATCCTCCTTTCACTCTCTCTCCCCTTCTCTTTTCTTCTACTTTTCTTCCCTTCATTCTTTTCCTTTTCCTTAATTTGCTCAGATGCACAGTTTCCAAACATTGCTGGAATGTTTGTACATTCTGTACCTTGCTGGAAATGTACAGAAGCAGGTCTGGGTTTCTGGGTGTACGTTGCCCTCTTTCACCCCTATTGTATTTTCGCAAGCCTGCCTTGACAAGGGGATGCGACCCAGTCATTTACCCTGTTATCTGGGTTTGGAGTATTTATAAGAAAGGAAGAGAAATTTAAAACAAAGATAAATCCTTTGGAAACATTGAGTCTCCGGCTTTCACGTTGTGTCATCCCTGGATGATCCAGAAACCTTACGTATCTCATTTTCTGGACTTGGCTTTCCAGGTACCACCCCTTTCCACAGAAGAGTGGCAGGAGTTTCCTGGTCCCCAGGCCAGCAATGTTTTGAGTTCTAAAACTCTGCGCTTTGGGCCCTTGGGGATTGCTCCCTCCTACAGCATTCTCTTTGCTCACTGCTTTCCTCTTGGAGCACGCCAACCCTCATAGCCGGCTCCCCAAAGGCTCCTTCCAAGGCCCAGGATTAGGGCTGCACCTGCTTGAGATTTAGTCAATCTACAAAACAGTGGGACTCCTCAAGAGCGCCTAATTTCCTCTGCCCTGAAAGCAATACAGTTGGGTGCTTCAGCAGCACGCTTAGGACAGCCAGAGCTACAGACCCGGCCTCCGAATTCAGTCCCAATTACCATAAACCAAACACCAATTACTCCAAAGAGCACGGGGCAATTGAACCTTGATTTATTGCCCCCCCTCACAACTCCACCTGCCTCTCATTCCCAGAATCTCACCACCTGCTCCAGGCAGGAAGGTTTAACAAAGTACAAGCAAATGTTATTATAGCTTACATAGCTGACAGCTATAAGATACAAGATAAAATTAATCTTGATTTTAGATTCACTATAATAATTCAAGCTTCAAGGTGAGAAACATGAGATTTATTGTTTCTTTTCTTTCTTTCTTTCTTTCTTTTTTTTTTTTTTTGAGTAAAGATGAATTCAAGGAAGCAAACATGATTATCCCAGTTTCTGACCAAGACTGAGAATTTACAGATTAATATGAGTTCAGTGTTTTATGAAACTCCCATATAACAACTCCTCCTGTCCAGAGTCTTCGGTCTCTTCTCCCATTGCCCACACATGCTGTACACACACGTGTGCACACAGGCCTACGTGGGAACAGGAGAGAAGAGATGGGGAAAGCAGACACTAATCTTGCCATAGATTAGAAGGAGCAGCGGACAGGATCAGCTGATGAGCACAAGTCTGTGCACCAGGATCTGTACCAACCTCCTAAAAGACAGCATCATCACTTACATTTTCAGTGATCGGTATATTCATCTGGAAAATGAAACCTGAGGGATATAGTCACTGGTTCCCAGACTGGAAAGAAGTGAAGAAAAGGAAACTAGCAAGGACAAAGGCATTTCCACACTGAGAGCAGGAAGGTGATAAAGAGAGGGAAAGTACATCCTCCCAAAAGGATGCTATCGGTTTGCTTTCTCTAAGCCATCATACCAATCTCTCCTGTAATTTCTGGACAAATCCCCTTTCCTCTCATCGTGTTCAGATTTCTTCTTTGTAGGAAATACACTGATACTATAACAAAAAAACAGGAATGGAGGATGGTGGTAAAGTTTGCCTAGTATTACGACAGAGCACAAAGTTAGAGCAACTAATTATTACTTGACATAATCAATCAGCTCTGGCTCCCTAATTTCTACCCATAACTTCTGTCTGGTACTAATTTTGCATTTATCTGTGGCATAAATTTAGGTTAATTGCCTTCAGTGATCTAAGACAAGTTGCTCTGGGTGGAGAAAAGAATAACATACCTTTTTAAAATGTTCACCTGGTGGCTGGTTCTCAATACCAGAGCTTGCATGAATGTCTACTTACTGATTATCACCTTTCACATTTCTTACCTATTTCTAAAATAGCATGCCCAAATTATCTGATATGAAAGGGCCAAGGTCATGTATGTTTTCTCCTCCCTAGCTACTTCATCCCTTATGTATTTCAAGCTGCTTTTCCCATCCTTACTTTTAAGCTATGTATCCCCTTTCCCAGGTACTTCTTCCATTTCTGAGTTCTATAAAGGTAGATAATAGCTCTGTTTCCTTCACTGCATCCCTTCCTCATGTCAAGTCCTTGAAATACTTATTTACTGGTTTAACCCTTGAAATAGTTTCACATTTTTCCAAATGTAGGTTTATGTTTTTCATTCATGACTGATAGATGGTGCTTTCCCTGAGATCTGTCCATCCATGTTGCTATGGCCATGGTCCTTTGGTTCAGGTCCCATCTATTATACTCAATAAGGATGCAAATAAGGCAACAAAAATATGAGCTTGGGGTTGTTGTTCTAGTGGGGAGGAAAGAATGAAGAGAAAAGCTGGACCATTGACCTACTTACTCTGCAGAAGCCTCTAAAGGGAGAGAAGAAAGAGAAGAACTCCAGGGCTTTCCTGGTGGTACAGTGGTTGAGAGTCTGCCTGCCAATGCAGGGGACACGGGTTCGTGGCCTGGTCCGGGAAGATCCCACATGCCGCGGAGCGGCTGGGCCCGTGAGCCATGGCCACTGAGCCTGCGCGTCCAGAGCCTGTGCTCCGCAACAGGAGAGGCCACAACAGTGGGAGGCCCGCATACCACTAAAAAAAAAAAAAAAAAAAAAAAAAGAGAGAAGAACTCCAGGGTCCCCAGAGGAAATAAAAGGAAATTTGCCATTTATTAAGCTGAGCCAGAAATCTGCACAGAACGTATAGTGTTTACCAAAATTTTGCCAAGAACCAAGAGATATTCCCTACTCCATTAGGGGACCCAGCTAAACTTTTTTTTCTTCTTTTGTATCAATAGTTGTTTCTTTTATTGTTGAGTAGTATTACATCATATAGCGGTACCACAGGTGAAAGGCATTTAGGTTGTTCTCAGTTTCCAGCCACTGTAAATAAAGTTGGTATGAACATTTGTGTTCAGAATTTTGTGGGAACGAAGGTTTCTACTTCTCTAGGGTAAATACCCAGTAGTGTGATGACTAGGTCATATGGTTAGTAAATGCATAGCTTTATATACAATTGGCAACTGTTTATGAGAATGACTGTAATATTTTACATTATCACTAGCAATGTATGAGAGATTTGGTTGCTCCATATCTTTTCCAGCACTCGTATCATCAGTATTTCTTTTTATTTTCATCTTCTAATATATATGTGGGGATATCTCATCATAGCTTTAATTTGTATTTCCCTTATGGAGAATGATATTGAGCATTTTTATTGTCTTATTTACCATTCATACATCCTCTTTGTGAAATGTCTGTTCAAATATTTTGTTTTTTTTTATGTCTTTTTATTGTGGTAAAAGTCACGTGATATAAAACATACTATTTTATTTATTTATTTATTTTGCGGTACGCGGGCCCCTCACCGCCGCAGCCTCTCCCGTTGCGGAGCACAGGCTCCGGACGCGTAGGCTCAGCGGCCATGGCTCACGGGCCCAGCCGCTCCGCGGCATGTGGGATCTTCCTTCACCAGGGCACGAACCCGTGTCCCCTGCATCGGCAGGCGGACTCTCAACCACTGCACCACCAGGGGAGCCCTAAAACATACTATTTTAACCATATTTAACTGTACAGTTCAGTGGCATGAAATACATTTGTGCAACTCTTTATCTTAGCAGTTAAACCCTTCCACAGTTTAGCTCCATATGACCCATCCAAACTTAATGCCCATTTTTATGCATAATATATCCTCCCCTCAAGCCTCCTCATCACAATATTTTTATGTCTGTGCTTCTGCCCTTTTGTGGTGGAAAGTGTAGTTTTTGGAGCTGGCTGGATCTGCGTTGGAGTCCTGGTTCTGTTATTAGCTAGCTGTGACATTGTTGAGCCTCAGGTGCTTCATCTATAAAATGGGGCTAGTGATTCTTTGCAGATTTAATGTACTGTAACGTTAGGCTTCGAAATATCCGTAAAGGACTCGGCATTATAGCTGGCATGCAGGAGACACTCAATGATCTGTTATCATGGCAGCATTATGTTTAGTATTGAATGTCTTCTCCACCCCTATCATCTTCTAAATCTTACTCCAATCAACAGTTTAATACTCAAGTTCTCTTTGAAACCCTTTTTTCATTCCTGGTTCAAATCATGGATTTATTTTCTTCATATATTTCATACTTGATAATATACTATTTTTTATGGCACAAATCTGATCTTAATTTCCTTAAATGCGAAAGCCAAATCTTATAGGTCCCTGTTAAGCATGAGCCTTCAATAAATGAGCAGTAAAAATTTGTTGAATTTTAACCTGCTCAAAGAGTCTGTACTTATTAAGCTTCTTAAGCTCTAGGACCATATTTTATAATATTAAGTCACAGCCAGCATGCTAAAAGCTCTTAATTTTAAATAAGTTACAATTATATGGCATAGAGAATATAATATTGCACTATAATGGCTCTAATAAACTATTTTTTAAAATACCTGATATATGGACTCACATCTTCTAAGAACTTTGTACGCCCAGAATTAAAGTATGTTGGAAACACACAGTATTCATTTTAACAAAGCAAAAAGCCCTATGATTAACATTAAAAAATGCTTGCTGGGTGTGTTTTCCTCTTAACTTCTCACTGAAATGAAATAACTCAACCGAATGCTCTGAGAGCTGGCCCTCTATATAAATAACTTGTGGCTTGGTTTTGGTTCAATATACTGATTTACACAGCACATGCAAGATTATAAATTACCTTTGGTAAGATATAGGTGAACAGTTTGAAGTGATGACTACATACACAGTTTAGAGAAGAATCTAGAAATATTTTTATTTCCATATGGGGATCTTGAGAAAAGTTAAAGGGCAGTGACATGTAAAGTCCAGAAGTTAGATCAGTCTTCTGCCAACTGCTCAAAGATTAGCACACCTTCTTCCCTGAGCTTTACAGGTTTGATCCACACCCAGGAGACATACCCAGTCCTGCCTCTGGTATCTGCCCCAACCAGCTTTCTTACCCAGTACAGGCTCTAAGTAATTCTTTTGTTCCTCTTTACGTGAATCAATTTGTCTCACCATTTCCTGCATTTTTCAGAAGTTACTTCAATAGTTTATTTTTAGGAGCAAGTTGGAAGTTGCCGGTAGTTATTACCTTATCTACAAAGCTCAGAGTCACAAGCTAAACTGCAAAATTTATCTCCGGTGTCAATCAACCTTCTAATCTATATAACCAAATTCCTATTAATCATTAGGACTATTTCCTTTCTCTCACACATTTTGAGTTTCCTCAAGTCCTTCACTAACTGCTCTGTTTGCATATTTTTTTTTGCCACAGGTCAAATTCGGAGGGAGATGGTTGATAGGGAGAATTGGAAAGTCTCAAACTTCTCTGAAATACTATTTTTTAAATCATTTTTAAAAATCTATTGCAGAGACAAGAGAATCCTCAAATTCAATTAATGTAAATAGCTAATAGATTCCAAATAGTTAACGTTTCGTTAGCAAGTTTTGCTCAGTACCTGCACCCAAGAGTGTTAAGTAATTAGGAAAGTCTCAAGTATATCCTCATGTGATTGGTTTGTCTTGTCCAGTTTGCATGATATCCATTTAAAGAATCTTGCAAATGATAAAAAAAAAAATGCTACATGTCTACAGGCATCCTCTAAATCAGGAAATTTCTGTGTCACCAAATCTTTTCTGGGTGAAAAAAAAGGACAATGGTCTGATTCAACCTTTCACTCAACAAGTATTATTCATCCCCTACTGTTCTATGCATGCAAAGCAGTGCATGCTTGGCTCCAGGAGCATCCAGACCAACATAACTCCCTGCACCCACAGAAGCAGTTGCCACTAGGAAAGGCAACACGCACCTAAATGTAATCATGCACAAGAGAAATGGATAGGGACACTGCACAGTCAGCTTCTGGTCTCAGGTCCATCTTTTTAGGAAAGATATTTAACTTCTATAAATCTCAATGTGTTTTATTTTTTCATAAAAATTAAGAACCCAATGAGGCAATCTTTCAAATTTTCTTGAGAGCTGAAATTCTATGATTGTAGGAAGCAGAAAAAAGATACTATATCATAAATGCTAAAATTTTGTTGTATTTACAACTAGAGAATTAGACTAAGGAATTCTAATCCTGGTTTACTATGAATCAAGGAAGGTCAGGAACCCCAAAGCCTGAATGTCCTCATTCTCAGATGGCAGCATCAGATCTGCAGGAAGTCCAATTAAATAGTGAATGTGGTGATGTCATCTATTGCTGCTACTAGGAAGTTAGGACCGGTCCTCGCCCCATCATTTTCTATTTTACTGTTACAGTCCTACCACAATGGTTCTTTCTGTCTCTAGAACATAGAAATGCTGATTTCCACCTTAGCTCCTCAAAGATGCCCACCCTTCAGAACCTGTGAATATGCTGCCTTACACGGCAAAAGAAACTTTGCTGATGTGATTAAACTAAGGATTTTAGATAGGGAGATTATCCTGAATTACCTGGGTGGGCTAAATGTGTCATCACAAGAGCTCTTATAAGTGAAAGAGGGGGTCAGGAGAGTCAAATTCAGAGAGATTTGAAGATGTTACCCTGCTGGTTTTGAAGACAGAGGAGGGGGCCATGAACCAAGGAATGTAGATGGCTTCTAGAAAAGGCAAAGAAATAGCATCTCCCCTACAGCTTCTGCAAGGAAAGCTGACCTGCCAATGCCTTAATCCTAGCCCAGTGAAACACATGCTGGTCTTCTGACCTCTAGAACTATAATAAATTTGTGTGGTTTTAAGCTGCTAGGGTTGTGTCTATTTGTTACAGCAGCCATAGGAAACTAACACACCCAAACTGTGGTCTTGGTACTAGCTGTTCCCAGTGCCCGGAATGCCCTTTCTCTAGAATCTTTACATGGCTGGCTCCTTTTGTCACTCTTGTCTCAACCTGGGCATTGTCTTCTTTGACCATATAATCTAAGGAGCCACCCAGGCCTTCAGCTAATTCTCTGCATAGTGTGTGTGTCATTTTCCTGGTTTGTTTGTCTTTTGACTGTCTCCTTCTCCATTAGTTCAGCTCCTTGAGAGTAGGAAACCTGTCTGTCTCAGCTGCCACCCCATTTACAGTACTTAGAACAATGCCTGGGCTTCGTCAATATTTGTTGAATGTAGGATTTAGGGAACCCCGTAAGGGTTTGGCGGGTCTGAATCTTACAGAAAGTTTCTGGGAAATACACGAAGAAGCCATAACACGTATACTTTCATCATCTTTAGCCTTTGCAAAAGCCATCTATTACCACCAAAATCCCAGCACCTTCCCTCCACTTTGATTCTCTCTCTCTATCTCCACCTGTGTCACAGAGCAAAGTTAAGGAAATATGACAGTGGTCTGGATAGCCCCAGAAAGTAAACTTTGGGATAAGGATGGTGCCTAATAGGTGTAAAGGTGTTTGGGTTCTTAAGGAATAAATGGCACTATACAAACGTTAGAATACTAGAGTTTCCTTAAATTGAAAATTCCATTTTTATGTATCTGTCTGATAACTGTACAACATTGCCACTCCAGCAAAATTCTGTTGCTGCAAAAAGAAGAGCACTTTTCCCCCTCCCTTGAAATTTGTTAAAATGGCATTTCCCTTGTGTTGCATTTCCTTAGACCTGTGCAAAAACATCTCCTCCCAAGATAGAAAGCAATGCACAGCTGTAGCCCTGGGAAGCATAATGCTGTGCTCAGAATATCAGATTTTTAAATCTACCAAAGCTGGAAAAGAGATTAAGAGTTAAGGCTGAAAGTCTGTCTTTAATGTGCTCTATTATGCACCAGGCATTACAGTTAATATGTCCCTTCAGATTTTGCTGACCTACTTTTCTGGGCTTACAGATGCGGCAGTACACATTAAGGACAGAGGATCAGCAGTGATTGTGAATTTCCTTGCCGCCTCTGCTTGACCTCACACCCCTAATATTATGGTAATGTTTTGTGTGTGTGGAGGAAAGAGATTGGTGGTGAGAAGATGGTGAGAGAAAGAGAGTGAAGGAAATAATTTTATTTACGTGATCACCATAAACATTATAACGTCACAAAAGAGAAGAGAGTTTTTGTAAAAAAAGTCCACTATGTATCGACAGTACATCCATTGTTTTGGTCTTTCAGTATTTTAGCAATATTTTCTCTTTCATTGGATTTGAAGTTTCCGGTGGAGGTCTTCAGGTTTTTTATTTTATTTTCCCCTTGATCAGAATTTACAGACTGGCAGTTACTGGCCAACGGATGCTTGTACACGTGCTTTACCTGGTAGCACCTTGCTTAATTTTCTTTTTTTAATTGGAACACCTGTAGGTGGACATAGCCACTCTAGTTCCCGGGAGTTTCAAGCACTCACTATTCTCTTACATCTGATTGCTTCACGCATTTACTTTCCAGATTTTCCTATTCCTCAATTCAAGGGACCCTGGTCTATCTATATCTGGCTCATATATGCATCTTGGAACAGCCAACTCTAGATGCCTCCATGTATGAGTGTCAGACTGTTTTCTCTGTTGTTCCCGTCAAGTAATGCTACGACTCACAGATACGGCAACGCTAGTTGTCACTACTCAGTCAGGATTTCTTCTGATTTATGAATTTAGGGAGTGGAAAATCTTTCCAATCTAAAAGTTAAATCACAATTAGATATATTAACACCTTGCCTTTTTCTCAGAAAGGATTTAGGATAGCCATTAGATGTAGTTACAGATATCCATGATGAATTATTTTTATTGAAAAGCAGCAAATAACATAAAATCTGGATCATCTTGGAAAATCCTGGCTGTCTCGATACCATGTGCCTGGTATCAGGCATGATCAGATCAGATCAGATCAGGTATCAGCATCAGGCATGACAGACCACTGATTTGTGGAATTTGTTAGAAATGCAGTTTTGAAGTAGGAGACAGGTGTTCTATTTTCAAAGCATTTGACACGATTGATAGACGTAAGATTTTGCACTGGGCCAAGGAAGACTCTGGGTATCCATGTAGCAGTAATCAGCACACATCTGTTTCTAGAGTGAGTCTAACTGGGCGGAGGAGCTCTCAAGAGACGATTCTCAGTCAGACGTGCAGAATGGAAGGAGAAAAAGCAGGTGGAGACAGTGGAGCAGGTGTTGAGGCCTGTGTGGTAGCCACCAGCCAGGGCAGAGTCAGCAGTGACTCACGCATCCTCGGGAGTAGAAGAGGTGCTTTCATCAGACTCAGAAAGTCCCAAAGAAAAACACATCTCCCTGTCTCTGGAGTCCAATTATTTTCTCTGCTTCTCTTCCATATCTAGTTAATTCACTCCCCAGTTCAAAGTTTAGGAAATTGGGGGATATATCTTTGAAGGCAAGCAAGGTCCAAGCCACTAACATCTCTCATCTGACTTTGACTTGAAAAAAAAAGAACATTTTGGCAAAAGTCTGTCAGCTGCTCTTCCCTAAGAGCAGCCAGAGATGCTTTCTAAGATACCAAATACAATCACATCACAGGTTTTCTTACACTCCTTCAATGGATATCTCATGATATAGCACAATGCTTTGAACCTGCCCTTCAGGATCCCATATGATGACCTGTCTATCCCAAGGTTTCTCAAGCTTGGCTCTGTTGACACTTTTAGCTGCAAAATTCCTGGTGTGTGGAGGGTAGGAGGGGGCTGTCCACTGCCTTGTAGGATGTCTAGCAGCATCCTTGGCCTCTACCTACTAGATGCCAGTAGAACTCCCTACCCGCAGTTATGACAACCAAAAATATCACCAAACGTTTCCAAATACCTGTTCCTGACTGAGAACAGTTGACCTCTCCAGACCCTGCCCTGACTCCATCCTAATTCTGCACCACTCACCTCATGCCTCCCAATCACCACCACCATCACTCTCCTCTTCTCCAGCTATACAGGCTTCCTACCACCTCTTCTGATGCAACCTTCCACCATGTCTTAGTCTTCTCAGGCCGCCATAACAAAAATACCGTAGACTGGGAGGCATAAACAGCAGATATTTATTTCTCGCAATTCTGGAGGTTGGAAAGTCCAAGATCAAGCTGCCAGCCCGGGCTTACAGATGCGGCAGTTCCCTGTGAGGGCTCTCTTCCTGGCTTGCAGATGGCTGTCTTCTTGCTGTGTCCTCACAGGGAGGAGAGAGAGTTCTGAATTCTTTCTCTTCGTATTAGGACACTAATCCCATCACCAGGGCTCCACTGTCATGATCTCATCTAATCTGAATTACCTGAATGCCCCAGCTCCATCACATTGAGGGTTAGGGCTTCAAAATGAATTTGCAGGGGTGGGGCACACAAATATTCAGTCCATAACACACCACGTTTCCACTTACTTGTTTTCTACTGTCCTGCCCCCAACTCTGGACTATCTAATTCCTACTCATCCTTCAAGACGGATTCTTTCTTGATCCTGGTTGTTACCCTCCCACCCCCAAACATTACCTGCTTTCACAACACATGTCTTTTGCACAGGGCTTATCATCATTGAAATGGGTTCTGTAATTAGTTCTCTCTGTTATTCTTTCTGCACTGGAAGCTTCATCAGCATAGGAGCCATAATTACGTAGCTCACTGTAGTGGCCAGCTCCTAGCACAGTGCCTGATGCACAGCAACCACAAATAAATAACAAAAGACAGAAAAAAATAGATGAAGCACTGAATACCAGGATGCTCAGAAAGGGCTGTAACCACAGGTACACCCTGAAGCTGCCCACTTGGGGATTTTCTGTTAGATGGTATTATGGTATATAATAATGACTGCTGCTCTAATAATAATAGCTGACATTGATTGAGTACTTAATTTATGCCAGGTACTGCACCATATATTTATTATATCAATGAATCCTTAAAATCATTTGATGAGCTAATAGCTATTAGCATCCCCATTTTATGAAGAGGTTAAGTAAATGGTCTAGGGTCACGCAGCTACTAAGTGGCAGGGCCAAAATTCACACACCAGAAGTTGAACCTAAAGGCTATTATTCTACACTCCTGTACTGTATTGTCTGTCATGAGTTAGGGAGCAGGGAGGTAGATTTTTAGCCCTTCCTCAGACTGTATGCTAGGAGATTGCTTTCAATATGGCTGAAGTCTGCAGAGTCTCCGTGTCAAGGTCTAGATTCTCAAGCAATCATTCAGGAGCAGAATACCACTTGCCAACTAACTCTGCTCGGTATTGTTTGGAAGATGGGAGTTGGGCAGGTGGACATTAGGGCATAAACAAGGAGACAAGAAAGTTAAAGACCGTCTCCCCAGCATATCACATCCAACTGAAGTTTCATTTTAGTTAACAAACTTCTCCCAAAATGTATAAGCATATTAGTCACTCATACCTCAGTGTGAATGATATTGAGCCTACAATAAGAAAACGTTCTTCTAATATTCTGTCTGTGTGTGTGTGTGTGTGTGTGTGTGTGTGTGTGTGTGTGTGTGTGTGACTATAACAATTATGGACACTGTGGGCCTCCAGTGCAGGGTAGAGATGAAAGGAATAACTCAGAAAAGAGTTTGGAGAGCCATAAGCTTGGATAAGGTCCCTAAATACTGGGTTGCAGAAAAGTAGGTGGGATTAGGGCACTGGATATGAAGTGGGAAGATGCCAAAAGTAATTGCTACCCATTTGCAATTACTTCCAGAGCCCAGAGGCTGAGAAAAAAATCATCCGAAGGGCTACCTTTGGCACTGGAAACTTGCAATAGAGGTTTCATGAATAATTCACTTTGCCAAAGGAGAAGTCACCATGGTTTGTAGTTCACTTTCCTTCCATTAATTTAATCTATGACTTTCATTTTGTCTGTCTGCGAAAACAAAAGAGATACTAATATTTAGCTATGAGACAGGGAAGTGATTTATTAGGCAGCATTTATAAATCATTATATGTGGCACACTAATAGTTTAGCGAAAGTCTTCTGAAAATAAGATTTTTACTGAGAACAGATTCGGGAGAAAAATAAGCATTCTATACATAGTCGACTGAGTTTTCTCTCTTCTACAGTTAAAATTTCATCTACCCAATTTTGATGCATGTACTGAAGTGCTAGAGAAGGCTCAAAATATAAAGTCCATCTGTCTAATGGAGGTTTGGCCTATCAATCAAATTTGTCATTACTTCATTAAGTTGTTGAGATGATCAGCCTTTTGGAAAATGAGGAAGGTGAGAATGCCATAACAAATTATGGTGAATTAGAGGGATTTGGGTTAATGAACCTATACCAGTAGAAATCCAAGATCCTGTTCCTTGGACTACCTTCAGTGTTGGTAGAAAGAAAATATGCTCTCAAAGGTGAAGCCTTCATCCCTTTGGCATCGTCCTGAGGCACCCGCCTTGATCATGATGATACTGTCTCAGGGCCCTGGCTATCAACGCCCTCATGAGTAATTACAAACTTGCATAACGGCAAAGTTGAAGGGCTTGGAGTCCTTTCCCTCTGAAAGCAGGACTCAAGCTATGAGTTTAGAGCTTGGTGATGTCAAGCTCGTTCTACCACATGGACACAGGCTATTTTTGGGCAAAGCCAACTCCAGTGTCTCACTCCCTACAATGGGAATAGGAGTTGAACTTGGTTGACCCTGGGTGGCCTGGACATCATGGCTTCTCCTGAGAAGTTATTCCAGGCAGTTCAGAAAACAAAGGAACGTTACCTGAAAAGGCCATGGTGCTGGATAGTCAAAATAAATCTAAAACCTCTCAAGAAAGGGATTTTCACTTCAGCCCAGGAGTGAAGGAGTGAAAATCCTTACTTCTTTTCCTATCCTTTTCTCCCTCTCACAGAAGAATGGAAGAGGGTGGTGAGATAAGTGAAATGGCAAAATTGGTCCTAAGCTTATGCATAATGTAAATCACATACTGATCTATTTAAAAATGTTTAGTTACTATTTTAGTTCTCTGGGAAAGTCCTATGTGTCCCTGCTAAGTCATTGTTTCTAGGACTGAGAGCATCTCGGAGGAAGGGAATTGCATACTTAACTGTGTATGTATAGCTCTCTGCCTGGGTCAGTATTTAATATGTAAATATGAACTATTTTATACGCAATGAGTGAAAGGAAAACTTAATTTCATTTAGGAACATTTTGCTTAAACACATGATTATCAGATATTCATGCAAAGTAGGTGCTATTTTTTCAAAGAAGAAAGTGAGCTATCACTCAACTATTTTTCCTCCTTTCCTTTGGTGAGGTGGAAACGTTATCCTGCACTACTAACCCAGACCACTAACTCACCTTATTCCAGGGGCACATAGGCAGGCAGCCTTTTCCATTCCCATCTGCCACTGCCAGGGAAGGAAATTAGGCAGAATACTAGCTGTCCTTACAAATACATTCTGGAACTCCTGGCTTCTGTTTTCTTTAGTCTGTCCTCTTTCTCTTATCCCTGCTAAAGTAAGGGGGCTAAGGGCTGCAAAGATGACAAGGAAATCTTGAAGATAGGATGATAATGCAGGTTTCTCACTTTTCTTTATTTCTTATGTCATCTGTCTATTGAGGAAAGTAAAACAAAGTTAAGTTCCTATAGTTTTGAAGAACAGTGAAATAATGGTAAGGAACTTTTAAACTTTGATTTGTAACTGCTATTGAGTGACTCAAAGAATATCAGGAATGGCGTGATTATTTCCTAATTGTTTGGAGCCTAATGGATTTTAATTATGAATGAAAACATGCTCAGCAATTTTGTTGCACATATTGTCCTTGTAATGTAGTTAACTGTTATATTTAAAAATTATTGTATCAGTATGTCATTCAACAGACATGCCCTTATGTTGTGTCCTGGACAATGTGAAGCACGGACTGAAATTTGCTATAAAATAAAACATGGTTCTTACTCTTGATAAGCTTAAACTCTGACCCCAGAGAGAAGACGTGACAAGATATCTGTCTCTTACAAACGTTAAAAGAAACATAGTTCTAGGAGTGCTACAGATGTTTTAAAAAATTTTACCTTCCAGTACCATAATCATGGAAAGCTCTTCAGAGTAGATAACATTTATTTTATTTTATTTTATTTTTTATTTTTTTAACATCTTTATTGGAGTATAATTGCTTTACAATGGTGTGCTAATTTCTGCTGTATAACAAAGTGAATCAGCTATACATATACATATATCCCCATATCTCCTCCCTCCTGCATCTCCCTCCCTCCCACCCTCCCTATCCCACCCCTCTAGGTGGTCACAAAGCACCGAGCTGATCTCCCTGTGCTATGTGGCTACTTCCCACTAGCTAGCTATTTTACATTTGGTAGTGTATATATGTCCATGCCACTCTCTCACTTTGTCCCAGCTTACCCTTCCCCCTCCCCGTGTCCTCAGTCCTCAAGTCCATTCTCTACAACTGTATCTTTATTCCTGTCTTGCCCCTAGGTTTTTCAGAACCCTTTTTTTTTTTTTTTTTTTTTAGATTCCATACATATGTGTTAGCATACGGTATTTGTTTTTCTCTTTCTGACTTGCTTCACTCTGTACGACAGACTCTAGGTCCATCCACCTCACTACAAATAACTCAATTTTGTTTCTTTTTATGGCTGAGTAATAATCAATTGTATATATGTGCCACATCTTCTTTATCCATTCATCTGTTGATGGACAGTTAGGTTGCTTCCATGTCCCGGCTATTGTAAATAGATCTGCAGTTAACATTGTGGTACATGACTCTTTTTGAATTATGGTTTTCTCAGGATATATGCCCAGTAGTGGGATTACTGGGTCATACGGTAGTTCTATTTTTAGTTTTTAAAGGAACCTTCATACTGTTCTCCATAGTGGCTGTGGAAGAGTGTTCCACACCTCTTCCCACCAACAGTGCAAAAGGGTTTCCTTTTCTCCACACCCTCTCCAGCATTTATTGTTTGTAGATTTTTTGATGATGGCCATTATGACTGGTGTGAGGTGATACCTCATTGTAGTTTTGATTTGCATTTCTCTAAAGGTTAGTGATGTTGAGCATCGTTTCATGTGTTTGTTGGCCATCTGTATACAGAGTAGATAGCATTTAATACTGAAATATAAAATAATACTTTGTCCACAATTTGCTTTGTGTATGCCTTTTCTCCTCAATTACATCATGATCTTCTTGTGGCTAGACACTGAATATTATACTTGTTTTTTTCTTTTTTTTAATTCCCTATTTTTATTCTCGTAGCAAGGATCAGATTCCTAGGAGGACCTTCATAAATAATTATTTTTTTAATACTTGCTAAATGGTAAGACGAAAGTCAGAACAAATGCCAAAAATTCCCTCTACCTTTCAGCTAACGATTCCAACAGAGAGATTTTCGGTGGAAACCACGAGATGGTAGATCCTCCTATTGCTTGCTTCTGTACTGTCTGTTGGAAAAACTGGATTCTAATTCTCACTTTTCTACTGGTTTAATCCATGAAGTGGATCAGCCTTCAATTATCTCACTTAGAAATCAGCCCACTAGCATCTTGAAGATTTAATAAGTAGCATTTCATGTCACAAAAGAGCTGTAAGCTTCTTGAGAAAGACATTATACAAATACAAGATGCCGCTATGACTACCACCACTCGTGTGTGATGTTAAATTCCTTCTTGACGATACTGCAGAGATTTCTTTAGAAGCATGTCATTGCTTTAATTTTCTATTTCACTTTTATGTCTCATCTAGTTCATCTTTTTGAAGTCATTTTCCTCGTTTAAATAGTTTTGTATCATACCTTTTCTCTCAAACTGGTTTTATTTTGATGGATTTAGCTTCCCTGGAGGAAGCTGCATATGGAAAAAGCTAAGAACCATTGAGCTGCTAATAATAATTATCCTCTGCCCTTTCAGAGGCTCTTTTATCTGAGGATATCAAAGTATTTTTCAAGCCAGTATCTATAATTACCTCCATCATACAAAAAAAATCACTGCCAGTGAGGCTGAATGACTTACAGAAGGTTGACAAAAGCAAAATGCAGAACCCAAATTCCCTTCTCCCTTTCTTCTTCCCTGTCTTCCAGACTCCAGGACCCCTTGGCTCTGAAGAGATTCGGAGAAAGGGGGAGCAAGTCTTCATGATCTGTTGCTCTAACAGAGACCTAAAGATGGTGCCCTCTGATGGCTCATAGCCTGAGGATACATGAATACAAATGGCAAAACATCAATTAAGTAGGCAACCAGTGTCAGAGAGGTCACTTTGGGCTAGAAAGGCTAAAAAAGGCTTTGTCAAGTGGAATTTCAGTCAACCGACCCCAGTAAGTGGCCAGTTCTCCACATGGCCTTGCCTTTGCAGTTTTCTTTCTTGCCTAGAAAAATAGAGTTTATATTTGGTAAGGGGCAGAGCTCTACTTTTTCCTCAACAGACCAAGATGAGCGCTAGCAAGATGAATTTCTGGGTTCTCCTTAAGGGTTTCATTTAGGCCCACTGTTCACTGAGATTCAGAATCCTTTAGCAATTGACTATCCATGCTCGATAACTTTCAGATTTCCTTTCTGGGTTCTGTTTACAGATAGAATGACATATCTCAAACTGACAAAGTTCTTCTAAGAATGGAAAAATGAATGATGTGAACAGGGTTTGGTGAGCCAGGCATTTCAATTAAACCTGGGGTCTGTGAAGTGGCAGAAGGTCCAGGTCTGATTGATGGCAGAGAGAGCTCTAGGGCCTCCATACTGAATGACGAACCAGGGATCATAAAAGAAAGAATGTAACGAAGAGCTCAGCCATCGAGTTACTCCACAAATGGGGTAGGGCCTTTTACATGTGGAGAGAAGGGTCCTGACTGGTATCTGATTATTGCTAATATGTCCCATAGAACCTACTTGGAATAATTGTTTACTATTAATTTCATCAAGAGCGCTGAGACTCTTTATGCATATAATAAAGCTAATTTCTACATTTAATAGAGATGATTTTTTTAACTTAGTGAAATCAGAATCTTATTAAATTTTAGAAGTGAGTATAACTTTTATAACTTTAGGTTCTCTTTCTGGGTTCTGTTTAGTGATTAAGATGCTCTTATTGCAATCCTCTTAGATTAGATTGAATTCATGATGCTCACTCTTTTTCTCTTAGGCATACTATGATTGTTTTCCAAATATAGCATTTTCACAACAAGCTGTTTCCTACATTCATTTTCATATTTGCTCTCAACCCTTTAAAGAGCACTAATGGCTGTATCTTCCTGATCAACAAGGAATTGATGATACTTGGTTTGAGGGAAATAAAGGCTATTATTTATGAAGCATTTCCTATATAGCTGGTCTTGGGTTAAGCTTCACGCACTGTGTCATTTCATCCCTAAAACAACGATAGACGTTAGTCACTGGTGTTATTTGCATCTTATAGATGAGGAAACAGAGGCTTAAAAAGTTGAAATCATTTGATTGATGCCACACAGCTAGTAAATGACACAGCTGTCATTAAAACCCAGGTCCTACAGACTCCAAACCCACTCTCTTGACGGCAATTTTAACCTGTTTTGTAACTGATTTTTAAATTTCTAGTTCTATGACCTTCCCTGTGTCTAGCTAAGCCATCAAAAACCATGTGCCATTTTACTATCTGCTCAAACATCTTCGGCCAGCATGTTGGCATATATGTATTTACATATTCGATCAAACTGGAAACACCAAAGATTGCTAACCCTACACCTCATGCCTTAATCGGGCCCTAAAGATGCTCTGCGTAAGTGTTTCAACCTTAATGACTATAATGTCCTCTCAAAAAGAGATGACCTTACTAAGGGTCATTTCTTGGTAAATAAAACTCTGCTGCTGTTGACTTTTGATTCATCATCACACTGATATTTAGTGTCAGTCCAGCGTGCTGGATGAGGCAGCAATCTTGATCTCTTATAAAGGGAGACAGGTGGCTGGTCACAGTGGACACATTCCCTTTGGCAGAGGTGGGGAACCGCAACTAGTATTTGGCATTTTAATTGAAGTTGGCATTTGCAGAACCACTTTTCTTTTTAATATTCTTTTCAAAGGAGAGGAAACCAAAATAGAAAGTATTATAACTTCTTCCTGTGTCATGTATGTTTCGCTCCTTCACAAGAGGAGACTTCCCTCTTCTTTGACTCAAATATAGCATTCTTGTGGCCCAGGCTGATACTCAGTCGTCAAAACCAATGCAAGCAGGTGTTTGGCATATCAAGGAGAGTAAAGGTTTTTGTCAACTTTTTAAACAACTTCGCCCACAATCACCAACGCTCTCCAAATAGAATCTGCTGACTTCAATGGCAGGGTCAGTATTACAGAGTGACTCACTGCTGGAGAGAGCGAACAAGCTCAACAAAGGCTACTTGTAGATGTAAATGCTGTTTCCTCATTGCTAGTGAAAGCTACATTTTGCACAAAATAGAACTCAAGAGCCTGCGGGTGGGGGTCCCTGCGTCTCAGATATCCTTGGGCCTCAAAAAATACACACACCCTCGAACAACTGTTTCCCTCCCCTTCCTCTCCCAACTCCTAGAGTGCACCAGATGCATTCAGTTCCTCCGTAAAAAATACTCCTGAACTCGATCCAGTCCAGCCCTAACCCACGCCACTTCCCAGAAGCTAGGCTTGCCAAGGTCTCCAGTAACACACTCACTGCCAAAACGAAATGGCAATTCTCCATCTTGATGCTCCTTGACCTATGTACAGAATTCGACACTGCTGATAACCAATTACACAACTCTCTCTCCTTGGCTTCTGAGCCTCTTTCCTCATTTAGTCTGACACTCACCTCATCTGCTTTAGAAACCCTTCACCCCCTTTCCCCTAGCTTCCACTGTCCATGGGGTAACCCCCATTGCTTGGCAAGTTAGCTATTTCATCTCAGTTGCCTCACTGATGGCAGAGGCCATGCTCTATTCATGTTGGAACCCCAGTGCCCAGACAGTGCTTGCAAAATAACATGAGCACAAAAATGTTTGCTGAATGAATGCGCATATATAAGAAATCAATTGCTGTACTCACCTCTGTCCTGCACATTGCATCTGGCTGTAAGACAAGTTCCATGACCAATTCATATTAAACAGAAATTTATCAGCCGCCTTTAACTTTCCCCATATCCAATATCCATGTGTCGGTAAAGAACACTGATAAATAAGAAAGCTCCCAAATAAAACTCCTCACTGACTCTTGGTTGTTTTTCCATTTCTATTTCCAGTCCCTCATTAAATCTGCTTTCTCAGTCGTGACATTTTCTGAATCTGATTTGCTTTCTTTTCAACTCTTCTGAAGGATTTTTTTACAGAATAAACAAAAAAGTACTCTGTGTTCAATTGGCATTTTGTATAGTAACTACTTGCTCTAATGTATTACAAAGAGCAGCCAATTAATACTTGTTGAGTGATGGCCACACGAACAACTGTATCGTGTATGCTGATTCTCAGTTTGATCATCAATATATTCCAGATACACGAATTAGTGGTTCCCTTGTCTGTTTATTTTGGTCATTTTAATGACCAAATCATATTTTCTCAAGTGATATAGTCCAGGTAAAACAATTTGTTATTTCAGTGAAAAATAAGAATTTGACTCTGTCACCTGTTAAGTTTGTTCTATGGTTTATATGTAATCCTTCAACTCCTGTTCGTTTAACCACAGACTCAGGTCCCCAGAATCCCAAGTTACAATATTTCTTTCCTATAAGTCGTCAGTTCTTCTGCCGAAGTTATCTTTTTCACCTGTTGTTTTGTATATGCCAGACTTTTCTGAGGCCATATAATTTTTAAAATTTGTCCTATAAATCATGTGTAACATCCTCTTGTTCAATTGCAAAGTATTTCATCCTGTTTTTAAAATGCCGTACTAGTCCTTTTTCTCTCTTCTTGTAGACTCTCTGATTGAACCACATTATGTCTGCTCACTACCCACTTCCTTTGATCTTTTTACTTTATATCTTCTTTCATTTGGAAGGATGGATAGATAAAGATAGATACATAGATAGATAGATAGATAGATAGATAAACAAATCCACTGCTTACAGACATTAAAGAACTGTTCAATATAATCTGCTAGCACCAAGAACTTACTTCCTAATAACAGATATTGTCTTTTTATCCCCTCTTGATAAGCACATCTCTTCCACATTTGTAATGAATCAAAGGCATTTATATTTGAACATCGTTGTAAGTGTGGTTTACAAAGCTATCTCTCCTTTTATGTATTTCTCTGTTTTATTGTCATCAGTTTTTGATTGTAAACTCCTAAAAGGAAGAACTGATATTTATTAAACATATTCTAAACAGTTTTCAGCAGAGTAATATGAGGATATAGGCAAGTAAAATATTATTTATGTCTATTAATCAATTATCATGTATGTATCTGAAATTCTGTAGGTATCTGAAACTCTAGAAATCGATTAATTCTTTCATCTTTCACCCGTATATACATTCAGCTTTGCTAGAGGGAATATGTAATGAAAATGGACCCCTTCCATTATTCAGTGGATCTTGTTAGATCAATAGTATTTCCCATTTAGTAAAATGTGATGTCTCATGATTTTTCACAGCAATCTGTATAATTGGAAGGGATTCACTTTGATTAACATAGAAGAGTGCTAATTCATATAAGGCATCATAATGAGATATAAGAAAAGCCTGTATTGATATTTCTAACCCATCTGAGTTTCCAAAACAAATAATTTTAGGAAACTAAAGAGAATACCTTTTCAATCTTCCTGTTGAGATATAAGAGAAGCCTGTGTTGATATTTCTAACCCATCTGAGTTTCCAAAATAAATAATTTTAGGAAACTAAAGAGAACACCTTTTCAATTTTCCTGTCGCTTATCATTCCTTCTATTTGATTTTTTTAGTTACAAATCATGCACATTCCAAATTTCTTTCTCTGTGTATCATAGCTGCATTCTTTTGCCTGACATTTTAAATCTTCAGTGAAATATAAATGAGCAACAGCTTCAGGATAACCACAAATTCCCCTTTTGTTTTGCTTTGTCTAAATGTTCTTCTTGAATGCCCAAAGGACTTTCTCTTCCTGCTTGGCGCAGTCCGAAATTAGTTTGAATCACATTATTCTTACATCCAGGGTACCTGCATTATGATTCCAAGGGTAATTTGTGTCCTTTAACCATAGAGTGCTTATCATCAATGCTTCAAGGGACTACAATCTGGCCTTGATCTTGTTCATCTAGGCTGCTCAGGGGTAGAGCTATTCACTGGCAAAATATTGGTTTCATTCCTATGACAACTCAGAAATCTAGTGATTTCTAACAGTGTTCTTTTAAATCACATTTACAAGACAGTGCTGATACAAAAGTGTACATCCATTTTTTCTCCATTAAGTTCAAAACAAGCAATTCTTTTTACCATCTCTCCTTGAACTTCAGTTCTGACCTAAATATTCAGCCCTTGAATGTCAGCTAAAAATCTTGTTCTGCCTCTGTGTTAGTGGGGATTTTTTAAAGTGTGTGTATGTGTGTGTGTGTTTCCTTTTCAATATCTCATTAAAAGATTAAGACATGCTATTATTAGTTGAAATAAATGGGTAAACTTTACCTTGCTTATTGCTCATTCACGCTGTTATCTTCTCCCGGTTAGATTACCCTAATGGCAGATCACTTGGTCTGCCAAAAAGACTGATTATAAACCTTTGTTTTGTGCAAAATTCCCACTGTCCACAGGGTGTGGTGCAGAGACTACTCAGCCATTCCTGAGCTGTCATAACATTAGGATACTTTTTGTGAATAAACAGATCTACTTTAAGAAATTATTTGTGATCCCCAAGTTGGGTTTTGTACCCAACTATTTCTCATGTTTGTTTCTGGGCACTAACCTGGTAACTACCCTCTCAGTTCAAAGTCATTGTCACACATACACTGAAGATAGTTAACATTCTCCTAAATTCTTTGAAATTCCTGATTAATAGTATCTTGCCTTGAGTTAAATTTGTGTCAACCTCAAACAACCAATTACAATGTGGAAAAAGTTGTCAAAACATTAATTTCACATCAAGAGTGAAAAATACATTTTGATGAATTCTACCTTTATAGGCTAAATTCAGTCAAAACAGTTTCTATGTGACAACAATGGCTCAAAAATGGAGAGATTTTAATCCAGAATGTGTAATTGACCACATTACTGTCACATAAGCATTGAGGTGGGGGGGTTTCTCAAGACACCAGTCATAGTTCTTACTGCCTTATCAAAGAGCCCGGAAGACTTGAGCTCTAGATCCAGCCTTGATGATCTCTAAGTAGATGCATGACACAGGCAAGTCAGCTAACCTCTTTGTGCCTCAGTTTTCTTTTTGTAAGGTTGGAGGTTGGGACCAGGACAGCAACTCTCAGGTCCATCTGGCGTAACTCGGGTCAGAACATGGCATTCCAGTCCTGGCACCAGCTACAGCAGGGTTGAAACTCCAGTCTACACCTTCTACCAGGAGCCCTTGGAGCCAGAGGAGTGAGTGGCACAAAAATGTTAGCCTTCAGTTGTGCCAGGAGAAATAGAGAGGTTGAGCACTCCTGGAGCAGATCATCTCCAAGATATCTGCGAGGATATAAATTCTTCCACCTAAAGTGTATCAGTGGAATACAAAAAAATTAATCATATTTTAAGAGAGTGAGATTCTGAAAATTCAACCTGGGGCTATGCTGTATATAAAATAATACAGCTTTAATCAACAAGGACCTACTCTATAGCACAGGGAACTCTACTCAATACTCGGTAATAACCTATATGGGAAAAGAATCTGGAAAAGGAATAGATATATGTATATGCATAACTAAATCACTTTGCTGTACACCTGAAACTACCACAACATTGTAAATCAACTCTACTCCAATATAAAATAAAAATTAAAAATAATAATAATACAGCTTTAAAGGGATTAGGTTATGGAACTCTGTGAATAAAATGTGTAAGAAATATTGTCACATTGACCACTTTCCCTCAAAGGCAGTAAAATTGTAGAATATCAAGGCTGTTCTACTTTTGCAGAACATAGCCACTGACTAGTGAAGCAGCACCCATTTTTGCAAAGGAGGCAGACATGTTTTCCAACAATTAAGATGAATGTGCTTAAAGAAGATGTACATATATTTAATGGAATATTACTCAGCCGTGAAAAAGAATGAATGCCATTTGCAGCAACATGGATGGACCTAGAGATGATCATACTAAGTGAAGTAAGTCAGACAGAGAAAGACAAATATATAATATCACTTTTATGTGGAATCTAGAAAAATGATACAAATGAACTTATTTACAAAACAGAAACAGACTCACAGACTTTGAAAACAAACTTATGGTTACCAAAGGGGGAAAGCGGTGGGGGAGGGATAAATTGGGAGATTGGAGTTAACATATACACACTACTATATATAAAATAGATAATCAACAAGGACCTACTGTATAGCACAGGGAGCTCTATTCAATATTCTGTAATAACCTATATGGGAAAATAATCTGAAAAAGAATAGATATATGTATAACTGAGTCCCTTTGCTGTACACCTGAAACTACCAGAACATTGTAAATCAACTATACTCCAATATAAAATAAAAATTTTAAAAATAAAATAAAGTAAAATGCATGTGCTGTGTGAGGTCAAGATTATCTGCGTAGGGGCTGGGGAATCACCTGAGAAGGATATTGAAGCATGGGTAGGAGTCCATTAAGAAAAGAAATGTGGCTTGGGCCATCCAGGAAAAAGCAATAGATTGCACAAAGAATCTGTTGTGTTTGAGAAAAGATGAGAAGTTTCTTGAATCTGGAGAATTAGAAGAATGGGAAACCCTCAAAAAAACACTAAAGGTATGGGCAGAAAGTAGGTTCCTATGGGATAAAAGGAAATGGACTCCTTGATGATGTTTGTTTTTATGGTATTTATTTTTTAGCTTCACCTATTTTCTTTTTTTATGACTACAGCTGCCTGCTAAGAGAGAGGAGCAAATCAAATGGAGGGTCATTTGGTCTGTGCCTTGATGGGGTTTATTGAACAAGCCTGATGGGTTTAACGTACATGAGGCTGGGAGAGGGTTAGCTGAAGTAGCTAAAAAGTGAAGGGAGAACAATTTGGAGTTCTTAGATAAGGAGATCAGGAATAGAGCAATGACGGGAGAACTCAACAATATAAAGAAAAGCAGGGGCTTCCCTGGTGGCGCAGTGGTTGAGAGTCCGCCTGCTTATGCAGGGGACACGGGTTCGTGCCCCGGTCTGGGAAGATCCCACATGCCACGGAAAGGCTGGGCCCCTGAGCCATGGCCGCTGAGCCTGCGCATCCGGAGCCTGTGCTCCGCAACGGGAGAGGCCACAGCAGTGAGAGGCCCGCGTACCACAAAAAAAAAAAAAAGAAAAAAAAGAAAAGTGGAGGAAAAAAATGTTCATAAATACGTTAGTAAATATTCACAGCATAAGGGAAAATGAGGGATATTTTAAGAATGATTAGCTCTGCTCCATTTGAAGTTATTTGTATTGCTAATGTTTAATTCACTCTTCAGCCTCTTCCCAAATCTCCAAGTTCATTGAACTTGTATTTATGTGAGTAGGTATTTTAATGTTTGTGAAAATCAAGGGGTGGGCTGAGTTAGTTATATATAACACATGAAGGAGGCAGGGCCCAGAGGTGGAAGTGACTGGAGAATTTAATTTCCACAGGCATGTGTAAAAGTCTTGGGGAGGGTTTTGGTTAACAAGTCATGGAATTGGGGGGAGAGGAAGAGTTTTTGCTCATTTTATCTGGAAGTCAAGTGCAAGGGTGGAGGTGGCAGAGGCCGACCTAATCTGACCTCTGCTTATAGTAGGGTTTTCAGTGAGAGAGTGGCATGACCAAATTCACTGTTAGATAATATAGCAGTACAAGAATGAACAGGGACAAAAAAAAAAAAAAAAAGAATGAACAGGGACGATGAAATTGGAGGCAGTGGGATAGTACCTCAAGAGGCAGTGCTGACGCTGAAGCAATAGTAAGTAGCATTTGAAACAAAGGTAGGTGTCAGTAAGCACACCAATATATCTAGCTGGATAGATCAGGGAAATGGTACTTGCAGTAGGGAATGCAGAGGGGCAGGGGGTGCGGGGAGGAGTGATGAATTTGATTTAGAATAGAGGCTTTAGACTTAGAAGTGGCTGTGATAGAGTTAAGCACAGGTGCCCATTAGGAGATTGTGTGTACACCTGGAGAGACTTTATGTTCAATAGTACTTGATTTCACTTTTATCTTACCCAGAATGGGGGTACTGGAGGTATTAATAGGTTTTGGTTAGCCTCCCAAGTAGAGGACATCTGTTTACCTCGTACCCTTTTCCCTTTTATTGAGTTATGCGGTTCTTTCCCTCTTTCCTTCCTTCTTTCCTCCTTTCTTCCCTCCCCTCCTCTCTCCTACTTCACTCCCTATTCTCTTTCAGCAAACAGTTAATTGAAGAAAACAAAAACTCTGTTGTTTGCAATTTTTTCTAAATCCTTTATAAAAATTATTTTATACATTAATTTCATATGAAATGGTGAAAGCATCTTCTCACATCTAAATTAAATGAGTCGTCACAGTTTTCATATGGTGACATCTGTTGTTACTTCAACTTCTTAGGTTTTATTGTTATTATTAAAAGAAAATCGCTCCTGTCATATTTTATAAACATCGTATTTCTTGTATTCTTTCTGTCTTAAGGGGAAAATTATTCTTAAAGCTATTCCTCTATCGTTATCTATTAACATTAATTTAATTCTCTAAAACTGTCTTCTCTTTTTCCCATTATTCTTTCTATCTGCTCTTCTTATATGAATTTGCACTTTCCCAGGTCTTCTGATTTGAACTCCCCAAATGTAAATGGATGATTAGATCACATCACCAAGCATTTGTGAAGCTTTACTTACTTTTTTGGCTCTGTTATAGTCATCTCATGGTTGTTATATAAGCACTTCATTAGAATCATTTAAAATTCAATTTATTAAGCCAGCCATTTTTTCATAGTTAGAGCAAAATAGAAAGGCATACTAGAATCATTGTCAGAAGGAGTTGAAATATACAACATAATCATTGTTTCTTCTTTAAATTACAAAAGAATAAGGACCTTATTAACTTGTTTTATTAGAATTTTTATTGAAAACACTTGAATTAGTAAAAGCCATTAAAAATCATTTAAAATTATCTTTTTAGAAATTAGGAGAATTTTAAAGACATTATTTTGGACCTATGACATATACTTAATGGTAAGATAATAAACACGTGGTAATTATAAAAAGTGTAATGCTTGTAAAACATTAATTTCTAATGAAAGGTGCTAAAATGCTTACAGAAATTGGTGACAGCAATGAGGATTGAATTGTATTAAGTAAAAATAAGATATACTACCATTTCACTAATGATTAAATACTTATGGGTGTTACTGTTATCGCCACAGAAAGTTGACTCTTAAACATCATACTTCAATTTTTTTTTCAGAAAACTTGTTCGTATAGATGCATTCAAAATATTTCTATTGCTAACAACTTATATTGATTTCTTAAAATCTAAGAGGACCTAGGACCTATTATAATACTTTTATCTCTTCAAATCTCTAATTAAAATGTTCATTATTTAGTTCACACAAAAATAAGACAAAAGACAATTGAGATTAATTATCATCATGTAGATTTTGAGATACATTTATTCTGAAAAAAATTACATTTGAAACTGGTAGTCACTATTTTGAAGTTTTCAAATTATACCTTAAAATATCTAAATTTAAGTATCATTTGTTTGCATTATATATTTCTTCTGTAGAATTTAAGGTATTTTATTATATACATAATATAAATCAGCAAATACTTATTGAGGCAATAGATACTCACACAATACTCAGAAATAAATTAATGGAAGTTAAAAGGATCCTCAAGAGATTTTCCCAAAGTTTCACACGAAGCCAGTAGTAGAACCGAGAAAAAGAATATATGCAGTATTCCAGTGTAGCGATCACACTATACTTCTAGGACCATACTATTTCAAAAGTTTTATCATATATATATAAAGATATCCCAAATTCCCTCCTTTGGGGAGAGAATCCTCACCATTTGTTTAGTGGTGAACAAATTCTTCAGAATGCAGGCTAAGGTCTTACAGCTAGTACCTCTCCCGTAAACCTTTCATGATAAGGTCACTGCCATTCAAGCTCACCCTTCTTTCTCCTTTCTATATTTTTATGTGTCACTCAGCGCCCTTTCTCTGGCTTGGAAAGCCATCAAGAACTTTTGTTAGGAGACAGTCGCCAGTTCTGTGTAATGAACCAGTCAGCAGGATTCTTGGGGGCCATGAGTATAAGCCTGTCTGTGCCCTTTTTCTCAGACTAAGAATGCCATTACCTCAAAAGCTAGCCATTGGGAAATAGTCTTAACTTTTGACTGGAATTTATACAGCCTCAGAGCCCTTATTCCTGGCTATGCAGACATTCTGTTTTAACTCTGTAAGTCTATTTTTTATTATGTCTTTTTTTTCATTTTTATTTTATATTGGAGTATAGTTGATTAACAAGGTTGTGTTAGTTTCAGGTGTACAGCAAAGTGATTCAGTTATATGTATACATATATCTATTCTTTTTCAGGTTCTTTTCCCATTTAGGTTATTACAGAGTACTGAGCAGAGTTCCCTGTGCTATACAGTAGGTCCTTGTTGGTTAGCTGTTTTATCTATGTCTATTGATACTGATAATAGGTTTATCAATACAAGAGAAATCACTGAAAACTCCTTCTTTTCACTTTTGTATTATGTTACCCAGAATGTGGGTACTGGGGTTATTAAAATGTTTTGGTTAGGCTCCCAAGCAGAGGACATGAATTCACAGAGCCTTCAAACACCTCTGTTGTTTCATTTCTCCCCTGTCTCCATTCCTCAGGATATTATCATATTTGGCAAGATGGGGTTCAGTTCCACTTAAAATGATGGAATTCAACAGTCAGCCCGTCTAATGCTTGGAATCTACACAGTCTTAGAAGCATAGTTAAGTTTAATCAGATATTAGGCCATAAAATTAATAGTTTTACATTCGGAACTAAAACAGATTTGTGAGTTTCATTTGACATTTTAAGAGTGAGTTAAAATAAATATGTAGTAGAACACCAGGCCCGTTAAACCAAAATATTTAGTGGTCATATTTTATGTTTTATGGTTTTACAATGTTACAAATTGTTATGTTATACATCAATTTTAGTATATTTGCATATTGTATACAATATGATAGGAAACAAAGTAAAGAAAGCAGTGTGGGTATTTGGAATACAGGAAGAAGTGATTATGCCACAAAGTTTACTGCTAATATATTAAAGAAAATGCACATGACATATGCAGTTCATGCTGTGGTACATCTTTCTGGAGCTCAATCATCCTTCAAAACATAATAGGAAATTTCACATTTTGTACATCAACTTTTCAACAAATAGAATATGCATGTATTCAAGTGGTAACTTGATTTTTTCCTACGTAAATAATTGTAAATTTTTAACTTCAGACTCTAGGAATTGATTCTTTAACCCACTGCTTAGCTTTTTCTTTGACTGTCGTACATATATGGGAGGGGATTTCTCTATTTGGGCTTCCCTGGTGGCACAGCGGTTAGGAATCCGCCTGCCAATGCCGGGGACGTGGGTTCGAGCCCTGATCCAGGAGGATCCCACGTACCGCGGAGCAACTGAGCCCGTGCACCACGAGAAGAGAAGCCACCACAGTAAGAAACCCACGCACTGCAGCGAAGACCCAACGCAGCCAAAAATAAAATAAATAAATTTATAAAAAAAAATAAACTTCCCCTTCCTCAGTTTTTCCATTCCCAGTTCTACCTTCAAATACAATGTTTTGCTCCCCTTTGACAGTCTCACATGTTTTAGGGAAAAGAACTGTAAATTTCTGAGGCAAAATAGTCCCAAAACTAGATCATTAAACTCCTAAAAGTTTCTTCTTGCCAATTTTGATAAATAAATGAAAATGTGAAGCTAGTTTGTTCTTAACAGTTTTTAGTACAATTCTCAATTCCATGAGTCAGTATGTGACATTCATTCAAACCTCACCAGTCACGGCTTTCTATAGAGGGAAGGGAAATAGTGTTTCCAATTATCCATCAAAATATTAGGCATCCATATCACTGCTTTTCTCCTCAAATATGGTGGAACTCTCAACAGAAACTTCCCTTTTCTACACCTTTCCAATTTTCTGGAGCAACACAGACTCTACCTTACATTTTTCTGCATTCTTTGGAGATTTTTTGGTTTATTTTATATTTTATTGTAGTTATGTATAGAATTACCATCTGGGGATCCACAATCCTATCAAGCATGACTAAGAAACAGATTAGGAAAGAGATAAAGAAGTATATCTTCACTTTTATGACAGAAAATTTTGGTTTTCCCAACATACAAAGAGGCAGAGTATGGGATTTATAATTCTCTATTTTATAGTAACTATAGAAGGGACACTAATCTTTACTGAGCACTGACCTTGACCTTGTACCAATAGATACTTACATAGCCTTTATTTAATTTAATTCTAACTCTGCAAATATTGAATAGAAGGGGAAATGTTGCCATTTTAATAAATTTCTTCTACTTTACCATTTTAATGATTTCTTTCCATTGTTTTTCTATGAATGATTGTATAATTCTTATGTAGTTCCAATAACTTAGTAATTATATATGTTAACTTTTTTTGGTTTACTCAGCCTAGTAAGTACAACCTATTTCTACATTATTATATTATTGGCATATACATTTAATAACTAAATAATAACCAAATAATCCCTTGGTGTAGAGTGGATATATAATACCATAATTAACTGTTTCTCATATTTTAAATTGCTACTATTGTAGATATTTCTAGAATAAAAATCTTTGTCATAAAATTTCTTTGTTGTTGTTGTTTGTGTTTAGGATTTTTCCTTAGCATAAATTGTCAACATAAAATAAATGGGAAATGGGGCAGTACAAATGCTAATAAAATAAAAACAGTGATTAAGTTGTACATTTGCATTATAACTTAACAAAAACAATCCTAGAGATAATACTAGTAAAACTATTACTCCGTTACTCTCATACAGTGCTGGTAATATCTTAAAATGGTACAACTCTTTGGAAAAACCTGATGTATAACGTTTTATATCCAATGACCGAACAGCACGTTTCTGGGAGTCTCCCCAAGTAAAATAGTGCAAAAAAGAGAACTGTATCTAGCACAAAAATGATCATTACAACTTTGTTAATTTATTTATTTGTTCTAATCTTATAAGTGAAAATTAGTCTTTTATTATTATAAGAACCATACATATTCATGGTAAACAATTTAAACAATATGTAAGAACAAAACATACCCACCCCCTGTTCCGTTCCCTAGAGGCAACTGCTCCCAACAACTCCTTTCCAACCTTCCAAAATTTTTCTATTCAAATTCATGTGAACACATATTTCTTTTAGCAAAAGTTTACACCAGACAAATTGTTCTTCAATTTGCTATTTTCACTTACTGTGATATCTTAGACATCTTTCCATTTCAGTACATACAGACCCAACTCACTCTTTTGAATAGCTAAATAGTTTTCCTTTGCATGGCTGAACCATAATTTATGTATCCAGTACTCATTTTGAGTTGTATGTATTTTTCTCTTAGAAAGAATGTTTCAAAGAACATCCTTGTACATAAATCTTTCCACACTTACAAGAGTAATTATAGGATACTCTTAGCTAAACATGGCTAAATAGAGGGCATATGCATTTTAAATTTAGGTAGAATTTTCCCAATTGTCTTCCAAAATCAATCTACATTCCCACCAACAGTGTTTGACAATGCCTGTTTCCTCACATCTTTTACAACACTGTGTATTCTCAAACTTTTAAACTGTTGATAATATAATAACCTTGTTTAATCCACAAACATTTGTGCTCATTAATGTACCTGAAGACAATTCAGTAGAAGACACACCCCGAGTTACAAAGACATAAGCAATATCACAGGAGACAAAATATATGTCATGAAATCACACAGTCAAAACTTGCATCTTGAAGAGTTATTAGAAGTGATATGCTTCAAATTTCTCATCTATTATTGAAAATTGACATCTTACTAACTTCGCACAAACACATATGTGCAGGTACACGTACACACACACACATAAGTAACCTTGGGAATATGACCAACCATTTATGCTCATTTCATAGAAAAGGAGACTGAGATCTAGAAAGAAAAAAGACTTTCCAATTTCACACAACTACTTCCAGACAGAACAAGAGTTTCACACAACTACATCCAGACAGAACAAGAGTTATAACAGGACTCAACGACAGGAACAATATTATTTCCAAGGCAATATGTAAGTATAATGTGGCTTTATATACACTATAATGTAGATCATGGTACAATAAAGCTGGTTGATCTGTCATTTTATTCGTAGAAATCTCTTCTAATGAGTACAATAATAGTTGACATTTACAATGAATAACTGAAAAAAGATTAACTTCTGTTCTCTATAGTTTTAGATTTATGTGTTTAGTGTTGAATGTATTTTGTTCCAATTATTTGAAATTAACCATAGATGTGTGTTAGAATGGAAACCAGAATATGAATTTCCAAAGCAGTTCCCAATTTTCCCAGATGCAAAGGGTTTAGTGCAAAACTGCTGAAAGAAGAAAGGGAAGAGGAGAATAAAAAAGGAGCCTGGATTGGGTTTGATTTGAACAGGGTACATGCAGCTGTGTGTCCTCTGTATTTCTATGTTTTATCACAACATGAGTATTTTCTTATGTCATTAAATATTCTTTGAAAACTTAATTTTAATGTCTACAAAGAAATTTATTAATTTATTCAATTCCTTTTCAGATTATTTTATTTTTCTATATCATAAATAACACTGCAAAGAACAACTTATATGCAACTTTTTGTCTGTATCTCTAATGATTACCTTGGTAAAAATTCATAGAAGTGGGTGTATTGGGTCCAAATACATAAAATTTTAGGAGTCCACACGGCTTTACTGAAAGACTAGTCCCAATGAAAACACCTACCAAGAGTGTATTAGCGTGTGCATTTCACCTCACTCCTCCAATATTGAGTATTATCAGTACACTGAAAGATTTTTGAAACAAGAAGTATGGGCAATGGTACTATGGATATCCCCACTACACTCTCCTCCTCCATTTTTCTAACTTTATATTTTGTTATTTTACCTTTATATTTAAGTGAATTAAATTTAGTTGGGCATATATGACTAACACATGTAACAATTTGACAACCATTAAGTCTAAACCTGCATGATCCTATAATTATAACGGGAAATCAGTGAAAGAAGATATCACTGTGACAGAAAGCATCATAAAAAGATTGGTAAAATTCAGGTCGGCAAAGAGGAGGTGAGGCTGCATTTTATAAACAGGAAAAGCACAAAAACCCAGAAGTTCAAATGAGCAAAACACCCATTAGGAATAACTGTTTTGATCAACTGGATTAAATTAGGGCTGGTTTGATTCTAAAATCTCCTTGGTGGTTTTCTCTTTTCATCTCACTGAAAATGGAACTCACACCTTTTGAGTGGCACTAACCTCCCGCCTCAAAATTATTGAATTACACGTGATCAAGAAAGTGAATGTCGACGAAGTAGGTAAAAATTTTTAATTTTCAAAATTATGTTTCCTCTGGTAGGAGATCACCTGTTCTCTGCAGACATTTGGTTGGATTGGGATTCTCATAGCCTGTTTTGCCTGCTGATTTAAAGAAAACCCAGTACACTCATGATTTCCCAACTTGTTTTTCTGCACTCTTATTCAACACACCACTAGGCAGAATCTTCCTTAGGCTACAGAATCTGAGCTGACAGTTTTCAATTTGATGCTTCCAATAAAATTCTTTAGCTAAATATAAGTTTTTTCTCAGTGAACAGAGGGAAGAAAAGTTTTTATAAGCCTGTTTTTAGAGATTACGTCTTAATTAGCTGTCTCAAGTATAGAATACCCCCCCATCCATCTGTAAACTAGTATTCGAGTCTGACCACCTCATTATGTGCAAACAGTTAGATCAAAAATGAAAAATAAAAGGCAACCATCTGGATCTCTGATGTAACACCAAAAGTCAGAGTCCTTAAAACACTCTGTGTTTACATGAATTTCCTCTTACTTATTTATTCATTCATTTTTGTACTTCTATAGTCTATGTTCAGAAAGGATTTGTGGCTTTGCATAATTGGGTCCCCAACAAGCCTCATTTTGTGCTGAACAACAATAGCCCTTTTCTCACTCCTCAAGGTGCATTAGGATACACAAATGTTCATCACACCTTTATTTGTAATAGCCCCAAACTGAGAGTAACCCAGATGTCCTTCAGTGAGTTAATAAACTCTGGTATATCCATACAGTGGAATACTACTCAGCAATAAAAAGGAACAAACTATTGATACATTCAAAACCTTGGATAGGTCTCAAGGGCATCATGATTAGTGAAAAAAGCCAATATCCAAAAGGTTGTGTACTGTATACATTTATACAACATTTTCTAACTGAGAAGATTATAGAGACAGAGGACAGATGAATGGTTCCCAGGGAATAGAGACTGAGATGAGGCATTGATGAAGCTCCAGAGAAAAAACAAGAGGGAGGTCCTTTGTGGTGATGGAACACTTATGTACCCTGATTGTGGCGGTGATAACACAAATATTTACATAGGGTCAAGCTGTCTAAAACTACACACACAAATGCGCTCACACACGAACGAGTGTGTACAAAAACTGGTGACAACTGAGTAAGAACTGTAGTCTAGTTACTACTATTATACCATTAGACCAAGATCAATTTTTTGGTTTTGATATTAAACTACAGTCATACAAAAGATTACCATTGGAGGAGACTAGCAGAAGGTTCACAGTACTCTGCATATTCCTTTTGCAACTTCCCGTGGGTCTATACTTATAATTTTAAAGTTTTAAAAAAATTCATCAGGATCCTCACCTGTGTTCTTCCTTTGCTGGGACCATTAGTGCCCTGCCTTTGATCCTTGGACCCTTAACCATTTGATTCCTGCCAGGAAAGTCTTCCTTAGGTCCCCAGACTAGGTTTGTTTCCCACTGTTATATGTTCTTGTGACACTTCATATTTCTTCTTTGGGCCTAGCACAATGGCTCTTAAATAACTCCATTAGTGTAGCATAGTGTTTAATACCTGCCTTCCCCAGACTATAAATTTTCAAAAGGCACCAAGTTTGCTACTATGTCTTCAGTACTTGATATATTCTTTAAAATGCTGTAGGTGCTTAGTCAATATTTGTTGAAATTAGGAATGAGAATGACACAGCACATGAGCAAGGATTTCTGTAAGTCACAGCTGGGGAATTTCAGCCTGAATATGAAGATGATATCATGGAGAAAGTCAGTCCATAGCTAATAAGTAGCTCATCACATTTTATACAGATGTCTAATACCATAAAGGGTATAAATATTAATACACACCCTGCAAAACACTCAGTTCATCTAGAACCAATCAAATGTGCTTATTCAATTATTTTCATCTAATCAAGAAGAACATTTTGACTATTTTCTTTGGCATTGGTAAAATAGAATCTCCATCCCTAGTCTCCATCCTCTGGGGTATTTTCCCAACAAAACATGTTAGAACAAATTCTAATAATGAGGACATGCCTGGTGTTCAGCGGCTTTTAAAGTTGTTACTGCCTCCAGGGCCCAGATGAAACATCAAGGAGACACCTGGCCAGTGACACTCTGACACCTCCTTTTCTCAGTCCATCCCCTATTTTCAGGAACCTACCTTCTCTCAACTCAAATGATCTCATTCCTTCATACTGTTTTCTAGCTACTAAATACCCTCCAGTGTGGCAAGCACACACACACACACACACACACACACACACACACACACACACACACAATTGTCCCTCCTTCCTTTTCCCACATCTTTTCCCCCAGATCTCATTTGCTCACTGTTCAGGTCAACCCGTAGGAGCAAAGAATCTGACTACATTGATTAAAGTAATGAACAAGCATAAATCTCGAAAACAGGGAAGAGAAGAGAATTTTGAACAGAGGAGTGGGTTGTCTAATCCCTCTCATCATTGCCAGGTCTCCCCCAACAGACACCAGAAGAAGAGGGATTGGCTTGAGAACATGACAGCTTATTTATGAAAGTTTTCCAACCCTTAAGTTATAAATCACACGAAAAGTGTAAGAGACATCTGGATATCCAAAATTTTGCAATGCTAACATATGTGTGCTCTGGAAGGAAGCACACAAAAAGACATGTTTGAGACATTGGTCTCTTTCACAAAATTAGTTCAGAGCTACATAGGAGAACGCTAGTGGCAAAAACCAAATGCCAAACAACACTAGGGAAATACTGGGCAAGGAAATATTTCTAAAATAAGTTCTTATGTAAGAAAACTTGATTTTTATTTCCTTCGTGGTTTGGAGTAACTAGATGACAGTGACCATTATGTACTATTGCTTTCTCAGACAGCATCATGTTAACATCATAAATTGAGCATTTTGTGATGTTTATTTGATGTGTTTATGAAAATGACACAACATTTTTATTGTCAGTTACTTGAATCATCACTTTAGACTCTGGTAGAACCAGGTAATGCCCAGCTTTGGAATAATAACAGTTGATTAACATGGAAAAGAAAAAAAATCCAAACAATTTTGCTAATTAGAATTTTACACAAAACTTTTTCTCCCAGAATAACAAATTGCCTTTTGTGTTTCATTTCTCACTTGACATTTTTCTTTTAAATGAGAAAAGGAGTACCTGTGAAATTTATTGCCATGTACTGACCCAGAGTGGGAGCAAATTATGGAGACAGGAATAGACTAGGTTTCTCTCTTTTATTCTCTCGTTTAGTTTATATGCAAATTTCTTCACGCCAATTTGAAACTATGTACTATTCAAGTAAATTAATCTCTTTTATAAACCACCCATCTGTCCCTTTTGTTCTTCCTTGAGTCGTTTTGGAATTCACGATTGAGAATAAAGTTAATATCTTTAACCTATGTAATAACTGTACATAGGACACATAAAGAAAATGAAAACATCAACATTTGTTCTCCTACATTCATGACACTCATTATCAGAACCAGAAAATTATCACAATAGTAAAAATACAGACTCCAACAGACCAATGTGCTCCCAAACCTTTTATTTCCAAATAGGTTGTTTAGACCATTAACGCTTAAAATAGAAATAATGTTCTACCTCATAGTTAGGACCCTCAGTCATTCTGTGAATGTTTATTTAGTCCAGAAGCATGGAAATCATAGTCCAAATGGACTGATTTCTCCAAATGGACAGATGGGTCCAAGGATGAATAAGAAAGGGAGAGGAAGAGAGGATGGAAGAGGAAAAGTTTATTCCCCTCCACGGTACAGACCTGAGCCCATTTTTGAAATGACCAAACTCGCCTTTGGCCCCCTCCCACTTCCCTTGTGGCATCCCTTCCTGCCTTTTGGTACCTTTAGTTTTTGGTTTCCAGACACTTGGACCTTTACATTTCCCTAAGACCCGCATTATAGAAATCTAGACAGATGTGTCCCCTTGAACCATGTGTTCCATGGTAAAAATTAACCTATCATCAGACAAAAAGGTCTATTCTTTCTGGTAATATTTGTTCACTATGATATCCTCCACATTTAGACTAATGCCTGGCGTATATTAGGTGGTCAATAAATATTTGTTGAGCGAATAAATGAGTGAGATATAGCTGATATCAACACCATGTGAAGGAGGAATTTCTAAATTAGGGAGAATTATATTTGCATTGGCTTGGAGTCCTTAGTTTTGTTGAAATTCATCCATAATTAGTTTTGCTCTCACTGTATTGTAGGGAGCTGGTATACAAAGTTATTCAATTATCCATAGTTTAAAGTGAAACCTGGTGGCTTCTTCAAATTACCTTATAATGACAACAACAACAATAATAACAGGTAACAGGTATAGCACGTGCTGTGATTCAGGCATTTTTCTAAGTGCTTCTCATATCTTAATGTATTTAATCCTCTCATTAACCCTACGGGCATGTACTATTTTATTCCCACTTCAGAGATGAGCAAACTAAGGCAACGTTTTATCAACTTCCCAAAATCACAGAGCTGCCCAACTTAGTGGGCAGGTTTAAGCCTGAGCGCTTATCTCCTCCACCATCTGTGGGGTAATGTGGTCTCCTTTCCCACTGACCATTATCTATCCCTGATATGAATGTTCCTTAGTGAGAAGGAGTCATCCCCGATAAATAGGCTGTGTTCTACTTGTCAGAGTCAGTGATGGTGTCACCACTGTACACTCACAATCCCAATGACAACAGGAGAAAAAACGAAAGTGGCAGAGTAGTATGCAAAAAGAGCTCTGCCACATTTTTCAGATTTCTCAACATTTCTCTAAACACTAGATAGAATGAACAATTTCTAGCCTTCAGGATTGATAATTGACATAGGAATTTCTTTTACGTGGTATTTTTCATATTGCAGATTTTCGTATCATCAAAGCAGGCAGCTTGGCGTGTTGCCTCTAGTTAAGTTTCCTCCTTACCAGGTACATCTCCATTCCTGGACTAACATTGAGAAAACTGGTTTTCAACTTGTAGACTGTCAAAACAAACTCCAAACCTGCATCTTGTATTACCATAAACTTCCAATACTTTTTTTTTTTTTTATTTTACTCTGGTCACTGGTATGCTACATGATAAAATAGAATAATAGTTTATAGTGAGATGTCTCCTGAAAATAAAATGATTTAGTTTCAAAAACTAGAAACCATGAATGCTATTTTCCCTTTTTTGCAATAAATTCCTTTATGTTATCTAAATCACCACATATTATCTAAGTTAAATTTTCAATAAAAATTTCAGTGTCCATAACCCTCTTGCTGCCAGTTATGTCTTTTTTTTTTTTCCTTTGGTGTTCTACTGTCTCTATTAAAGAAAAATAGCTATCTACTCAAACCCAAACAGTTTTCTACTCAACATATTTTTTTTTGCTGTTTAAAAACCACTTATCGTTCATTTTAGAACTGGGTGTATCTGTTGGTACATTAATTACTGTCAGTGCATGCTACCTAACACTTTTTCAAGTTACAACTCAATTTTGTATCACGCTTTTTCCCCTGAGAGTTTCATGCCAGGTTGCTGATTTTCTTTTTAGAGTTTAACTTTTTTAATGTCATGAAATAAATCAATCTGTGGATTTTCTAAATTATCCCAAAAGGCAACAATAGACAAAAAACAGATTCATAAGAACAATGATAACCTTGTATAATGCTGTGTGAACCCAAGTTCACAGAGTTAAAAAACATAAGAGATTACATAATTCCTCTCTGGATTCAGTACTCACTCTTGAGTTACCCAGATACTAGAGGGCTCCTCCTCTTGGGTTGTACAGCCATGTCTCACACATCTTTTTGCCAGTGTAGTATGAAAACCAAAAACTGTCGAGAAACAGAATGAGCCTTTCTCTTTAGCTTTAGAAAATGTAGTGTATAAACTGGAGAAAGTTTACGAAAACACCTGCCAGGATAAAAACAGGAAAGGAAAAGCCATGTTAAGAAAAGGAAAATTGTATCATGCCCCCTTTCCTCTACCTTTTACCTCTTAGAGGCTACTGAATGGACAAAGGAATGTATCTTAAACCTAAAGGCCAGGCTAAGAGGACTTATGGTACCATATGGATATTTGGTATTTAGCTGATGAATTAAATCAGGACAGATATATAATCTAGATGAATCCAGTGACTTTTGGTCAAGATGTTCATCATCCGGAAATTCGCACTATCTTCACTTCACCTGGTTGAAAGGAAAACAATCAAAGAATTAGACCCCTTTATCAAGTGAGATGCCAATATAATGGGTTATTCTATGTTACTCTCTGGACTCATGGATCCTTGAGCCTTTCTTTGATGGTGCTTAGCTGGCAGTGTTTCTGCATCAGTATTCTGTGCATCAATATTTATTGAGCACCCAATGCAGCAAATGAAGAAGGTGCAGAAAATGAATCTGACGATGGACTAATCACAGTATATGACTTACATCCTTCAGTGGAGGAGCTTAAAACATAAACCCATGATGAGAGTTTATTTTTCAAGTGTAAGATACAAATTCCTCCCAGCAAAGGTGGCTGATTAATCAACATTGTGCTTTTTCACCCTAGAATACTAGGTTGTATGGCCTCTGTTTCAGTGAATGAATCTTTGGTATTGTTTAAATGTTGGATCTGTTTCATGATTAAGCATTGAAATAGCTTTGGCTGACAGTGTCATCTACGGTGAGTGCTATGGTATTTTTTTTTTTATTATTTAATCAAAAGATAAATAATGAACCACTTGCTTCTAAACAGGAATTCCAAAATGAACAGAATTTAAAAATCAAATTGGAAATTTTTGTGTCACTGAAAGTTTAATTTGGAAAAAACTTTAACTCAAACAGATACATCAGACCTTTAAATAGGTTTAAGTACTGGATGTTATGACAAGTCACTGAGTTTTTATTGCTGCCCTGTGGGCAAAAGTACCAATCTGTTGGGCTGGACTTTGACCCAGGCCCCTGGGGACTCATATTCCAAACGTTTGACTGTTATATTAAAGTGAGAGATTAGAAGCAAAGCACTGTAAATGAAAATCACATACTGTGAGTGTTGAAGAAACGTTTTTTCTGATGCAATAACTTTTTTAAGGTTTTTTTGTTGGTGGTGTTCATTACTGCTTATGCCATAAAAGTGGGGGAAAAAAATAGTTCCTTTCGAGACAATGAGTAATTCAGCCTCTCACTTTGGAAATCCTGACACTGTCGTGCCGCATTAACACAAATGTCTTAGTACTAAAAACTCAAAAGCGTGCTAAGTGAAATATGAACAGTTTATGGGTATTCATAAATTCTACATTAAATGCGAGAAAACAGGCCAGCTTTTGAATGACAGTGTTTATAATTGTTGACTTGTATACACAATAAATCCTTTATTCCTGTCTTTTGGGTTTTAACTCTTAGACTTAGTTATAAATTGTAGACTGGTCAATTTAGAGATACCCAAAAGATATTTTTCTGACTTTTTTCCCCTTTTCTGTGTTTCTATAGCTAAATCATAAAATGGAAAAGATTAATGTGAATAGTCTAATCAAAGGTACAGTGCCAAAGCCTTTTTAAACTGATAGCCATAAATTCATTTCATTAGCTTCAGTGTAATTTGTAGAACATGTCCATTGGTATCTTGGGCCAGTCTCCTCAGTATTTGATGTAATGGAAGGAGCTGGACAGATATTTGATCCCGCACAGGCCAGGAATTTAGGCCCACAGCAAGAGATTGCATAATGCATGCAGAAGGTTTGTAAATGAATGCTGCTCTTTGCAAGGTGGGGCTTGGAGATTGTGCCCATCTCCGACTGGGCCTCAGCCTATGTTTGTTCAAGCTGTATGTGCCTGGAGCAGCCTGCCAAGGGTGTGGGTGGTGGTGAAAGGTAATCCACATTTCACTACACAAGTGTCAGCCCAGAAGATAGGGTGCCTTTTTCCAATTCATCCGCCCAGAGCGGCCCCTTTTCTCTGAACTTTCTACCCAGAGGTCAGAAGTGGCGCCGTTAATAATATACACACACAGATAATCTGCCAGTTGTGACCTTGGCTGTGTCCAAATACCCATTTCCACTAGCAACACAATTCAAAGTGCAGGTCACGAAAATGACAGAAACTCCTCTTTTACATTTAAAATATGGTAAATTATACTTACTTTTGAAAATTAAACTGATTTGTTTTGTTTACAACATGAGTCTAGTATATATTATCCACATGACATAATTCATAACATATAAAAATGTTAACTAAATAAAATTTTGAAACTTTGATATTTTTAGGTAAGTTTGTAATTTGTTATTTTAAAAGATTACGATTGGGAGATCAGATATATAGACAAACTATAGAGACAGCTGAAGAATGAAGTCCCTAGAGTCAGGCCTGGGTCATATGCTAGTACCACCACTTGCTGGCTTGCAGCCTTGAGCAAGGAACCTGGCTACCTAAGTTCATTTCCTTATCCAAACATGGAGCTGACTATAGTACCCACCTCATAGAGATATTGTAAATGTTAAATAAAATAACTCATATAAAGTGCGTGGCACAGCAACTGTCAGGCACATAACAAGCACTGAATAAAATGTTGGTTAGGGGGAGGGGGAGAGGAAGGCAGGAAGAGGAGGGGAGGAGGTGACAAGGTTGTAGGTAGAATTTCTAAAATGATCCCCAAAGATGTCTTGCCTTAATCATTAATCCCCAGGATCTATGGATTTGATGAAATATCACTCCCAAGATTATGTTATGTTATATGGTACAATAGACTCCAGGAATGGGTGATTATCCAGGTGGGCCTGATTGAATCACATGAGCCCCTGAAAGCAGAGAGCTTTCTCCAACTGGTGGCAGAAGAGGAGACCGGAAAGATTCATAGCACGAGAAGAACTCAGTGCCCCATTGCTGGCTCTGAGATGGAGGGGGCCACCCAAGGTGGAATGCAGGGTGATCTCTAAGCAATAAGAGCGGCTCCCTGCTGACAGCCAGCAAAGAAATGGTGAGCTCAGTCCTCCAACCACAGGAACTAGATTCTGCCGACAACTTGAATAAGCTTGGAAGTGCATTCTTTCCCAGAGTCTCCATAATACAACCCAGCCAGGCCAACACCTTGATTTCAGTCTTGGGAGACTCTGAACAGGGAGCCCAGCTGAGTCTACCTGGTCTGCTGACCTTAACTACTCTGAGATAATAAGTGGGTGTTGTTAGAAGCTGTTAAGATTGTGGTAATTTTTTCCACTGCAATAGAACACTAATACAGGCAGTCTAAGGACTGGCTTAACTTCCAGAAAGGATTCCTGTTCTAATTGTTAGGGTGTATTTCCCAAATAAAGGACATTTCTGCATTTGCTTGGCGAGAAATCTTGTGGGAGAATTTTAATCAATAATTTGAAGTACTAAAGGGTAACGTTTTGATTTTCCTAATAGCATACAAAAATGATTCACTGTAAAGAATCAAGTGTCAACTTTTCTCAAGGTAGATAGTTTGTGCCACAAGAAAAACAAAAAGAAGTTACTTCTAGAAATAATGTTTCGGGACTTCCCTAGTGGTGCAGTGGTTAAGAATCCACCTGCCAATGCAGGGGACATGGGTTCAAGCCCTGGTCTGGGAAGATCCCACATGCCACAGAGCAACTAAACCCATGCACCACAACTACTGAGCCTGTGGCACTCTAGAGCCCAAGAGCCACAACTACTGAGCCCACGTGCCACAACTACTGAAGTCCACGTGCCTAGAAGCCCATGCTCCACAAAAGAGAAGCCACCACAATGAGAAGCCCGGGCACTGCAACGAAGAGTAGCCCCGCTCACCAAAACTAGGGAAAGCCCACATGCAGCAACGAAGACCCAACAGCCAAAAACTAAATAATTTTTTTTAAAATTAAAAAAAATAAAACAAGTACACTGATTTAAAAAAAAAGGAAAAAGAAAGAATTTTTCAAAATAAGTTTTGGAGGTAAAATCTTCACTCTGGATCCCTATGAAGAGAATCAATTCTTTCGAATTTACATACTGCTTAAACTGGTCATATATGTTAAAAGACAGAGTAGAAAAAAAGTGTCCCAGGATGGCACCTGGGATATTCCTGCTCAAGAGCATCTCAACATAGTGAACAGCTGATACTTTTGGTTTGCCTAGCATTTTTTTCTTTTGTATAACTGCCCATCTTCCCAATGGGTCAGTTCACCCCACACTATCTCTTCCTCCAGAGGGTTGGCTCTTGCTTTATATTAGCCAATCAGGATACCCCAGACCACACACCACACACCTTCTGTGCCTAAAGATTGGTTCAGAGTTGTTCACGGTCCTAAAGGCAGGGGCCAATCAGGAAGAGAGGAAACCAAACGATAAGTATCCCTAGCCTCTCTGGATAAAGATTGACTTACCCACATTAAAAACATCCAATTCTTGATGTTCCCACCACTGCTTTATCAAACTTGTAGTCTCTTCTTTGTTTTTCTTCCCATAGGTGGCTTTTTAGGTTTTCACTAAGCAGTTACCTTCTTTTGAGGTTGGGAAAGGACAAGAGAAAGAGAAAATGTATAATTTTTGCACTGGCATCTTTGGGAGGTGGGTAGTTTGGGGAGAGCTAATTTGGGAATTATGTGTGAATATCATGCACAAGTATTCCTGCATCTCATTTCCAAATAATTCAAACTGTTTAGGCTACCCCTTCACTTGCTACATGATGTCTCTTCAAATCACATATATTGCAGGAAGCGAAAGCTTGTGGTTCAGCATCTCTCTGTAGGATGCGATTTGGTCACAAGTGAGGTGACTAGCTAATTTGGCAAATTGCTGTTTGAGCTTATTTTCAGTTGAACTTCTGCTGAGAGGAGAAAGAACAAGCAGGCGAGCAGAGAACATACTATATGCATCACTGAAACTTATTGCTTATCTTTATTGCATTTGAGTAAATGCTCTTTTTTTTGCTGTTGCCAAGTAAGTCATCATATTTTAGTTCTGCACTGAATCCCTCGGCAGGAGATGAGATTTGAATAGATCCAGAGTGCAGGAAATAAAAAGAATGCACATTTTGGCTCAAATGCTTCTTTCTCCACGTTTCTCTCCCACTGCCTATATTAGTCACTTGCAGAATTCATGCTAATCTGTATGAAACATTTTATAGAAACAATAGTGAGGTTTTATGTTAAAGTTTTTATCTAATTGAAAACATATATTTATTCTTCTGATAAAAATAATACACACTCATTGCTAAAAAAAAGTACAGAAATGTGTAAGGAAAAGACTAAAATTTACCTGAAGTTCCAGCTCTCAGAAGCTCATTAACATTTCAGTGACCATCATTTAATGTCTCTGTTTATAAATAACTACTATATGATATCATTTTAAAATGATCATTGTAATATGATTTTTTAAAATTCCATCAACAACTTTAGTTTTATACATTATTTACCTCTACTCTTTTTCTTTTTCTTTCCTCCTTCCATCCACGTTTCTCCTAATCAATCATATGCCAAGTGAATTTATATTCCATATACTTTTCCGCATGTTGCTTTTCCCCCCTAGCCACATATTGTTGAAATCTTTCAAAGGCAACTGGGATAAAATTAACGCATTTCTTCTTAATGGTTATGCAATAAAACCCTACTAAAAACATACCACAAGTTATCCAATCATAGCCCTACTTATGAGTATTCAGTTTGTTTCCAGTTTTGTTGCTATCACAGACAATGATGCAATAGACACCTTTATATACTGGTGTTTTTACTTTTATAGACTAGTGTCTCAGGGTAGGATTGTTGATCCATAAGAGTAAATGGGTAAGTATACACAGACATATGTTTGATGTTAATAGATATTGCCAAAGTGCGTCCCAAGATAGCATGGACAGTGCACATGTCTACAGCAATGTGTCAGGATGTCCTTTTCCCTACAACCCAACAGGCAACTGGACATACGACAATCGCAAGTAGTGATAGCTCATTGTTAATTTATTTGCCATTTCCCTGGTAACGACTTAGGTTGACAAAACATATATTTTCCCTGTATTTACTGGCCACTTAGGTGTAAAATGCCTACTCATTCCCTTTGCCCATTTTTCTCTAGGCTGTCTTTATTTTATATAACCATTAAAAATCACAGCGATGGTTATTTGAAGAGCCCAAATGATACTGTGATACTCGTGTTTGTCCTTCCTGACGTTACCCTGTTTTCTCATCTCTCCTTACATATGGCAGAGTTGGCCAACTGCTGTCTCTTTAACCATGTTTACTTTCTCTGAGAGTCTTGAAAACCCTCCTACTGGGACAACTTCTTTGGGTGAAAATGATTTATGTGCTCCTTGGCTTTGGAGAATATTGCTATGTACCGATTGTCATGAATAGATGATAAGTCTTTAGATGAAGAAAAGGATTATTTGTGATTGTTTTTATTTATCTATTTATAGTACCACATTAAAAAAAATCATTTCTTTCCCTAAAGTCCTAGAATAAGCTGTAAATACTTCCTTGAAATATTCCCAGCCTGGGCTGGTGGTCTTCGTTGCCGCTATTTGCAAATGTCGTGCGAAGAAGACATTGCACGACCCAGTTCCTTTCATTTATTCCAGGTCATTGGTAACCAGATGAATTCTAGTTGTGTAGAAGGCCTAGTATTTACATAGACATGGGTTATGCTTCAGGACTATAGCTTTGTTTGAAAGCATTAGGGTTCTCAGTAAAGTAGATGAAGGCTTGAGGGTTAATAGAAAACAGAAATATGTGTATATTTAGCTCTGTTTGTTCCGGCAAACTTCTGAGTGCAGATCTGGCTATCTTGGCTCCTAGCAATGTGTGGCCAGCTTTTACCTATCTTTGGGATCGTATCTGAGTTTTCATTTGTCTATCAGATGCCTCATCCTCATCACTTCATCCAAGACAGTCCTCATATACAGCTCGTTACTAACAGAACTGACAAAGTGGTTGATAAATCTTCTGTCTAAATGGCAGCTCCAAACAATATAGCCAGGACAAGTACATCAGAGCTGGAAATATAATCTGCCCTCTCATTCTCAGTGAGCTCTTATAAAAGGTGGTACACACATATGCTGACAGTGGAGCAACTTGTCAGAAACTTGGAGCTCTGCTCAAGAAATAAAATAGGACTGAGTTTTCTCGGACGGGCTCAGGTATGCCTCTGAGTCAGGGAACAGTCTGCACTCCGGGCGACACGTAGCATGTGACCCCCGAATTGTGGAGCTCTCCTAATTTACTCATAAATCTTGCTTTTCTTGAAGCACTTCTTTCCCTTGAAGGGATCATTTAATTACCATCCTCTGGACTAACCAACCGAGCTGCAAAACCCTGAAAGCAGCTGAGAGAGCCCTCCTTCCACCACGGTCGTGCAGCCTCAGCGGGTTTTCCTGCCTATGGAAGCAATTTCTGTCAGCCACTTCCTGCCAAAGCACCAAACTGAATGGAGTATGTTGTTTCAGATGCTACTTCATTATCCAGAAGAACAGAAAACTTTCATGGGAACATTTTCAGAATCTGAAAATTGTCACAAGGCTCTTATGTGTAAAAAAACAAAAGATCCCACAGGCCCTTTGGGGTTAATCATATCCTTTCCTTGGGAGGGGAAGTTTTTTTTCTTCTCTAGAGTGGTATGATGTTACTATAGGGAAAGGCACACCATGATTTGCTGTGCAGAAGCAACCAAGAATTTTCCCTGTTCTAGCCGAGCTCTTGCTGGGTCCCTCCGAAATCAAGGCCTAATACAATTGTTTTTTGTGTTTTTTGGGTTTTTTTAGATTTTTTTTTTTTTTTGATGTGGACCATTTTTAAAGTCTTTATTGAATTTGTTACAATATTGCTTCTGTTTTATATTTTGGCCTTTTGGCCGCTCTCCAACCAGGGATCGAACCCACACCCCCTGCATTGGAAGGTGAAGTCTTAACCACTGGACTGCCAGGGAAGTCCCCCTAATACAACTGTCAATGGCAATGAAATAAAGTCACACTGTCCAGTATTATAGTTAAGCTCATTAGCACCCTACTGCAACCATCTGAGCAACATCTCATTGCTGCTAAATACAGATAAACAAAGAAAACATTTGCAAACAAATCGGGGTGCTGTGTGTCTCCATGCTTTTGTCCATATACAGTGTTGATCCAAAGTCGTATTGTCTACCAAGAAGAGGTAGTCAGCCGGGTCTAGTCCAAGTCTCGTCTCCATTAAAAAGTTGCACCACTCACTGCTAGGTTTACACATGGCGAAATGTTGTGATTACAGTTTGCAATAAGATGAATCACTGCACCAAACTTAGTCATGAAATAGTAGAGCTCGAAGAGGCTGGTAGACGAGGTCCAACTTTTTTGTCTGTCTCCAGGTTAAGTCAGTGAAACCATCTACGGCTACATTTTCCAAAGCACATTTCATGAAACACAAGCCAAGTTATGTACTCTGCCAAAAGAAAAAAAAGAAAAGAAAAAAGGAGACGAAGAAAGATTCTGGAAAACGGGAGATTCACCACAAATATTATACTATTAAAAGCTAAAAGCTTTATTAGGACCTTCAGTAAAAAATATGATTTAACTTGGTTTAACCTAGTGTTTCTCAAATGGATTTGATCACAGAACATTTTCCATGTAATCCCTCCCTGTTAACACCCCATGAAACCACTGTTACCAAGAAACACACTTTGAATAATGTTGATCAAATGATTATAACAGCCAGATCGCCAGAGAAACTTTTAAACTGTCCTTCAGAGAGCTCTGTCATTCTTTCAGAAACATTCAGCAATCTTCTTGATTTTAAGAGAAAACTTCCTTTTGGTAAGTGGGTCTCTATGAAAAAATGGGAAAAAATCCCTGGGTCCTATTGTTGAGGGGGAAAGATAATGCTTGTTACTCAACTCCTCACTGTTTCTAAGGTGAAGAACACTCGAGCTCTCCTCCTGGGAAAAAGCACTAGAGGAAGACGTTTCCTATCTCTGTCTTTGTTACAGCTTTTCTTCTTGGTGAAATTGGGCCAAAATCACCACTCTTGTGTAACCTATTCTCTTGGTTCTCTCTTTCCCTTGAACTATACGTGAGATAGACTATAGGCACCCATGAACCTGTGGGTTAATTGTCTTGCTTTTAGTCCCAACTCGGTCCTTGATTGTGTCTTGAGTTTAGATTTGTGAAGTTGAGTTGTGGAAGTTGAGTGGTCAACAAAGTGTTAGAACACCTTACTTGGGTCTCGGGCCCAAGCTACATCCTCCAATACAAAAAACCATGACAGTTTAGGGTAGTAAACCTCATTCTATCCTTGAATTCTCACCTGATTGCTGTGTCTGTTCTCAATTTGGTTATGGAAATTTGGAAACCAGAAGTGAAAAGGAGGATAATTCACTGGTACCCTCCATTCCCAACACCTATTATCCTTATACCACCCTTTCATCAGTTGAAAATGATTATGAGGTCACCCTGCAGCAATTTTTTCTCCAGCTCAAATAATTCCAAGTTCTTTTCCCTTTTGCTCCCCGTAGGTCCATTTGCCAACACTAATTATTTTTGTTGCTCTTCTCTGGTTCATTTCCAACTTTCCCAATCACTTGGAAAATATAAAGCCCCAAATGGAACAAAGCCTTCTGTGGGCCCGGCTTGGTCTGAGCTTCTAGATGGTTTGCTGACCACCACTGCGTTTTAGGCTTAGTGGTAAATGCCAGCACATCCCCATGTTATATTAGCTTTCATAACACTAGACTGCCACCAGTGACCCCACTCTGTGGCTTACTCTAATTTGCACTCCTGAATTGTGAGCGTATTTAACGGCCATGATATTATGAGAGTGGCATCAGCTAAGCTTTTCTCACTAAGTATCGATATTGCTCATTTTTTCTAAGTGCTTCCCATGATGTGCTCTTCCTAGTGGATCCTAGTGGGTTTCTTTTTAATTGCAGCTCAAAAATATCCAGTCTGTTTTGTCTTTTCCTTGCGGTTTAGGCTAGAAAAATTTCTCATTCTTTTTAAAACCTCCAGAATATTGGGCCGAATATACAAATGGTCATTATAATCTTGAGTTTGTTATTCAATTCCCACATATTGTATTGTTTTGCTAATGGACACTTAATGTTAAGACCTTTGCATGTATGAAGTAGGGCGCTTTGCAGTTTGCTTCACAATACATATTTTCCTTTATTCATTCACTAGACCCATATTTATTGACATGCGTCAGGCTTTGTGCTGGACACTAATGAGATAAAGGTGAATACATTAGAACTAACCTCAAGGTGCTCACAGTCTAGGGGATGATGGGAACAACAGCAGGGGTAAGTGCATGGGGTAAGTGCAGGAACAGGAGGCAGTGCTTTTTACATGGAATCAGAGGAGGGTTTGCGGGGATGGGAGCATTAGTGAGGTTCACAGGAGAGGGGTGAACCAACAGGCTGCTATGAGGGACCGAAAGGAAAGAAAACTAAAAACAAAAAAAGGTGACAGATTTTGAGGCCTCAAATGCTGAGCATCAACTCAGCATACAAACTCACTAGCTGAGATTTGTTTTATCACCCAGTTTTACAGGTGGCAAATCTGGGGACCAGAGAGACACATGAAGCAAATGTTACAAGAAAGATAAGTTCTAGTCTTTTGACTCCTAGACCAATTCTCTCTATATATGAAATGACTATTATAAAAGTGAATTGAAGAATGCAGAATATCTTTCTGATTTTAGTTTCCAAAATTTTTTTCTAAAGTTTATTCCTTATTATAGAAATTAAAATGTGTTTATTGTAGGACATTTGCAAAATAGAAACGAATGAAGAATGAGTTAAAATCATTAGGTAATAACATTTTAACATATTTCCTCTGTCATTTGTATATATAAAAATGCATACATATTTTATAAAATTAGAACTAATATGTATATACCATATTATATCCTGTTCTTTTCCTTGAACAAAATATATTATGAATATTTTTCTCTTGCAAACAAATATGCTTCCTTACTATGATTTTAAATCATTTTTAGTGAATGATTTTTATTCTATTATTTTTAATGGTTGTAGAATGTTCCATTGTATGAATCTAATGACACTAATTTGTCCATTTCACTATTATTAGACATTTAAGCAGTTTCTAACAGTTTGTATTATGAATAGCACTGCTGCAAACAACTTGTTCATATTTCTGATTTTTTTTTAGGGTGAGGAATCACTAGGTCAGAAAGTATAATACCTTTTTTAAAATTAATTAATTTATTTATTTATTTTTGGCTGCATTGGGTCTTCATTGCTGTGCACGGGCTTTATCTAGTTATGGCGAGTGGGGGTTACTCTTCCTTGCGGTGCACAGGCTTCTCATTGCAGTGGTTTCTCTTGTTGCAGAGCACTAGGTTTGCGGGCTTCAGTACCTGTGGGGGCTTCAGTAGCTGTGGCACGCAGGCTCAACTGTTGTGGCTCGCAGGCTCTAGAGTGCAGGCTCAGTAGTTGTGGCACATGGGCTTAGTTGCTCCGCGGCATGTGGGATCTTCCCCGGACCAGGGCTCAAACCCATGTCCCCTGCATTGGCAGCTGGTTTCTTAACCACTGCGCCACCAGGAAAGTCCAGAAGGTATAGTGCTTTTAAGGCTCATGACACATATTGGCAAATAGCTCCCATTTGCAATCCCACTAAGAGTGAGAAAAATTCCAGTTTCGCTATCATTGCCAACACTGTGCGTAAGATAAACAACTTCTTTTTGCCAACAAATAGCTCTTGTATTTGATTCTTTGCTACCTTTGGAGGACATGTGTCTCAGTGGTAACAGGTTTAAGAATAGTACGTTACGGTGCAAAGGGAGCTGGGGAAGGAATGGGGGGGAACTGGGGGATGGGGTGGATGTATATACTTTCCAACCATATTTGCATTCAATGACGGGCCCTTCTATTTCTGGCCATCCTGGGCCACTGTGGAAGATGTCCATCTGGCATAATCATACAGGACCAAGTAAAGTCTCTGTGATTCACACCTGGCTTGTGACAAGTGGAGTGTCAGAGCATAAGTCCTCTCCAGTCCTGAGAAGAGGAACACTTGTCATACGGTGTGACCAGACAACAGGAAGTTCTCCTTCAAGGGAGTACTGCACTGCCAGAGGCTAGACACTCAAACAGTACCCTCCCAGCATCGGTGGCTAGCCACCTACTCAGTCCTCCTGGGCAGTTACCCCCTCTCTTCAAGGGTACTTTCCTGTGACCATCAGTCAGACTTCCCCACCTCCCCCAGCATCCACTTAGCCAAGGCTTCTCAGGCCTCACCTCCCAACCCACTCCCATCCCAAAGCAAGCACTTCCGTCTCCCCTGGATGACATTTTACAACAGAACTTCACAAAATATTTTTAAGGAGTGTTAAAATTATGGAGCAGGGCTTCCCTGGTGGTGCAGTGATTGAGAGTTCGCCTGCTGATGCAGAGGACACAGGTTCATGCCCCGGTCCGGGAAGATCCCACATGCCATGGAGCAGCTGGGACCGTGAGCCGTGGCCGCTGAGCCTGCGCGTCCGGAGCCTGTGCTCTGCGATGGGAGAGGCCACAGCAGTGAGAGGCCCACATACCGCAAAAAAATATATAATAAAATAAAATAAAATTATGGAACATTTGAAACATACAGAAAAGCACGGAGGTTTATATATCAAATACTCTTCTGCTCACCACTCATCTATAACAGATAGTGATATTTTGCTGAATGTGCTTCCAGTATTGTTTTTTTTTCAAGAGCTAGAATGTTACAGACGTATTGAAGTCCCTTTATACCACCTCTCATTCTATTTATTCCCTTCCCTCCCTCCCTCCCTCCTCAGAGATAACCACAGTCTTGAATTTGTGTAGTTCCTTCTATAAGCCAGGGAAGAGTCAAAGGAAACTGCTAATTCTTTTTCCCTTTTTTGGATCAATCAGATTTCTTCTCTTTTAGACAGTTGAAGATAGTAAGTTGAACACCAAAGAGAAAGGAACTACTTGTTTAGAAGAGTTGTTTTCTTACTGATATGTAGTGTCATCAAAATGAAATGATATAGGAAGCCCCTTGACTCTGGTCCTGACCAGATGACTATGGTGAAGACGATAGAGCCATAGACGTAATAAATATGAAGATCAGGACAGAAGTAGCTGGTTAGGGCAGCAGACTTATCAGAAATGCAAATCTGGAGCAGTCCTAAAGAATGAAATAAATTCTGAATTAAAATGTTAAGTTCAATAATAAATAAATATGTAAATAAAATATGGTCAATATTTTGATGAAATATTTTGAGGCTATAAAATCATGTTTTTGAAGACCACTTAATATTGATAAATACAGGGACATGTCCTTTACACATTGTTGAAATTTTTGAAAAGGAATAGAAAAGGAAAAATGATAAGCTGCGTATATAGTATGATCCCTATGTATGTACATACATATCCTCAATTGTAAAGAGATAGACATAGATGGATAGATAGATAAGAGATAGGACCCATTTTGTTTGTGTTTGTATGTGTGAGTGTTCATGTTTGTCTTAGAAACAAGACTAGGATAAAAAGCAAACAAAAATGTTTATGGTTTTGGAGTAATAGGATTACGGTTAATTTTGGTTTTCTTTAATTTTCCCAAATTTTCTAGAACGTTGTGCAAGTATTTCTTTATATAGTGTGTGTGTGTGTGTGTGTGTGTGTAAGAAAGAAGTGAAGTTAGAGATAGGTCGAACTTAATTCAATAGTAAAGGCAATTTTGCATTCCTTTGGCAATCTGTGAAGAAACCAGCTTACCTGAGAGTTCCATGGTCTTCTGTCATGAAAGCCAGAGAAATTTTGATAAATTTAGATGAAAAGATGCAAAGTGAACCTTTGTCCTGGGTTTGTATGAAGGAAGACCTCTTTGTACAATAAACAGGTTGATTTCATGACTCCAATGGTCTTTTCACTGAATCAGGTTGAATAAGTTACCAACATGATCAACTGAACAAAACTGAATCATCGAGATGGGGAACAAAAGAGATGAAAGTAAAAGTAATTGATCTAATAACCACGTATAAACACAGAAGCAATTTCAGGGTCAAGATAATGATAAAATCAAGGTAAACGCATGCTTTGTAAACATTCAAATATGCTTGGGAACAATAATGGATAATCCTGATTTTTCGATACAGCAATTATTCTAATTATTTTCAACTGACTATTTCTAATGATTGATGGCAGACAATGTGTTTTCATAGTACTCATTCTGCCAGCTTTTGTGGTTTCAATTTCATTTTTTCACTTCTGAGTGGCTATAGACTGCCAGTCCCTTCAGAGCATATAGCATCCCTCCTTTCTTCCTTTCTTCCCAAACCACAAGAAATCTTAGCTGGGTCAGTACTGCCATGTTCTCAAAGAGTGTCCTCTGAACAGGAGAGGACTGATTGTCCTACATTCCTTTACTTTTATTGCTGTTGAAATAAGTTTTGCTCACAAAATTTCAATTTCTGATAACTTGAAGTGAAAGACTAAGCTAAGACTGAGCGGAAAGAATTATTCATAAAATGAAACAGGCTGAAAAAGGAATCTCACCTTGGTGGAAAATAAAAATGTCTCCACAGCTGGACACACATAAACACATTGTCATCCACTGACATTAACAGGCATTAACGTGCATTACCAAAATCGTAGCATCTTAGGAGTGAAAAGGGAGTTAGACATTATCCAATTTAATTCCCTCCTCATTTTTTTAGATAAGAAAACAAGGGCAAAAAAAAAAAAAAAGTGACCTGCTTGGATGGTAGCCAAAGGTTCCTAAATCTCAATCTATTTTTTTAAAAATCTCTTCCAAATAGTTGCATGGGGTCATCCCTTTTGTTCAAGTTGCACCCTGTCTTAATCCTGGGCAGTCGGCACCAAGCAGTGCCACGTCACACAAACCAGCAGGGCTTAGTGGAACAGATGCCTCTCTGAGAGCTCCTCTGACCTGGGGACCTTCTGCCCATCCAGCCCATACTGCAATTGACCAAGACAATTTAGTCTGGACAGCAGGTGAATCTGACGATGTAAAAAAAGAGACCACTTAAAATCCAATTGCTTTCAGAATGGCTTTTTTAATAATGGAGTCCACTATAAAATTGGTGATTATTGTATGTCATTATAGGAGGCCAATTTTTATGTGAAAGATCTATTTTGTTGATTAAATGAAATTCTTCTTAGTGCCATTGGGTCACACATAACACATGTCCAGTCAATTATTTTAGGAGTAGTTGAAGATTTCTCTTTTCACAGTAATAGTTTTTTTGGCAATCAATAGAGCTTTGAAGAAACATTTTTCTTGATAATGACCTAGATCTTTTCTATAGAGAACTTTTTTCCCCCAAGATGAATAGAGCTGGGTCATGAGGAAGGGTGAGCAAACATGCTTTATTGTAATTTTTCCAGAAAGATCGATGGTTTTGCATTCCAAAATGATAACATAAAACAATGGTTTTTAGTAATTTGGAATGACTAAAAACAGGTGTGGGTTTGACTTGACAGGTGTCAAATATAAATATTGATACTAAAGAAATAGCCCATACTTTTCCCAGGAAATCTCATCTCTTTTCATCTTACTTAGATCAATAAAACAAATTTACACTATATGGTGGTGAATAATCTAGCCAGGTAGAAGTCTCAGTATTAAGTATTTGGAGATTTAGTTTCAGGTCTAATTCTGATACACTGATCTACTATGGAACAATCATTTAATTTGTAATTGCTTCACGAATAAAATTTCTAGCTACCAACTGTGTTTATGAAAAAAAGTACATTTACTAAAAAAAGATTTGCTTTTATATATGGTTCTTTGCTTCCAGTTTGTGCGCATATTAAAATAAATAATCCAGAACATCTGTTGACCAGTGTAAATGGCACGTGTGGACTAAATGAATGATATTTTCTCCTGAATGGGTTGAAAGACTTAACAAATCTTAACAAGCTTAACAAGCCATTCTTACTGAATGGCTTAACAAGCAACCCCTTTGTTGATATAAAAAATCCTTAAATGGACAATTTGGTTAAATATCTCTGCCAGTCCTGTATGAGCATCAGCACCCAGTCTCTTCAAGACCCAGGGAACCTTGCTGACCTACCCTTTCCCTCTCCTTCCCATTTTCCAAGCAAGCTACTTGAAGTTGGAGCCAATCTTCATGCCTGGTCCTTAGGGACTGTGGCACTAGAGGACAGAATTTAAAAGTTAAAGAGTGCCTGTAGGCTGCACTCACTGCCTAGGCAGGAAGGGGTAAAACTGTGATAATGGGCAAGTTTGTGTGCAGGTGCCCAATCCCAGTGTCACCCAACCCACTGAAGATGGAAGCAGGCCAGGTCTTTTTTCATACCCTCATCACACCATACATAAAGACGGGAGGCAAATGTTCTGTAACTCTTGGAATTAAAGCTAGAAGGGAGCCACATCCAATTCTGATCCTTGATAGACTCAGAGACATCAAGAAGCTGCTTTTTCTACACACTGATCCAGTGGACCAGCAATCCCTAAAACAAATCTATTCCCATGTGACTAGGCAGTGCCATGGGGACTCCTAGTTGGGAAATCTGGTAGCACAAACCAGCCATGGGAGACTATTCTGTGCAGCTGCTTCTGCCCATCATGCAAATTTCTGCTCAGCAAGTATCTTCACTTGGTATATATTCAAAGTCACGTAGATAGAGACATGTATTTAAGGCTCATTAAACCCCATGGCACCCCCTTTGGAAAAGAAGTCTGGGGTTTCCACTCATACACCAACATCTGCCGTAGCCTTAATGAGACTTCATTTTGGGATCCTTACCTATACTTAAACCAGCGCTATGGAGTTTGGTCATCTGACATCATCTGACTCCAAAGTCTGCAAGCTGAATCCTTGACGTGGGAGGATGGCAAATGGAAGAGAGTTTTCTAAACTTTTGAAGGCACTGTGATTCCCACTAAGTGTACCAACAGTTGATTCTATGGATTCTGGGCCAAACCAAATTATAAGTGTTGACATCTTGATATATATCATTGAGATCCTTCCCACCAGCTCCTGATTAAGAATGTTCTAAACGTAATGTGAAAAATACCATGTCTGCACTAATACCGGTAGCATACTGAGAAGTTTGGAAGTAGAATTCTTAGAACAACACAAATATCACTAATCATGGAAGGAAAGGACAATCAAGAATGTCCACTAGTTCCTGTGATTTTCCAGACATAAACAGTGGTGCATGCCCCATGTTTTCACTCTGAACATCCAACTAAAGACCTCCTCAGGAGCTGAAATGGGGGATCTGGCCCATGGCTGAGCCTTCAGCATTCCAACAGTTGAAAGCTCTGACCCTTATCCTAACACCACCTAACCTTCCACCATCAGTGCAGCTAATGCTACAAGAGTATCCTGGCAAGTGAAATCTCAATGCCCACATCTCTAGAAACCTGGTCCTGCCTGAAATCAACACTGCATATGGGACAGAAAATTCTGCCAATGGATGCCAAATTTGAGGCAGTTCTCCAGTCCAGTGATGACAAGGCATCTAAACACGGCAGCCTAGAAAAGCCGAGGCAACCAGAGTAGATAGGTGACATGGGCTATGTTTTTAAATGCTTCAACCTGAACAATGTCTAAATGTCTTGGGCAGTTGGCACCAAGCAGATACCAGGTCACACAATCCAGCAGAATTAGTAGAACAGACTCCTCACTGAAAACCCTTCTGACCTGGGAACTTTCTGCCCATCCAGACCAAACTGCAACGGACCAAGACGGTTCAGTCTGGACAGAACACAGATGCTTGATCGTGTCAGAGCCTAACCAAGGCACTACCCAAGGTCTTTCCCAAACTTTACAAGATCCTTATTATCCTAGGAAAGTGGCAGCATATCCCAGCAGTGCTATTAACAATTGCTCCTTATTTTAGGCATGTCCTGGATCCCAGCCTAAACCCTGATCTATTGCTCCGCTCTTTGTCTATCTGGCTCCATTTTCTAGCTTTTGGTATCTGTGACCCTTATCACTTGGCAATTGTTGCTTTGGCGTTTTTGGCCTTAACTTCCTTCTCATAATAGAGAAATGAAGAAAAGAAACAAAAAGCAAAAGTAAGGATCCCACCTTTTCTTTCAGAGATAATCACTGTAAGCATTTTAGTGGTATACCCTTCCAGATGTTTTCCAGGTCTATTACACACATACATACACACACACACTAATTCTACATATATATATGCCCATATGAGATCATACATGAAAGGTGTGTATCACAGTGGCTGGCACACTCTGAACACTCAGTAAACATGAGTTATTTTTATATATCTGATTTGTAACTTGTTTACATCACTTGGTAACATATAGTGAATATGCCCCATGTTGAAAAATATTTTTCTACATGTGATTTTTAATGGATATAGAGGATGTGTCATAATTTAATCCTCTATTGTTAGACACAAGTTATTTACACTATTTTGCTATTAGAAACACTATTTTACTATTTACACTATTTTGCTATTAGAAACACTATTTGCTATTAGTGTTATTTACACTATTTTGCTATTAGAAACATTTATATTCCAGGATAAATTCCTAACATTAGAACACAGGATCAAAGAGTTTTCATAGTTAAGACCTTTGATATAAAGTGGTAAACTTTCCTACAGAAGACAAGCATATACCAGTTTATGCTCTCCCATCAACCACATGGTGGAATATCAGTGCATTTATTCATTCTTTTATTCAACAAATAAATTTCATGAACTGTGATAAATGCTACAGATACTTTGGGGAACAAACAAACAAGGACCTTGTTCTTCTGGTTATGCCATTTAAAAGGGGGAGAATAAACATTAAATAAATATCACAATAATCAATTACAAAGTTTAAAAAGTACCATGACTATAAAAACAAGATGCTATTAGATGTATATTGGTTATATATCTATGTGTAACAAATTACCCCCAATCCATAGTGGTTTAAAACAACAAATATTTATTATCTTATTGTTTCTATGGGTCAGGAATCTGTTTACAACTTGGCTATATCCTCTGAAGAGGTTTAATATGTTTATCTTAGAGGATAAGGCAGGCCTCAGTGAAAGATTAAATGTGGTTGAAGTAGAGAAAGAAATCAGAAAGTATTCCCAGGTTCCTGGCTTCAGCAATTGACTGTAGCCATTATAGGCTTTATTATTACTATTTTATGGTTGTTATTGTTATTTGCTTATTTAATAGGAAAAAGAATTTTCCCATTTGATTCTTATTTTGCATTTCTTTCCATACGTTTATTGGTCAAGGTATTTTGGTCTAGTTATTTCATGCCTACTATCATGGCAGGTATAATACTATTTTTCTAAATAGTAGAATTCATATTAGAAACTTGGTCTTCAACATCTTTGTAAGTAATTGAACCATTCGAAAATTTTAACATATATTAATAAGTGAAAAGGTAAGGTGCATAATAATGTGTTTATAAATGCATGTATAATAATACATTTATGTTTGTAGTGGTACCTGTGTTTGCAGATGCTTAAATTGTCTGTAGTAGAATACAGAAGAAACTGGTAATAGTGGGTTTTACTGGAGAGGAACTGGAGAGCTGAGGGATGGAGAGAAACTTACTTTTCCTGTATACTTTGTCTATCTTTTGAATTTAGTTCCTTACACAGACATTATCAGCTTTAAACATTGCAGTCTACTAATAAGTCAATAGGAATATATGATGGTTTTGTTGAAGTAAAGATGTGACACACTTTAGTACCCATTCTATCATTATCTCAAGGCTATTTCACTGAATGAAAAAGATATATACAAGGGCCTCCAGGAGAATTCATTTTAGAATCTGCTGGCTCAAAAACACGTATTGTATCATTGTAAGAACTGAATATAAAAAGTCATTCTTGCTGTCTGGTAGCTGGTACCCTGAGACCATTAGTAACAATAGTATTCTGCTCTGTATATCCGTGTCCTCTGTTTGTGTATTGTCTCTACCCAGGTATCAACTATTTAGCACTCGCTGTTGAGCCTGTGCTATTTGATTCACGTCCTTAGCTCCTCTGCCACCTGCCTCTTAATCATTTTCCTGCTCATTAACAGCTCCAGTGGGCATAGTCATAAAGGGGAGGCAAAATTCCAATAAATTTATTTGTTATTGTTAATTGTACATATGAAAGGTTTTAGGAGGAAAATGTTGAGTTTAAATGATTAAAATGAGATGTTTCAACCATTTCAATTTATTTTTTCTTTTTACTTTTAATTCTTTCACATTTATGAACTCTAATTATGACAAAGCACTGTTTTTTTTCTTTTGCTACCAAAAAATTATTATCTGCATAAAAGACCCCTTGGATGCTTACTGGCCACTCGTTCAACATTCCAACGTTTATCCCCAAATCTGAGGAATAAAAAGTGAAGAAACAAACACGGTAGCAGGTATTGACATGCGATGTTTCAGAATAGAAACCGAAGAAAACAACAACAACAAAACGTAATAATACATAAAACAAAGTCAAGTGGTGTGTGCATGACTCAAGAATGAATACAGAAAGCCCAGATGTAAGATGATTGCTCAGAAGCAAACAATTCCCCCAAAACCAGAGACTGACTGTTTAATATGCTTGCTTAAAGAACTGGGAGAAGAAAGAGAAATGAAAAATATGCAAAGATAGGAAGAAGTAGAATGGATAACTGCAATGGTACCATAGTGGACACATATGTTTAGTAGGTGCCCAATATCCGTTCATCCTATTTTGATAACTGTTTTCAGTTTATCTTTTTGGGGCTCTGTTCCTCTCCAGTCTCAGTTATTAAGGTCCCTGAGGGGAAAATGCTACCTCGACTCCAGATGTGGCAAGTGATCCAGGACTGGCCAATCAAAGCATCACATTTTCCTGGCAGCAGTAATTTGTTCCCAGTGATCCCATGGCCCAGGTCGGGTCAATCAAAGCCAGAAACACTGATCTGAGACAATTTATATTGTTCTTTTGAGGAATTGTATTTGTCCTTTTCTACTGGACTAGGAATTTGGGGAATTGAAAGTCAAGAGATATTTTCACCACCTTATGTCTGTGAATGAAGATGAGAATGAAGCAGACACACTGGGGGTGGATGGTTGCATCCTGCCAAGAGGACTGAGAGAAATCAAGACCCACAGGGCATTGGGTCTTGCATAAACCAACCCCACCTGAACCCATTCCTACTCCTGGACTTTTCAGTTACATGAGCTAATCAATTCGAGTTCCTTCTCCTTTACAGAAGTTTTGAATTGAGTTTTCATTGTACAGAAAAGAGTCCTAAATAATGTTTTACTCATATAATTTACTGAGGGAGAGAAAGATGGTCTCATTATTGTTTGACTAACCAGTATGTACAGGCAGGGATCATGTCTTGTAGAGCTAACTTGCCCATACATTCCCTAGGAAGACAACCCAGCTCTGGTGGGTCCATGAGGAGCAGACTCTTCTAATGTGTGATAATAAATGTTAGTATTTTTACATTCAAAAATTTTGAAAATTCCACCCCAGTGTGGAATCTCAGGAAATATCTGGCACTGGCTTACCTAAAATTTTTTAATAGAAAAATATTGACCTGTGAAAAAATGTGGTTTTGAGACTGAATAAAAAAGTGAATAAAGTTGGGGGGATGGGAAGATGGGATAGTGAAATTTAGAGCAGAAGTGTGGTAAATGCAAAGTTATTTCCATCCCTAATATAATTGAAATCTCCCTGAATCTGGCAGTGTAACTGATGCCTGGAAAACATGGTAAATTTCACTGTGACATTGAAAGTTGCTGAACTGAAACACTTTTCTTCCATCACACTTTGAAATCATCATCCTAGACTTGGACTTCTGGTAAAGTTGAACAAGGTCAAAACTCTGAGTCACTTGTGTGATAGCTCGATGCCAGGAAGCAAAGACCACTTCAGAAAAATGGGACAGTGACATCAGTTTGCAGTGGGTCACTAGGTACTATGCAGGGTGGCAATTTTTGTGCACCATCCTGGCAGATGCTTCTTGCATGAAATACGAGACCAGAACTCTAATTCTAACAATGTTATAAACAAACCTATGCAATTAAAGCCTAGATCATGACTGGAAACAGAGATAAGCTAATAAGATTATGAACCACCTAAATAGATCCCGAAGCCATATGATGACATCATGAAATTTCAGAAGATACAGCTGGCTTCCCGTGATATTTTTGCAGTTGAAAAATATGTAGCATCTGGTCTTTCGCTTATCAATTCTTTGCTGAAGTAGTTGTCGTCTTAAGTTTCTTTTTATCATGTAGATGTGTTAAGTTTAAAAATAAAGTTGGAAAATTTTGATAGAGCATTCCATCTAATTTCATGTAAAAAATAAGCAAAAATTAGTTGTGGTTTCATAAGCAAACTTTTTATAAGGATGGGCAGTGCCCTGAGCCTTTGCACTTGCATTAAGCAATTTTGTACTCTTGGAGCACCATTAACCTAGAGAATAACGATGGTCTCTTATGTGGAGCATTCAATGATTCATTTGCACATGCTCTAGGCATAGGGAAGTAGTGTGTTATATTGGGTATAGGTTTCTTTGGTTCAAATCCCAATTTCACCACTTACTAGCTGTGTAACTTTGAACAAGTTATTTAATCTCTCAAGTTTCAGTTTACTCATCTATAAAATAGAAATAATAGGATCTACTATAAAGGACACAGTATTTGTGGAGTATTTTGCACCATGTCTGACACCCATAAACCCCAGATTTATTATTAGTCACTCATTTAACAAATATTTATCAACGTCTAAATATGTGTCAGGCACTGTGCTAATCCCTGGGAATACTTGGCCAAGAAGAAATAGATTCTTAACAACTAACTGGTGTATAGGATCATCTCTGACAAGTTAATTGTCTGACACCAATCTGCTCCATTCGCTGACCCTCTGCCTAGAAGATCCTTGGGAAGCTATGTTTCTGGCATCCAGTTAGAGATGATAAAGCGTTCATCCAGAGAAACAATGTTAAGTGATGAAGTTTAGTAACACCTCTACAACATAAAAGAATGTGTTCTGAAAATATGCAATCACACGCTGTTATCAAAAATGTAATTCTAGGTGGGAAGAGCCATGATGTGGGAAGAGGCATGGAAATAATATTCCAGCATCTGTGTCTGTTCCTGATGGACATAGCTGAGGCCAATCTCACTGACCTCTCCTCTGGTTCCACTTCTATTACATCTTCTCTGCTTCCTCACCACTGACCACTGTCACGGCTGCTGGCAACGTTTCCTCTGTCTCGGCTCCTGTCACCCCTGCCATGTGTCATGTCATCTCCATCACACCAACTCCAATGTTGTCCCCACTGACATTGTTTCTAGCTGCTCCCAGATCTGCTCCCAGCTCCTCCCTAAGCTCCAGGAGCTCACAGTCTAACAGGGTATGGGGCATTTGGAAATTCGACCATATCCAAGCCTGGATGAAGTAAGTACTAACAAAGAAGTATAAGAAGTACCTTATAGAGAAGGAAAAATTTTATGTATAGTGTGGTATTTGAGCTGACTCTGTCTTTTGATAGAAAATATAAAAGAAAGACCATCTCAGCCTACGGTAATGGCATAAGCCACTAAAAAGGTCATCACTTCGCTGTTCTTTTAATAGTACAAAACCCCAAAACCAATGAAGACTTTCAACACGATGATCCAGCCACTTATATCTTCTGGAAGGGCATAGACAGGTCAGTTCTTTCAAGTATACCTGTGTGAATGACCCTTCTGGTTTTGCAGGGGGCTAGAAGAAGCTGAAAGGATAGCTTTTTGTTTTGTTTTTGTTACGTGCCTAATTTACTGCAAGTGGTAGATGTTAACACAAAATCCATCATAATATGTTTTTGTGTGCATGTGTATTGGGGGATGATGTGTGTGAATATGAATAGACAAACACACACACATTACATTTAAAACAATGATTTAGAAATAAGAGCTAATGCGCATTCTAAAACAATTAGTCTAATTTCTATAAAATAATTGTATACAGTGATAATATGAATTATTTCTACTGGTATTTGTTACTGGATTTATTTTGTTTCACATGCAAGAAGTTTCGTGTTTTCATTTTCACTACCATAGGCTAATTCAAAAAGCGTATACACTATATTTGAATATTAATTACCAACTCTCTTTGTGATGACTTGATTAATACCTATAATCCTCATTACTCACCTGAGTTTTATAATCATGGTGCCTTTGATCCATATGATATGTGGAAACAGGACATGACTAAATGAGACAGTTCAGGCTCATGGTGTTCAGATATGTCCATGAGAAACCTTTAATGCCATCACAATAACATTTCTTATCTCTCTTTACCAGAGTAGAACACAATAGAGCATGAGAAATGCATATGCCTAGGTTTTAACAAAGAGCCCATTACCATATTAGACTTAGCTGGGCTCAGTTAACTCTGAAGGATCAAAATACAGGCTAATGATCCAATGAGTGCACTTTATTGCCAAATGTCGTCCAAATTAAAGAGATTATTGTAGCAAATGTTTCATTACTGTTTGACTTAACAGACAAACCACTATTTTCCCTGTGAGCATGTTTTAATCAAAATGGAGAAGGCAACAGATGCTGCTTGATAGTTTTCAAACCTATACTAAAATTTCTTCCACCATCGAATATATTTCAAGTTCCTTTAAAAGTGATATTAAAAATGCACCTGCCCAAATTATGTAGCTCGGTTCACTTCAGAGATTTCTCGCTATTTTATGTCAATTCTCTTTCACACATCATTCAAACAGGATTAAATTCTACATGCTTTAAACATACAATGCGTTGAAGTAGTGAGAGTCAGCCTGGCTTCCTGGAAAGATTAATTAAGTGCATCAGCTTTTTCCTGGGCAGAAAGAACCTGTAAATTTGATTCTTTGATGCAGGATTGAGCTACTCTCCTCCAAAGGGGCTGGAAGAAAAGTGTTGATCACAGGTAAGTCTATCCTAAAAATTAGAATGTCTTGTTCACATCATGTAACTGAAGACATTTGAAAATGCCTGAACTAGCAAAAAAAAAACACAAAAAAACACAAAAGAACCAAAAAACCTTCATTGACCTATGAAGTGTCTCAAATTCCCACTCTTCAATTCATTCCTTGTGAATTCTCTAAAAGCTCCTCTAAGGAGTTCAACATAATAACCAGCCAACTTATTAACAGGGATTAGTGTATCTGAGCCATTGGTATATCTATGTCCCTGGAAGAGAGCAGGCTTCTAGGAGAATGAATGAAATCAAAGGTTTTCATATTTGTTCAAGAAATGAAACATCGTGGCAAAGCTTTTTTCGTAACAACCTGAAATGTTGCTACAGTAAACTAAAAATGGCTATATGTTTTGTGCAAATTCAATACCCTATGAAACAAGATTCGAGTATGGTTAACTGGTAGCAGAAACTAGGTTTAACAAAAAAAAAAATCAGAAAAATTTTAGTTAGAGAATGATCTGACAGCTGATTTTTTCCCATGCAAGTTTGGAAAAGATGATCTTTATTTGATTTTGAAAAGCAGAAAGTCTTGATACATCAGTATTTTTCTAGAGCATAGTTTGTAAACCATTGGATTAAATTTTTGATGGTTAGAGATAAGTGACAGGTAGCAGGTTGAGAATCAGGGGGTAGGTCTATGAATATCCAAGAAGCATGATGATAAGTAGCATGAAGTGGTGAAAAGAGACTTGGTTTATGAATAAAATGTCTCAGTTCTACCGAACATATTACCAACTCTACTCCTTATTAGTCTTCTGTCATTGGGGCAAGTTATTTAAATTTGAGGGACATCCAGTACTTCACTTGTAAAATGTGAAGTAATGCCTACCTGACTTAACTTACATAATTATGATGATCTTCAAGAGACAGATGTAATCAATAACACTTTGGAAGTTATCAAGTAACATCATCTATCTTTGATTCTATGCCACATACCATTGAGTCATCATTTGATGTTTTAACATCTCTGACATTGGGATGTATCTCACAGTCACTGTCTGTGGGTGTCATTTGCCGGTGTATCTGCATCAAAACATGCCCAATGGAGGTCAGCAATTTGGAAAAAAAAATCAGAGATAGTAGTGGAGCACTCTTTTAAGAAATGCTGCATCTCCAAGGCTTCCTGATGACAAAAACGACTAAACTGCATTTTAAAAATACAACACATAGACATCGATGACTGAGTCAAAAAGTGATTCTTTGGAGACAGATTCAATGTGAAAACAATTTAGGAATATCTTAAAGAATGTATTTTACTTATATTTCACTTTTATCTATACATAAAGAGTGATAAAAAGATTTTTTAAATCTATGTATAAACAAGTTTAAAACGGTTCTTCAAAAAAATATAAGATTAAAATTCCATGTTATAAGAAAGCATTATGTCATTATCTGATTGCAGTCTTCTTTCTTAGTAGTACATACTACAGTTGATGGTGTGTGAGAAAGAAAGTTGGTACATAAATATACAATGTAACTATGAAGTTTACTAAAATGAGTTAGAAAAAGGGCATTTATTGGTAACAAAGGTAAGGTTGACACATGTTACAGCTTTGTTTAAGGCTGGCCTTGATACCAAGGAAGAGATCATGGAAACAACAACAACTACTACTACAAAGAGACCTGAAAAGTTCTGAGGTGCATGAAAGCCGTCTGGCATTAGAAAAATAAATTTTACCCCATGGGAGGAATCTGAATCTGCTTCTAATTGATCAAGTACCATTCTAGCCCTAAATACTGACACATTGACAATCAGTGAAGCTTCCTGGAAGGGTAATAACATCTGTAAAAAATGACTTGATGACAGGACGTTAGAGTAAAGCAGCTTTATCAAAGCGAATCAGGGATGACCATATAGGAAAAGAAAAAGTATGCTGGTAAATTCATCACTCACGATCGAGTTCAATAGTGACTTCTCAAAGGAAGAAGCCTTTCCTTGAACACCCAAAATATGAACCAACACCTCCTTCCTCCATAACACGTATCTTAACCATATCTTTATTAAAGAATGTATCAAACTAAATATTAGCTGTCTCCTTCTATGGATGTCATAAAACTAGTAACCCTGGTTTGTTCATTTGGTATCAAGAGAACTTGATATAGTGTAACACAGGGTACCTAGTAGGCAATCAGTAAATTATTGGTGAAAGTATGAATATGTTTAATATATTTTGTATGTAAGAATCACACACATTAATTTGTAAGCAGTTTGCAAATAAGATTAACATGCTGTTACAATATTAGAAGTCAATTTTCACAGTGTAAAAGATAATGACCTTACTAGAAACATTAGTTTATTGATCTACTACACCCCATCTTACCCTTCTAGTTTTATCAGCCCTATTCACAGTCTTGGGAAAGTCAATCCTTTGTACTAAGTGAACTTTCCCTCACCTCCATTCATTGGCTCGGGCTGATAGACCAGGGCTGATAGACTTCTCCATGAAAGGAGTGGTCCACTGGCTGGTCTACAGGTAATCAACCTTTCTCTTTGGAGAACTGAACCAATAGACAGTCTGAACAAGCGGATAACGAAGGCACATTTTTGGTGGAGCACCAGGATCAAGGGCAATGGTCTCCTGAGAACTAGTGGGACAACATTTTCTTGGATTCCATATATGTTATCCCTTAGAATTTCCTTTTTTCTCAAGTTAATTGAATAGGCTTTTCTTCCTTAAAACCAAAAACACTTTTTCCAAGAGTAAGCACATTTTCTGTATCCCAACATGATCATGATATTGTATACTGGCTAATGTGGTTGACCAACTTTCCAAGAGCTAGAATACTATGAAATACGATTAATGCAAAATTTACCCAAATATAATGATCCTTGGATGAATTATTGTTCATGTTACAACCTAAGATACTTCATGTGCTTCAGAAACTTTGGGTCTTGCACTCTGCTGGATACTTGACTTCACATTCTGTCTTGATTTTGACCCACTTTCAGCTCCAGATAACTTTTTTTCTTACAACCAAACAGTCCTGTTCCTCAGGCATTCATATAAGCTTTGCTAGTGCCCCACTTGGAACCAAGAAGTCCACATGATTAGAATGAAAGAGGGTGGGAGTGGAACTGAGCAGTTACTGATTCATCTGTATAAGGGCATATATATCAAACATTTTTGAAATGTTATTACTGGCTTTAAAATAGAAAGGTAGGCCAACATACAACAACAAAACAAGAAAAGAACCTTGGAGCAAATGGGAAGCATACTGGGTCAACTTAATTCATGCTGTTTATTAATTTTATTATATATGCTGTTACGATTTTCCTCAAATTTGTTTATTAATTAAACTATAATTAAAACTCAGAAATAATCCTTCCACCTCTAGTAAATACTGCAGAATAACACACTAAACACCACTCTCTCTCTTTCTAGCATGACTTTCTGGTTACTAGAGACCAGAAAGGTGAATGTTATAGACATTTCTCAGACTCAGGTGAAGTCAGAGTTTCACATGACTTGGTTTCCACCAACCAGATGCACCTGTATAAGACAAGAAAGGTAGATATGAACATCATGAGACAGAATCTATGGGGCTGTTCTGGCAAGTAAGGGGGTTGAGGAGTTTTGTTCTTCTACAGAACTATGATGGAGGATCTAGGATTTAGTCTGTATCTTCATTAGTGTTAAGTGACAGATGATGAGTGGAGTTTCCATTTGGCCATCCCATTGTACAGCTGGACATTTCTCCTATGTATCCTCTAAACCTGGTTCCTGGGGCCCAGAAAAGATGTTGTAAATTATCTGTTACATTATAATAAACCTTTTTTTGCTTAACCTGGCAAAATTTAATTGTTTCCTGAAACCAGGGACCATGACCTATGTAGTAATTGGTACCAGAAATGAGATGCTGAAAAGTACAAGTAATACTGATTTAGTAGAAGCAGTTGGGAGTATGTGGTGAGGGTCTAATTTTAATGTGGTGGCCAAATATTTGGTTGATCTGTCACTTGCTTACCTTAAAAAGCAGGATGTTTGCTGACTGAGGCTATAATGTTCAGGGAAATAGTAGAACAAGTTCATAGTATTGGTAGGTGGTGGTTCATTTATCTTTAGCAAAATCTTAAGAACTAGATGAACTCAGTAGAGGTGGAAAGAAGCAAAGATTTGCTAAGAGAGGCATTCTCTGCCCATGCCCACTAACTACACTGATGGAGAGTCCAGTGATTTAGAACTTGCAATGTTGAACAACTCATCTGCTTTTGTATCTGAACTTGAAGAAGTTTTAAGCTGTAGCCCTGAAACTACAGTCTTAGCAGGAGGTAAGGCTCTTAGTTTGTCATAAAGCAGAAGTGATATTGCTGGCAAGAGATGATGAACTGTATTGCTTCCCCATCTAAGCCTATTATTTCAGATGCTCTCAAGGTAACCACCATTAATTTAAGGGCCAGGGGGATGGGCAGAGAACAGAGCCCAGTAAATAAAAGATGAGAATTTGCAGGTTCAAAACCATGTCTGGGCAAGTCTTTTGGCTATGGTAATTTGTACATGGAATAGAATCGAAACAAATCAAGTCTGCTAAGTGTTTGAAGGAATTATCTTCCCAAAGAAACCCCAGACTTGGTCTGCAGCAGTCTGTGATTGTTAAAACTTTAAAACAATTCCTGTGCCCCAATATTTCAAATTTCATGAAGTCTCCAAAAAGGGCATCCTTCTCATCGTGCCCACCTCGGATATATTTGTTGAGGAAAATTGACAAGGATGAACCTCCCAGGGGCAGATCCAGGAGCAATAGAGGACAAGGTATGAAGGAGAACATTCAAGAGAAAGAACCAGGAGTTTCCAGTTTGGCCAACAAAGGAACTTCCTGAAATGCTGAGGCAGAGGGTCCTGGTTATTCCTGCTCAGTAGGTTTTGATAATTATAATGGAATGGTAACTAATGTCACCAAATGGACAGGCTTATTGCAATGATCCATTTCTTCTCCATCACTGAAATCTTATGTGTGCTGGTAGCTGAAAACGTGCCTTAGTTAATTGGTTACCAGCCTACAAGAGCCCCATCTGGCCCTCTTAGAGAGGGCTGCATATCAGTTACCGAAACAACAGTAACAGAAAGAGACTTAGGTCTTGATCCATTGGAGAGGCAGTGAGACTATCTATTTTTGAAAACAAAGGTGTGCATGTTGGTTTGGAAAACCAAAGAGGCAGACCATGCCAGAAAATGGTTAATAGCCTAACCTGGAGGTTCTAAACTACATCGACAAATCATTTGATATGTTTCCCTTTAAGATGACTTTCCCCTTACAGGTGGAATTAACTTAGTGACTCACTTCTAATTAATAGAAAAAAGTGAAAGTATCCTGTGTCAATTAGGAAACCAGGTCATAAAGGACACTGTGACCTCATCATTGCTTTCTCCTGGATAGCTCGCTCTGGGGGTAGGTAGCAGCCATATCATCAGGATACTCAAGCTGCTTGTGGAGAGGTTTGTGTGGCAAGGACCTGAGGCCTCCAGCCAATAGCCGTGTGAGGACCTGAAGTCTCCTGCCAACAGCCTTGTGAGGGAGTCTTCTTGAAATTGGGTCCTCCGCCTCCAGGCGAGCCTTCAGATGACTGCAGACTCTGCCAATATCCTGACTGCAACCACGGGAGAGACCTTGTGTCAAAACAATCCAGCTAAGCTCTTTCTGAATTCTTTACCTACCAGAAACTTTTGAGATTATAGTGTTTCTTGTTTTAAGCTATTAATTTTTGTGATGATTTGTTATTTAGCATGAGACAACTAATATACGCACTCAATATCTAGTCTCATCTTCTTCCTTAGAAACCAAATCCTGATTTTATTTGAGTATTATTTTTAGCTAAAATACTATATACCTCACACTCCCTCTGGTTACATCCAATTAGATGTCAGCAGGAGTTGTTGGATGCTCCTTTCAGGAAAACTCCTTTAAAAGGTGGTAGGCCACCGACATTCTTCCTGCCTGGAATGCAGATTTGATGACTGGAACTCCAGTAGGCAACTAACATCATGAGGCAAACTTTAGGATGAAAGCTAAGAGCTAACAATGAGAGAATAGAAGCAATCTGGGTGCAATCATTCTAATAATGATGGTATCATCAAAACAGATCCCAAAATGCATTTGTGACCTTTTTTTACATTGGAGAAAAATCAACTTCTACACTGGCTAGGTCAATTTTAGTTCTTATTTCTGTTACTAGCAACCAAAAGCAGTTACTAGCTGATGGAAATTGGAATTAGATTTCTTCGATATGTGGCTTTTAGGAAATATAATACACTGAACTACCTAACAGGATAAATCATTTAGCTTTGTAGGAGTAGTTACTACTGTAAATTATTGAGCTTTGTATCTGGTATAAGCCTTTCTGGGACATGAGTGGTATATGCTTTTTATCCAGAATTCTTTTCCTAGGTCACCTCTGGAATTCTATATTGGCATTGATGGAAGACCACACACACACACACACACACAGTCTCTCTCTCTCTCTCTCTCTCTCTCTGTCTCTTAGTATGGTGTGTACACTAAATTACTGACACTTGGGCCGTCCTGACAAAACTATCCTTCATCCTTACTGTACTGTGTCATTTAAGAATTATAAAGCAGCCAAAGTTAATATCCAACATGTAATTTTCTGGATATATATACACATACACACATATATATGTGTATATGTATATATTATTGAGCAAAAATAATTTTGAATTGTAGCATATTTTAAAACATTTACAGACTTTATATATTGATACAGGTCAAAGTTCTTTTTTTTTTTCAAAAGGAGAAGCTAGAAAGGTTTTTTATTGTTTATTTTGTTTTTTAAAAAATACATAACAACTTTATTTAGATATAATTCACATACCATACAGCTTACACATTTAAAGTGTAAAATTCAGTGGTTTTTAGTGTATCCACAGAGTTATGCAAACATCATCACAATCAATTTTAGAACACTTTTATCACTCCAAAGAGAAATCCTATTAGCAGTTAATCCCCATTTCTTTCCAAACCCCTCCCCAGCCCTAGGTAATCACTACTGTACTCTATAAGTTTGCATATTATGGATATTTCATATAAATGGAAACATACGGCATGTGGTCTTTTGTTACTCAGCATAATCTTTTCAAGTTCATTCATGTTGTAACATGTATCAGCAGTTCATTCCCTTTTTATTCCTGAGTAGTATTTCATTATAAGGCTATACCACATTTTGTTTATGCATTCATTAATTGATAGATATTTGGGTTTTTTCCCTTTTCTTGATATTATGAAGGGCACTGGTGTAAACATTAATGTACAAGTTTTTGTGTGGAGAAATTTTCAATACTCAAGGGTATATAATTAGGAGTAGAATTGCTGGATCATAGGCAACTCTATGTTTGACCTTTTGAGGAATGGCCAGACTTTCTTCCAAAGTGGTTGCAACATTTAAAGTGTTCACCAGTAGTGTCCGAGGGTTCCAATTATTCTGTATCCTCGTCAATGCTTGTTCTTAACTATTTTGTTTTTTGTTTTCTTTGATTATAGCTATTCTTAGTGAGTGTGAAGAGGTATTGAATTGTGGTTTTGATTTGCATTTCCCTGATGGTTAATGAAATGGAGCATCTTCCCATGTCCTTAATGTATATCTTCTTTGGAGAAATGTCTATTCATATCCTTTGCGCATTAAAAAATATGGGTACTAGTCTTTTTATTGTTGAGTTGTAAGTTATTTACATATTCTAGATAGAAGTCTCTTATCAGATATATATATGATTTGCAAATTTTTTGCCTATTCTGTGGGTTGCCCCTGAATTTTCTTGATGGTGTACATTGAAGCACAAAAGATTTTAATTTGATTTAAGTCTAATATACTTCTTTTTCCTTTTGTCACTTGTGCTTTTGGTGTCATGCCTAAGAAGGCTTTGCCTAACCAATGTTGTGAAGATTTATTGCTATATTTCCTTCTTAGAGTTTTATAGTTTAGTTCTTACATTTAGGTCTATGATCCATTTTGAGTTAATTTTTGTGTATGGTTCAAAGAAATGGTCAGATTTCCTTTTCTTCTATGTTGACATCCAGTGTCCCAGCCACACTTATTAAAAAGACTATTCTTTCCCCATTGCATTGTGTGAAATCTTGGGGTGTGTGTGTGTGTGTGTGTGTGTGTGTGTGTGTGTGTGTGTGTGTGTGTGTGTGTTTGAGGGCGAAGGTAATTTTAATTTGGTTTTGTGGAAAGATAAACTATATAAGAATTTTATGTTTCCTAAACTAAACAAATCTGAAACAAATTTGTCAGAGTCTATGTCTTTTGAGAGTCAAACAATTGCACAAATGGCAAGCATACATCATGTTTTCTTTATAGCTTTCTTCCCCACAGAATCCTTAATAATTTAGGAAAACAGATACAGTCATCCCTTGGTATCTGCAGGGGATTGGTTCCAGGAACCACCCCCCCAAAACCAAAATCCTCAGATGCTCAAGTCTCTTACATAAAATGGCACTAGTGTTTACATATAACCTAGGAACATCCTCTCTTATACTTTAGATAATCTCTAGATTACTTACAACAGATAATACAATGTAAATACTATGTAAATAGTTGTAAACACAATGTTAAATGCTGTGTAAATAGTTGTGGGCAAGCGGCAAGTTGAAGTTCTGCTTTTTGAAACTTTATGGATTTTTTTTTTTTAAGAATATTTTCCATCCATGGTTGATTAAATCTGTGGATGTGAAATCTGCAGATATGGAGGGCTGACTGTATGTACTTGGCTTTAGTTGAAGGTTATCTGAGTAAAATCTCTAAAAATTAATAGGATCATGTTTTACCCAGTTGATTTATTATACAGATGTATGTTTGTGAAATCCTGAAATGTTGTAGTCATTTATGACAGGCTGCTTAATGAGATCTACATGACCCATTTCTACATAAAAGGATAGGATTCCATGTAATATTTACACGTACATATTAAGCTGACATATCATCAAAACTGACAGGTTTTCCTTAGCTTCATTGGGATTTCTTGGCTTTTTGGACACCTTAACTATACTAGACATTTTCTTTCTTGGAGAATGAGAAGGCATCGTCCACATTTGCCTTTCATTAAAGTATCTGCCTTTTCCTTGCACACTTTCAGCTGCTTCTATGCAAACATTTTCGGGTTGTTTTTGTTTTTTGTTTTTAAGATCCAGTTTTCAGGATTCATTTTAGTGAATAAATTGAGTGCCCTGGTTTTGCCAGTCTTTGGCACTCATGCTCCACAGAAAGTAAAAGGGCTCCGATCTCATTAGGGAAAACTGCACAGTAACCTGCAGACAGGGTGTCTAAACATCTTCATCTTAGCTCTTCAGACCTTTCTCGGTACTCAGGGTGCTATAGCACATGCTTACTGCTGCAGCTTCAGACGGGTGACTGCCTCAAACAAAGGCTAGGGTGGATTTTATACTCCCTAAGTAAGTGGGCATGGAAGAACTGGAGAGCAAAACTGTGGGTTTCTATAGCCAGGAAGATGCTTGACAGTAACTAGCATAGAAGTAGTTCTGTGATCTAAGGAAGACTTTTTACAAAAAGTTTATTCAACCCCAAATTTATAGTGTTTTTTAATGCTGTATGGCCAGTTTACATTTACAGTCCACCACCAGAGTTAACAGAAATAAAAGTAATTGTAACCACAGTATGGTTAATGGAGACACAGTACATAAAATGTAAACTTCACTGATTCTCTAATAGGCACAAAAGCCTAGACAGAAGAAAGTGGTCTCTATAACATAGCAGAGCTAAACACCAGTAATCAACACAAAATTATAGACTTCATAAGATTCAGATTTTCATCTTAAGAAAATTTCATTTGACTGTACTATTAAAGATTTCATTTGCCCTCTAGAGAGCTGCATTGCCCCATACGGTAGCCACTAGCTACACATGGCTAGTGTAAAAACCTAGGAGTTTTTACACTAGGAGTAAAAAAACCTAGTGTAAAAAGCACACTGGATTTTGAAAACTTAGTGTGAATGAAAGAATGTAAAATATTTATTGAATATTTTTTATGTTGTGTATACATTGAAATATTTTTGATACATTGAGTTAAATATATTACTAAAATTAATTTTACCTGCTTCTTTGTATTTCTAAAATGTGGCTACTAGAAAATTTAAAAGTACATCTGTAGATCACATTTGTGGCTTGCTTTATATTTTTATTGGACAGTGCTTCTCTAGAGGCTGAGGGACTATAACAGCGTAACTACACTGGAATTCCATCTGTATATATTTCTGTCAGCTGTCATAGTTCATTAGTCACTAGTTCATAGTGTATAAGGTGAGTTCAATACTTCTCAATGTATATTTTTGTTTTCTTCACACCTCACCACTGTTAAACAGTCTTTTCCCTCTCCTGAGAACCTGTTTCCCACTTGGTTACTTGGTAAATTCTAACCGTTTAATAGACAGCTGAAGCATTCTTTTCTCTGTAAAATTTTCTCTGAGCTCCCTTACCCCACACCTGTACCCCAAGTAGAAACAAAGACTTTTCTCGGGAATCATGACAGTATCTTGCCCAATATCTACTGGATATCTACCGTCTACTGTTTGCTGTGCACAGGGATAGGTGCTGGAAGTGTCCATATGTGAACCAGAGGGATACAGACCCTGTGCCCAGAGTGCCTGCGTTTAGAATGGGATATAGATAAGTAAACACCCAGTCACCAACTGGTGTGAAAAATGCTATAACGGGAGAGATTCAGGGAGTACATCATAAGCATGCCTCTCCCAGACTACTTCTTTGTGGTGGATAAACATATTGAGCCTGAACTATACGTATCTGATCCCATAGGAACCTGAGTTCATAAAAATAATTTTGTGTTTAAGTATAAAAGCTCAAGGGCATCGTTTTCACATCACAATCAGTTAAAATGAGAGTTGTCTTCAAAATACAATTACTGCATAGGTATTCTTATATTACATATATGCCCCAGTATCCTTGCAATGACTCTCTTAGCCAGGAAACTGAGGTACTGATTTTTTAAAAACAAAGAACAACAAAATAGCCCCAACACAATTAGAATGATTAAGTAAAAATGAATCCCACGAAAGGTGTGCAACTTACTTAACACTAATGTACTATCAAAAAGAGTTCAGGATTCCAATGACTGGATTTCTGTGGGGTTGAGAAGACAGATGAATAACGAGGTGAGCAGCTTTATTAAGTCATCTAACATACTGCAGTAGACTTTTTAACACTAGTGCTAAAAGGGGCAGGACCAGTATTCGGCTTGTTGTATTAATTGTGTAATCTTACTTACTTGGAGGTTGTTTATCTACCAACCACAATGATCTAAAACCCACCTAAGAAGCAAAAAGAATGCTTTTCAAAGCAACATTTGAGTAGTCCAAATATCTGTCACAAAGTCTATGCACTAAAGTTCATGTGCCTTTCTCCTTGGTAAGCACATCAGTTCCTTACACGGGACCTATTTAGTTTTACTTTAGACTGAATTGTGACAAGTGAGGCTATCTGGATTCTCAGTCTGCACCAGACTAGAAGCTGCCAATCAGAAGAGGAGGAGAATGTTGGAGACAGGCTCGCTGGCAAAAGACAGAAAAGTCAACAGATTGTCAGTTAGGGAAGGGGGAGAGAGAGAGACTACAAAAGGCAGAGATAATCAGTCATAGTATCCTGGAGTCCTTCAGGGCAGCGATTTATGGCTTATACACCTCCTGGGAGCATCCCTAACACCTAGGAAGAAGCCTGATAGAGAACAGGAACTTGATGTATTTGTTAAATCCACTAACACCTACTATAATGAATACTTTAAATAAAATTAACCCTGAATTCTCCAGAAAAAGCCAAACAAACTGCTTAAGAAAACAGAAATATTTATCATACATTTCAGAAAATCTTTAACAACAGTTAAAAACGATTTAAAAAAAAGAAGTTTGACTCCTTAAAGGGCCACGCTCCAATTATGCTGACCATCACTTAACTGGAACAGTTGCTTTGCATCAATCCTGGATATATGTTGCGCTACAGAATAGCTGACTTTACTAAGTTGCCTGAAACAGATTTAAAACGGTGCTACATACAAATAATAAGCTATCATATGAGGTTTAAACTATATAAGATGGCAACAGATTGCACAGTTGAATCACTAGGGTGATGTAAAATAATTGTTCTAAAATGCACTATCACCATGAAGCAAAATCTTCCTACCATGTGCCCAGCACTGTGCTAGGGGCTGGATTATTAAGCATTAATTTGAAAAAATGCTTTCTTTTTTAAGATTGTGAAGGTAACCCCAAACTCTTATTCATGTTTTTAAAGGTTAAATGACATTTTACACGCACAACACAGCCATTACATAACAGGCATAGAATACTTTTTACGACTTGGATAGTTCTTTTTTCTTTTTTTAAGTGCACTAGCAACTCTATTTTCAAATGCTATCGAATTCTTAAGGGTCTGAAAACCTACACGTAAGAATGGAGTGTCTCATCCACTCACTTGTTTTGTGTAATAAGTGTTTGAACACAGGCATGCCATTTCGGAGTTCACAGTGAGGCTACGCTGTACTTTAGCGTTTTCGCAGCAAGCAAAAACAATTTCAGCAACGGTCCTCATTTCCCCTGGTAATTTTTTTTTTTTTTTCTTTTCATGGCGAGTTACTAAATGCTAGATGCTAGAGTCAAAAAGAAACCTGACATCTGCGGAGGTGTTGAGGGGGTGTTAATAGTTCTAGTTAGATGTTTGGGGAGCGTTAAGGACAAGATTTTAAAACAGCAAATACAGGGAGAAGGGGGAAATGATGGTTTCAGATGACTCTCTCCTCCCTCCACTTTCTCTCTTCACCAATCCGTATGCCCCCCAGTTTAGAGGCGGGTTCAGCGAGATCAAGCTGCAGGAAACCGGGAGGCTCCTCGGCGCTGCCGCCCCGGCCTCGTGATGTAATTGTTATTTCTTACTCGGAGCCTGAACCGCGGAGAGCTGCCCGAGAAGTGGCAGCCCGTGCCTTCTGCCTTGTCTTGTAGGGTCAGATTCTTCCCGGAGATGGTGTAGATTCGAGAACTGACTCCGCTGGAGACTTCGCAGTGACAAAGCAGCTGAAGATAAACCCTGCTCGCGGGTCCTCCGCCGTCCGAGGAGCTGAATGGGGCGCTCCTCAGGTCTCCTTCCCAGTTTTCCTCTCGGACTCACTCCGCATTTATCCCTGGCTGCCTCCTACGTGCTGGGCGTGGGGTCAAAGTGACCCGCAGTTAGTGCCCGTGCCCCCCAAGATCAAAGCAAGACACACAGATTACAAGGTGGTGCAAGTTGGGGGTGGGCGAGAAGGAGCCAAGGGGACGCGTGTCGTGGGCGAAATGGGAGGAGGGGGACGCCTAGGGCGCCGGCACCCAGGAGGGGACCCGGGGAGTCCCGGCCCCCAGTCTGTGCCCCCAACACAAGCCTTTGGCCTGTGTCTCGAGATCGGTCCCCCCGGGGCCCCGGGAGGAGCTGTCCGGGCGCCTTCGGCCGTGGCGGCGGCTGGACAGAGCCGGGAGCCGCGGGGGACGGCGCGGGCGCGTGGAGCACCCACCTCTCCCCGCCGCCGCGATCCTCCCGCCGCCTCGGGGCCCCGCAGTCCCCGCCCGGCCGACCGGAGGGCGGGCGAGAAGGAAAACCAGCCAACCGAGGGGGCCCCTCAGCTCCCGCGAGCCTCCGGGACCCGGGCGCCTTCCTCCCGCCCCGGTGACAATGGGAAGGAAGGGGAAAAAAGGGTTAAGAAACTTGGCTGAAGAGCTGAATGGCGTGGAGCGGCGAGGGGAGGGACTGGGCCGCGGCGGACTCAGCGGCGGAGGGAGGAGCGCGGCTGCGGGCGGGCGGCGAGCGAGGCGCTCAAAGTCAGCCTCGCAGACATTGCAGCAGAGCCCCGAACTCGGGAGGCGGCGGCGGCGGCGACGGAGGAGGAGGCGGTGGCCGAGGCGGAGGGACGACCCGGCCCCACGCCCGCACGCCCGCCCGTGGCCTCGCGTCAGCCGCTGCGCTCGGCAGTGCCGGTCGGAGGCAAGAGCTCGCTGGGGCGCCGAGGGAGGACGGGGCGGCGGGGCGCCTTCGCGGAGTGAGCCTGCCGGAGCCCCGGGCTCGGAGCCGCGGCGGCCTCGGGTGAGTGGCGGCCGCGGCTGGGGGGCTCGGAGGAGCGGCCGCCCGCGCCGCCGGAAACGGCCGGGAAGCGCGGCCCGCGGCGGCGTTGGCGTTGGCCGGTAGGGCCTCGGGGGCGTCGGGGCGGCGGGGCCGGCGCCGCGGGCGGCGGGAGCGGACGCAGACGGCGGGGTGGGCTCGGTGGCGGGACGAGATGGTGTCGGGGGGGTGGTTTCCGGGGAAATTCCGCCTCTCCTGCTGGGTCCGAATCTCCCCGGGAACTCGGGGGGCCCGGGCAGCGGGGCCGCCAAGTTGTGGAGTTGGCCCCCGGCTCACTGGCGCGTCCGTGCCAGTCCTGGGCCGGGGGGCGGCCTCCGGGTGGCCCCTGAGCCGGGCCGGGGCGGGGGGGTGCGTGGGCCGGAGTCGCGCCCCGCTCGTCTGTCCCCTCGGCCCCGAGCCCCGGGCGCTTCTCGCCGCGCCGCTCCTGCTGCCCCGGGCGTCCTGGGCGGCGCCGGACGCAGCTCCCCGCCTCTCACTCGGGCGCCTCCCAGCTCTGTGCTCGCGGATCCCGGGCCTGGGAAAGTGGGTAAGAAAGGGGACCGCGCTCCCGACCCCCGGAGGACCCCCGGGTCCAGCCCAGCCCGTCGGTACTTGTCCTTCCCCTCCCGAGGGAGAGGCCTCTTCGACCCGAGGCCTCAACCATCACTTTACCCCTGAGCCAGAAACCGGGCTCACATCTAGGGTGAGCTCCGTGCAGGTCCTGGGAGGCTTCTGGAGGCTTGTTTTTCACTCATATCTGTGTCCTCTAATACTACTAGTGCATGTTGTTGTTTTATGAAGGGTTTGCCTGGAAATATTCTACAAACCGTCATATCCTTTCCAAAGTAGTTTCCAAATTTTAATCAAGAGTTGGTGTTCAGTCTGAAGGAACAAAGGAATCAACTGTGTCTTAGAGGCGAACAAGCTGGGAGTCTGTGACACATGTTGATCTCTGAAGCATTACAGGAGTTTCTACCTTCTATCTCGTTAGGGATGGCAATTGGGTTTTGAAGATAGTAGAAGAACAGAATGATAAGTAGTTTTGCGTTTTAAATTTTTTAATAAAGCATTTTTATTTCGGAAAAGAATTAAGACGTTCTTAGCCACAAGGATTTTTCACTCAGTTGGTGGAACTGAGTTGGAGTTTGTCTCCGGTAATGTAAACGATTAAATGTGAGATTGTGCGGGAAAACTGTTTCTAGAGGAAGAGAGACCATCCATAGGTGTTCAAAGTGAAAATGGTTGTCCGTTTATAGATGATGATTGCTGTTTACATTTGGGGGGGGGTGGAGAGTGGTATTTGTGAAGCAAAGAGCTTTGGTAGTTCATTCTTTAAAGTTATGAATTGCATTGAACCTGCTTGTTAGTGAATCATGGGTTTAGCAAGTGGGTGGCATCTTCCTGATGTGATTATTCAATGTTTAATCACTAGTTTGGCACCTTTGTTGAAGAGACACTGAAATAAGTGGACTTTTTAAACAAATGCTGCTTCATCTGCCTGGCACCTAAGTGTGGGTTGCTACCTGGAGTATTTTGAAGTGCTTTTCAGTTTCGAAGTAAGTTGCTCTGGTTTTGCCCAGCAGTTTGGTAATGTGGTTTGAGTTTAGCTGGTTCAGAGAGTAGTGGCTTCATCATCAGTGCTAACTTTTTTCTGCCTGGAATTAGTTCCTAGAGACAAAGAAGTTTCAGTCAATGGAGCAAGCCCCTATCCTGCAGGCTGTAGGATTGTTACTTTAGCCTGTTTCGTACACTCCGGTGGGGAAAGACCTCTTTGCATACTTAGCCCTGAAAGTGCCCTAGGAGCATGAGGAAAATACGTATTAAAAACAAACAAAAAAGAGGAATACTCATTGTTGGTTTTACTCCAGTGCGCTCTCTACAGTGCCTTTGAGGTAGTTGAAAACCAGTTTTAATGTCTGGACCCATTTCCTGAATGTGTCTCTAAACTTTTACTAATTTAACACCCTAAAATATTGTAAGGTTGCAATAAAAAGGTGTCTGTAAAAGAGGCTAAAGGCTCCTCTGACTCTTGCAGTTTTTTAAGAGCAAAACATCATGATAAAAAAAATAACCTATACCACCACCTAGAGTCTTGTTTGTTAGTTTATTGCTCCTGAAGTTTGCTTAAATTGACATGTCTCTTGTGGTTCCGATATAGCCAGAGAATTATTGAGAAATGCTAGCTTTCAAAACGCATTCCAAGAGAACAGTTATTTGTGTAATAAATAGCAAGTGCCAATTTAAATTATCCATGCTACCTTTACAGTGGAAAATTATGACATGTTGAGTGGGCTATTCGCCAAAAGATATTAATTCAAAAGAGTCTAAGACAAGAAATTTGCTGCTTGTGCTCTAGGTAGCTGTCACTGCTTAAAGACTCTAATTCAAAAGAATTTGAAACAAGAAAGTTTCTGCTTGTGCTCCAGGTAGCTCTCATTGCTTAAAGATTCTCTGCATGGTTACCAGAGATTCAAGAAATCTTACAAATTAAATACCATTAGGACTTTTTGAGGTCCAGGTAAAACAAAAGCAATGATCAAATAAAAATATAAGGGAGCATTACAAGTTCAGAAATGCTGGCCACTTTAAAGGTAAGAGAGAATGTAGGCTGTAGTAGAGTTGTGGTTCAGAGATGTGAAAAGTAAAATCAACATTAAATAAAGTGGTAATCTGTCTTGCTAGTAGCTTAAACACGGTAAAACAATCTGTTAAATGGGAGACCTTAGGAAGGCAGCTCTGTTGCCATGTGGTTTAGCACATTGTCCGGGTAGGAAGTAACATTCCTTCTTTAAGCAGTGTAACTGGAGACAAAGATGCCTCCAAGATCTTTAATTAAATACCAGTTGAACAGAGAGAACTAGAGCACTGTATTAATTCTGTCAAACATCACTATTTTAGAACATTGAGGACAACTAAAAAATGAATTAACTCATCTGAAAGCAGAGTTTTATGGAAGGTGACAGGTGAGGCAAAATATGTCAATCTAATGGCACAAATAGGGAGATAAGGAGATATGTCATTCTTGGCTTTCTAGAAAGATGAGAAGGAAGAAGGTTATTATTAATTGTACAGATTCCATTGCAAACCAGTACTAGAAGACAGTGGCATAGAAGTAATTTTACATCAGAGTGGCTTAGGATATATGATGTTAAAGGGATTAGGTTTTCAGTTTTAAAATTTTACGATTGTAAGAAACTTAACAGGTCATTTTTAAGTGTTTTGAAAAAGCAATGATAGCTTTGTGTATAAGGTTAAAAAAAATAATTCTGCCCCAAATAAGTTCAAAACAGCTAATTTTTATCAAGAGAAAATTGTTCACTTTAAATTGTGATAGGTTTAGTTTTGCTTTTCAAACTTTAGATTGCCGGATACAGTCAGGTTTTAAAGTGTAGGTGAACAGAGAAGAGGCATTCCAGTTTGTTTGTCTATACCCCACCTCTCTCTCTCCTTATTGCTCTCTTGCTGTCTTGTCCCCTTTTCTAAAATAAGTAGCTTCTACATCTGTGGATGTTTTCTTCCATGAAAGCTGCCTTCATTTGTAGCTTCCCTTCTTGGCTGTGCTGGGATGAAGGTTCTTTACTCTTAAGCTTTTTCCATATGCCCCTTCACGTGGCTACACACAGTGAGGGTGGGTTTTGTTTTGGTTGGTTTCATAGTGATTTACTGTTAACATGGATGAAGACTAGAGAAAAAAGCATTTACTGTTCTAACAAAACCCTTTGTACCCGTCTTCCAACTAGAGAAATGTTTTTATGAAAAGCAACTTTTGATTACTATTGAAAAGTCAAAGAACACTCTGAACAGAATATGGGGCAGGGAGGGGTGGGGGGCTTTCAGGATAATGAGTTTGAATCTGAGAATTAAATTGTTCAAGATGCATTTCCTTAAGTTGCAGTTTTTTGAGGGGACTGTCTTGGGGGAAAATGAGCAAACTCATTCTGTAATATTTAGATTAACACAACAATTAGGGAAATATGACACCAGGATGGTCGCTAAGACTTGAGAAGGTAAAAATCAAGCGTGTCAGATGGTGAAGCAGGCCAATGGAATGGAACTGAGGGTTATATCCAGGGGTTGGAATGAATAAAAAGTAAATGGAGGAGAGAGATCTTGTTTCCATATCCTGGTTGCATCTGGTGCTGAAGCAGGGACATGAATTGCTGATGGTAATGGAGTTCCTTTTATGAGGTCATCAATATTATAAAAATAGTGGTGGTTTGAGGGGGAGAAATGACAGGTTCCCCACTTGTGCATGTGTACACTGTTTTTGAATGTCTCTTAAATATATCTAAACTGGAAGGTCAAAATTGGGTACCAGCATAGAACCAGGAGTTAGGGAGTAATAGTTTATTTGGAAGGAAATGAATTAAAAATAGACCACCTTTTCTTTATTCTTTTGAGATGTGGTGTTTTCCAAGGGTCTTATCGAACATGGAAAACAGAGTGCTGAGGTTTGGGTGGTGAACTGGAGAACTCTTTCATAAGATTTCTCATAAAGATAACTTCATGTAAATAACCCCAGAAAGAATGCTTTCTTTAAGCACATTACCTTGTGATTCAAGGGTAGGGGGAAAATTGGGACCAAAGAGACCTCTGAAATCTTAGCAGGGTTTTTTTGCAAACTGTAATACAGATACCCATCTGTTGTTTTTTGTTCCTTGAAATTTAATGTTCAAATTGAATATTTAGGATTCTAAAAATTAGAGTTTATTTACAATAGAAATTTCCTATTGTTTTGCTACAGGTATGAAGAGTAATTTTAATTTTTCATAATAAGTATAGGTATTGAGATAAGTAGGATGATATACTAATTGTTGTCACTGTTATATTACATACTCTGCATTATGAACCTTAAAATTCAAATTGATCCCTACACTACCTTGCAAATACTACAAATAAAACATGGCATTTTAAGATATCATTACACCTGAAACATAATTTTTCTTAAATTCATGAAACATTGAGAACAAGAATGAGGAAAAAGTAAAGATGATACAGTTTACCATTGTTATTAGGATTTTGTTAAAATTAGCACCTTGAACCAAGCTAGAGATAACATTTAGCCTAGAACTCTAGGAGTAATATAATGAGAAGCGGATTTGAAGAATTTAGAAGACGGGCAACTCAGAAATGTAGAAAAAAATTACTCTTTGAACTTATGGAAAAAAAGGACTCCACTGTATTTACTTAGTAGTACTAAGATTTTTTTTAAAGCTAAACAAGATAGTTATTGAAGATAATGTATGGATAATTACCTGTTAAAGAAATTATAATTTATATGTTTTTTGATTGAAATAAATTCAAGAAGACCTCCAGAATATGTTGAAACTTTTTCTAGGAAGGTGCTTGTGACATCCATCCATCCTCCCCACCTCCCTCCCTCCCCACCTCCCTCCCTCCCCACCTCCCTCCCCACCTCCCTCCCTCCTTTTCATTCTTCTTTCCTTCCTCTTTCAATAAATAGTGCGGGGGTTAAAAAAAAGGGCATTTTGTTAAAACTTGGAAATGGACTTGCTTCTCTGACAGGGTTAATAGTTGTGTTTGAAATTCAAAGCTAGCATGGTTCACTGTCCCCAGTTTTTTAACTTGGTACACCTCGGGGAGTAAAAACTCTAAAAAGCTCTAAACCCATCTTCCCTCTTTAACTTTGTGTCATTCAGCAAAAATATCTTTAAGGATGGAAGAGACCCTTATTTGCCTTAAATTCCAGGTCACTGTGTGACTAAGCCTAGAGTTTCAAGAAATTAAACTAGAAGCTCGCTGGGAATTTGAGTCATCAGCTTAAGATCCCACTGGGACCAGGACAGCTCTGATTGACCTGATGTTGGTGTTTATTCAGAGCTTTGGTGGAAAGGAGTCTCTCAGCCTTGGACTTCTAATTAAGAAAGTCGTTTTTCAGTCTCCTGTTAAATGATAGGGCTACTCCTTGTTTTCAGATCTGTAATTTGCTGATGGATTGAGGATAGCTCAGGAGCTAAGGAGTTTGGAACTTGTGGGGTTTTTTGCAGTCTGCTTTGATTATTTTACTTCTACCTCCTTTACCAGCTATGTGAGGGTACTAGGTAAAAGTAAGGTGATTAGCTTTAGGTAAGAGAGAAGCTAAGCCATGTAGCGGCTAAGCTAGCTTCTTGTAGTTGTGTGCTTTCAATTGTTGAATTTGCCTGTATTGTACATAACATGTGAACATGTTAAATATGTTACTGCGTTAAAAAAAGATGATAATTTAGCATTGCAATAGTAAGAAAGGAAATTATGTTTATAAACAATCTTAGAATTAGAATATTACTATAATTGTGGAGATTTAATGACATAATGTGGTTAAGAGAGCCTGACATATAGCAGAACGCAATCAAAGTTTGAGGATTAGAAGTTTAAAAGAGACTTCTGTCTTAAGGAATTTACCTAGAAATAGAGAGATATGAAATGTTTAAGGGATTATAGCTGGTTTTTAAAAAGCATACTTTTTAAGCATTCTTTTTTGATTCCCGAATTTATGAATTTATAGTAATCTACAATAGAGTGGTAGATTTATACCCTGGAAAAGAAACAAATTAAGGGAAGGAAGGAGGACAGAAGAAGGTGGAGAACAGCAAGAAAAAGTATTTGAAAACATGTGAAACACTTACAAATGAGATATAAGAAATACCCTCAAAATGAAACTAATCACAATTGCAGTTTTTCCCCTAAAGGGAATATTTACACAATGGGTCATATAGGCTCAGGTCTGATTTTTGAAAAGCATATTTTAAAAAAGTGTTTCTGTTTTGTTATTCCACACATATTTTTCTAGCTTAGGTTCTGCTACTAAATCAATGTATGATACTGATGAAAGGAAAGGCCTTTTATGTCTCTGGGCAGCATGTGTAGAATCTGTAGAACAGGGAGGTTAGATTTCATTTCTAAATTCTGAAATTCTGACTATATCAATATATGCTGCTGTTGACAGTAAACAGTAAAGATTTCAAGGTTATAGTTTTGAAAGGAGTAGAGATGATGGGTCAAAACTTGAAATGTAAAAAGGTTATTTAGTTACCTGTCTTTTGCCTTTTCCTTTTTTATTGCGGGGAGGAGTAGGGAAAGGAAGAGGATTTGGGGATACCTGCTTTGTGCCAGACATGGTGCTGGCTGCTTTACAGTTCCCCTGTGACATATAGGTATCATTTTCTCTACTTTACATAGACCTGGTCAGAGAGATGCCTGAGTAACTTGCCTGAGGTCACACAGCTAATTTCATTGATGATAATTTGCTTTTCCATGAGAACATGCCATCTTTTGAAGAGAAAACCAGTCTCTCTCTGATTTTTAGAAAATGATTTAAAAAAAAAAAACAAACCCTGCTCCCAACCTGAGAGCCGCAGGACTCAAGCAGCATTCACCCAGCCTGGCTTCTCAAAGATCAGTTCCCACTGGGAAGGCACCCTGTTTCCAAGCGATGTTTCTGCTGCAGTTGCTGTGAGTTCTCAGAGAGCTGATGTCCTGCTCCTGCGCTTGCATAAGGAAGATGTAGTCACCAAGGGCAGCCATGAAGGCTCCTAGCTCCTGTGAAGTGGACCTCAGAATTGCTACAGTGTTCTTTGAGGCAGAGAAAGCAACTGTGTTTCTTGATATAATTCATTTAAAAAGCTTGTCATGGTCTTAATCCAAGTGTTCCCAAGGCAAATTATGTTTGTGCACTTCAAGGAGCAGTTGTAGCAAATTCAGAGCCATAGCTTTTCCTGGTTGAAAAGTTAAATCTCTTGACTGTTACGGTTCTTAACATGATTTCTATTTTTATTGTCCTATGTTCACCCCCAGTAATTTTATTTTAAAGACTGTGCTATGCTAATGAACTAGTCTCTGTAATACGAAGAGGAAATTGACAGTGCATTTGTGAATTTATCAGAAGGATGCAGAAATCAAGAGATGAGGAGTATTTGGCTTCATTTTGGGAGTAGACCATGGTCAGGAAAGAAATTTTGGAGTTAGGGAGGTTTGCAGCACATCATGTATTTTAAAGTACACATCAGGCATATTCTTTTATTGTTGGAGCGTGAGAACTGGAGTTATAAACCTCTCCACCTCTTTTTACTTTCCTCATTTAAAATTTATGGAACTTTGAACCAAAAGACTCAAGCTGAGTAGTTCCTTCTACACTAAAAGGTAGTCAGGTTGAAACCGTATTGGAGACACAAGGATGAGTAATAATGCTCATATACATAGTATTTTCTAGTGTGCTTTGGATTTTGAAATGCCAAATAAATGTTGGATAAACAAAAGGGTTTGTATAAAAGCTGCAAAGGAACATTCTTTTATTAAGAAACTATATTGTATCTGGCCAAATAAGAGAGAAACTGTGTAAGTGAACAATCTGGGTAAAAAAATTTTTCTGGAGTTCAGATATGTATGTATATTATTTCCCTAACACATCCATGCCTTTTAAAAAAGTTAATTGAAATAGACTGAATCTGCATGAGGTCAAGGATTGAAGATGGAAGGTGTTTATTATTCACCACCTGGTTCTTTCCCTATATCTGGATGTTTGGTATTATTGAGGCAGAACTCAAAGCAATGCATTGTTCAGTCTGTTAGTAAAATGCTACTCTTACCTGTCTTGGTAATCCTTGACTGACCTGAATCAACGTTATGTTTTCTTCTGTTTTTGTTTTTTTTTCTGCTTCTTCTTTTGCTTGGGCTTTCACAAACTGAAGTACTTTCATAGAATCCTTAGATATCAGGTTGGAAGGAAATTTGATAGAAGCTATGGAATTTCTGGGTTTAAGTGTGCTTGTTTTAGAGGTACCTTGTCCTACTTCCTCATTTTCAAACAAGTCGGTGTATAGAGGCATCTTACTTAGCAGAAGAGCACATAGGATAGGTAGTTGGTGTGGACTGTGAATCAAATAGTGATAAGTGCTACTATTTCACTTACACACCTTTTTCTTTTCTCTTGATCCTCCTCTATTTTTGTTTCCTTTTTCCCCTGTTTTCCCTTTTGTTCTCTTAATTTCTCACTTGTTCTTTTCTTTTTAACGGCTAGGTATCCGTGTGACACAGTAGGGTACATGATTGCTCATCTTCCAACATTTTTGACATTGTTGTTAATTTAAAATTTCCAAAACATTTTTTGTCTGCATCTTACGGAGGAGGACACACTGAGCACCTAAGAATTTAAAACCAACAAGCTGGCAACTGGCTAAACCCAGGGTGAGAAATCAAGTCTTGATTTATTTCACACTCTTTTGTGTGTTTGTTTATTTTTGCTAAAGCAATCTCAGAAAGAGGGGCTTTCTGTACCAGGTGTTAAGGAATAGTTAATAACCTTTGGTGATGGGTCCAGCAGTATACTAAAGCTAAGTTAACCCCAAGGGAGGACCTCTGATAATCAGGACTGGGTCTTAAGGAGGGAGTGAGCCGGACCGACCGTATCCTTGTTTTTTTTTTTTTTTTTGTGGTACGCGGGCCTCTCACTGTTGTGGCCTCCCCTGTTGCGAGCACAGGCTCTGGACGCGCAGGCTCAGCGGCCATGGCTCACGGGCCCAGCCGCTCCGCGGCATGTGGGATCTTCCCGGACCGGGGCACAAACCCGTGTCCCCTGCATCGGCAGGCGGACTCTCCACCACTGCGCCACCAGGGAAGCCCTCAGCCTTGTTTTTTGTAGCCTGTTTCCTTCTCATGCTATTAAAATATGGTGTTCAGGACAGTCTTGTGATTTATTTGATAGTCTAGAACTTGGGGTGTGTTTTCTAGGGTGAGAATTTAAGAAGAGAAGCTTTACAGTACAGGTGCGCATCTGTTCATGCATTAGCTTTGTCTCTACGTGTCATATACATTTTTGAGTTCTATTTAAAATTCAGTAGGGAAACTTTTGTCGATTAACAGAGCCAGGTGACTTTAGTTGACTAGTGTGACCAGAACGATCACAGGCCAGCTGCGCTTACTACCGAAGAGTAATATTCTAAAACCATTAGTGGAGGTGGTTGGGTCTGTTGGTTCAGTTGGGAACATAATACAAAGGTTATGGGCCCCACTCTGTATTCTCCTTTGAGAAGGTAGCATATCGGATGCGAGGGCACTGTGTAGACCAGGGGTGATCAGTGCCCTGAACCAAGTGCACCGAGGTCCACCCCTCTAGAAAGAGAGCAAGAGAGAAGAAACCTAATGGTAGCCGTTGATGTGGGCCACAGACTGACCACATTCCTCACCTTGGTGAAGCAAATTGGAAAGGAATATTCTCACTCATGGGACAGTGGACAAGAGAGTGTAGGTGCTCAGTACAGTCTCCAAACCTCTAACAAGATCATATTTGTCTCTCACAATTCCTTGTACCCCTGATTGTGATAGTCTCACACTTGTTTAATGTCTGTCCTCCTCAAGAGAGGGTAAGTTCCATGAATAGGAGCTTATTCATCAGTGTATTGTTGGTGCTGTAGATGCCTGGCATACAGAAGGTTGTTAAAACATTTGTTGAATTGAACTCTACCAATCCCAACTATTGGTGAAATCTGGCTTTTTTGGGGGGTTAGGAATGGGGCCTTTGTGTATTTATACATTAAAAACTGCTAAATATTATGACTAACTTATGCATAATAGCTGCTGTTCTACATTTTTTCTTTGGTCTATTTAAATTAGAACGTCTATAAGAAATAATATTTCTTCCTTGAAATTTATCATCTTCTTTCCAGGCATATTTATTATGAAGGAAAAAGTGAAACTAACTGTTGGTGACATTATAATTACTTGACATTGTTCTGTAATACTAAGTTTCTTCAAAAATACACAATTTAGGGCTTCCCTGGTGGCGCAGTGGTTGAGAGTCCGCCTGCCGATGCAGGGGACACGGGTTCGTGCCCCGGTCCGGGAGGATCCCACATGCCGCGGAGCGGCTGGGCCCGTGAGCCATGGCCGCTGAGCCTGCGCATCTGGAGCCTGTGCTCCGCAACGGGAGAGGCCACAACAGTGAGAGGCCCGCGTACCGCAAAAAAAATAAAAAGTAAAAAATAAAATACACAATTTATAACATATTAGAATGCATGTTCAGAGAAATTTGGGGGGGGCAACATTTAATTTTTTTAAAGAAATGAAACAATATTTCTAGAGCCTTATGGGCAATTTCCTTGGCCTTACTTGCAGTAGTTATAAGGATCCACCAGCTCAGCACATTTAATTGCATTGAATTTGACTGCTTGGGACACTGGAGGCATCTCAGAATCTCATGTTTAGCATTAATTTTGGCGTTCAGTAATCTTAAAAGTTAGAATCAGGAAGGACTTGATGATTCAAAACCTAGTAAATTATAGACCTTAAGTAGTATATGAAGCCCTTTTGTTATTTTTTAAAATTAGGATTTGCTCTTCACTAGAGGTGAATTTTCTGACTGTTAGAGCATTATCACGTTCAACTTGATTAATAATGCTAAGTTGGAAAAGAAAATTATTTTAAAATAGAGCTCAGAAATTTATAGACCAGCAATTAATTTTCAAATGCTAAAGAAAATGTGTAGATTATCTGGGACATACATATACAGCACTGAGATTTAACAGATGCTCTTAAAATGACTTTAACCCAGTTTCTTGCTTGTGAAGACAAAAGTTTTTACTAAACTTTATGCATGCTTAGAAATAGATGCTTTTTGTAAACAGAAAAAACACCTCTCAGGGCTCACATATTTTTCTATTCACAAGTAAATAGCTGTGAATCACATAAATCATAGTAAAAGAAGATATACAGGCTAATGGACTACTGTCCAAAGTAAAAGAGTAGAAAAATGAGCACATTCACTATTAATGTGGTATATTCTACTTTGTGTTTGCATCAGCGCTGAGCTGCTCTTTCCTCTCAGTTGTTCCTTTGTGTCAGTCAATATGTTGTAGAGTATGTGGATTCTATGCACTAGTATAACTTTCCCACTGTTAAATTCCTCAGTGTCTGAGACCCAAACTTAATTTCTATTTTTATGAGCTGACTCTTGTAATTAAGGCATGATATCTCATTTAAATTAACAATATCATGGACAAGAAAGTCCTACCGTATGGCATAGGGAACTATATTCAATGTCCTGGGATAAACCATAATGGAAAAGAATATAAAAAAGAAAGTGTGTGTGTGTGTATATGTGTGTGTGTGTGTGTGTGTGTGTGTGTGTGTGTGTGTGTGTGTAAAAAAAACATATCCTTTGCAGGAAAAAAAGGTGACTGACACTCTGAATCATTAGTTTGCTGCTAGTTGTTCTTGCTGTCAGTGTTTGTTTTCCCTTTGACTGCTCATCCACCTGTGTTATGTTTCATATTGTAAATTCTTGTGTATATTCCTTCTGATGATGCCAAGAAAGTACCATTCTAATAACATAAGCACATTCACTTTGAGTTTTACTTTTGTACACATTCTACTTTTATCCCTTAAAAAGTAGTAAATTCTGTCATTGAAGTTGTTCATCACTGTTTCTTTTGAAAATTGCTATATGTTCCACTTAATGGCATATTATCTTAACCTGTAAGGTTCCAGGTTGCTAAAGGCAAAAATGACGGTATTGGTTAATACTGAAAGTAGATAAAAATGGGTCTTTGGGCAGTCAATAAGAGGATAAAATTAAAATCTGACTTTAAATCTTTCAAAAATCTGAAATTAATATGCATTTCCTCACATGAATCACAGGTAGAAATCCAGATTTTGTTTGATGTTATTAATGTTTGTTTTCACGTGTCATAGTGAGAGTGGTAAAACAGTTTTTTCTAGTTGTATGAAGTAAGTGGAAAGGGGAATAGCACTTATTACTATATACTAAAACTAAAATTCCCCTGTGATGATAGCATGTTAGTTTGGACTATGTTTGATTTTACTTTACAGTGAATTTTAAACTTTTTTGATTTTATTTTTTGGGATTCTGGTAAATGTTGAAGAGCAATCAATTTACATATAGGTGTAAAAAAGGTATTTTTAAAGATAACCAACTTTTTCCATTTGAGGATAAGTAGCAAGTTGTAGTTGCTTTCTGTAGCTTCAGTCATTTGTTCTATTGAATACTTAAATGAAGTATCAGTGAAGAAAGAAATTTGTACTTGCACCTGTTGCCTTGGGAGTGTTGCAGAATTTAGCAGTTCTCAGATGGCCATTGTTCCTTTTAAAAAGAAGAAAAGTCATGAGCAGATAGAAAATTTTGGTGTGGGGAGGAAAGGAAATATTACCTCAAAACTCTGTGGACGTGCTCATTTGTTTTGCTTTAGGCCTATTTGTGTAGTAGTGAATTTTAGTGGGTGGTGAAAAGTAATAATGTGTTGAAAATACTAGTATCCTTAACACACTCCTGGGTGGTTTGACTATAAATCAGAGACACGATGGAGAATAAAGGATCAGAGCTAGAGATTAGATAGGTTTCAGCGTGGTTCAACTGAAGCTGTGAAATGGGTGAGTCATTTAATGTTTTCTGGCCTCAGTTTGTAAAATAAGGGGGTGAACAAGAATGATCATGTGGTTCTTCTAGACTATCAGAATCAGTATCACTTCAAAAGTGAGGTTTTACTGTCACATGCATGGAGTAACAGGGTGCATAGAACTAAGGGCTGTGAGGATGTCCCTCATGATTTTTTGAGCTTGGCATTTAATATTTTACAGCAAAGTTTTTAGTTTAACATAATTGAACTTGTACTAGATAGGGTTAATAGGTTAGAACAAAAGGTCAAAGCATAAGGCATTAGGCTTAATTAAGGGAGAGCAGGAGTGGCAGGGAGTGTGTGACAGCTAAATGGGTTTCCCACAGACTGTCGGTTCCCGTGCAACCATGCCTCAACTTAAGAGGGTTATTTTGTGCAAAGGGCAGCAGTGATTAGCAGTTTGACATGCCAGACACTTCTGGCCAATCCCATCTGTTTTAGAGGTTAAAAAAGCACACCTTTATGAGCTGATGGATTGATTTGTGTGCCCGTCTGGTAAAGATTAGAAGTCCAAGGCCAATGCAGTAAATGTCAGTTATAGAATATTGTACTTTCTTCGTTGGCTCATTGTTTTTTAACCGTCAACTGTTTTATAATGGGGGATAACTGCTGTTTATGGAGTCGAGTGCAAGATGGGTGGGGGAACAGGTGAGAGAGGAAGAAAAATATTTCCTAGATGGAACTGTCAGTTAACATATTCCATAGCAAGCGTTTCAAATGGAGATATGGACTCCTCTAGATACACTTCATCTTATGGAGTGTTTTTAGTCTGTTCCTTACAGGTTGAGTCATATTGTTCTTTTCTGAGTGTTATCTGAGCAACCTGTCAGTCCAGGATTTAATTTTACTTTGAGAATTGATAAGTTTCTTTATTTAGGTACCTCTTTTTTGGACAAGATAGATCATTTATCTCTGTACCACTGTATATATTTAAACAGTGTGTAATATTTAGTTCATTGACTTCCTAGGGAGAGGTAAGGAAAAGAAAAGAGAAAATGGAAAGAGGAGCACACACATGCATACTTGCTATGTGGGCAGGATTTACTATGCTCACCTGAGGCTGATGCATGCTGTTAAAATGAAGTGTGTCAGAACCTAAGCTTGGACTTTTTTCTTCAACTTTGAGAGCTGTAAGAGTGATGCCATTAATATAGTTCATTTTCAGTTCACGGTTGTAGCTCATTTAAAGACACACAAAGGCTAGACTGTGATTATAAAAATTGGTTTTAACATATTCTAATATCCAAGGAAAGGATAATTTATGTGTATGAAATAGAACTTTAGATAAATATTGTGATCATAATCAATGAGCTTTAGGAACATAAAGCATTCAGTCTTTTGGATGGACAGAGGGAAGTGTTTGAGAAATAACAAAAGTTATATTTATCAGAAAATTACCATGAGCCTGAGATCTGAAATCAGATAAAAATGTGACCAAGAACACTGGAAGCAATATTAGAGGAGGCTGGTTGGCCCCAGTGCTTTTATCCTTGTCAAGATATGTGAACCATGAATTGCTTGTTACATAGTTATACAGATTATCTATATCATGTTAAAGCCTGAATTACTTCTTATAGAAAGGATTAAAATATCTAAAGAAGGTATGGTCACTGAAAGTTATATGTGGATCGTAATAGTAACTAGTACTTTTTAAAATACATGTATACATTTATTTTGCTACTAAGGTATTCCAAAGTGAATTGGCTTAACATATAGAGAGAAATTGAGATTTTATTTTATTTCTCATTTAAACCGGACAAAGTGGCATCAGGGTGTTGGAGTTTGTTTAAGAATATAGTACTTGAATATATTTTCATCCTTGTGTTCTTTGTGGAGTATCATCAATTGAAATGATTGGGATCTAATACAGATTTACATGAAAAGAGTCTTGCCCTTCTAGGTAGGGAGAGAAGGTGAAGAAGCATAAATTTTATAATATCATTGCTGCTTTTTCACTAAATCATTTTTAAATTGCAAAAGTTTGGCTTGAGCAGTATCGAAATGCTTTGGTAGTACATTAAATGTGGGAGATTTATCTAATTTAATGGACAGAAACTTCTTAAATGAATCTCCTGGTGATGTTATATTAAACCGAAAAAAATATTTGAGGCTCTACATTTGTACTAATATTACAGACATTTTTAAAGGTCTCTAGATCCTAACATTTAGTTTCCTTCTCTTTTCTCCAGTAAATTCAAGTGCCAATAACATCTAGTTTGTGTTAGAATTTTACTAAAGGGAAATATTTTGTAGGATTAACTTGTTTTTGTGTGTTATGATATATTCTGAGGTTTTGAGGAATACACATTGTCCCTCGTAATTTATGGTAGTCAGTTTCTGTCAGTCAGTTGTATTTCTTTACTTTTACTAATGTGGTATTACTGGCTTTGAGACGTAAAAGTCTGCTCCTCTAAGCAAATTAGTTGAGTATTTGCTTAGGTTATGAAAAATGAAAGCAGAAATGCTTAGTATACTTAACATCCTGTGTTTGCAGTTCTTGTCCTAAAAATTGTTACAGCTTTATAACCTGAATTTTAGTTGTTAGAAATTTTTATGAAACAATGGAAAAAGTAATAGCCCTACTTCATATTTTGATTTTAAATGCTGTTAAGGCATAGAATTGCCCTTTGCCTCTGTTCAGGGAGATTGATTTTAATAAGAAAACCATAATATATGGTGGACTTACCAAGTACATATTCTTATTATATTTTATATGTATGTTTATAAAATCAGTGTGTATATGTATGATATATTTCAGATAGAGATGTTAGAGATGGCTGCACCTGTTGATTGCATTAAGCTTTGGGTGTCTCCTGATGAGGGAGGGAGAAGGTCTACTCCACTGCCCAAGTGCATCATTCCTCCTCCTTGGTAAATTGCACACATTTTACTTTTTTGTATTCTGTGACCTTGCAGTCAGTGACTTCAGCCCAGAATAGTTTCAAAGTCATGTAAATGAATGCAATTAAGGTATTGCTTATCATCTTACATAGTTCAGATGGAGCTTTATTGGATCGAGAGGTTTGTTTGCTTTATGAGGAAGGTCAAAGTAAGGTTAAATTTTATTACATAAAATGATTTGGTAATGTTTTTATTTGGTTGCTGAAAAAGTAGTGTCCTAATAGGAAATGATAAGGCTTTTTTTTTTTTTTAATCACTACTAGGTCTCTTCAGGGTTTGTTTGTTTGTTTTTTCTATTTTAAGGCAATGCCAGCTGTCTACTAGTAAAATTCTAGGAATATTCTGCCTTAGTTATCATTCTAGGTATTTTTGACTTACACATATAAGTGACATTCCCAGCTGCTGATGGAGGGTAGCTTAGGAGCTGCTGATGGTGTGCGTAGAGGGTTTGTGTTAACGTCCAGTTACCGTGCCAATTGGTGCAGGACCTCAGACAGCAGGGCTAGAATCCCAATTCACCTGGGCAGAAAGGAGCCCTGCCACCAGCCGGCTGATTGTAGGGGTTGGGAGAGTATTGACATAGATACCAGGAGAGTCTTGCTAATGAAGAACAGAGCGAAAGAAGGGAGACGGAGAGGGAGCGAGAATGAGAATTGAGTGTGCGTGTGTGTTTGGGTATGTATGAAGTATGAAATTTTTAAAAAGGCGAGTATTCTTCATTGTAGTTGGCTCATATAACTACCTGCTTCCCTTTGCTGGTATTATTTTTACTTCAGCATGGTATATGAGTTGACAAAGTCTCTCAGATTCGGTGATTCATAGAGCAGACTTTCACTCAGCATCAGCTCTATGCCTTGCACCATGCTAGGTGCTGGAGGATTCAAAGATGAATGCAAGGCTCACAGTCACAGGGAGAATAACAGTAAGCAGGATACAGAGAAAGTGACCCAGAGGCAGAGTGGTTGAACAGCCTGCCTCCCTAGGATGTTAAGGAAGCATCACTCAGAGAAATTTGTAATCTATATATGGTTTTAAGGAGACTGAAGGGCACTGGTAAAATTAAGTGATAATGAAAAATACTTTATTTGGGGAGTTTAAGGTTTAGGTTTATGGATTTATTTGGAGGCTAAGCTATAATAATCCTTGAGAACCAATCATAGGCTGTGGGATAGGAATTGAGAATTCTAAAAATGTAAACCAGACATAAATGCAGTGGGTGATACGAGTGGAATGCTGCTATGGTGGAATCTCGGAGTTTGCACCATACCTGTCTTATCACCAACTGGTCTCACTGTCCATTGGCCTATTGGTCAATATACAGTTTCCAAGGCCACCACAGTGTTAAAGTGTGGACTCTGGGTCTTGCTGGCCTAAAACTTTTTCACCCACTCTTTTGTTCTTAAAAGTATAAACTGTCCACATGTCGATGTCATTCTGTATCTACGAAGGTTCTAATTCCAAGTTGAACATTTTTTTGTTTCTAATGGTCTAGAGAAAAAAAAAGAGGTGTTTCAGTTCTTGTGTTGACTACCAAATAATTCTAATACTTTTTCTCCCAGAATCCTTGATCAGAATTCCTCTTGGTCATTGACATTAACTTCTCACACACTTGAGAATTGGTGATATAGTCTTTAATGCAGTGTAAAGACAGATAAGTAGTGTTTGGGTATAAATAATTTTGTAATGCGTATTTTTGATCAGATGTGATCGACAGCTATGCCCAAGGAAAACATGTATAATTAGGAATTTTTTTACTTGCAATACATCTTTTTTTTGTCATTTTTTCAGATTTTGTTTTTCAGTCAGTAGTTAAGGGTTGTTTGTGAAACGTGCTATTGAAATTCTTTGAGATAAGATGCAACTTGAAGTAACACTTATTTTTATTAATTTTCAGAGTGTTTGGATTGTGAGCAATTTAAGCTCTATCCTCAGGATCCATTATTTTAACATCTGGGAGAAACACATCCAGAAGGTATTGTATTTTGTCTCACTGCTCCACTTTTTAAAATGTAGTTAAGCCTTTTCAGTTATAGGAAAGAAAGAATATTATGCCATATTTAATTGTTTAGTTTTCTTAAGTTTCAGATATTGATAAACTAGTTGTTTGACATTTGTAACAGAGGAGAGGGATACATTTCAGTGTTGGTAAATTATGAATTTTGTGTGAGTAAAAGGAATCTGGTTTAGATGGAACCAGTTTTGCCTTTTTTAAACATCTGAGATATTTACATTTTACCTTTTCAGCATAGTACTATTTTAAAGAATGTTTTGATTTGAAAATGAGTTATAAAAAGTTTCTGTTTATCTAAGACCATGTGAAATATACATTAAGCATTCAGGCAGTCTTAAAGTTCTTCCTGCCTGTGACAGTTCTACCTTCTAGTGTAGGGACCAGCTGCCATCTGTGTTTTCATAGGGCCCACGGACATATTCACCCAGGTCACCTGACTCTGCCTCTGACCATCCATCTGCTAAGTTCCCTCTGCATTATCACATGTGTCTAGGTTGGTGCAGCATAATAATTCATTTGCTCATAGACCCTGAGTCTCAGGACACGTGATGTATTACTAGGAAGGAAAGAGATTAAGATTGTCAGTTGAGAAACTTACCTGCTTTGTGTTTCTGTCCTTTACAACCCCAAGACCCCGTGTGGATACACCAGCGGATCTGGCTGAGGTCAGTGGTGAACACAGTTCCCTTCAGCCATGCCCCAGGGTTTCCTTCTTGGTGTCCACCTTGATACCTCCCCACAAGTCTTGTGTTTGTCTTTTATAAAACTTAGCAGCTGTCTTGCTTGGAGTAGACACAGATGAAGGAAGAATGCATACATACATTTAATAAGATAATATATTTGTTAAAGTTGTAGTGAATAGGTCAAGTTCTTTGAGTACATATTACTCTATTAACTGGATAGTCATGATTTATATTCACATGAAATGACACAAAAATCAGTTTTACAAATTTTCTTAAATAATCACTTGTCAAGCACTATGAGTTTCTAGGATTGGATGAATATAGTCTTTTATATTTCCATAGAACATTGTATTGAACTCTGTATGTTCAAGGTTATTCACTATTAGCAAAACAGCATTTTCTCCCTCTTACTGTCGGAGGGGGAGGGTAAAAGCAAATAAGAAATCTAAATAAACACATTAGGACTGTAAAAGGACTTCTAGTGAACTCCCAAACACTAAATTTAATTTTTATGTATGCTTTATCAGTGAAAGAAAGGATATGATCAGAAACCCTGAATTTTGTGGAGTTTAAAGTTATCTTTTTAAACTAAGAATTAACTATTATAATTACATATTTTATTAAATACATAAACATTCAAATAGTTCATAACTATTATAGAGAAAATTATTACACTTTTTAAAGACATTGGGAATTATCCATTTATGAAAATTTATCAGATAATCTGAAAATTAAGAGTAGGTTGAATAGAATTGAACTGATTACTAGTTTTTATGAATAAAAAATGGCAAAGAAATTAAGTTTAGTTGTAGAGTTGAGTAGAAAAATTCTCGTGTAAATTCTGAATAAGAATTGATTTTAAGTAATTCTTTTGAAAATAACTCATGATATGTCAGACCCTTTTTTTAAAAAAAAGTTACTTATATTTAAAAAAAAAAACAAAAACCACTTTACAGAAGTCTAACTTCATGTAGTTAAATTGGCGCTCTTACTTGCTAGTTCAGAGATTTTTTACGTAAGCGTACCCTGCGTAACTACACTACACTCTACCCCAGGAGCTTTGTTGGTGTCTTTCCTGGTCAATACTGCCTTCACCCAACAGAAGAACCAGTCTTTGGCATCTTTTATCTTGGATTAGTTTTGCCTGTTACTGAACTTTATACAATTGGAATCATGTAGTATGAACTCTTTTATGTCTGATTTTTTTGATTAACATTATGTCTTTGAGTCATCCATGTGTGTATCATCTCCCTCTCCCCCCACCCAGTCGTATATATTCCATTGTATGATTATACCATCATTTATCCCTTCTACAGTAAATGGACATTGAATATCTTTCCAGTTTGGGGTTAAAATAAGGCTGCTATGACCTTTTTTTTAATCTTTTGATAGAAATAAGCATTCATTTCTGATAAGTCTATGCACAGGAATGGAACTGCTATGTGGTGGAGTATATATATGTCTAACTTCAGTAAATAGGTACTTGGAGCACTTTTAAGGCTATTTAAGAAATGTCAATCCGTGTATCTTTTACTAATGATTGTTCTTATTGTGCAATGGACTTTTCTCCAACTTTACATAAACTCTAAAGTTGTTTTTTAGGAGTTATGAAATTTTCCCATCTGTTAAAGTTAAGTTGTCTGTTTTCTGATTCCATTATGATGTGTTTGGTTCATGAAACTTAGATCTACCCTAACTCTAGTGAAGGGAAATAGGACATAGAACCCACCTATACATACTTATGATTAAGGAAATACTGAAAATGGATTTTGAAACAAATTAGACATATCATATAATGAAGACTTTTACTTTATTATTGAATTTTTTGGATACCTCTTTGAATATCTAAAACCGTAGATGCATTTGAGTTTCTGATGAATGTTTCTTGCTACCTTTATCTGTGTTTGTATTACTCTGTTTGGTGATCTAAAGTGAAATTATTCATTCTAGAATGTAAGTACTTGAGAAATTTTGTATTAATCTTTTTCTCAGTCTTTATTATAGAGAAGAGCTGTTCAATAGAAATATAATGTGAGCTCAAATTTTTAATTTTCTAGTAGGAATGTTTAAAAAAAGGAAAAATAAACTAGTGAAGTTAGTACAATATTTTATTTATCCCAACATCTGAAAACTATTATTCCATTGCTTAATTAGTATAAAATTATGAGATATTTTACATTCTTTTTTTTTCATACTAAGGTTTTGAAATTCAGGGTGTATGTTTACTTTACAGCCCATCGCAGTTCAGACTGGTCAGTTTTAAAGTACTCAGTAGCCACCTGTGTCTTGAAGACAGCATGGTTATAAAGTTACATCTCGGATTTTTTTAAAGATAGTGCTTTAGTCTAATTCATATCTAGTTAAAATTATCCTAAAAAATTCAATAGAAAGATGCCATGCAGATTCTTATATAGTATGTTTCAGTAGGTCTCAAACAGCCTGTTTCCTTCAGTGTTGGAATAAATAACATTGTTTTTTTTGTTTTGCTTTTGGTTGAACATGAGATACAGCAGTTAGCCAGTGTTTACAGGACATTTGTATGAAAAATACATATCTTTAAACTGTAAAATCACAATCTGTAACAACAGATCAACATCGTCCATCTTCCTCGAGGTTATATGCTAGGTAGAATTTTAGTTTGTTTTTTCGGTTTTTTTTTTGTGCATGGCTGGTTTACTTTTAATATGATAAATTGACATATGATGTAACCCCACTATCTTCTGAGTAAAATAGGGCAGCTAAAGAAAGGTTGTATATATACATATAGATGTACCTATGACTTTTCATCAATGAGGATATTTAAAGTTTACCTAGATTTTGAGAGTTAATGTTTCTTCATGTATATATTTGCCAAGTGAGATGTAGCAAGAGCTGTCAGTTGTCTCACGTGAACTTGGGTCAGATTTTGCTACCAGATTGGTTTGCTTTAAACTTTTTAGTGTTCAGAATTTGGAATGTGAATAAGGAACTACTAGTCTGTGAAAATGGTCATGTGTGGCGGGCTGTCATAAGCGGTAAAGCCCAGTAAGCAATACTGGCCATAATCACATGTGTTAGTGGTTATTTTGGGTTCCTGATATAAGGTAGTTTTTTTATAGCCATTCCCACCAACACGTTTTTTAATAGCACTCCCTCCTCCCTTTTAAATGAAGTCAACTATACTTTTTGACACCCAGTTATAATAGTACATGGTATTTTTTAAAAAAAGAAAATCAATCCTCTGCTTATAAAAGCCCTTCACCTCAGTTATAGTAAAACTAAAGTTCTTGCATTAGCTGATAAGGCCGCGGCATCTTCTTGATGAGGCCAGTGCTGGTGACCACTCCACTCAAAGTGGGAGCTGCATCTCCACTCTCTTTTCATTTTCCACAGCACTTGTCACCTTTAAAATACTATGAATATTTTAAATTAATTGTTTATTGATTGTTTTCCCCTTCTAGAACGAAAGTGCTCTGAGAGCAGGAATCTTTTTCTGTTGTGTTTGTCACTGATATATCTGAGAGAACCTAGAATAATTCTGGGCATCAATTGGTATGGCCACTATGGAAAACAGTATAAAGGTTCCTCAGAAATTTAAAAATAAAACTACTATATGATCCAGAAATCCTACTTCTAGGTATATATCCAGAGAAAGTGAAATCAGGATCTTGAAGAGATATTTGCATTCTTATTTCTTTGCAGCATTATTTACAATAGCCAAGACATGGAAGCAGCCCACATGTCCATTCACCTATAAGTGGGTAAAGAAAATGTATCTACATAAAGTGGAATATTATTCAACCTTAAAAAAAAAGAAAATCTGTCATTTGTGACAACATGGGTGAACGTAGAGGACATTATCCTAAGAGAAAAAAGCCAGATACAAAAGAATAAATACTACATGACCCCACTTATATGAAGAATCTAAAAGAATCAGACTCATAGAAGTAGAGAGTAGAATGGTGGTTACCAGGAAGTGTGGGAGGGGGAAACAGAGAGCTGTTGGTCGAAAGGTACAAACTTTCAATTACTCAAGTCCTAGAGATCTACTGTACAGCATATTACCTATAGTTAGCAATAGTGTATTTTATACTTAAAAATTTGCTAAGAGTAATGTTAAGTGTTCCTATCACACAAAAAGAAGGTGGGAGGAAACTTTTGAAGGTGATGTATGTGTTTATGGTATTGATAATGGTGATGGTTTCACAAATGTATACTTAACTCTAAACCCATCAGTTGTATACCTTAAATATGTACAGCTTTTTGTATCTACGTCATACCTCAATAAAGTGGTTTAAGAGAACACTGGACATCTAGAAGTAGCTCATAAGTATTTATTGACTAAATATTTATTGAATATATGAAGAAGATACACTATTTTTCACTCCTGAAAATTTGCCTTTATGGACTTTCTGGGGCAGGGAATATTTAAAGGAAGAGAAAACAAAAATCTTCAGTTATATTTGTAATAATACATTTTGATAATTTGAATTAGTTGAAAGTAGTTTATTCGTCAAACTGATATGTATATCCCTATTAAAAGTAATATGTAAACATGAGGTTTTCCACAAATAGAGTGTAATATTATGGTCAGGTAATTTATCTTTGGAGTATACATACGTGCATTTTTCCGTTTCGTCATAAAATATTGGTAATCCGTTTGAGAAATACGTTTATAAGAGATATCCTGTGTTTCTGTAAAATATAGAGACATTCATTGTATTTTGGTATCTTAAAATTAGTATGAATCAGGCAGACCTTGTGGTTTTTAAGAAGTGGTTGCTATATAGTAAAGTATAGGTTATCGTTCCGTTTTATACAGATATTTTCTGATTGTAGTTTTTGAAAATTTCAGTTTGGGGTCATCTACAATAAATGTTTTTAAAATAGCATAAAAATGTAATCAAAGACTTGCAGTATTAAGAAATGGTATTTGCTACTCTAGAATACACTCAAAGCAGATGTTATAAATGTTTATTCCATTATAGGATAGGTAACTTTATGAGATGACTTACGTAAAGTCTTTCCTGCAAGTCTGTTTGCAAGGTTTTGGTTTTATATTATGCCTTTATATATTCAGCACATGATAGCAGGCGACCATGTATATGACTATTTCTATAATCATTTTTATTAGAACAGGAAGAATTATGAGATTGATTTCTTTCTTTTTCCACTTCCATCTTCTAAATTCAAGCTTTAGTACTTCATACTTGTTAGACAGTTACTGTAGTAGCTTTCTAACTGGTCTTTTACCTTTTAGTTTTTATTATCCAATATGTTCTACACACTACAGCACAATAAAACTTTCTGAAGAAATAATCATTACCCTGAACACAAAGACCTTTGCCCACAAGATAAAGGCTAAGTCCTGTTTCTACGCAGCTCCTGCATCATATTCCATTTGCCTAATCCTTGAGCATGTTAATTGCACACTTCTTAAACTGCCACGGTTTTTGCCATCTTCATCTCAGATGTGTTGTGATCTTCTTCTGTCTCTAGTTCTCTTTTACCAAAACACTACCCATCCAGTGATTTGTATGATCACCCTAAAGAAAGGAACACATGCCCTCTTGCACTCTCTCAGTAGTTGATGAGTACCATTCACATGACATTATTTTATTGGTCTTTTCAACAAGATTGTAAACTTCTGAAGGGAAGGGACCATATCTTTTATAAAATTGTGATTTACAAAGCACAGCTTGATGCCTCCCATATACAGGATGATACAGGGTGATAAATTGAAGTGTTGATGAAAAAAACAACTCCAGGGTATACCCTGGAGCTTTAGAGACAAACAAAGGATTTAAAAATTCATCCTGTATTCATTGTATATTATGCAAGTTATTTAAACTTATTGTGCAGTAGTTTTTGCATGGGGTTTGTGTGAAGATGAAATGATAGCGTGTATGTCAGAAATTTGTAGGTTCCAGAGTTTGATGCAAGTGTTCGTGATAATACCCAAACTATATTTTGTTGTGTTTGTAAATTTCTTTGGCTTAACTTAATGTGAAGTATACAGAATGTTGTTTTAATGTTCCTTGCCTGAATGATGGCAAGATTGATTTAATGTTAGCTGAATGTGTATTCTAATAAATCTCTTTACTGTTCATCTGAAACAAGAACAAAAATCCAGATGCCTTTGGTGAAAGTAATGAGTTACCTTTTTGGACTGCAACAGTTTCAAAGATGAATGAATTTAAAAGTTTTGTTAACTTTCCAAAATTGATCCTTAATTCCTCATACTGAATTACATTGGGGTTAAATACATTTTTTGAAGGGCATCCTTTCACAGATTTCCATAAATTTCTTAAAGGTGACCCCATCCCTGTCAGTTCTATTTCCTAGGAGTATTTAAAACTAAATAGCTTACCTGGCTAGTGCAGGTTTTAAACAGGACTGAATTGTGAAAAGCTTTTTATTTGATTGGGGATAAGTTCTGGTGCTAAGAACAGTATTTTGGAATAGAAGAAGTTTCTGTCTTTCAGAGATTTTTTTCCCCTCAGAAACAAAATCTGAATGTCATGCATACCTGGATGATAGCTGTAAATTATCTTAAAGGAAGAGGTAGGTTGAGGTTCAGGGGGAGATGAGTTTCATAAGACCAGCATCTTAAACCACGAATGTTGTCATCACACATAAAATAGGCCCTGAAAATGTGGGCCTGTTATGGTTCTCTGTATGATATTGGTGACACAGAGTGGTAACAGAAACTGAATTTGTAAGGAGGAGGAGGCAATGATTGTGGCTTCTGAGTCTTCCTTACTCGTAAGAAAATATGATGTGCAGTTTGGATAACATTCTTTGGACCACTAAAGAGGCTTGGGAAGTTAACCTTATAGGCTGCCCGGATGCTTTTAGGCAGTCAGTATAGAGAACCGTTACTTTATTACCTAGGGTGTAAAGTTTAGAAAATATTAAGCCTTTTTTGTTGTTTTTTTTTTAAGGCTTGATTTTACTTTATATTACAGACAAAAATTCTGAAAGAAAGTCTGTGTTTATTCTAATAGAAATAGATATAACCTGACAGTGAAAATTATTAAAGTTACACTGACGAGTGTATTAAAAATATGTGCATGGAGGTTTTGTATTAATACTGAGTTCATGCTAAGCTGCCATTTTCACGGTAATTTCAGGAAATAAGAAATGGATAACATTTTCATTTTATTTAAGTACTCCCATGAGTTTCTATTAAGGGTGAAAACGTCATGACAGTATTTGTTACAAAGTCACATCCAATTTAAACCTAGTCTGGTGACCACAGAATACTATTATTTTAGCTTAAGTCTTCTACAAAATAATGTAACGTCTTTTCCTCTTGGTTACTTTAATGTAAAATGAAGATTATCATGCTTTTTTTTTCCACCAAAATTGTCTGAAATAAATCTATGTGAACTATTTAAGACATTCAAGTTTCAGCATTTAGATTTTTATTCTGATAGGCTTATCACATGGTCACTAGTCACTAGCTTATAAGCTTGTATTTTAAAAGAAAACATTTATTAGGGATAGGATTCCCATTTTCTCCTGGGAGAAGGCAGAAGTAGTTGTTTTCTTCCTTTGTTTTATTGAAAACAATAATTAACCCAAGGGATAGATTTCTCTTTTACCTCTTACGCAGACACTTAAAAGAGTTGCCACCATCATGGCCACAGTTCAATATGTGATGAGGAAAATGCTGGTCTTAGAATCGTAAGATTTATATTTGAGCCGTAGCTCTCCATGGGGACTGCTTGCAAATTGCTTAACCTGAGCCTCAGTTTCCTGATCTGAAAAAGGAGGATACAACCTACATCACAGGAATAGTCCACAAAGTAAATGAGGAAATAAAGTTCATTGTCACCAATGTAACATTCTAGAAAGATAACATGTTATTGACAATGTTGTTAATTCTATATTTTTCAAAATAAGTAAGTTTTTGGATGACCACTGTTTACTCAATAGCACACCCTTCTAAATTAGGATCTTTTCTTACACACATTTTGCATTTTTATTTCTTTGTTTCTCCTCCACTTTAAGGGTTTTCATAAACTCTGGTCTATACTTTTGAACGCCTTTCAAATTTGAACCAGTTAACATCTGCCACCTACTGACCCAGTTCTCTCCACTTCCTCTAATCCTGCCCTCCACATACACAGTTGCTTGTTTTTGCTGGGTGATTAAACTGGCCATCATTTGATTTTCAAAGATCTAGATTAATACAGGGTTAGAAACAGCAGCTTCTGAATGCATCTGAACGATATTTTTAGCAAGGTGCGTAACAGCCAGTAATAACTTCCCCCCCAAAGAACAGTTGGTAAAACCCCACATGGACTTGCTTTTTCTTTCATTGTATAGCATTTATAGGTTTTAAAAGTGATTTCTGCTCACATATCCAGATTAAAAACATTTTTTCAGTACGTATGAGTTTGTGAAATAACTCACCCCACGTGTAAGTACTTCAAAATGCATGCCCTTAACTACTATTTGAATTTTTATAGATTTGTACTTTTGCTGACTGCAAGAAGATAAAAGACCTAGCGCCAGTTCTTACTGGGTCAAGATTTATTTTAAAGTATCAACATTTCCTCAGCTTTTTGTTACTTAAAAAGTCATACAGATTTTCCTGCAAAGAGGTTTAACAGGCTTTATTCCAGGAAGGAACATTCAGGATGCTTATGCTGTGGTGGTAACAAAAACAGTGTACAGTTGACCCTTGAACAAGACAGGAGTTGGGTCACCAGCCCCCCAACCTGTGCATTTGAAAATTTGCATATTACTTTTGACTCTCCCTAAACTTAACTACTAATAGCCTACAGTTGACCATAAGCCTTACCGATAAAATAGTCAGTTAACACGTATTTTGTAGTTAAATGCATTATGTACTGTACTCTTACAATAAAGTAAGCTAGGGAAAAGAAAATGTTATTAACATAAGGAAGAGAAAATGCATAGTACTGTGCTGTATTCATCCATATGCTAAGTTTACATCATCTGTTAAGATGAATTGTCTGTCAGTACCTACGTCAATATTGTCTTATATGATGTAAAACGTTGTAGATGTTGTATGCTTTATTAACATTAGACATCAAACATGAAAAGATCATGTGAAAATTTCATATTTATTTGCAGACATAACAATTCATACGTTGATAAAGAAGAAGAACAGTGTGGTCACTTTATGGTAGCCTAGTGTAATCAATACAGTTGTTTCACGGCAGCCCAGCCTATACACTAATGAATGAATCCTTATAAAATTTTTATGGCATACCGTATTACACTCATGTTCGGGGAGCATGCTGTACAGTAATGTAATTCTTTGAAGGCAAAGTTATAAAACAGAAAATTAACACATTATTAATTTTATGTTAAATATCACTCACCTTATGCCTCTGTAAGGATAGACTAGTATCTACATACATTTTATACATTCATGACATACCTTTTTCTTAAGTTTTTGATATTTCTAGTCTAGGTGGTTTGTCTGAAACTGTTTCAAATTGTCACAAATCTCAAAAAAATGTCCAATATATTTATTGTAAAAAATCCACATGTAAGTGGACCCATGTAGTTCCAAACAAGGGTCAACCGTTTTTGGTGAATTTGTTAATAGAAATTGCCAGAAACTAGTCTACCCTAGAAATGTATTTTTATTTAAAGAGGCTAGTGGGGGCAGTAAGGGCTAGTATATATATTTGTGTCTTCAGCATAGCTCTAGGTGCAGAAAATTTGACTGTGATCTAAAAATAGACTATTAGTTTTTCGTGAAATGATCAGGAGACAAGTTGACCAAGGCAACTGGTTTGCCATGGTGGAGCCTTTATTGGTCAGTGGTCTGTGGAATGCATTGTAGAGGCACACTGACCTGAATCGGAATCATGGTGTACTCCTCACCTGCTGTATGACTTTGGGCAACCCACTCCACTGTTCTGAGCCTTAGTTTCTTCATCCGTAAAGTTACATAATATCTATTTTATAGGTAACAATTAAAGGAGATAATACATGACTTAACACTGTTGTCAATAACTGGTATTATTTGCCATCTAGTTAATAAAAGTTAATCATAATAGCTGGGAATTAACCCTCCAAATAGTTGTTTTAAAAACTTGCATTCCATGTTGAGAGTCATTAAAATATAGAAATATATTTGTGGCTTTTAAAAAGTCTTCAGAAAACCATATTCAAGTCAAAGCAGTATTTACAGGTAAGTGGATTGAATTTGACAAGGATTGAGACACTGTGGTGTGTGATGGTTTTGAACAAGTGTGAATCCTACCTCTGCCACGTACTTAGTGACTGTTGGCTTTGGGCTAGTAATCTTGCCTCCTAAGGCTCAGCATTCCCATCTGTAAAATGGGGATAATTTTATAGGGTTGTTTTGAAAATTAAAGGAATTAAACCGTAGAAAGCACAATGTAGTTCCTGGCACATGGTCTGTAGTAATTTTTAGTTGTTCTTTTTAGTCCACAGATAGATAACTTTTGGACACAGCCTTGAGTACTTGTGGGAAATATAGTTCCTAATTTTTTTGATTGAATGGTTAATGTTGGAATTTTGGGAGTAAATGCTTTTTTATTTGTATAACGTTTAGTTGACTTACATTAAAATAAAATACTACAATGCTCTGAATCTCTTGTAGTAAAAATGGCACCTAGTTTATGTTTTGTAAAAATAGATGTTTACACTGCATCTGCTACGGTCTGAATGTGTGTCTCCCGCAAAATTCATACGTTGGAATATTAACAGCGCTCCCACCCACTCACCCAAGGTGATGGTTTTAGGAGGCGGGGCCTTTGGGAGGTGATTAGGTCAAGAAGGAAGAGGCCTCATGAACGGGATTAATGCTTATAAAAAGGCTCAAGAGAAATCCCTTTCCCCTTCTACCGTGTGAGGTATAGTGAGAAGATGGCTGTCTGTGAACCAGGAAACAGGCTCTCCCCAGGCAATCCGCCCTCACCTTGCTCTTGGACTTCCCAGCCTCCAAAACTGTAATAAATTTCTGTTGTTTTATAATAGAATACCAGCCTATGGTATTCTATTATAGCACCCTGAATGGCCTACGACGGCATCCATTTTTGTGGTCACTCCATGGCTTTGTGCTTTTAATCTAGTCTTTATTCGTGCATCTGCTTTCCTTCCTGTTTCATTTCTTGTATGTGGAGTGACCCAAAGAAAAAACGAGGTAGAGCAGGAAGAGGCAAAGATTGTACCAGAGGTCAGTAATAGTCAACCCTAGGATGATCAGATGTACTTTCTGCATTAAAGCCCTCAGTTAAGCTGATTCATGACTACTTTTTGAAGTTTCACCAACACAATAATTTGTATTGCTTTTGTTTACTGTTGTAAAATGTGGTGAGAAGATTTTAAAGGAAATCTCTGCTTTTCTCAACAGCTTTCAATAATTTTATTTAGAGCTGTAATTCATCCAATAATTTTTCAAAATGACAGCTAATAAAAGATTGCTAATTATATAATTACCATATATTATCGGTATAATATTTAGGATAGAGTTAAGTGTATTCTATATAAAGTTAATTTTTTATATCCTCTATTTTGGGCCCAGTATGTCTAGAGTAAGTTATTCAATGGTATAGGGATTTTACCTTATAGGAATTTTCAGTTGATAAGACTTTTATGAGGAGGCATAAAAGGTTTGGTAGGTTGTTATACTGAGAACATGAAGAGTTATTAGTTTTGAATAGCTGTAGTTTGGGCTTTGTTAACGACTGATGGGTTGGCTTTGAGTTAAAAAGCAAAACCTGATGACTCTAAGCCCTTTGACTCAAACTGTAACTGACTGTCAACCCACCTTCTTTTCCAATCAGGGATGAAGGGGTGCATCTCAAATGAATGAAGGTGTCCCACAGCTGCCTTCCAGTGTGTGTTCACACACAAAGGAAGCATAATTATTTTATTTAATTCATCATCTGATTTTATTTGGCCTTGGGAACTCCGCACCTCCTTCTTACCACCTAATTTTCTCTCTCTCCTTCCGTTTCTTCCTTTCTTTGGGTGAGCACTAATAGTTTTGCAGAATCTGGCTAGGCATATAGTGGTTTAGAATACAATTTTATTATTTGAAGTATTTTAAAGCTCTGTATTCGGAATGCCTTTGCTTTGGTTATATGTTTACTTTCAATTCTTAGTTAAGAACAAACGCACTGTTTATACAGTCATTCCTATGAGGAAATATGATTCACATTGAGAGATCTTGTTTATTGTCATATGACATGTTCTCTAGGCATGCAGCATAGAAAAGGGAGAAAACATCCCACATCCATCTTCACTGTAGCTCGACCTAACACATTTCGGGAAACTGAATATTTGAAAAATGTTTGTGTTGATTAAGATGTAAGTAATAGAAGACCTTACTAAAATAGCTTAAACAGTAAGGAGTATATTATGTCTCACTCAACAGGAAGTTTAGATTACTGGTCGTTAATTAATTGTCATAATAACGTTATCAAGGACCCACGAGGTATTTTCCATATTTCTTCTCTGCCATCTTGAGTGTTTTGACAATGTCACTCTTCATGGTTGCAAGATAGCTATTTTTCCATGCCACTTTTTTTTTAAAGTGGGGAGAAACATTTTCTAGTAAACTTCATTGGCCATAATTGTATCATAGGCCTGTGCCTAAACGCCTTTTTGGCAGAGTAAACATTACTTGCCTTAAGCAACTTGACCTAATCAATATTCACCTTCTAAGGTGTTCTGCCAGCCAGTAAGAAAGGGGGAGGCTCTGAGGATAGAGCAGTGAACAGAAGGGGAAAAAACTGCTGCCCCCTTGGAACTTACATTTTATTGGTGAGATAGACAAAAATATAAAGCAATTCAATTTCATGACCTCTTATTAACAAGTGCTAACTTAAAATTAGAGAAGGGAACATGGAAGGTCTGGGGTGGGGTGTGCGTGCAATTTCAGATTATGTCCAGGGAAGTCTCACCCAGAAGATGCCTTGAGTAAAGGTTGAGTTGGCGTGGGAGCTGATGATGCAGCTCTCTGGGGAGAAGAGTGTTCTAGTTAAACGCCCTGTGGCTGGAGTGGGGTGAATAAGGAAGGATCACAGGAAGTGAGGTCAGAGGGGGAAGCCACTAGACAGTTTTGAGCAGAGGAGTGATCCAGTGTAACATTCTTACATAATCACTTTGGCTGTTGTGTTAAATGGACCAAAGGGGCGTTAAAAACAGAAGCAAGGAAACCAGCTAGGAAGCTTTTGTAATAATCGAGGAGAAATGGTGGTGACTAGGATGGGAGCAGTAAGAAATAGTTGGATTCTGAATATTTCTAATGGAAAGCCCACAGAATGTGCTGAGGAATTGGATGTGAGGTGTGAGAAGAGGAGAGGCCTCTAGGATGGCAGCCAGGGTTTGAGGCCTGAACAATTAGAAGAATGGAGTTGATATTATCTGAGATTAGGAAGAACAAGAACTCAGTTATTGACATATTAAATTTGAGATGTCCAATAAACAATTACTTATATATATATTTCTTGAAGACAGATCAATATATATTTTTTAAAAGGATGACTTTGGCCATTAATAACAGGAAAAGGCTTCAAAAATGTATATATATTCAAACAACAGCAATAAGGAGAGAATACAAAAGGGGGAAATAAAAGTGTTATGCGGGGGCAGGACTATTTTACGTTCCATTGAACAAATACAGGGAAACACTGGAACTAATTTTAAAATAGAGTATTCAAAGAAACATCTATACACTGAGCATTTATTTAGTGCCTACTATATTTTAGTTTCAAAAATTGCCTATTAAATATATTTATTCCTTGAGTCAGTACCTCAGTTTTGAAGCCCCAAATCATGTTAAAAATACACATTAAAAAAAGAAATACACCACAAGGACCAATGATACGGATTTAGAGTATGTCTGTTTACTCTGAACATGATGCAATAAGTGATCCTTCTAAAGACGTTCTGCTGTTAACTGTCCAGATTATCCTCCCACACCCCAACTTCCTCAGTATTGTGCAGCCTATAGCTAATGCACAGGCATATTATTCAGTAGTGATCCAAGTCAGGAGAGAGATCAGTACAGTATACCTTAGGCGAGTTTATCCATAAGAATGGCTTTTCTTTTGAAGAGGAATTAGTCCAAGATGTCTTTATTGACATCTTGGATTATTGCACTTATTTACATTTAATAAGGATGCCGCACCTAGCTACAGTTTTCAATCTGCGTGCATCACATAAAATGCTGAGAAGCACCTTGTAAAGTACCTTTCATATTATAGGTGCTCAAGAAATATTTAGGTAGAAAGTTTGATTTAGAACATTATCATTTCTAATTTATTTAAAAACTTAAAAAAAATTACGGGACCTGAAGTAGTAGGCATCGCTTGATCAAATGTGCCCTATCCATAATGTGAGGTTGTTGAGGAAACAAATTATAATTGTTTTGTCAGATAAAAGTACTGTGTAATAAATACACAAAATTATTTATTGAGCAAAGAAATACCGCTCTTTAAAATGGATTAGGCTTTTCTCATCACACTTTTGGCCAATCATGCTGAATATATGACCTTTGGCCTATATGACCCATGAGGGGAAATGTGTATATTTAGAGGGGAAATCTGTTTGTTCAGAACATGAAGTGTACTGAATTACTTCAGTTTACCTATTTCTCATGTTAAGTAATTTTTGCAAAATGACCATCTCTCATGAGAGAGTTCTGCAAATTTACAGTAATGAAGCAAGCACTTATGTTAGTTTCATTTGCGACCAAATTGATGGTAGATATGAATTAGACTCATTCTTTGATCGACCAAGCTATAAGTTTTTAATCTACAAATTTGCTTTCAAGTTCTTTAGAGTGTATTTCTTTATATTCTCCTTTGCTTTTGTTTTTTAAAAAAAGGAGAGTTTGCAAAATCTATTGCCTAGCAGTTAGCATTTGTTCATGTGTGCAAATGATTAAGATGCTTACCTAAACAAGATTCTTGTCGAAGTAAAACTCTTATAGCAGCTTACTTTTTTATTATGTAAACATGAATGATATAAACGAGGAATATATTTAAATTATGAAGCACAATATCAAAGTGATCTCCCGAGAACCCACCAACCAGCATGGGATCAGGACTTTACTAATAACAGTTGCATCTGTCAGCATTGTGCCTCTCCTTGCCTATACCTTTACCCTTACTGCCCTCCCTGACCCCCAGCTACTCTTCAGTTTTGTGTTAATCATTTACTTTCTTTTTATTATCACATGGTTTCTTAAATAATATGCTGTTTAATTTTACTTTTTTTTAAGTTTTGTAAAATTGGTAGCATACTGTGTGTAGTCTTCTGAGACTTTTTTTTCCCATTCATTGTGTTTCTTGGACATTTATTTATATTGTTGAATGTAATTGTAGTTCATTTATTTCACTGCTGAGTAATATTCCATTGTATGAATTTATTTTCTGTCCTATTGGTGGACATCTGGGTTATTGTTGTTGGGTTTTTGTTTGCTCGTTTTATTCATTTTTGATATATCTATTTTGCTGTATCTATACATTGATACAGATATGTCTGTGTATCAGCAATCATTTGTATGTGTACTGGTGTACATGTGCAAGACTTGAGGAGAAATACCTAAGAGTAGAAGCATAGAGAATGGTCAACTGTATGAAGTAATGCCAAATTGTTTTCTGAAGTCTTTGGACCATTTTACCTTCCACTAGCAATGTATCAGAACCCCCTGTTGAGCCAGATCATTGCTAAAACTCAGAATTGTCAGGCTTCTTAACTTCTGCTTATTTAGAGGCTGCAAAATAGCATCTTATTGTGGTCTTAATTTGTTTTTCTGTGATTGCTGATGAGGTTGAACATCTTTTCATGTGATACTTAACATTGGTATTTTTCTTACACAAAATGCTTGTTCATGTCTTTTGTCCATTATGTACTTAAGATCGTACATTAAATGCAGTTATTTTTTTAAATTTAAAATTTTAAAATAACACACTTAACAGAGAAGTTGCAAGTACAGTAAAGATACATTTTTTTTCCCTGAAGATTTGATTTGATGCTCCATCGCCCCTAAATAAATGAGTGTATATTTCCTACAAACAAGAACATTATCCTAAAAACCACAATAAAAACCATTAAAATCAAGAAATTAACACTGATGCATTGCTACCATCTAATCCTCAGGTCTCATTCACTTTTCAGAAGTCGTCCCAATAATGTCCTTTATAGTAAAAGGTTCCAATTTAGAATCACGCCTTGCATTTTACTTGTCACATCTCTTTAGTCTTTTTTTCCAATCTGAAACCATTCTTCAGCCTTTGTTTGACTTTCAAGACCTTGGCACTTTTGAAGACTATGTAGGCCAGTTATTTCATAGAATGTCTCTTCCTTTAGGTTTGTCTGCTGTTACCTTATGAGTAGATGTAGGTTATGAATATTTGGCAGGAATATCTCAGATGTTACACTGTCTTCTCTTCTCATCTTGTAAGGTGGCACCTGGTTTCATTTTGACCTATTACTGTTGAAGTTCACTTGGATTACTTGATTCAGAGGATGTTGGCCAGGTTTCTCTACTGTTAAATTACTCATTTTTCCTCTGTAATTAGTAATTATTTTGTGTGAAGGTGCTTTGGAACTGTAAATATCCCCGTCCTGGTCAAACTCTCATTTAATTAATTAATTTATTTATATCACTGTGAGCGCATGATTCTGTGTTTTATTCAATGAGCTATAATGCATTACTGTTGTTATTTATTTTGATGCTCATCTTACCCTGAGTTAGCCGGTGGGATCCCCTTCAAGTTGGCTTCTGTGTCCTTTTGACATGTCATTCCTCAACCATACTGCTACCTCCAATTTCATTCCCATATTATAGAGTTAAACCACATTTTTTCCCTTTTCTGTACCTCCTCTCTAACAGTGGGGAACTTGCCTATTGTTATCCTAAATTTACTTACTTATTTGATCAGTCTCCCTCCACCACCCCACAATTCTATTTGAGCTTCAAAGCCACTTATGTGGAAGCCCTCCTCACCCCACTTGGATTCCTACATTGCACAGCACGGTGCATCGTGCATCTCTTTATGGGCACCCTGATCAGGCGTTGACACCCATCATTGGACCACTGCCATGCAGGGTTCTGCTCACCCTAAACCACCCTTCCAGAGCTTGGGTGTGGACTCCCACGCCACATTGTCCCCTCCCTCCACCACGGACACTTGCCTCATCCTGCTTGGGCTCTGACTCCCCTTATTAGGGATGCTCCTTTGCATTTTTAATTAAAATGTTATACCACACACACACACGCACGCACGCACGCACGCACACACACGCACACACATACATTCTGGATACCAAAATCTTTTTTGGCAACGTGCTTTGTGGTATTGTAGTTTATCTTTTTCTTTGTTGTATTTGTTGATGAATGGAAGTTTTCAAGTACGATGCAGTTGAAGTTATTAATCATATGCTTTATAGTTAACTCAGGACAACTTTATAGTTGTCCTGAGAAAACCTTTGCTACTCTGAGTTCATAAAGGTATCTCTTATATTTTGTTTTAAAAATGTTAGAGACTTGATTTCTCTCCTTAAAACTTGAATTCCTCTGGAATTTATTTTTTATATAGTATATAGTAGAGATCCAATTTCTTTTTCTCCCCCCGAATGGATAACCAGTTGTTTCACCACTATTGAATGATTCCTCCTTACTTCAGTGATCTGCAATGCAACTTTTATTAAATATCATTTTCCTTATGTGTGAAGGTCTGTTTCTTCTCCAGTGGTCAGTTTGTCTCTTTTCCAGGAGCCCACTAACTTAATGGGGTAAAGCTTTAAAATAAGTCTCCATATAGGTAGAGCACATTCTGTACAGTATGCTTTTTCTTGTTGGATGGCTTGTCTCTTACGGGCTTTTGCTGTCCCGTTGTAAATTTTAGAATCATCTTATAAAACCTTTGGATTTCGATTGGCATTGCATTCAATGTATTGGTTCAGTTTGAGGAGAATTACCACGTTATAGTATTGAGTCTTTCTATCAGGAACATGGTATGTCATCCCATTTATTTAGGTTGCATTTAATAATGTCTTCCAGTATTTTCTCCATATAGAATTTGCAATATTTACAAGTTACTTTTGTTCTTTAGACACATTTTCTTGTTGGATGTTTTTTAAATGTTATTTTCTGTTTGTTACTGGTGTGTAAAAACACAGTTGATTTTCTTATGTGATTTATATTTAGTTACAATTAATTGAATACTAAAACCTGTTCAGATGAAATGTCAGACATGCTCAAAAGCAAATAAGTCAGATTAGAAGTCCAGGTTTCTACTCTGAAATTACTTTTGATATTTTAATAATTTCTAGCTAATCATCGTGTTTTTTTTACAGCTTTATTGAGATAATTTACATACCATAAAATTTACGCATTTAAAGTGTTCTTTATAGCCACACGGATGTGCAGCCAACACCACCATTGAATTTTTGAACGTTTTCATGAACCTAAGAGGCACCCCATACCCATTGGCAGTCACTCCTATCCTCCTTCATCTTCAGCCCTAGGTGATTAATGATCTACTTTCTGTCTCTGAATTCGTCTATTCTGGACATTTCACATAGATGGAATCATATATGATTTTTGTAACTGGCTTCTTTCACTAAGCGTAATAATTTGCAAGATTCATCTATATTGTAGCATATATCAGTAGTTCATTCCTTTTTATGGCTGAATAATATTCCATTGTATTGAATGTTATCGCATTTTGTTATTCATTGGTTGATAGACACATAGGTTGCATCTAATTTCTGGCTGTTATGAATAATGTTGTTGTAAGCATGCATATATAGGTTTTTGTGTGGACATAAGTTTTCCCTTCTGTTTATACCTAGGAGTAAGAATTCTGGGTTATATAGTAACTCTATGTTTAACTTTTTAAGGAGCTGCCAAACTGTTTTCCAAAGAGGCTATGCTATTTTATTTTATGTCTCATCAGCAATGTGTGAAGGTTTCAGTTTCTCCCTATCCTCCCTAACCTTTGAATTATTCAGTCTTTTAAAAAAATATGTATCTATTCTAGTGGGTGTATAATGAAATCTCGTAGGTTTATTTGCATTTCTCTGATAGGTCGTGATGATGAGCATCTTTCTGTGTATTTACTAAACATTCATGTATCTTTGGTGAAGTCTTCAAATCTTTAGCCTGTTTTTAAAAATTGATTTATCATCTTATTCTTGAGGGCTAAGGCTTTTAATATGCTGGATACCATTTCTTTACCATGTATACATGATAAAGAATATATAGAGAAAATATTTGCAAATATTTTCTCCCATTATGGGACTTGTCTTTTATCTAAATTGTGTCTTTTAGAGAATTTGATGAAGTCCATTTTTTCAATTGATTGAGCTTTTCTTGTCATATTTAAGAAATCTTTCCCTGACCTAAGGTCACGAGATTTTTTTTTTTTTTCCCTTATGCTTTCTTCTAGAAGTTTTGTAGTTTTAGTTCTTACAGTTTGAGCTATGGTCTATTTTGGGTTACTGTTTTTGTATGTTGTGAGGTAAATGTTTATACTTATTTATCAGTTTATTTTTGCATGTGAATATCCAGCTGTTCCTGCACCATTTATTAAAAAGACTTTTTTCCCCATTGAATTGCCATAGCACATTTGTTGAAAATCAAATGACCATGAATGTGAGAATTTATTCTGGGCTATCTATTCTGTTTCATTATCCAAATGTCTATCTCTATGCCAGTATCACACTGTGTTGGTTATTAGAGCTTTATGTAAGTTTCGAAATTAGGTGAAGTCCTGCAGCTTTAATCTGCCTTTTCAATATTGTTTGGATATTTTAGGTTCTTTAGACTATCATATATATTTTAGGATCAATTTCTACAAAAAACAGCATGATGGGATTTTGATAGATCAATTTGGGGAGAATTGCCATCTTAACAATACTGAGTCTTCCAGTCCATGAACGTGGAATGGATCTTTGTTTATTTAGACCTTTAATGTCTTTTAACAGTGTTTTGGATTTTAAGTGTATGGCTTTTGCATTTTTAAATTAAATTTATTCATAAGTCTTTTATTTTTTGCTACTATTGTGAGTGAGGGGAACTTTTAAAATTTCATTTTTGCATTGTTTTTTGCTAGTATATAAAAATGCAATTACTTTTTATACATGGATCTTGTATTCTACAATCTTTCAAAACTTTCTTAATTTTAATAGCTTTTTTGTTTGTTTGTTTTGTTTTATTTGCTTCCTTAGGATAATCTACGTACAGGATCATGTTGCCTGCAAATAAAGAGTTTTTTATCTTTTTCTTTTCCAATCTGTATGTCTTTATGTTTCTTGCCTGATTGCACTGAGTAGAATCTCTGGTACAGTGTTGAATAGTAGTGGCTAGAGCCGGTCATCCTTGCCTTTCCCCAGTGTTAGAGGGGGAAAGCATTCAGTCTTTCACCAGTAAGTATGGTATCAGTTTTAGGCATGTGTCCCAGAAAGGAAAGATTATTTCACTTTGAAACAATCAACTAATGTAATATACCTTATCAAAAGAATGTAGGACAAAACTGCATGATTAGCTCAGTAGACACAGACAAAAAAGAAAGGAAGGAAACAGAAAACAAAATAACGAGTTTAAACAAAAGAGAGAGAGAGAGAGAGAGCAGAAGCAGCTACTTTGTATAAAATGGTGAGGAAAAGCTACTGTGAGGAGATGAGGAAAAGCTGGTATCTAAAAAACCTGGAGGCCTTAAAGTCACACAGAGAATAAAGTGGAGAGTAAGTAGTTCAGCACTAGGGTTTGCACTTGTCCTGTTCACTTTGTAATTCCAATACCTAGCACAGTGCCTTGCCCCTATAATTTGTTCTAATATCAAATACATAGTTTAGTATCTTGCTTTCTTGGCAGTCATATTCTGATCATTGTATCATGTCATTAAATATTCTTTGGAAACATATCTTTTAATGATTACATAATATTCCACAGTATAATTATAAGAAAGTTATTTGAATGTTTTATTATTCATAGACATGCTTCCTTCCTACATGATTTACAACACATCTGGCATATTTCATTGATTTGGATTTAAGGCTAATTTTTCCATTTACTAATAATCTATGATAGTGGTTTATTTTATATTATCTTTTGCTAATTTTTATTTAAGTATTCTTCTAATTTATCCTTCCTGTGGTCATATGTTTAGCTCAAAAGGGTTATAATAATGCTTTAATAGAGACCAACCATTAAAACAATTCTAGAATGTGGCAAAGTATCAGACATAAACTGTGGGCACTGAATATTTTTTCCTCTCTGCATGGAAAAATGTAGACTCGTGAACTTTATGTACTATTGCCAGGTGTTTTGCACTACCCAAATTGAGACTATGGTAAGTGAGTAGTACTAGAAAAAAGCCAGTAGTACTAGAAAAAAGTCAGTAGTACTAGAAAAAAGTCAGCTCCAGAGAACTGCCAAGGCCCTGTCTTGTTTTCAAGTAAAATATACCAGAGTTTGAATTCCACTTTAAGTTCTTACTAGTTTTGTGATTTGGGGTAACTTAAACTCAGTTTCCTCATCTATAAAATGAGGATTATAATCATCATCTCATAGGGTTGTATATAAAGGGTTTAGTGCAGTGTCTGTTAATAGTAACTGCCCAGTATATGAGAGCTGTCATTACCTTTTGTTTAAGTTTCTCACTGTCGCGGGAGTGGTGGTAAGAGTGGTAGCAGGAAGGGTTCCTTATGCTTCAAGGCTTTGTCAGCAGATACCAACCAGCTCCTCTGGAGGTATTCACTTTTACTCGTCAGGAATTGGTCGTTTCCTTTGGTGAATATGCCTGTTTAGAGACTATTTCTTGTCTGCTCATGTGCCAAAAAAGATACAGCCAAAAAGGTGGTATTTTATTTTATTATTTATTTATTTTTTTTAATTACATTTTGCAACTTTTTGTTTTTTAATTAATTAATTAATTTGGCTGTGTTGGGTCTTCGTTTCTGTGCGAGGGATTTCTCTAGTTGTGGCAAGTGGGGGCCACTCTTCATCGCGGTGCGCGGGCCTCTCCCTATCGTGGCCTCTCTTGTTGCGGAGCATAGGCTCCAGATGCGCAGGCTCAGTAGTTGCGGCTCACAGGCTTAGTTGCTCCGCGGCATGTGGGATCTTCCCAGACCATGGCTCGAACCCGTGTCCCCTGCATTGGCAGGCAGATTCTCAACCACTGCGCCACCAGGGAAGCCCCAAAAGGTGGTATTTTAAAGTAAATTAAGTTAGACCTTTTGACATCAACTTGTAGGTTACTCCTCCCATCATCCATAAATATAGTTATGGTTACTTTCTTTTCCAGCTTGAAAACAAAAGGTAATACATGTTTTTTTCAAGAAGGAAAGAAATGTGACTAAAAATTGAACAATTATAATGTTGACAAGGGGCAAGATGGGGTTGTCTTGGGTATAGATTCTGAGATTGGGGACTGGGAATTTAGGACATTTCCAAGGCCCCTGGCGCATTCTAATAGAAATACTAAATTGATTGTAAATATGGTTATTTTTAAGTTCACGGGTAAAGTACTGCCTTGTAGTTATAGATTATCAGAAGTGATTTTTCCCTGCTCTCTCAGAATTCCTATCAGGATTTATAGTCAAGGTTCAGTTTGAGTCCAGGATCTATAATTTGGGGCATGACACTTAACCAGCCCTGCACACTGTTTGTTTCTCCTTCATAAAATGGGGTAATGCCTTCTCTGCTTGTTTCACTGAGTTATGGAGATTCAGTGAGGTCTTGTCCATGAAGTGCATTGTAACTGGTAAAGCATGTAGCTTACTAATTGTGACTCCAGTTCATCCTGTCAGACCTGCCCTTTTCTCACTATTGTTTGTTAGGTCGCTGGTGAGGGTGACATGATAACCCAGAAATCTGTAATGTGCACTACATCCTAGGAGTGTTTGTTTTATACATATACTAGGGAGTGGACAGTGGTAGGCTGTTGCTATTTTCATCCTTTAATTTGTTTTATTTATTACAAAAGTAATATGCACTTATTGTAAAGAAACTAGAAAATATAAATCAGGAAAAAGGAAAAGAAAAAATCAGTTCTGCAAAAATAACTACTATATCTATTTTTGTATAATTTTAAAACAAAAATTCAGTTATGCTAAACATAATGTTTCCCATTTTTATCACTTAATATATAATATAGTATATTATTCCATGAAACTTAATTACCTTATATAACATTTTAATGGCTATGTAGTACATAATGATATGCTTATAGCTAGATATTTGTACATATCCTCTATTTTTTTTTCCAGTTAGGATAAATCCTACACTTGGAATTGCTACATCAAGGGGTATACAACATTTTAAGAAATATGATTTCTTTTTGCTTCATTGAGATGTAATTGACATATAATAAACTGCATATATTTAAGGCATACAGTTTGATAACTTTTGACATGTGTGTACGTATGCCCATGAAATCAGCACCACAATTAAGATAATACTCTTTTGTAATCCCTTCTTCTTGTACCTTTCCACCCTGCTATCCCCAGGCAACCACTGATCTGTTTACTCTCCCTGTAGATTAATTTGCATTTATTACATTTTTATGCAAATGGAGTCACACACTATGTATTCCTTTTTGTCTGGGTTCTTGCACTCAGCATAATTGTTTTGAAATTCATCCATATTGTTGTTTATATCAATAATATATCCTTTTTTGTTGCTGAATAGTAAATATTCCATTGTACGGATATACCATAATTCATTCACCTGTTGATGGGCATTTGAGTTGTTTCCAGTTTTTGGCTATTAAAAATAAAACTGCTTTGGACATTGGTGTACAAGTCTTCCTATGGACATAAAACATTTGATATTTGTTACCGAATTTTGTGCTGAGAAGGTTACATAGGTAGTATTTTGAAACAGACAAAGCTTAATATGAAAGAAACTAGCTATTTTTTTTCTTCCTTTTTAAAAAAATTTTGGAAATACATCCTTGGGAGGATTTAGAATTTTTACATGTAACTTAACTGAATTCGTTTGATAGAAATTTGAAATTAACAAAGGTTAATAAGTGCATCCTAGCAACTATAAACCTTTTTCACAGTTTGTTTTCTTGAAGCATCTACTTTTATCAAGTAAATGTATTATCTAGAAACCAAAAACCTTTTGCTTTCCTTTAGTGATCAATTTATATTTCATAAACAGTCCATATTTTTCTGTCAAATGACTCTTTCTGTATTGAACTTGAACAAGAAAAGATACTGAGAAAAGTTTACAGAACTTCACAAAAGATATTCCAGAATCTGGTTTGGAATTGATGCCAAGCTATCTTTTTCCTCTTCTTAAGATACACACTAGATTGAAGGAGGAGTGGGGAATCTGAAGACTCCAAATGGCATCAGAGCTACTTTTCAACAGCCTTCTCAGTTTCCTTTCTCAGAAAGCAGAGACTCAATCCTTGGAGACGGATGGTGAGAATATTTTTCCTGAGTTCATAAGGCTTAATCATCGTGACTTTAATATATTTCAGACAGTCCTTTCTTAGTTACCAATTAGCTTATAATCACCAGATTTGTATTTTGTGCTTTATCTGTGCAAATTACTTCATTAGGCAGTGTTTTTTGTTTGTTTGTTTTTTTAAGTGAATAGGATACACTCTCATAGCTAAGGAACTTACAGGGAAAGAATAAATATAGATAGGTAAATAAAATCAAACAGCAGAAAGAGGTTAAATGCCATGAGAAAAACACAAGCAATATTCTTGAGAATTCACAGGTGTAGATTACTTCTGGAGATAGGGATTAAGATGTTTGAAAGAATAGCATTTATGTTGATGATGCTTAATTTGTTTTTACCAAAAACAAGGGAAAATGGATAGTTAATAGAAAACCGAAAATAGCAATCTGATTTCAGATAAAAAAGTTAATTATTGTTTGGAGGAAAAATAGAAGGATATTTGGTTATTGTGGGCTTATTATAGTATAAGTCAGTGATTACTTTTTGAATTATATAAAATGGTTACCTCTTACAGGGCAAATGATACTGTATCAGCATTTCTGAGAAATGATTTAAAAATCTGATTAAATTATCATAAGTAGGTGGGCAATGCAACAGAAAGAGATGAGTGAGTGGCTAATTCTACTTGGATTAACTTGCTTGTTTTCTGGTATAGCTACAACCTAAATGAATCGGTCATGTCTTAAGCTCTTGGACCTTATGCTGCTCACGCATGGGCAGAAGAACTACAAGTAAACTGGGAAAAGCCACAGTGATTGATTATTGTGCTCATAATTAGTTGTTTGGAAGAGAGATAGCAGATAGACTATCCTAAATTCATGGTGTTTTAATGGGCCATGATGTTTCAAAAGGGGGATGGCAACTTTGAACCAGATTTGTCCTCTACCTGTAAGCATAATATGGTTGGCACAGTGATAATACTAACTCCTTTTCCTTCACTGTTGTGATTATGTTCAGAAAATCTAGTGATGAAGTTTTTATTTTAATCATTCTACTTCTCTCTTATTCTAATTACTCTGCTTATTCTTTCTTGTAATTTCAGCAAGGAAATCTTTAAAACATTATACTTATTAAATAAAAATGCTATAAAACTATTAGTAATTATTGGTTGCTAGTCATTTTTCACATTATCACTTATTATTTTTTCCTCTAAATTGAGATTTTAAATCTACCTAACTTTTATTTATAAATATTAAAAGTTCTTTCATTCAGGTATAATTATGTGGTAATGTCTGATAGTCTGAAATCTGCTTTTATATTTGTTGAAACATAGTTGATATTGAACCCCAATTGTCAACTTTTAATTCTGTTAAAATGAAAATTATAATTATGCATATTCTTGTGACCAGCAAGATATAATTATATCTTGTTTGTTGTTCTTAATTTTCATCACCCTTGTTTTGTGGTAAGCACCAACCACTTTTAACAGTTGGTAAATAAATTGTAGATAGCCAGATGGTAAATATACATAGCCAATAAATTGTCCTTGAAAAATGATCAAATCTAGATCTTTCTTCCAGATAGAAGATGGATTATTTAGAATACACAATGAACAACTTTGAAAGCAATTAAAGTTGAATTATTAGTGATTATCTATATCATTTACATATATTTTAAAACATTTCAAGATTTTAAAAGTGAATATGTTAAGTGTGTTTTTTCGAAAGTGTGTTTTGTTAAACAGCTTTTCCTTTTGAATGAGGAACCCGTGATCAAATAAGTTTGGGAGATGTTGCATCATAGTGTATAATACCTGTTCACTAGAACTTACATTAGCCAGTGGACTGTCAGTCTCCAAAAGGAGTATCTAGTCCTTTTGGACAGAGATACTGTCCTTCAGATACAGAGTCCAGTACTCTGTCGTATAGCTAGTATACGACAGAGTACAGTTGAAGACTCTGGACTAATATATTTCATAAGGTTTTACTATAGTTTGTTTGTCATACAGCTCCACTTTGAAACCAGTCGTGTTATATTTTTAGGTATAGTGATGTCCTGAATGAGAGGCCAAAGAGGATGATTAGGAAAAAAGGAAAAGGATTTGATTAATTGAATATTGCAAACCATATGAAACATGAAGTGTTTATAAAGCTTCTTAGTATCTTAGACCAAGATTTCCCTTACTCACTTGATAGCTCCCCCTTTTGAAAGAAATAGTCACCCCATCTAAGTCACAAAATACAGTCACCCTTTATTGTACTTTAGAGGACTCCATGTGCTTTCTGTGCTCTGTTCACCTCAGTGCGTAACGTTTATTAGCTAATTTTGATAAATATTGATAATACAAAAGTTAATATCTTGGGTAGAATTAGGTAATTGACCATAAATCAGTTTAGTTTAAAACACTTGAATATACTCATTTTCTAAGTGGAGTTTTTTTTTGTTATAGCTCATGATTTCGCACTGAGAAGAGTGCTTTTTTGTACAATTTTCCCTAGTTCAGTTAAGTTGTTGGTGATTGTTTCAACAGATGTCTCAAGTGTTAAAACTTTTATGTCCTATATAGTATCTATATGAAGAGATGAAAATGTGGGCTGGTGAGTTCTAACAGATTGGGTTACCAGGTTGGAAGTGAGGCTAATTGTCAACATGGAAAGTCTTCCCCAAACTTTATATAACACTTCTCAAAGTAAGGTTTTTAATTTAAGAAATAATACTTTAAAAAAGGTGTTTAAACTTCTATACAAAGTTTTCAATGAGGACATGGTACTGGTGAAAGCAAGATCAATCCAGAATCTGGGTGAGTCACTGCGGTTGGGGTTAATTGCCGTAAACTAACTTGGCTATCTCACTGATGTTTCCCTGGATTCGTGGACAACCTGGGCAAGAAAATTTGGGTGTTCAGCTCAAATGAAGCATCGTTAATTTCCGACATAGCTTCCACCCACTCTTTAGTTTCCTTTCCCATGACCAGCATCTTGGTTCAGAGTTCTTTTCTCATCTGGAGCTCTTATGCTGCTAAGCCTCCATACTGATGTCCTTGCTCCAGTCTCTCACAGGCGCTAGATCTTCCCCAAACTCCAATTTGCTGTGTCACTCCTTTGATCAAAATAATTCAACGATCCCAGTAGCATAATGACCATAGAAAAATAACAGACCTTCTTTAATCAATCCTAATTTACCATTACAATGGGAAACATTCATATAATTAACATTTTTCTGAATTTGATGTCTTTGAAGAATTGATTTTCCCTAAGTCTTTTACTTAATACCTTAATTGACATAACTAACATTATTCTGGGAGGAAGATTCCCACTATACCAAGCCTCTGGGTCAACTAAGGTTTTTTTCCCTCTCCCATGAAAGGTTTCAAATGAAGTAATTAAAATAATTTTAAAATGTGTTGATTAAAGTGTCAATTCACTTTCTCTTCTTACACAGACCGTAGTCTTTTTTTACTTAAATTAACCGTGTTGAACCTGATAATTTTCCTTGATTCTCTGGTACATTTGCCCTTCAACCACATGGCCTGTGGTTTGCACATCTGAAATTGGTGTGATTCTAACAGTAGAGCTTATTATGCACTTTATTCAGATAATTAGACTCTCCCCATTCTAGATTAGAGACTACTAGTAATTTTCAAACCCTATTTATTTTCTCTTTTGCATTTACTTAATAGAGAGATTGTTGATAGTACAATCTATGCAAGCTTCTAGCTTGAAGCTTTTATCTCCCGCTATTGCTACTCCCTCATTCCTGCCATCTTGCAGCTTGTCCACTAAGCTTCTCGAAATATTTGTGGTGATGGGCGAGTTTTTGTTTTGTTGTTTTTGCTTCATTATTTTAGTAAATCACTTTTATTGTGTTTTTAAGAAGCTTCTATCTCTGGCAGATGGGAAATTAAGAAACAAACATACAAATTATACATCCAAATCTTTCATCATTAAATTCAAAAGACATCAAATTACTTTGTCAAATTGTATAAAAGTTTCTAATTACTTGTAGTTTGTGTTGTTTAAGTGGATTACCTAAAGTTTCTAGAACATACTGTGTACTGCTGTGCTTCCCTGCTGGGACTAATGCTCCTCCCACTGCCTAAAGGGTGTTTTTCACTTCTTTTCAAATTGGCAAAGCCTCACCTTTGTTAGAGCCAGTTCACATGCCACCTCTGTGGAGTGCCTTCACTAAAAAAAGTGTTGCCTGCCTTCTCACCCCATCTTCTTCCCAAGAATTTGCCCTTCCGTGCTTTTTTCCGCTTTGTTCATACCTTCTCTTATAGTACTATCTCATTATGTCACTGATTATATTTTTTCCTGACAAGATTGGGTCCACAAAAGGCTAGTTTATCGCTTAATTATCCTTCTCTCCTTAGCTCTCAACACACAGCAGCTTCTTTATAAATATCTGTGGAGTCGTTACTTCGTGTAAATTCAGAATAGCACTGACTATGGAAAGATGGGAGATATTTCATATCCCCTGTAGGCTTTTTAAAAGGTCATGCTCTTCTTTTCCCACCAGAGTTTTGGAAGCATTTCTGCACAGAGAACAATGTTTATCTGTCATAGTTATAATGTAAGTTCTTGAGAATCAGGAAGTAGAGATTTCATTTGAAGAGTAGAACCAAGATTGTACTTCTCAAGAAGCACTTCTTTACTGTTGCGGCTCAGCAGCAGTTCTCAAACTTCTTGTCTCAGGACCCTTTCATACTCTTAAAATATTGAGAACCCCAGAGAGTTTTTGTTTATGAGGGTCATATCAGCCGATATTTACCATATTAAAAATTTAAACTGAGAAAAATTTTAAAACACAGAAGTACACAAGGATGCACTCCAGTAGCCATCAACACAGTGCCATACATCCTGTAGCCCCAGACAAACTCCACTGTAGAGTTATGAGAGAAAGAGACAGGAAAGCAGATAACAGTTTAGTGTTATGAAAATAGTGTTGACCTCACGTTCCTCCTAAATGGATCATGGGTACCCTTGGAGTCCCTGGACCACACTTTGAGAACTGCTGCTTTACAGGAATTCACTTTAATTGCCAACAGAATATTCTGTATTTTTATTTCAATAATGTTTTAACCTAGCTTTTGTGTTTGTGGGTTAGTATTAATAAATTGCCTTTTTTTTTTATATGTCTGCATGGTCTATCATGTTACCCACTCTTCTATTAATGTCTAGACATAGAATGTGCTGGAACCTATTACCAGTGTTGGCTTGGCAGCTGTAAGAAGGAGATGCTTACTCAAGGAGAAGTAATTTTATTTGTGGATACTCAGTAAGATCATTCCTAGTTATGCCCTGTCAGTACCCTGGCTTTTTTGTTTTTTAATTAATTTATCTTTTAACATCTTTATTGGAGTATAATTGCTTTACAGTGGTGTGTTAGTTTCTGCTGTATAACAAAGTGAATCAGCTGTATGCATACGTATATCCCCGTATCCCCTCCCACCCTCCCTATCCCAACCCTCTAGGTGGTCACAAAGCACCAAGCTGATCTCCCTGTGCCATGCGGCTGCTTCCCACTAGCTATCTGTTTCACATTTGGTAGTGTATATATGTCCATGCCACTCTCTCACTTTGTCCCAGATAACCCTTCCCCCTCCCCGTGTCCTCAAGTCCATTCTCTACATCTGTGTCTTTATTCCTGTCCTGCCCCTAGGTTCATGAGAACCTTTTTTTTTTTTTAAGATTCCATATATATGTGTTAGCATACAGTATTTGTTTTTCTCTTTCTGACTTGCTTCACCCTGTATGACAGACTCTAGGTCCATCCACCTCACTGCAGATAACTCAGTTTTGTTTCTTTTTATGGCTGAGTAATATTCCATTGTATATATGTACCACATCTTCTTTATCCATTCATCTGTCGATGGGCATTTAGGTTACTTCCACGTCCTGGCTGTTGTAAATAGTGCTGCAGTGAAAATTGTGAGTACCTTGGCTTTTAAGTGCTAATCCTTTTTATGACTTGTGAACCTCCAAATACTTCTTCTGTGATGATTCTCTGTACTCCAGAGGGTTTGGAGATTTGGTCATTTTCTTAATTATTTCACAAAGTAAAGTTTGTATCTTTTTCAGGGGAGTGAGAAGTCTTCCCTTGGAAATCTTTTCTTCTGGTCTCCTTTGTTTGACCTTCCCCTCCATTTGCCTCAGCCTGATCCCTGATGCTGGCTCTCCTTTTCTGAAAGTGCTGTCTGCTTTCTGGTAGACAGTTACTTGGCCCTAGTGACTCCTGTTCTTTTTTACTCCCTACCTTCTTACCTTGGCTGATACTCCGTTAAGTTCTTTCTGAGGTCTTAGCAGGACAGTTAGTCTCTTACACTATTTGATGACTCTCTTCAAATTAAAAGGGTACTTACTGGTTCTTCCCCGGAGAGTTTTGGGAATGCATTGTGTATACCTGTCAGCTGCATGGGAACACCAAGATGGCTGCTCATTCAGACTCTTGTTAATTCACTGACAGTTCAATATTCTGTTTACGCATCATCTTTTTATTGTGTGGTGTCATGGTGTGAGCTGTAATTTGGGGATTTATCATTATGAGTGATAAACTAGAAGCACAAAGCTGATAGAATGTTGGGAACTTTTTATTTTTTAATTCTGTGTCCTAAACATAGTAGGCAGTCAGTAAATGTTTGCTTAGTTAATTTTATTTTCATTAGTGTTGATGAAACTCTGAGCTCCAACAACGACCTTATGGTTTAAGCCAGGTCTCTCCCTTTTATAGCCAAGGGAGCTATGCCATCACACTGTTCTGAAAAAGTACATGTCGCTGCCTTATCAGCAGAATCCTTACCCGATACTTAATGAAGATTGCCATTTGAAATATACAAAATTCAAATCTCCAACAGAATTCTGATTCTGACTCTTTGTTGAATACCTCCTCAAGAGTTCTTAGTTTTCTTGAAAATTCGTTATGTCATGTTACCACAGTGTTTTACAAACCTGGGCTTGAGTCACCATAATTTTTTTCTTCCTTTTTTGATTTAATGAATGTGGTATTAAAAATACCCTATTTTATAACACTATTTCTGTGATATAAATTGCTTACTAAATATTTAAACCAAGCTTCATTGTTTTTCAGAGTTGTCTTGTTTCTTCAACTCTCCTTCCCCTGCCTTATTTTGACTGTGTTTTCTTCTTTGCACTAATTTGCTTCAATTACTTTTCCCCTCCAAGCCATCAACAACTCTACAGCTTCTGTTTTTGTTTTTGTCTTTTAACATGCATTTAGTCATACCATTGCCCGTAAACCTACTGCTCACTAGATAAAGGCCAGCTCCTTGGCATGACCTTGATTCAAAGTCCTTGGTCCTGATTGCGTTTTCAGCCTAATCTCTAGTCACATTGGACCACCGCGTCCTGTATCACACTCAGCAATACCCTGCCTTTAGGTGCTGTTTTTGTAACCTAGAGTGACTGCCATTCTCTTCTGCCTACTCATTTTTTTTAACCATCATTGACCACCACCTAGGGCACAGACACAGATAAGCTGAAAACTTAGTTACAGCCCACTCTGTTCCTAGAGCACTTTTTACAAACTTCAGCCGTAGCATTTAGCACATAAACTCTGTCTTCTTTTGCACAGTGACTAAAGAAAAATTCACATGTACTGTTCACTCTCATATACCTACTGGGTGTTCCTTCCTACCCCATTTGTATGCCATTTGGGAAGGCATACCTGAACTCAAGTGAGTTTGGTTGCCACTCAGCATAATCTTGAACTCAGTCTATTTTTTTAAATGGGTATAATTTGCAACCTATTGGACCTTAATACATGGTACACCTTACACTAAATACTCTTTACAACTAATTATGACGTGTCTTATATCTGATGATGAGAAACTAACATCATAAGGTGGAGATACACTGATTTTAAGTTATTGCATTTTAAATATTATAGCTGTTTGTTCCCCTAGATTATTTCTTGAGAGCTGTAGCTACTAAATTAAACTTTAAGGGTATTGCAGGGAAGACTCACACCCTCTGCTGGTATTAATACCCTCTCTTTTGGCCTGCATTGGAAATACTGTAACATTACAATAAAAAAGTGTTCTGCTGATTGCTTATAATAAGACTGAGATTGCCTTATCTTGTTTTACGTATGTTCACTTTCACTATTCTGATTTTTCCCCCTCTTACCAGTGTATTCATCATGCTAGGAATAAGGAATTTAGTAAACATATCACGTAATTTTTTTCCCTGTTTTAATTTTAGTAAGCTGTATGCAACATGCATGACGTTTATGACTTAACCAGCTAAAAGCTTGTTCTTTTAAAAAAAATGCAAGACATTAATGTTGATGGAAATATACTCTCTTAATGTTAACCTATCACTTGCTGCAAATCTAAAAGATAACAGATAGACTCTTTTAAGTCTTCCATTCACTACACAAAAATATGAGCCAGAAAAAAATTCCACCCGAATTCAATGGGAGGGTTTAGTTTTAAGGACTAATAGCTGCCTCATCCTTTGTGATTGCTTGCTTACATAATTTGTTATGAAAGAATGCTTCTAGGTAAACTGTGTCTCCAGAATGCTTGTGATTTGTTCTGTTTTGCTTGGGAAAGGGTTAAGAGGAGACAACATCCTGTCAAAGACCTTGTTTTTAATTTTGCTTCTCACACTGGCACAGATCCTGCTAAGAGCAGCCCAGATTAGTTCGGAAAACCTTTGAAGAGATTTAAGATGTCCTTCAGCCAGTTTGAAGGTTTTTGTCTTGCAAATCCAGTACAAGGGCGCCTGCAGGCATCTCGACCCTTGCTGTGCTGCTGATGCAGCTCAAGGTCACACTAACCCGCCCTGTGACATTCAACAACAACAAAAAATTATGCGGTGAAACTGCTTCAGCGTTCAGCCAGCCAACAACTTCCTTTAGTGAGGAACTGAGGAAGAAGTCTTTTTTTTTTTCCCCCCTCTTTTTCTTTTTCTGGGGGCTCTGTGAATTTTTGCTGTAGGAAATAATCCTGGATTTCTGGTATGTGTGATGACAAGGTCATTTCTTAATTAGAACACATGTAAAGAACAAAGCTAAATGGCTTCAAAACAGCTTTGTAGTTGATGGAGAGGATTTAAATTATTTAAAGAGATAGTCACCCGTGTATGATGAAAGCTGAATTCTAAAGGCATTAACTCCTTCATTCCTGTCTATATGCCATTACTTTGAATTCCTTAGTCTGACTTTTAGAAGGTTGCGTTCTAAACTTAAGAAAATTTATAAATGGCCGTTTTTTAACAGGGTGAAACATAATTTATAAATCAAATTCTTGGATAAACTTTTAATGGAGAAGTTTTCTCCCCACAACATTTATCTCCTGGAAATTTTATCAAATGGTTTGGTTTAGGAAGTAGGAATCAGAAACTTTTTCTGCTGGCAACTGTGATTTATTTATAATGTGTTGGGGAGGGTTGAATAAAATGCTTCTTTATCACCTCACCTTCTCTGCCTCACTTTTACATTTGTGATTTGGAATTATAGTAAATCACTTTGCCCTGAGTCTTTAGAAAATATAGCACATATCGTTCAGGTTTCTCAACTTTCAAAGAACTGGTGTAAAAAGACACACGTGTTTTTCCTAAGGGGGAAGAAAAGCAGTTTTAGTTTAAAATGGACTTTAAGAAAGTTGTTTGTGAACATAACGTGACGTTTTTGAGGCACAATGAAACCATGTCCATAAACAATAGCCATATTGGCCTCCCTCTCCTCTGTGGGACTTGTTTCCCCATTTTGTTCCTCCTTTGTTAGCTGTGAGTGCTAAGTACCAGACATTAGTTGGAAAGAGTCCAAGTAAATTGGCTTTCTAAGCTTGCGACTTAACGCATATCACCTCTATAGGATTAGAGCAGAATAATCAGAGAAGTTAAATTTATAGTTGATACTTTTTTGTGTGTATCATACATAGAAGCGCATCTTGCAGTTATTCCTTTATACACAAAATCACATCTCACATCATGTAGAGAAACTTTACTTCAACATTATGATATTAACATACGTTTCCTCAGAATTTGGTTGTTGCTTTCTTAAAGAAGATGTCTCCCTGTACGTGTGACCAGAGTAGATCCAGGGCACATACTTCAGGAAGGTGGATATGATATTTTAAGTGTGATTATTTGAACTGATATTTTGGACTTTGTGGCCAACAAATAACTAAGTTTCAGGGGATAGCCTGATGGATTGTATTAGAGGAACAGTTTAGAATTGACTAGATTTAATATTGTGGAAGATTTTCTCCTGTCAAGAAGCAGTGTATTTGGGTCCTCCATGAAAAGTAAAAAGGTATATACACTTTTAGCTTAGGGCTATTTTAAAGGATTTTAGGTTTGCCAGAAGAAAATGCTGGCGGGGAAATCGACATGCAAGGAAATGGGTAGTGCGATTCTGCGCATCCCTGCCCTTGCATGGAGTCTGGTATGCCCTTATGTCATGTATGACCCAAGCTCACCTGCTAGTAATTTCTAATTTACTGTCCTAATTCATCGATTTGTTATCGCTAATTGTTCTTCATTTACTTCTGTGTAGTTTCCAGTACCTAAAGGGTTGAAAGGTTGCTGTAACTGGCACCCGCAGCTGCTCTTTCTTTTGACAGGGGATAATTTTGCAGCCTATGCTTTGTGTGACAGCTGCCTAATTGGGCATTCTCCCCTTGTAGCAAGCCTGCCTTCTCCAGCCTCCCCGCTGACAAATGGTGGTGGATTATAGATGAGGACACGCTGACCCATACGACCTTGCTGAGGCAGCGGGGAGGGGCCTCCTGCTACTTGAGGGAAGCTTTAGGTCATTTAGAGGACAAGGTCACTAGCCAGGTGGGGAAATGACATGATATCACATGACAGTAGCCTGATGACATGGTCAGTGTGTCAAGGACAAATGCATCAGTCTCGGTTAAACATTATTGCAATACTTCATAGAAGGCTTAGTATTTCTTAATTGTTCTGCTGTTTTTTTTTTTTTTTTTAGAAAAAGGATGAGGGCAGAATAATACACGTGTATTTTAGCAGTTTAAAGCAGTTGTTTACATGAAAATAGACCTGGTTTAGAAAGCCTCCTCATAATTTTCTCCAGTCATCCAGAGTGTTTTGTTCTTAATTATTGTTTAGTTTGCAGTCCTTTGACTATCGGTACTATTCAAGAGTTACTTGAAAATTAAGGCAGGCACATAAAAATGAGGCATTGTTATATTGTTAAAAAATATTTAACAACTTCTGTCATCACCCTGCTCAATGATTGGCATACCTTTTCATATTTCGAATAAAAGAAAAGTAAACCAAGTGAAAATGCTTAATTGAAAGGAACCTCAAAACTCTGGATTAATGAGATCATAAATACCACCATGCCGTCATAATTATAAAATGCTAAAGATGTTTTTTAAGTAATTTTTTGAGACCTGAAAATATTTGTTAAATACCATGGGATTATATTTAATGTAAAAACTAAAAGATAAATGAAGATCTTTTAGATATCGTTTCACTATTGGTGATATACGTGTTTTTCTTGGATAAGTGGATTTGAGCTATTATAATACCCTTTTTTAAGTGCAAACTCTTAAGAATCCTTGCTGAGTCTGTTAACCCTATATTAATACTTGAAAGAGTAAGTCCATGTAAACTGTATTGGATAGTCCAATTTAGAAAAATGCCTTCTTTTAAAAACAGTGAACAGTTTAATGCAAAAAATATTGTTCATGATTCTTGTTTTCTGGAAAAAAAAAAAATTGTTGTTGGGTACCGTTGAATCTAAGCCCTCAGTTCTATGGGAGATAATTTTATGCCCCTGAGGTAAAAAAAAACTATCAGTGGTAAAAGTGTGATGAATTAGTTCACTGAAGTAGACACATCTGTATTTTCATGGTTTGTGCATGGTGTATGAGTGTGTGTGTGTGTGTGTGTGTGTGTGTGTAATTTTGACCGTGCTGTGCATGTGTTTAGCTGCTCTCAAACTCTGACTCAAGCTTGGTGGAGGTTTAATCCTGTGCCCTTGTACACGTAGACTTGATTAGTAGTTGTGGTTATCTCAGCAGAAGACATACCGCCCTCTTCCTTGTATTGGTCGGGACCTGGGCATTGGGGAGTCAAGGCAAAGGAGAAAGAAAAGAGATTTTCCATTAGTATTCTGTGAAAGCCTTACTGTCTGCAGAACAAATTGATTGCTCCGGTGTACCTGTGCTTGGCACCACTGCTGTGAAAGAAAGGTAGGGTTGTAATCTGTTTTATTGTATTACATATTGTGACACTCCAGGAATATTTAACACGCGCTCTTTCTATGGCACGTGCTATAAGTCTAAGTTTAAAAAAAAAGGAAGTAAATGAATGGAAAGTATGCAAGAGCAGTGGGTTACAGCTTTATTTACTTCAGACCATGAGAGTTCATTCGAATAAGATCATTTTGCTGAAAGCATCGCTGGGAACGTAACCTGATTGATAACAAAACACTATAAAGTGTTCTGAGGCACTAATCTGTTTCACTGCTTGAAACGTGTCAGGCAGAGATGAAATTCAAGCCAGTAATGTAAAATTTTAAGCACAAGATGAATGGGAGAAGTCAGGGAGGTGGTTATGAACCTAATTAGTTTAGGAAATGATTTTTAATTATTTTCCAGTACGTTATGTTGTTAAAGGTCCTACATAACGTGATGCAGAGAATAGGAAAGAGATTTTCATTAAAAAAAGAAAAAAAAAAGGTAGCCACTATACCACCTTAAGCTACATTAAAGAAATTAAGAAATGTATTTAGTTTATTCTTTCACTAGTTTTGTTGTATAAATATTGTACTGTTTGATTCTGCTGTGGGAAAGGAAATTGCAATGTTTCTTCCAGTTTTTTTTTTTTATATATTAATTCTGTGAACGTTCTTCGGATAGAGACTTACGGTGTAAAATTTGGGATTCCTTAATATGAATTGAATAAATGTTTTAATATTTCACAAAATGATTGAAGCACCTATGATTGGGGTTTGACCCCTTGCCATTTTCAGGCACTCTTGAGATGTTGTCGTAGCTGCACTCTTCAGGTTATGTGAAAATCTGTACTGTGAGGGTAGAGGAGAAATTCCTCTTGTCCAAGTCTCCTGCCCTGTGTGAACTGCAAGTGCCCTTTGCCTCCTCTGTCCCTGTCCTGATCCTTCGATTACAATCAGAGCACTTGATTTAGGAGAGAGAGCAAGCAAAATAGTTCACTGATGGAATTAAAGTTGTTTTCCATTGTTTCCTTTTATGTTCTTAAAATCAGTATATAGCTTTACATTTTTTAGATTACATTTCACTACCATTTAAATGTGTGAGTAATTGTTCTGCATATACTAATTATACATTGTAAAAACATTCTGATACGGAAGATTGGTGTAATCAGAGGCCATGCATATTGGTCTCGACTATTCCCAGGTACTTTTGTAGAAAAATGTGTGAATGGAGAAACATTTTTAAGCATTTGGTTTTTGTTGTTGTTGCTGTTTTTGTTTTTGTTTGTTTTTTTATTCAACAGGTTCTTTAATTTTACCAGTAATCTTGAGAAATAAGGAATGAATATCACTATTTTCATTATAAAGATGAAAAACATGAAATTAGCTAAATTTCTAAATGGTTATCTTGACTACTTTGATGATTATAAGCATTTGTGAAGTTAACGAAATACGGTTTTCTGACATAAAACATGGATTAAAATTAACTATTTGAGGTCATATTATCTATTAAGGAAAAGAGATGTTTTTAAGAACTTTTTAACTCAGTGACCAAATTAAGACTATTAACTGTTTTCAGTTGAATATCAGCCATCAAAATTATTAGTATTGTACTCTTACATAGTTTTGTGGGAAGTTTTTTTTTTGAAAAAATGTGGATTGAGAAAATGTAGAGGAAAAAATAAACCATAGAACTAAGAATCAGAATATTTTATTTTCCAGCATAAAAGATGTTCTGAACTCTTTCTAGTTAAAATTTTAGTTTTTAATTTTGTAATTATCTTACAAATTTTGAAAATCCTGTTATCTTTCACCCTTACAAAAGAAGTACATGGAATGTGTATATTTAATATATAAACAACTCAGAATGGGAAGATGATGGAGGAACTACCAAGTAGAGGAAATTTATGTTTATGTTTTCTTTTCTTGCGTTGGTGGTTGTACTTCTTCTTTTTGATGGAGTGGGAGATTGATTTTTACAGACAAAAGCTGTGTTCTTTATTTGATTGTTTTTTACAGACAAAAGCTGTGTTCTTTATTTACCAAAATAGCCATAGTGCTTGACACTGTACCTGGCACCTAGTATGTGATCAATAAATATTTGTTAGTCAAATGAATAAAGGACACTCAACCACTCTCCCCCACACACACACACTTTGTTTTTACTCTTGTCTATTTACATTTCCACTGTTCTCACGGTAGTAGTTTTTAGCATCTGCTTCCCTTCTGAAAGCATTATAGGTGTTGAAGGAATGGGAATTCAGTGTTTCAGAACCAGAGTAGGAACTGTGTTTGCAGAATTGTTTTTTCAGTCAGAGTAGTTCAAGTGACTGTGTCTTAAATTGTTCTTCCTCTGAACACAGACAAGCACGTGTAGACAGACACACTTAGAGTCCTTCTTCGCCTCACTTTGCGTCCATTCTTTTTTTTTTTTTTTTTTTTTTTTTTTTTTACCGTACGCGGGCCTTGCAGAGCGCAGGCTCCGGACGCAAAGGCTCAGCGGCCATGGCTCATGGGCCCAGCCGCTCCGCAGCATGTGGGATCTTCACGGACCGGGGCACGAACCCATGTCCCCTGCATCGGCAGGCGGACCCCCAACCACTGTGCCACCAGGGAAGCCCTGCGTCCATTCTTTTTCCTCATATGCTGGCCTGCTGTGATGTTGAATTTTTAAAGCGGTGAAATCTATGTCTTCTTAGATTCATTGTATGAGTCTAGATACATTATGCTTACTAACCAATATCAACAAATTATTTTAAACATCCAAGAAAACTGCACTGTAACTTTAGTCAGAGAGATTTAAATCTTTGGAGGAAATAAACGTTTGGCTTGTTATTATGACTGTTACTAATACTTTAAGCCATGAAATGAAAGTCATTCGTGAGGACAACTTTAAATATGTGGGTGATAACTTCTCTCAGCTCAGTTAATGAGCAAATGTTTTTATTGTTAGGTGTTCAACATTAGCGAGGCTTAGACCAGAGTTTTTGAGTGGTAGAACCTTACAGATCAGTTAATATAAAGAGTATATTTAACACATGAGAAAATTGGCCTTTACAAAGGTTGATACTTGGTCACTGTTATAAAACTACTTAGTAGCTGAGCTGGGGCTAAAATACAAATTGCCTAGTTTTATAAAAAGTGATCATTTTTTCATATGCTGTCAACTCTTTGCCTGATATTATCCTTCTAAAATAATAATTGTTATGTTGATACTAGCCAAATCTTATACCTATAGCCACAGTAATTGTAATTCATAACCAAATGGACTGTAAGTTAAAGCAAACGGACATTAAATCATTATATATATGTTTATGTATATCACTATATATATTTAAAATGATATACTTTCAGTTTAATTTACAGTCTATTTGGTTATGAATTATACACACAATTACTGATTGCTCGCTGTGAGTGTGGATCCAGTGTACCCTTCCTTTTCTCGTTTTTTCTTTTTCTACCAGTGTACTCTTACTCCAGAAGAATGACAAAGATATTGCATATCACTTAAGAAATATACTAAAAACGAGGAAAATATATACAATTATAGTATCTGTATTAGAATAAATTTGTGAATTTATTTACAATCTCAAATAATTACACTATAATCCATTAACATTTAATATCTTACAGCAGTGTTTTCTTTAATAGTGTAATCAGGCTGAGCAAAGACAGTGGGCAGCCAACTGAGACTCTTGCCGTGTAGGGACCTCCAAGGAGGGGTACTAACCAGGCATGACCCCCTGCAAACATAATTAAATGTTGAATTGCCAAATTCAAGAAATATTCTAATTCAGATTGTTCATGGAAAGATTAGACTCCAGGGGGTAGAGTTTGGTTTGCAAATACAGTAGGTCCTGGCAGTACATGTCAGATGGGTATCCAAGTTAAAGACTGAGAGGGTCCGTCCAAAAAGCAGTGCCTGACAAGACTAGACTTGCCTTCATCCAGCTGGGCTGGTTTTATTTCCAATGGAGAAATGAACAAAGAACTAGAGACACTGTCAGAAAACCAAATTGGCCAAGCATAGGGGCAGTGGGGAGACCAGTGGGCAGTGGAGGTGTGGTTTAGGGACTTGGCTCATGCTCCAAATCAAGTGTACATGAAGCGTATAAGTCGTACGGATGGCAGTAAACTGTTTCCAAGCCTTTCCCTCCTATTAGTAGATTAAAATTCACACCTAGCTTTTTGAAAGTTCAACAATTGGACAGAGCAAGGTTTGCAGGCAAACTATTTAACCTCTCTAAACTTCACTTTGCTTCTCTTCAAAATGGGGATTATTATAATATCAACCTCGCTAGGTTAGTATGAAGGTTAAATGAGAAGACAGTGTGTAGTGCCTGGACCATTATACATATCTGATAATTATTTATTTGTAGGTGTGCGTGTCTGAGTATAAGATAGTCATGCCCTCTGTGGATGTATGCTTTATACCACTGTTAATAAGAGGACTTGTCTAGGTAACCATAATATGATGTAGTAGAGCTGTTCGGGTATCTCAAAATGAATGACACAGTCTTTTCATCTTCTATATGCAGCGTGGTGAAGCCGAGTTTAAACTCTTATTCCTATTTTTTTACCTGTTAATTTAGTCTCATATTTCAAACTAAAAAAAAAAAAAAAAGGGTCTGTAACTTTAATAATATGATTCCCTCTCACAAACTACATATTCTTTGCCTTGATCAGTTATGTGATTTTTATTTGTAGGAGTGACTTTATTAAAATATGTATCAAAACTGTGCATAATTTTCAATGACCACCTTTCCATCTAACAGTATAAAATGTCTAAGTGAATCATGGACCTCACTTTAGAATTATAGAAAATAATTTGGAAAATGAGAACCCAGAGCAGATAAGGTAAAGTTTAATTTGTTTAAATCTTAGCTAAAAAGTTTTCATTTTCTTCAAGTGCCACTCATAGTTTCTAGACTTTTCTTCCTTTAATTATAGAAATTATTTAGCAGTTATAGACTTTTGCAGATCCTTAGGACACTAGGGTGATCTGAGTTTAACAAATGTAAAAGCCAAATAAACAACAATTAACACAGTACTTTTCTCTGGACTGCACAGAAGAGAGGAATATTAGAAATTTCTTACGATTTGATCTCAGCTTAAATAAGATGTTACTTTTTCATTATATCGTACTTGTAATTTTAAGTGAAGTGATTATTTCTTTTGATCTTTATAAAAGCGTATTACTTGAAAATCAGAAGGATTTCTTAAAGTTATACCTTGTAATCATCTTTACTTGGCTTACATGATAAATTTAAGTAATTGTATATGTATTTCCTATGCTGCCAGTTGCTTTTTAGTATTATGTATAGAATTAAGCGGTCAGAGAGAAACTAAGAATATGTATAGACATCCACTTATTCAGCAGAAATTGTGTCTCAGCTGTGCCTGTAGCAAATAGAATAAAACTAATCCTTGTCCTCCTGGAGCAGTAAGTACGGTGTAACAGTAGAAGACAAGCAGTAAACAAGTATTAAAAAAACAAAAACAAAAAACAAGGAAAAAGTGTTACAGAATGAGAGAAGTCCTAAGACGATTGATCTCCTGGGTGCTCTGCTAGGGAATACATGGGGAGACCCACTTAGGAAGGCCGTTGGGAAAGGCTTGTCTTGGGAAGTAACATTTCAGGTGAACTGTGTGAGGGAGGCAAAGCAGCAGCTGTAGGAAGAGCCTTCCGGGAATCAGGACCCACACGTGCACCCCACTGGCTGAAGGGCCGGGAAGAACTGTCTGTTTTGGGATCGAAGGAAGTCTGTGTAGTTAGGGTTATGCTCTCCAGTCTAGTAGCCTGGAGCCACACATGGCCTGTCCGAATTGAGATGTGCTCTAAGTGTAAACTACCCAGCAATTTAGAAGATGTAGTATGACAATAAAAAGATGTAAAACATTTTAAGAATTTTCTGTTGGTTTCATATTGATACCATAATATTTTAGATATATTGGGTTAAATAAAATATATTCAAATTAATTTTACCTTTTAAACTTAAAAAAATATGACTACTAGATCATTTAAAATTACATTTGTAGTTCTCATTACGTTTTGCTGGACAGCGCCTGACTAGGGTATAATGAGCAAGGGGCTAAATGACATGAGATAAGGTTCGTTAGATTCTCTGGAGCCAGATTATGCAGGACCTTGTAGACTGTAGAGAGGAATTTAGACTATTTGAAGTGAGACGGGAAACCATAATGAGTTTTTAGTCAAAGGGATTTGTCTTTTACGAAGAGCATGGGCTACAGTGTGGAGAATGTTTTGGAGGGAGCTCAATTCGGAAGCTAATGCAGTACTGTACACACACACACATACACACCGCTAAACCAGTTAACACAACAGTTGTCAGATAATGTTATATAAAAAATATATCTCTAATCATCAGTGAGTTTTTCAGTCTTATTTGATGGAGTTTCCTTTTTTTTTTTTTTAATATGTATCCATTTTATTTATTTGTTTTTGGCTGTGTTGGGTCTTCGTTTCCGTGTGCAGGGTTCCTGTAGTTGCAGCGAGCAGGGGCTACTCTTCGTTGCGGTGCGCGGGCTTCTCACTGCGGTGGCTTCTCTTGTTGCGGAGCACGGGCTCTAGGCTCATGGGCTTCAGTGGTTGTGGCTCGCGGGCTCCGGAGTGCAGGCACAGTAGTTGTGGCGCACAGGCTTAGTTGCTCCACAGCATGTGGGATCTTCCCGGACCAGGGCTCAAACCCATGTCCCCTGCACTGGCAGACGGATTCGTAACCACTGTGCCACCAGGGAAGCCCTTGATGGAGTTTCTTAAGCTATGGGTACAGGCATTTGGTTTAGGGTTTACATGTGTAGGAATTCTCTTTCGTCCAGTGTTCATGGAATATTAAAATTCTTACAAAATTAAATTCCTACCAGGCTTCTGAAACACTGGAATTCATGGAAATAGTAATACTTTAAAATCATTTATATCTTTAAAGGTTTTTAAACTTTTTGACAAACCTGTGACATTTCTTAATATTTTGTGGTTCGAGTAATCGTTTGGTAATTTGATAGAAGCTATGGACATCACAGGTCCCGCAGGACTGTATAGCCTTTAACCCTCCCAACTGTTCTCTGTGATACAGCTTGTTGTCTCTCTTTTGTAAGTGAAGAAACTTGAGAGACTTAGAGTAATTAAGAAAGGGGCCAAGGTTATAGGGTAGTAAGTGACAGGCTCTAGGCTGAAACTTAGATCTCTCAGGTACATGTTGTGATAGCCTCTTATCAGAATGCTCCTTATGTAGTGTGTGTGTATGTATGTATTTTTGGGCGTGAATGTGAATTAGATGTGCCATGTTTTATTTCACTCAGAAGCTGTAATTGTAGTACCACTTTTTAATTTGTATAAAATTGGAATAATGCTTAATCTTTGGCTTTTTACTGTTATTTATACTACTCTGATGATACAAGTTCTGGATTATTTTTCATACTACAGAAAAATGCAAGACATAGCAGTATAGTTCAGTTTTTTTTTTTTTGTTTTTTTTTTCTGAGCTGTTTTTGGTTTTTTACCTTAGAAAGAAATTTATTTGCTATAGAGTCTGCTTCCACTTATGAATACTTAGGGGACACCATACACAATGCTATGTGCTTTGCATGTCTTAGTTCATTAAATCTTTTTTATAGCCCTATTAATTAGGTAACATTATCTCCAGAATCTCAGAAAAATTAAGTTAGTAGGTGAACGAAGATTCAAAACCTGAACTCTTAGCTTAATGTATTTTAGGCATCTTTGAAGTTAAGTATCTTCACAGTATCCCTGTTAATGACCATTTACACTATCAATAATATTTTTCACTATAAAAATCAAAAGACTTCTGAAATTCAAGTGAAAATTTTTAAGATTTTTAAAAATCATATGTCTTTAACAGAATTGAAATTGATTTGTCTCTTATCACTGACAAGACTGATACTTTTTGGTAAACTAATAGGTTTATTTCTTCTAGTTAATGAAGATAAGAAAAAGAAAGATTAGGCAACACCCAGAGAAGTTCACTGTGCAGCATAAAAATCTGGCAGTTTCCTTTTTTTTAGCTTCATAATATTTTATTTTTATTTTATTTTACTTTTCTAAACATCTTTATTGGCGTATAATTGCTTTACAATGGTGTGTTAGTTTCTGCCTTATAACAAAGTGAATCAGCTGTACATATACATATATCCCCATATCTCCTCCCTCTTGCGTCTCCCTCCCACCCTCCCTATCCCACCTCTCTAGGTGGTCACAAAACACCAAGCTGATCTCCCTGTGCTATGTGGCTGCTTCCCACTAGCTATCTATTTTATATTTGGTAGTAAATGTAAGTCCATGCCACTCTGCCACTCTCTCACTTCGTCCCAGCTTACCCTTCGGCCTCCCCGTGTGCTCAAGTCCATTCTCTATGTCTGTGTCTTTATTCCTGTCCTGACCCTAGGTTCTACTGAACCATTTTTTTTTTTTTTTTAGATTCCATATATATGTGTTAGCATATGGTATTTGTTTTTCTCTTTCTGACTTACTTCACTCTTTATGACAGACTCTAGGTCCATCCACCTCACTACAAATAACTCAAATTCATTTCTTTTTATGGCTGAGTAATATTCCATTGTATATCTGTGCCACATCTTCTTTATCCGTTCATCTGTCGATGGACACTTAGGTTGTTTCCATGTCCTGGCTACTGTAAATAGAGCTGCAGTGAACACTGTGGTACATGACTCTTTTTGAATTGTGGTTTCCTCAGGGTATATGCCCAGTAGTGGGATTGCTGGGTCATATGGTAGTTCTATTTTTACGTTTTTAAGGAACCTCCATACTGTTCTCCATAGTGTCTGTATCAATTTACATTCCCACCAACAGAGCAAGAGGGTTCCCTGTTCTCCACACCCTCTCCAGCATATATTGTTCGTAGATTTTTTGATGGTGGCCATTCTGACTAGTGTGAGGTCGTACCTCATTGTAGTTTTCATTTGCATTTCTCTAATGATAGTGATGTTGAGCATCCCTTCATGTGTTTGTTGGCAATCTGTATATCTTCTTTGGAGAAATGTCTGTTTAGGTTTTCTGCCCATTTTTATTTTTATTTATTTTTAACATCTTTATTGGAGTATAATTGCTTTACAATGGTGTGTTAGTTTCTGCTTTATAACAAAGTGAATCAGTTATACATACGTTCCCATATCTCTTACCTCTTGCATCTCCCTCCCTCCCACCCTCCCTATCTCACCCCTCTAGGTGGTCACAAACCACCGAGCTGATTTCCCTGTGCTATGTGGCTGTTTCCCACTAGCTATCTATTTTACGTTTAGTAGTGTATATGTGTCCATGTCACCCTCTCACTTTGTCACAGCTTACCCTTCCCCCTCCCCCTGTCCTCAAGTCCATTCTCTAGTAGGTCTGTGTCTTTATTCCTGTCTTACCCCTAGGTTCTTCATGACATTTTTTTTTTCTTAGATTCCATATATATGTGTTAGCATACGGTATTTGTCTTTCTCTTTCTGACTTCACTCTCTATGACAGACTCTAGGTCCATCCACCTCACTACAAATAACTCAATTTCATTTCTTTTATGGCTGAGTAATATTCCATTGTATATATGTGCCACATCTTCTTTATCCATTCATCCGATGATGGACACTTAGGTTGCTTCCATCTCCTGGCTATTGTAAATAGAACTGCAATGAACATGTTGGTACATGACTCTTTTTGAATTATGGTTTTCTCAGGGTATATGCCCAGTAGTGGGATTGCTGGGTCATATGGTAGTTCTGTTTGTAGTTTTTTAAGGAACCTCCATACTGTTCTCCATAGTGGCTGTACCAATTCACATTCCCACCAGCAGTGCAACAGTGTTCCCTTTTCGCCACACCCTCTCCAGCATTTATTGTCTCTAGATTTTTTGATGATGGCTATTCTGACCAGTGTGAGATGATATCTCATTGTAGTTTTGAGTTGCATTTATCTAATGATTAATGACATTGAGCATTCTTTCATGTGTTTGTTGGCAGTCTATGTATCTTCTTTGGAGAAATGTCTGTTTAGGTCTTCTGCCCATTTTTGGATTGGGTTGTTTGTTTTTTTGTTATTGAGCTGCATGAGCTGCTTGTAAATTTTGGAGATTAATCCTTTGTCAGTTGCTTCATTTGCAAATATTTTCTCCCATTCTGAGGGTTGTCTTTTGGTCTTGTGTATGGTTTCCTTTGCTGTGCAAAAGCTTTGAAGTTTCATTAGGTACCATGTGTTTATTTTTGTTTTTATTTCCATTACTCTAGGAGGTGGGTCAAAAAGGATCTTGCTGTGATTATGTCGTAGAGTGTTCTGCCTATGTTTTCCTCTAAGAGTTTGATAGTTTCTGGCCTTACATTTAGGTCTTTAATCCATTTTGAGCTTATTTTTGTGTATGGTGTTAGGGAGTGTTCTAATCTCATACTTTTACATCCACCTGTCCAGTTTTCCCAGCACCACTTATTGAAGAGGCTGTCCTTTCTCCACTGTACATTCCTGCCTCCTTTATCAAAGATAAGGTGACCATATGTGTGTGCGTTTATCTCTGGGCTTTCTATCCTGTTCCACTGATCTATCTTTCTGTTTTTGTGCCAGTACCATACTGTCTTGATTACTGTAGCTTTTTAGTGTAGTCTGAAGTCAGGGAGCCTGATTCCTCCAGCTCAGTTTTTCGTTCTCAATATTGCTTTGACTATTCGGGGTCTTTTGTGTTTCCATACAAATTGTGAAATTTTTTGTTCTAGTTCTGTGAAAAATGCCAGTGATAGTTTGATAGGGATTGCATTGAATCCGTAGATTGCTTTGGGTACTAGAGTCATTTTCATAATGTTGATTCTATCAATCCAAGAACATGGTATATCTCTCCATCTATTTGTATCATCTTTAATTTCTTTCGTCAGTGTCTTATAATTTTCTGCATACAGGTCTTTTGTCTCTTTAGGTAGGTTTATTCCTAGATATTTTATTCTCTTTGTTGCAGTGGTAAATGGGAGGGTTTTCTTGATTTCACTTTCAGATTTTTCATCATTAGTGTATAGGAATGCCAGAGATTTCTGTGCATTCATTTTGTATCCTGCTACTTTACCAAATTCATTGATTAGCTCTAGTAGTTTTCTGGTAGCATCTTTAGGATTCTCTATGTATAGTATCATGTCATAGCAGACAGTGAAAGCTTTACTTCTTTTCCGATTTGGATTCCTTTTATTTCTTTTTCTTCTCTGATTTCTGTGGCTAAAACTTCCAAAACTATGTTGAATAATAGTGGTGAGAGTGGGCAGCCTTGTCTTATTCCTGATCTTAGTGGAAATGGTTTCAGTTTTTCACCATTGAGGATGATGTTGGCTGTGGGTTTGTTGTATATGGCCTTTATTATGTTGAGGAAAGTTCCCTCTGTGCCTACTTTCTGCAGGGTTTTTATCATAAATAGGTGTTGAATTTTGTCGAAAGCTTTCTCTGCATCGAGATGATCATATGGTTTTTCTCCTTCAATTTGTTAATATGGTGTATCACGTTGATTGATTTGTGTATATTGAAGAATCCTTGCATTCCTGGAATAAACCCCACTTGATCGTGGTGTATGGCCTTTTAATGTGCTGTTGGATTCTGTTTGCTAGTATTTTGTTGAGGATTTTTGCATCTGTGTTCATCAGTGATATTGGCCTGTAGTTTTCTTTATTTGTGACATCTTTGTCTGGTTTTGATATCAGGGTGATGGTGGCCTCATAGAATGAGTTTGGGAGTGTTCCTCCCTCTGCTATATTTTGGAAGAGTTTGAGAAGGATAGGTGTTTGCTCTTCTCTAAATGTTGGATAGAATTCGCCTGTGAAGCCATCTGGTCCTGGGCTTTTGTTTGTTGGAAGATTTTTAATCACAGTTTCAGTTTCAGTGCTTGTGATTGGTCTGTTCATATTTTCTATTTCTTCCTGATATTCAGTCTCGGCAGGTTGTGCATTTCTAAGAATTTGTCCATTTCTTCCAGGTTGTCCATTTTATTGGCAATAAATGGCATTGTCCATTTATTGGCATTTATTGGCATAGAGTTGCATGTAGTAATCTCTCATGATCCTTGGTATTTCTGCAGTGTCAGTTGTTACTTCTCCTTTTTCATTTCTAATTCTATTGATTTGAGTCTTCTCCCTTTTTTCTTGATGAGTCTGGCTAATGGTTTATCAATTTTGTTTATCTTCTCAAAGAACCAGCTTTTAGTTTTATTGACCTTTGCTATCGTTTCCTTAATTTCTTTTTCATTCATTCTGATCTGATCTTTATGATTTCTTTCCTTCTGCTAACTTTGGGGGTTTTTTGTTCTTATTTCTCTAATTGCTTTAGGTGCAAGGTTACATTGTTTATTCGAGATGTTTCCTGTTTCTTAAGGTAGGATTGTATTGCTATAAACAACTGCTTTTTTTAGAACTGCTTTTGCTGCATCCCATAGGTTTTGGGTTGTCATGTCTCCATTGTCATTTGTTTCTAGGTATCTTTTGATTTCCTCTTTGATTTCTTCAGTGATCACTTCCTTATTAAGTAATGGATTGTTTAGCCTCCGTGTGTTTGTATTTTTTACAGATCTTTTCCTGTAATTGATATCTAGTCTCATAGCATTGTGGTCGGAAAAGATACTTGATACAATTTCAGTTTTCTTAAATTTACCAAGGCTTGATTTGTGACCCAAGATATGATCTATCCTGGAGAATGTTCCATGAGCACTTGAGAAAAATATGTATTCTGTTGTTTTTGGATGGAATGTCCTATAAATATCAATTAAGTCCATCTTGTTTAATGTATCATTTAAAGCTTGTGTTTCCTTATTTATTTTCATTTTGGATGATCTGTCCATTGGTGAAAGTGGGGTGTTAAAGTCCCCTACTGTGAATGTGTTACTGTCGATTTCCCCTTTTATGGCTGTTAGCATTTGCCTTATGTATTGAGGTGCTCCTATGTTGGATGCATAAATATTTACAATTGTTATATCTTCTTGGATCGATCCCTTGATCACTATGTAGTGTCTCTTTGTGTCTTCTAATAGTCTTTATTTTAAAGTCTATTTTGTCTGATATGAGACTTGCTACTCCAGCTTTCTTTTGATTTCCATATGCATGGAATATCTTTTTCCATCCCCTCAGTTTCAGTCTGTATGTGTCCCTGGGTCTGAAGTGGGTCTCTTGTAGACAGCATATATATGGGTCTTGTTTTTGTATCCTTTCAGCCAGTCTCTGTCTTTTGGTGGGAGCATTTAATCCATTTACATTTAAGGTAATTATCAATATGCATGTTCCTATTCCCATTTTCTTAATTGTTTTGGGTTTGTTATTGTAGGTCTTTTCCTTCTCTTGTGTTTCTTGCCTAGAGAAGTTCCTTTAGCATTTGTTGTAAAACTGGTTGGGTGGTGCTGTATTCTCTCACCTTTTGCTTGTCTGTAAAGGTTTTAATTTCTCCATCAAATCTGAATGAGATCCTTGCTGGGTAGAGTAATCTTGGTTGTAGGTTTTTCTCCTTCATCACTTTAAATATGTCCTGCCGCTCCCTTCTGGCTTGCAGAGTTTCTGCTGAAAGATCAGCTGTTAATCTTATGGGGATTCCCTTTTCTGTTATTTGTTTTTTTTTTTTTTCCCTTGCTGCTTTTAATACGTTTTCTTTGTATTTAATTTTTGATAGTTTGATTAATATGTGTTTTGGCGTGTTTCTCCTTGGATTTATCTTGTATGGGACTCTCTGTGCTTCCTGGACTTGATTAACTATTTCCTTTCCCATGTTAGGGAAGTTTTCAACTATAATCTCTTCAAATATTTTCTCAGTACCTTTCTTTTTCTCTTCTTCTGGGACCCCTATAATTCGAATGTTGGTGCATTTAATGTTGTCCCAGAGGTCTCTGACGCTGTCCTCATTTCTTTTCATTCTTTTATTCTGCTCTGCAGTAGTTATTTCCACTATTTTATCTTCCAGTTCCCTTATCCGTTCTTCTGCCTCAGTTATTCTATGCCCAGTTTTAGATTGGGTTGTTTGTTGTTTTGATGTTGAGCTGCATGAGCTGTTTGTAAATTTTGGATATTAATCCTTTGTCAGTTGCTTCATTTGCAAATTTTCTCCCATTCTGAGGGTTGTCTTTTCATCTTGTTTATGGTTTCCTTTGTTGTGCAAAAGCTTTTAAATTTCATTAGGTCCCATTTGTTTATTTTTGGTTTTATTTCCATTTCTCTAGGAGGTGGGTCAAAAAGGATCTTGTTGTGATTTATGTCATAGAGTGTTCTGCCTATGTGTTCCTCTAAGAGTTTTATAGTGTCTGGCCTTACACTTAGGTCTTTAATCCATTTTGAGTTTATTTTCATGTATGGTGTTAGGGAGTGTTCTGATTTCATTCTTTTACATGTAGCTGTCCAGTTTTCCCAGCACCACTTATTGAAGAGGCTGTCTTTTCTCCATTGTATATTCTTGCCTCCTTTATCAAAAGTAAGGTGACCATATGTGTGTGGGTTTCTCTCTGGGCTTTCTATCCTGTTCCATTGACCTATGTTTCTGTTTTTGTGGCAGTTAGCTTTGAATGCATGATCTTATAAACAGTGGGATAGTGGAATCAATAGGTATGTTATCACTAACAGTGTCACATATTTTAAAGTATCAAGTCATAGTAAAATACCTATATATGGGTCTACTTTAAATTGCAGATTCTGGTAGCTAGGAATTAGAAATGGCAGATTCTTGGTTTGTAGTACTGTTTTACAAAAAGATAGTTTAATATACCAGAGTATCCAAAACATTTGCAATGTGGTACTACTTCAGTTTCCATTATACTGTTTAATTTTGGAAAGGATAGATTTTGACTAATTAGTATAAAATTACATTAAAACAATTCTGTAGGACTTCCCTGGTGGTACAGTGGTTAGGAATCCACCTGCCAATGCAGGGGACGTGGGTTCGAGCCCTGGTCCCGGAAGATCCCACATGCCGTGGAGCAACGAAGCCCATGCGCCGCAGCTACTGAGCCTGCACTCTAGGGCCCACGAGCCACAACTACTGAGCCCATGCACTACAACTACTGAAGCCCGCGTGCCTAGAGCCTGTGCTCCGCAACAATAGAAGGCACACAATGAGAAGCCCGTGCACCACCACGAAGAGTAGCCCCCGCTCGCTGCAACTAGAGAACGCCCACGCGCAGCAACAAAGACCCAACGCAGCAAAAAATTTTTAAAAATTAAAAAAAAAGAGTATTATACTTTCTGACCTAGTGAGTCCTTATCCTAAAAAAAAACTCAGAAATGTGAACAAGTTATTCGCAGCAGTGCTATTCATAATACAAACTGTTAGAAACTGCTTAAACGTCCAGTAATAGTGAAATGGACAAGTTAGTGTCATTAGATTCATAGAATGGAACGAAGACCCAATGCAGCCAAAAATAAATAAACAAATAAAGAAAAAAAGAGTAAGCTATCATTTAAAAAAGCATTTATGTAAATTATTAGCAATATCTATTAGAGATATAAGGAGCATAAAGAGGGAAAAGGTAGCATTTCTTGAGGACTTGCTTTATTGGATGTTTTATATATGTTATCTAATTTTCACAACTGTCCTATTAGATAAGTTGGTATCATACACATTAAACTGAGACTCAAACAGATTTACCTAGTTACAGAGCTAGTGGATGAGCCCCAGTGTTTTTATTTTTAAAGCTCATGGTATCTTTTAGAAATGAAAACTGGAAGGAATTTTTTATTATACAGATTGTTGGAAGGTGTAAAAGAAGGTCTTTCAGAAGTAAGCTGTGGAAAATTTGACTCTAAGAGTTTCTTCATCTTCAATTGTTAAGATTGACAGCTGGTGGATTGGAATGGTGTCTAGTCCTGTCAGTAGCCAATATAGGACTGTAAAATAGTTTATGAAGTTGAGTTTCTCAGTCCTGATTTTTTTTGTTGTTACTGTTCTCGATTTTAGTTGGTTTTTTCCAGTCGTCTTTTGTCCCCGGGTCCATCACTGATAACACACAGGTCTAAATAGTTAACACTGCAAAACACAAAGCTTACCCTCTCTAATCATAGAAGTGCTCTTCCTATTGGAATTCTTTCTAAATAAGTAAAAAGCGATTATTGAACAGAGATTTTAAGAAGGTTTAACCATTTCTATCCCTTCTCAGACATAATTTTTACAAATAAGGTTTGACTGGTATCAACTATCTGATGACCATTTTTCTTGATTATATAGTAGAGATTCAAGGCACGTCCTTACTTAGTTTTGTTCCAGTATGCAGTTTTCAATGTATAATTTTGTTCTTCCATTTTGCTGGTTATACAGAACTCGACCTAGCCCTTTTATTCTGAACATGTGTTCCAGCCGTTTCTACTGCACAGTGTTTATGCTACTGAATAATATATTTAGAACAAAAATATTGACAAATTTGGGGACTTTTTTTTTTTAGTACACTGTAGATGTTTTTAGTAGATTGAAAGAGTTTTATTCTCTCCCGTTTGTGTCACTCTTCTGAGTATTCCTGCAGTGTATGTACTTGTGAGGGTGTAGGCGGAGGAGACACCTTACTTGGTAAATCAACTTCAGTAATAATTTTGTAGCAAACCTGTGTTTACAGTTAGATTTTGGGGGGGGGGGGGGATACTAAGTTTTTGGTTTGGAAAATTTGAATGGTATTCTCTTATGTAAGTATAATACAGAAACTTATAAACCATTTCTATTACTATATCAAAAACCACAAAACTCAGTCAAACTTAATTTGTAGGTTAAATTGTTTAAGTGATATCCTTGCCTCTGTAATTTATTTAAAAATAGGCTGAGTTCCTTGAGTATTCAGAGTAGAGGCGAAAACAGTGGTCAGAGAAGTGGCAGAAAGTCTTAAAGGAAAAACCGCCTTTTAATTTTGGATGAGATTTCTGACCATCTCAGATATAAATGGACAACATTTGTAGTCATCTTCTACTTTAACGCTGGGAGTATATGGGCAAATTCTTGTCATATGCCTGGGCTCTAAGATTGCTGGGGAGGAAAGTAAATGGAACAAGGCCATGTTTCTTCTGATTTCTTTCTTCTCATAAAAGAGCACATTAATTTCTTTATTCTGTTTACTTTTTGAAAATTGGTATCATTTATGCAAGTCTTTTTATTTCCTTCTGATATCCATGAAATTGTCTCTAAAGCTCGACTGCAAAAAAATTGGAGTGACACTTATAAACATCTCCCTTCTGTGGGTAAGAGGGAGGATGAAAGAAAGCATTTTATTCTATCTAGAGTGGGAACACATACTTACCCCCGAAAGGAGCATCAGTCCTAAATGATGCAGAAGAAAAAGAAAGGCAAAGTGATTATTCTTAGCTGTATTGAGAACATTCTCAAGGACTTCGAAATATGGAGCTAAAATAACTAGAGCCGGGGAGATGCAGTAGAATCTTAAAGGGGCTCTTGTTGAGCCTAGTGCTTTTCAATGAGTAAAGTGAGGCACAAAAAGATGACAACACTTGGTCACTTTTTTCTTTCTTCACTGTCTCTCATAGCCCCAGAGTTCCAGGAGTTGGTCCATCTGGCCGGATTCAGTGTCTTCCCTATGTTGATCCCACACAGGTCCTGTTGAAAGGAAGAAGCATTTTACCTGATATACAGGAAGAAATTGAGTGAGACATAGTTGGAGAACTGTAGCAGTGGAACCTTCTGCCTCTTCTTCTTGTTTCTTCCACCATGGAGTAGTTGTTATTTCTGACTCCTGCCTTTGGGCAATTGTTGTTGAAACATTTGGGGCCAAGGCTGTTATCTAGGGCCCCACCAAAGTTTATTTAAGAAGAATTGGAGACAGGTGGAAACCCCGTAGTTTACAGCAGCAAATGAAATTAAAGAAGTACCTGGAATCCCTAGGTATAACCTGGCCTTGCCTGACCCAGGGTAACCCTGCTTCCCACCCACCCAGCTTCACTAATGAACTTTGACTGCAGGCACTATAAGAGTGTGATGCTGCTTGCTGTTAGATGCATGACCGTTTATGGGCATATTTTGCTAGAGATGGTAGAGGTGGCTGAATCAAGATCCCCCTTATGTGATATTTTGCTATTTGGCCCTCTGAGCAAGAACCATCTGGTCTTTATTTCCTTGCCAACTTCAGTATAACCCATCCACCTGCCTTTGTGCTAGGTTCCACTTTAAGAATTCACTTTCCAGTCTGCTCATACATACAGCTTGAATACCAGCATCTCCCTTAAGATTTGATTACCTCTTATCTGGTTCGTGCTATAGCTCCCTGGCATGGACCCTTACCGTCTTCTAGCTAATAGGCATAGTACCTAGGCTGTGTATTAGATTAAGGCATTCCCCCTGAGCTTGCCTGTTTTTCATCCATTCATTCTCAAGGCCTTGCAGGTTGCTCAGGGCTCAGCATTTAGGGCTTGGACAACCCTGGTCTGACCCACAGTTGGACATTAATACTTGCATTATTAAGTATTAATAACCCACCCCATCCCACCTCATACACATTTCCCAACATAGGAAATATGGTCTTCATGTCAGTATCAGGAGCCTTTGTAGTTATGAACGCCAGCAGCACCATGAGTAAGTCAGGTAGAATTAATTTAAGACTTGGGAATTAAAAGATGGAAAGAAAAATTAGAGAAAGTAGACCATTTGAGAGGTTGGGAGGGGTAGAGGAAGGCAGGAAGAAAGAATGGATGGAGGAAAAAAAGTACATGTTTCAGGGCTGGAACAGCTCTTGACTATGCCCTTGGCTAGTGGTACTAGAGTCATGAGTTGAAACCAATTGATGGGTTCTGACTCTGAGGTCTTAGGAAGCGCTCTTGAATTGAATAGTCCAGATTTGTTGTCATCTTAGCAAAATGACAAAGGGGACGAAGTCAGGAAAATGGACAAGGAAATAGTCTACCTGTGTTCTTTCATGGTTCCTTCTTTTCCTTGATTGAGAGGAAGATCAATATTTTGTTTTACTTTTCATGTGAAAAGAAAAATGAGTCTTCATTTCTTTACTAGTGGCCATGGTCTAAGTGAATTGTTCATGAATATATACATTCATGTAGATTCAGTAACTTCAGAGTCAGTTAAACTGCTTGGCTCATATGAAAATAAAGACTTATCTACTTTTAAATTCAATGGAGTAGGGAAAATGATAAAACAAATTAAACTGTAAAGTTCTTCAACATCAGTAAGTTTCACACCGCTGCAGGGATAACTTGACGAAAGGACACGTTCAGCCAGATGGCCTGTGCTGGCCTCCTTCCCATCCCTGCAAAAGGTATGTTATTCACTCCCAGGATAGCTCAGGGAAAGAGCCGCTTATGGAATTAAAACAACCAATGTCCAATTAACCCCTGTTTTGGTCAGTGTTTCCTACACAGTTTGGATAATTGGCATACTTTAGTTCCATCAAGGGAGGCAGCTGGTTTGTTGGTTAGTTCAGGCCCCTGGGCATAAGAAATCTGAAATTCTTTTATCAGCTCTGTCCCTACAAACTCTCAGTGTGACCTTGAACATCTTATTTACCTCTTTGTGTCATTGGCTGTCCCCATTTGAAAATCGGAGATATGTGTTGGAGGTAGACCATACATGAGGTAGAGGTACTGTAGGAAAAGTGAGGGAAAGGAGCGTTGATATGTGCAGAGGTCTTTAAACCACGGATTTAAAGGTGTAGTTTTTCTTACATAGTACTACTGCCGTATCTTAGGGATGCTGCAGTTGCATAGAACAGAAGCCTACTCAACAAAGCTCAAGTACAGGGAGATTTATTAGCGGCATGTAGCAGGCTCTTCAGGAACCCAGTGATAGGAGTGCACTGCACTTTCTTGAAACTGGAAAACCATTCATCAACTCCTTGCTGTCTCTTCTCTCTCTCTCTTCCTTTTTGCCTTCCTCATCTCTGCTTCTGTCTCTGCACCTACTTCGTTCTTTTCTCTCAGCATCCTGACTCCTCTGTGTACTAATCTGTGAAATGTGGCCTATTAAAGCAACCCCAAAATGAAGGTTTTCAGTCACTTTGAATTATATGTCCCAAGAGAGGAAACGAATTGGTCCAGTTTAGTCACATTCCCAACATGGTCCATTCCCCTGATTCTTCATGAAGAAAAGTCTAGGGAAGGAAAAATGATAGGTATCTTTTGTGCATGAAATGAATGACTCTTTGGTTTAAGTAAACATGTCTTACAAAATTAAGGAATTAATTAGCTAGGTTATTAAATTACAGATCCAAAGTATTTTTTTAGTTTTACAGGATATATATAGAATATGTTCAAGCATTTAACAGAAAATATCAGGCATGGAGATACAAATGCCAAAGACAATCCCAACTCTCAAGGAGCTTTATGTGGGGTGAAAGTGAAGAAAGTTTTTTTGAGAAAGTCCTCTAGTCTGGAGCTGCGTCCATAGAATGATGTAACGTTAATCTAATGCTTAGAAAACGCCAGGCATATTTCATGTAATGGAACATCTTGATGAGGTAGGTACTATTATGATTCTAATTTTACAGCTAAAGAAACGGAGCCCCAGAATGGATAGGTAACTTGACTAGAGTCACCCACTGACAAATGGCAGAGTGAGGAATCCAAAGAGTGTTCTCTTAACTACTGTGCTTTGTGGCCTTTCTAATAAAAACAAGAGACAACAACAGACACAGATTTTAGAGTAGGAAAAGTAATCCAAAGTTCTCCAGGTGCTACAGAGTCGTTTGCTTTACCAAATGCTTTCAAATTCACCATTGTTATAGTCTGTGGCAATTTAAACTAATAGGGAAAGCTGGAACTCAGAAGACCCTAAATTATTTTTTTTTAAATAAATTTATTTATTTACTTATTTTTGGCTGCGGGGGCTAGTCTTCATTGTGGCATGCGGGCTTCTCATTGTGGTGGCTTCTCTTGTTGCCGAGCATGGGCTCTAGACGTGCGGGCTTCAGTAGTTGTGGCGTGTGGGCTCAGCAGTTGTGGTTCACGAGCTCTAGAGCTCAGGCTCAGTAGTTGTGGCGCATGGGCTTAGTTGCTCCGCGGCATGTGGGATCTTCCCAGACCAAGGCTCGAACCCGTGTCCCCTGCATTGGCAGGCAGATTCTTAACCACTGCGCCACCAGGGAAGTCTCCCTAAATTAATTTTGGATGAGCCACTTATTGGCCAATTAACCGATCACTCAGTTGCTTGTTTGTTAAAATGCAAATGAAGGTAATATAATATTAACCAACCCCAGGAGAAAAATCAAAGAAAACATATCTTGGCATTTCATTTGAGGAGGAGGTATGGCTTAAAGCACTTGGAGAGAAGCAGGGCTTTTTTAATGTATAGTAAACTCAGTAGGAGTCAACAGCCTGTGGTGGAGAACTCCCAGGAACATTTATACACTACTTTGGCCGGTCGAGAATTTATAAAGAATTGCATCTTTGCAGACTGGCACCCAGGTGCATGTGTCTTCCTTTGTTTGTCCTTTGCTAGACTCCTTCAACAGTGGAATTTAACTGTCTTATCTAGACCTTAACAAGGTGATGGACTTAGTCAGTGGAATAATGTTTCTAATGTTTGAAGGATAATTGAAGGATTAGCCTTGTTTTCTGTGGCCCCACAAAGGACTAATGATCAGAGTAAAGGAGACAGATTATAGCCCAGGGCAGGGAAGAATATCATACTACTGCAGTTGTGCAAATATGGAATGAGTTCTCTGAATAATGGATAATCCTTGTTGAGTACCTGCATTGTGCCCAGGCACTGTGCTGAGCACTGTATGAGCACTGTCAGATTTATTCCTCATAGTGGCTCTGTGAAATAGGTATTGGTTTTTCCACACTTAAAAATAAAACTTTCAAGAGTAGTTAACTTGCCCGAGAAGGTCAAACAGCTGGCAAATGGAAGAGCCAGAAATTGAACCCAGAGCCATCTGACTCCAAAAGATACCACCTTGGAATACAATCCATGGTCACTAGAAGTTTTCAGAAGTAAACTAGACAACCAGTGTTAGCAAATAGATTATTAAAGGTGTTTAAGCATTGGATGGGATGACTGATTAGGCAGATGACCTTTCAACTGTCTCCTAACTTTTAAATTGGTCTCATTCATTATGTTTGTAGAATCTATTTGCTGTTAGGAAAAATAGCTAGTGGTAGAGCCATCATAGGAAAATAGGTTTCTCTTCATAAAAGTTAGCTGTTCTGTCATTGTTATACAACTTCCATAAATTTGTATTCCCGGCATTATGGAGGCTAGGATATTTGTCAGTTTAGCTTTAAAAACAAGTCATTAGTCCAAGTGAATAAAGTGTCTGCCCAAAAACCCTACAATATTTTATGATAGACAAGGAAATTTGAATTGATAGTGTGATTACTTTAAAACAAATGCCTAAATAGCTTTTGGAGTATAGTATGATATATTTTGTTTTTAATATATATTAAAGAGTATCTTATTGTACATTGTAGAAAAATGTGTGTTCAAACTTGTATCCATCTACATCAAAGTTAGATATTTTCTGGACCTACATGACTTCTTAGCCTCCTCAGACCTGAGAAACATTTAGATTTGATACCCTACCATGAAGCAAGTGGGGACCTGAAGCTTACCCCTTCAGTACAGGTCAAAGGAGTGAATTGCCTTGATTTTACATTGCTGCTAACAGCAGTATGCAGATGTGGAAGAAGTAGGAAAGGCAGGGCAATGACATGTTGACTCTTCTTGCATCAGTATTCCAGACCTGCTTGGGTAATGTTTGTTTTTGTTGAATTGGTTTTTAGATTTTCAGGTATAGTCTTTTTAAAGTAATTTGATCACTTTCACATATTCTAATTGAATCACTTTATGGCAGGATATTGTTTTTATTTAGCCAGCCACAGTAAAAGCTCATGCTTGAAGCTCTTCAGCAAACACAGGTTCAAATGAAAAAGATCATCCTAAGAATAGCTTTGACCAATTTGAGTTCATCTTTATTGCACAATTTAAAGGGTTCAAGTTGTTTGGTATATAAGTATTATATACTTCAGTGATTGATTTTTCAAATGGACAAAGAGAAATAATTTCTCATTTGTGGTTAATATGTGATACAAAGTTAATTCATAAAGGCTTTCTTTCCCCATTTCATTATAACTCTTTTTTAAGGAAGAGTTTGATTTGTCTGATTTTAGGGATTAAATCTTTCAATGTGATACTTCATTTCTTAAATACATCTCCATTGTAAGAAAATTTAACAATGAAATATTTTAGTGTAAATGGATTTTATTCAACTTCCTGTGAAGTGAGTAGTTTGAGAGGGGAAAATGGTGAAAAGCTTTATGATACCAGAATTTTAAAACATTTGCTCATTCTTGTCTGTAGTCTATGGGCATGTTATGTCTTACAAACCTTAGCCAGGAAGACACTGGTTAGAGGAAACTGGATGAATATGATCATTTTTTTATGAACAGATGTTAAAGACCCTCATAAATATTTAAATCTTGTATTTTTCTAGCAGAATACTAGTCACATATGTTTTCCAAACCCGCAGAACTTCCTGCATAGAATAAAGTACTTTATTGCTCTTTAATTTTTTTGGTTAATTTATATTCAGAGAGGGGGATGATGTCTTGAATTTGAAACCAAACATTATAACTACCATTATTACATCGTTTCAAATCTTACGTTACCTTAGAATTATGGTACACCCCGTGTTTTATAGTCTGAGGCTCTAGGAGTTTGACTTGTTGCATGTTCTACTGGAAATGCTGTCTCTGCCAGGTGCTGGGATGTACGGTGACAAAGACGTAATCCTTGCCCAGAAGGAGTTTACATTCTAGTTGAGGGCCGTGCATAAACAATGCAAACTACAGTTTTGTGATGAGATGATTGAAAGATCTACTGAGTGCTGTGGAGTCCCAGAGATGAGAAACTGCCCTCAGCCTGTATAGTTCAGGGAAGGCTGCCCAAGGAGGAGGGAGGGGGGTATAGCCCTCAGCTGAGACTTACAGAATAGAAAAGATATCTTATTCCTTTAGCTTGATTGTGGGTAAGTGGAACATCTTTTAATTCTGATATATTTCATCAAATGATGATGGTGGTAGGGGTTGTGTGGGTGAAGAGGTAGGGAAGGGCACTGAGCAGAAGATTCTTTTCTTTTTATTCTGCATCACAATTATTTTTCCCACTGTTACGTCTTACTCATCTCCTCATGGGTAATGGCAAGAATTTAAATATGAAACAAATTATTCATTTTATATTAAGTGCTACAATTGAAAGCGTGATAACTACCAAACCAATAAAGCAAAATATAAATAGAGGAAATACTGACATAAGAATTTAAGTAATTGATACTGGAGTTGAACAAAGTACTGAACAGAGACGTTTCAGTATAGTATATACGTGCCAGCCCATGTGTCATCATTCTATCTCCACCAGAATAAAAAGAAAGAAAACAAGAAAAATGATGTATATGATAGAAATTCTCACAAAGCTAAAGTATTTCATTTTTTGCTGTTAAAATAATTTTATTAAATAATGCTTATAGTAGATAGTAGTAATTGTTTCTGATGATCTTAATTGCTAAAGTAAAGGTTGTTCTGAAATATTTTTGGTCCAGTAAGTGAAGTCAGGAAGGCACAGACCTATGTGACCTAGACTGGTCTTCCTGCTTCTTCTCCAGCTCGTAGGAGCCTCTTCTAAAGCCTCCTCACTACCCACACTCCAGTCTATAGCTGAGTGTCAGGTGCCATGGCCAGGGCCATGCAGACTGTCCCTGCTCATGGACTGAACGTGCCTGACACCTGGGTAGCAGGTCTCAGGTTGGCAGCCACTGGCCATAGCTCCTAAGATTATTACTTCAGACGTTTGCTTCTGTGTACTGATGAGCAAGAGAGACGTTGTGGAAAGGTATGGGTGGTAGTTTCTCAGTCAAAATGAAACCACTTAAAATAAATAACCTACTGACGGTGTGCCAGTAGCTTTATCTCCCTAGTTGAAGAACGTATTTTAGCACGTTACCTGTTACTATTAACATTACCTGTCAGTATTTAAAGACATAGAAATTCTCTAGGTACATTGTGCGTATTCTTGTTGTTTTGCTCACTGATCCCCTGGGGTGGGAGCCTGTTAAGTTCATTGACCTCTTTCTTCCCTTTACACATATCACCACGATGTCTCTCTGTCCGTGGATTGTGTCTGTAGCGATACTTCTCTGCCACAGACTGGCTAAAGCCCTCAATCTAGAAAGCTTTGTGTTCTGGGCCATTATGGGCAAGCGTGGTGTCATAATGTTTTTATTATTTCTGGAAAATCAAGTCAGAGCTCACACAGCAAGGCGGCACTTTCACCCAGAACATATTTATTCATTGGTAAGTGATTCCTCTAAATAGACTTTAATATAGTATATTTTACAAGGAATTCTGTTTGTTTTAAACTAAAAAATATGTCAATAGATTTTGTGATCAAAGTTTGATGTACAAATGGGTGTCCATTACTGGTAATTTTGATATACCCTTGGTCTGCTTCTGCCTGGTAAAGGAAGTTCCATTTTCAGTGGTATTTAATTTGATAACTTGTTTTTTCCTTTTTCCTTTGTTATTGAGAAACTAGCAGACCTTCTAGGATAGGATAATTCTGGTATTTTCATGCCAACCTACTTAATTCATCAAAAATAATTTTGCAAAATAAAAAACTGATAATCGAGAACATTTACATGTTCATGTATCATAATTTGCAAGTTAATCAAGTTACAGCAGGTGATGCTTAATTTAACAAGGAAGGCTTTTATATTATAAATTTACCCCAACAGCATTATGCATTCTTAAAAATAATTTCTTGGTCAGAATGCTTCAGTAAGAACATTCATCACATAACTCTTGGTTTCATAAATGTAATTTAAGATAAATTAAGCATCTTGTTTGAGCAGCTGAAACAAAAGGCATGGTTTTGTTAGATAATTATACTGTTCAATAATATACTCCATTAAGAGTCACTTCCATTGCTGCTGTTGATAACCAAAGTTTCTTCATATATGTATAATTTGGAAATTATCATGGAAGACTATGGACACATTGTAAAGTTTTTCTGGTTGAACCAATTTTTAGCAGTTAGATCTGTGTATTAGGGAAGAAGTGACCCAAGACGTTGAGAAATAAGACAGTTTGCATTTCAGCTGGTACAAAGGCTTAGAGGTGTCGGGGAGCATGGTCGATTCAGGAACCTGTAAAATCAGTTTCAAAGTTGTCACGTGGCAAGGATCAGTTATAACAAATGAATAAATAAATACCCAAGAATACCTACACATATACATACACACATGTAAAAACTCATGATTCTGAAACATACATACACTACTCTCTTTCTTACTCTGTGATCCAGTACAACATTTTTAGTAGAACATACTTTATAACAAAAAGCACATAAAGATCTTGTCTTCAAAGATGGGGAACATTTTTAAAACAGAGTGTACCCCTGTGAGTAAATGCAGAGTGTCTGGTAAGTGTACTAAAAGCCCCAGGATCAATGCCAGCTGTTACATCAGTTCTGTTGGTAATCTTTCTTACTGATCTATGACCTTGACCTTGTGTTTATGTCTGTATGTCAAATCTATTTTAGGGCTAGGGAAACTATAGTTGAGTTTAATAGGATTTATGCTCCAGTCTCAAAGAATGTTCATATATATATATATACACACACACACACACATACACACACATGTATATATACACATATATATGTAACGTGTATATAGATATAGAGATTGTATATATCTGTATATATACACACACATACTATAAACACTCAAACAATTCCAGGAGAAGAAATCACCATTTTCCATTATATTTCATATTTTGATAGACATTGGAAATTATTATGCTTTTCAAATCTGATAGAAAGCACCAGTTACTTTGAAGGGCTATTGGAAAAGGTAAGGAGAAGCTCTACCCTGTTAGTTTTATATTTAAACCCTTTTTTCCACACTTATGTGCCACCAAATAATTTGTTAATAATTGTTTTGTGTTTCTTCAGAGAAACTATTGTTTAACTGAAGGCAGTGAACAGACATTAATGTTAATGCTGAGTATCAGGTATTCTTTATCATATAATAATTCTCTTCCTGGATTTCTAAAAATTACACTTAGAATTTAATTTTATTTAAAAATATTCTAGTTTCTGTGTTTTCAAGGTAATACAGCACAGCATCCATGAAGGTGTTCCATTTTGGAGTAGAAATTGTTTGGCAGTTAAGCTCTGTCTCTAGCTCCTTTGATTCTGTGAGCCTTTTTAATTTAAAATCTCGAACTTTATACTCTTAACTTTGATTATAAATTAAATTTTTATGTAAACTACACAGGCAGAATAAAATGGATAGTGGACTTACTGAATCTGATTCATAGACATAAGCCTTTTGAGAATAATTCAGAACAAAGAAGCTCTTCTTTATTTCACTGTATCATTTATAGGGGATACATGTTTCTGTCTCCAGGATAATGTTTTTTACCTCTCTCATGCGTTTGTCTATGTCATCAAGGGTCTTAAATCTTTACTATTGCATTTTATTCAGTATATAGTCATTGAGAGATAAGCAGAAGCTCCAGTTTGAAAATAAGCTCATATTTAGCTTTTAAATAAACATCTGTTTGAAATTCTGTGCCCCAGTAAAGAAAGTAGTGAAGATAAACAACTGGGGGATTGGATGGGTAGGGTGTATGGCTGTTTCAAAATCATTTCCTTCCCCTAGAATTCACTAAAAAGGCGATAGAACATACTGGTCAGGGCTATTTCCACAACTTTTATGACAGCTTGTCATCTTTCTGGTGAAAATGCTTGTCATTTTTATCAACTACAGTTTGATACATTACTTGGAATCATGGAAATAAAATTTTAGAGTTGAAGAGGTCCTCAGATACATATGTCCTGTTGAACACTCAAGTCAGTCAAGCACTAACGTCTCCTATTGAGTCTCTTAATAGGGAAAGTGAGTGACACTATTTTACTCCTGTGGAAGCAGCTGACAGCAAGTTAAAGCTGATGGGCCTGGAAGGTAGGAGCAAATTTGCCCTTGGGCAAAAATATGTAAGTCCCTCAGGTTGCAATGGAGAGCAATCTGGGCAGCTGTTTTACTCACTACAGTGTCAGTAGCTTCTGTTACCAATCTCTGAAGAGTATTTACACCTAAAATGAGAACCCCTGGGACAGGGCCAGAAGCTCTTGTGGTCTAATTTTAAATGTTAAGGCCCTCAGTTGAGCAAAATGTTTTCAGGTAAGTATTTTCTTGGCACCCATCAGGTTGAACATCTTTTGATAGATAATGCTACATCGAAAATTGTCTTGGAATTTAAATTATATGAAAGGACATATACTAATTCTGATTTATTTTTCAAAACCTTAGAAGTATATCTAATAAATGAATTACCAGGCCCCCTCCTCTACGATGCCCATTATTATTCTCAGCTGTAAAATGGCAATAATCGAACATTTCTTTTATTATTTTTCTTAACTTCTTTTCAAAAACTAACTTTTAATTTATAATAGAGGATTCACTATATTCTTCACTTTTCACTGAAGTCCAGGACCATTATCTGAAGTTTTACTTTCCTTTATTGTTCTATGACATTAAGTGTTGGGTTTTATATATTCTAACTTTTCATCGGCCCTTGGTTTAGAAAGCTAATCTCATCTATTTGCATAAAATGTTTGGTGTTACATCTTCTTGATATATTTTTCTTGGTTTTTTTTTTTTTTTTTTCCTGTTCAGCTCCTAAAACTTTCTTTCAAAGTCTCACCTTGGAGACCACCAAGAGTTCTCTGAATCATTTACCTGGATTTGTATTGCTTAAGTAAAAGTTTCAATAATTAGGACTTTTGAATCTTCTTAGTACTTACATATTTTTCTTCTAATGCTTACTGAAACATCTTAATGTTTGTCTTTCCTTGTGCATAAAATTGCATCCCCAAAGTACTCTACAGTGAAACTCAGGTAATATTGTCCAAGAGGAGTAGCCTCTCAGTTCCTTCTGCATTTTGAGGTATCAGAGCCAAGAATCCAAATGCTCATTAAAGTGGCATTGCAGAAATACCTTTCAGTTCAATACTCAAACAGGGGTTACTTGATAATGCAGAAGAAATTGGAGATTTCATGGAAACAATTGGAAGTCGTGAGGTATTCATTAGACGTCATTTAAATAGCATACAAAGTTGACTTCATAGATGTTTAATCATTGAAATGTGTTTTTAGTGGAGAATTTGATTACTAGTGAGATACTGAATCCTTTCCTTAAATACAGCTAGAGAAAGACCTTTCTCATGTATTTTCAACCAAAAGTAGTCCCACGTGTAAGAATCCTATTAGATGCGTCCTTCATTTATCCAAGTAAAATTTTTTTACTTGGACTTTACCATTTATAAAAGTGTTTAAATATTCAGCGAATTTTCCCTTTGCTTATTAATAAACCATTTCCAAATAGAAAATGTAAAACAGTGCAATGGAAATATTTTGCTTTAGAGAATCAATATAACACCTAGTTAGGAATTGTTAATATGCAAATTATTTACAACTGTCTTTTATCAACTAAAGCGCTAAGAAAAAAGTTACATTATGTTGAGTCTTATTTTTCAAGTTCTTTTTTTTAAATGTAGCTTTTTAGAAAAACGTACTTTGAATTCAAGCATTTTACTAGATATTTCATTAAACTAGTCTGCATATTGAAACTTGGATCTTTGCCAAAATCTATCTATTCATATGGCCAAGACTGCTTGAAATTCATTTATGGTTTGGTTTGATTTTATTTTTAATAATTCTGTCCTGCCACAACAATAATTCTTTTTGCTGCATGCTAGTGGACCAATAAAATCTCAATTTTATTAAATTTAAAGATATTTTTATGCTTATAAACAATTTTATATTAATAAAAGGATTTCATTTATAATTTTAACACTGTAAAATGGTTATACATGAATTTTATTAAATTATCTTGAAATGCATTAACCCTTGGTATACAGTCAGGGTTCTTTGAACCCAGTTTTAGTTTGAAGTTGTTTGTTTGGTAGGAAGGATTGTATTATATGACTTTTATTCTTTTTTAATGTTTCAATGAATGTGTTTTCAATAGGAAAAAAACATTATATCTTGTTATTACCCTGTGTATCCACTGGAACTTTTTATGACTCAAACATACATTATGGAATCTTAGTGATCTTATTTTTCCTGTATCTTTAATCATTTTGCCCTTTTATCATTTTGGAAATTAATTCATCATTTACTTCCAACTGTATGATATAAAGACTAAGATTATATAAGCCAAAGGAAGTTAATGAAAGTGCCTAGAAAGATGATGCAGTAGTGAAATATGTCATCATTATTGTATCATCTTCAGTTTTCTAATAGCATAGCCTGTTAATACTGTATTATCTTTCAAGAGTGTAAAAAAATGTTTGGAGATTATCTTTGTAGTCTTTCTATTTTGTTTTAAATTTGTAGTAAGTATAGTTGAGAATTCAGTATTTTTTATTTTCCATCCCTAATGTTAAAGAGAAGAAAGTTGGCATAGGAAGATGCTTCAATTAGATGAGTCACTGGATGAGTGCGAAGAGACTGATAGTAGCATTCTATACATGATTGATGATGGTGACATTGAGTGTATAAGCAACATTTCGGACTGTTTTCTTCAGATGACAGTATCCAAGATGAATTTTCTCAAACTCAAGGATCAATGAGTGAACAATATAGTTCTTATTCCCCCAGCTTAATTGAGATATAATTGACATATCATATTTTACAAGGTGTGTAATGTGATGATTTGATATGCACATGATTACCAAAGTGAGGTTAGTTGACATATCCATCACTTCACATAGTTACCATAACAATATAGTCCTAAAGACAAAAAGGAAATAACAGTATTTTCCTCCAGTTAGTTGCTTATTAGGAAGGACTTCATTCAGTATTTTGTGACAAGAACCTCGCCTGCCCTTTCTTGGTTCTTTTATGATGTTGACACACCCACATTTTTTGAAACAGAAGTGTACAAATACACACGGCTGGTGTGTAACGAGATTGGAAGGAAGTGTAGATGACATGAAAATGACATAATTCTTTGGATTGATCACTGTAATTGGTATTAATAAATCTAAAAAATAGAAAAAATATTTTGCAATTACGTAACAAGGAAGATTTCTGTCCCTCTTTCCTCGGTATAATTTTGAGCTGTCCAAGTTTTCCAAAGTAACACATTTTGAATTATACAAGTACAAGAAGAAGACTCAGAAGTGATGATTAAGCTAGAACCTTTTAGACATGTATTTGAAATCTGGAACTGGTATTTACAGGGTATTTCCAGGTTTGTGCATGACAGTAGTTGAGCTGTCAGTTCCAAAGTGCCTTGCCCATTTCAGATATGTTATCCTTCAAAACCAGGAAAATATAGAATTAAGAACTGGGTTTGCCATGTGTAAGTTCTTATTAAAAATTCTAACGAAGTTGTTTTACATTATCTCTTTATTCTTCTGTAAATTATTCATAAGTTGACCTAAGTAGTGATGAAATGTTCTTGGACCCAGATGGTAAATGGTGATGACTGTTTTTCTTGGTATACTGAGGGTTAAATGAATTCATTAAAATTATAAAGAGCTGATTTTGATTTAGACTGATAATTCCAAAATCAAACTTAAGTCATTTCTTGGTATAATAAATGTTACACTAAATTTTTTGTTAAAACCAGAAAACTTTTTCTAAAAATTTTATGGAATCACCCTATAAAAATGACAGCTAAGTTGAAATAGACATTGTTCAGTCAGCTTTTAATTTATCACTGGGTAGGTTTTATTTTTTTCCCATTCACATATATATATATATATATATATATATGTATTTTTAGTGTTCATTAAAGAAATCTTTCTTCATTTTGCCTATCATGCCTACGAACCCAATGTTTAAAGACAGGCTATTAATGTATTTTAGTTTCTAAACTGAATTTTTCCTTCTAAACCTCATGAAAGTTGCAAAATTTGTGAGACCTTCATTTGAATTCTTTTTCCTATTCTTTTTTTTTCTGCCCCCTCAGTACTTTTACTCCCTTTGGTCCTTCTTACCTTCCATAAACCAAATATTTTGGATAATTCTTTTTCCCTTTCCGCAGAAATCACTTTAACAAGTGTTTGCTGTACAAGTCAAGTCTCTTCCTTATTTTGTTTATGAAGAGAGTATGGAATATTTTTAAATAGACATGTATACAAGCTCTAATATTTAAAATCATTGTTGAAGTTAAAAATAAACCAGTAGGGGGCTTCCCTGGTGGCGCAGTCGTTGAGAGTCCACCTGCCGATGCAGGGGACACGGGTTCGTGGCCTGGTCCGGGAAGATCCCACATGCTGCGGAGCGGCTGGGCCCGTGAGCCATGGCCGCTGAGCCTGCGCGTCCGGAGCCTGTGCTCCGCAACGGGAGAGGCCACAACAGTGAGAGGCCCACGTACCGCAAAAAAATTAAAAAATAAAAAAAAATAAACCAGTAGATCCACTGACAAGCTAATGAATCACAGTATTTTGTAAAATATTCCAATTGTTAAATATATTGCTTGCAAATCTCCAAAAAAGCCTAATTTTTAAATGTGTGTTGACATTTAGGTATTTGTAACTGACGGTACTCAGGTAGTGTTCAACACTTGGCAGCATTCTTAAGTAATATGTATGTAAAATCAAGTAAGCCAACTATATGTCGGTGATTCAAAAATAATGTGGTTGGTTGCCTTTCCACCGAAAGAAAATGAGTCAGGTTAATAATACTGGCTTTAAATCAAACGATTTTAACCTTAGAAAGTTTAAAAAAAACAGGTTTCTATGAAAAGCTCTTTTTCTTCTTGTTCATGTAATTGGTGCTGTTTATAGAATTTTCTTTTCAAAGAAATTAATGAAAAATAACCACTTTAACTTAGAATTTTCTGAGAACGATTATTCCTCTTTCCTTCAGGTCTATTCTAAATTTGTTTCTTGCCCACTCTTCTACAGGATGATGTGATAGCTTAGTGTAAACACATAGTTATACTTTTATGTGTTACAGTAACCACATTTTCTAAACTAAAAATTGGTGCAAGTACCCTAATACATTTTTTTTAAATAATGACTTGAAGTCTTCTAAAAAAATTTTTTTAATCACATGTAACATTTTATCCTTATTGATAACAGTTTTGTTATCAATAAGGATATCAATGTTATCCTTATTGATAACATTTTGTTATCAATAAGGATATCAATGTTATCCTTATTGATAACATTGATAACACACAAAGAGATAGCATGGGTAGGGAGGAGGAGTATTTTATTATATATTAGGAACATTCTAGAAACTTAGGGCTATAGATTCACCTGTAACCTGTATTCTGCATCTGCTAGGAATGGACCTCATTTAAAAAATTCTACATGGAGCACACGTGTGGGGATTTTAAAACAGATACGTTAAGCCTTTGATAGACCTGAATGAGCATCTGAAGGATCACTCTTCTGTTTTTAATAAGTTGTGGTAAGAACTAGGGGTGAATAAGCTTGTGATGATATGTAAACGTTTGTACGACTAAGACTCACAATTTGCACAGGCCTACAAAAGAATCTTATACTTGTTAGGGCTTCCAAGTCTTTGAAAACGGAAATGCTCCAGATTACTTATGGGATGTCTGATGTTTGGGGGATGATATCAGAAGTGAATCCATTGTGTCGGCCTCAACCTCACATCACACTCGTTCGATTGAGTCCATGTCACGTGGATCTCTTTTCCTTTTTTGATACTTCTCTTGTTCCTTCCTAAGCTCCTCATAACGTAAGGAAGCTCATTCTAGCCCCTCATAGAGCTGTGGTGCTACAGAAAAGACTTAGCATTCACATCACTTTGCAGAAAGGTGTTTATGAAAATTCAGAAACTTGGTGGACTTTTGAAGACAGTTACGTAACATTAAAGTATTTTCTCTTCTCTGATTGGATCATTTTAACAATATGGATTAATCCATAGGATTTCCAGTAGAGATTTCCAATTTAATAGGAATAACAACATAAATTACTGAAGAAGTGACTACAATGCATATATATGTATATTGTATATATACACTGAGAAACTGACAAGTGCTGTATTTTTCTGCTTCCAGGTATCACAGCATAATTCTAATGCTTCACCTCCTTAACTATTTTTATTTATTTATTTTATAGAACACTGATATTTGCATTAATTGTGGAACAAAAGGTGAAGAAGGAGAAGCAGTATATTCACTAAGGATTCTATCTGCTTGCTGCTGCAGACCTGTGTGTTGAGGAATTCTGCTGCTGCTTCTTGCTTGGGAGTTATCAACTCTGCAGTCAGGCTGCGTTGGGAGCCTGCCTGCCTTTTGTCTCCTCATTGCCAACCAGCAGACCAATCCCGGTCGGAACGGAACAGTACACCTCTGTCTAATTACTATGGAAGGTGAGAAACCGACATTCACTAATTGAAGTTACGTCTCACTCACCCACAGAAAACCATTCTTCAAAGTGAATAGAAACCAAGCCTTTGTGAACACTTCTATTGAACATGACTCATGGAGAAGAGCTTGGCTCTGATGTGCACCAGGATTCTATTGTTTTAACTTACCTAGAAGGATTACTAATGCATCAGGCAGCAGAGGGATCAGGTACTGCCATCGACAAAAAGTCTGCTGGCTGTAATGAAGAAGATCAGAACTTTAACATTTCTGGTAATGCATTTCCCACCTGTCAAAGTAATGGTCCAGTTCTCAATACACATACATATCAGGGATCTGGCATGCTGCATCTCAAAAAAGCCAGACTCTTGCAGTCTTCTGAGGACTGGAATGCAGCGAAGCGGAAGAGGCTGTCTGATTCCATCGTAAATTTAAACGTAAAGAAGGAAGCTTTGCTGGCTGGCATGGCTGACAGTGTGCCTAAAGGCAAACAGGATAACACGGTACTGGCCTCTTTGCTTCAGTCGTTCAGCTCTAGGCTGCAGACTGTTGCTCTGTCACAACAGATTAGGCAGAGCCTCAAGGAGCAAGGATACGCCCTCAGTCATAATTCTTTAAAAGTGGAGAAGGATTTAAGGTGCTACGGTGTCGCATCAAGTCACTTAAAAACTTTGCTGAAGAAAAGTAAAGCTAAAGATCAAAAGCCTGATACCAGTCTCCCTGACGTAACTAAAAACCTCATCAGAGATAGGTTCGTAGAGTCACCTCATCATGTTGGACAGAGTGGCACAAAGGTCATGAGTGAACCCTTGTCGTGTGCTGCGAGGTTACAGGCTGTCGCGAGCATGGTGGAAAAAAGGGCTAGTCCTGCCACTTCACCCAAGCCAAGTGTTGCTTGTAGCCAATTAGCATTACTCCTTTCAAGCGAAGCCCATTTACAGCAGTATTCTCGAGAACATGCTTTAAAGACACAAAATGCAAATCAGGCGGCAAGTGAAAGACTTGCTGCTATGGCCAGATTACAAGAAAATGGCCAAAAGGATGTGGGCAGTTTCCAGTTCTCAAAAGGAATGTCAAGCCATCTTAATGGTCAGGCAAGAGCATCATCAAACAAACTAATGGCTAGCAAAAGTACAGCATTTCAAACTCCGATGGGTATTGTTCCTTCTTCCCCCAAAAATGCAGGCTATAAGAACTCACTGGAAAGAAGCAATGCAAAACAAGCTGCTAATAACAGTTTGCTTTTACATCTCCTTAAAAGCCAGACCATACCTAAGCCAATGAACGGACACAGTCATAGTGAGAAAGGAAGCCTTTTTGAGGAGAGCAGTACACCTACAACTATTGATGAATACTCGGATAACAATCCTAGTTTTACAGATGATAGCAGTGGTGATGAAAGTTCATATTCCAACTGTGTTCCCATAGACTTGTCTTGCAAACACCGAATCGAAAAACCAGAACCTGACCAGCCTGTTTCTCTGGATAACTTAACTCAGTCCTTGCTAAACACTTGGGATCCCAAAGTCCCCGAAGTAGATATCAAAGAAGATCAAGATACCTCAAAGAATTCTAAGCTAAATTCGCACCAGAAAGTAACCCTTCTTCAGTTGCTACTTGGCCATAAGAATGAAGAAAATGTAGAAAGAAACAACAGCCCTCAGGAACCACACGGTGATGGGACAAAGTTCAGCACACATAATTACACGCGGACTTCTGTCATAGAAAGCCCTAGTACCAGCAGGACTACTCCAGTGAGCACTCCACCATTACTTGCATCCACCAAAGCCGAGTCTCCCATCAACCTTTCCCAACACTCTCTGGTCATCAAATGGAATTCCCCACTGTATGCCTGCGGCCCTCAGTCTGAAAAGCCAACGAATACCGCATCGAACCACCTGATGGACCTTACAAAAAGCAAAGAATCGCAAGGGGAGAAACCAGTCCAAAATGAAGGCACACAAAACTCTGCCACTTTCAGTGCCAGTAAACTGTTACAAAATCTAGCGCAATGTGGAATGCAGTCTTCTGTGTCAGGGGAAGAGCAGAGACCCAGTAAACAGCTGCTGAGCGTAAACACAGAGAAACCTACAGGTATGACTGATAGACTAAATAGCCCTCTGCTCTCAAATAAAACAAATGCAGTTGAAGAAAATAAAGCATTCAGCAGTCACGCAACAGGTCCTGAACCAGGACTTTCTGGTTCTGAAATAGAAAATCTGCTTGAAAGGCGCACCGTCCTCCAGTTGCTGCTGGGAAACCCCAACAAAGGGAAGCCCGAAAAGAAAGAGAAGATGCCCTTAAGAGATGAAAGTACTCAGGAACATACAGATAGAGCTTTAAGTGAACAAATATTGATGGTGAAAATAAAATCTGAGCCTTGCGATGACTTGCATACGCATACCACAAATGTGCCCTTGAGCCACGACGCTCAGGGTGCCCCCTTCTTAGGCGTGGCTCCTGCCTTGCAGGGAAGCACAGCTGTCTTACCAGCATCTGAGGACTTCAAATCGGAGCCAGTCTCACCTCAGGATTTTTCTTTCTCTAAGAACGGTCTGCTAAGTCGACTGCTGAGACAAAACCAAGAGAGTCACCCGGCTGATGACCTGGACAGCAGTCACAGAAATAGTGAACTGACACTTGTAGACTCAAAGAATCTTTGCATGGTCCCTAAAAAAAGGAAGCTTCATACTGAGCCATTAGAAAATCCATTTAAAAAGATGAGAAATAACATAGTCGATGCTGCAAACAGTCCCAGTGCTCCGAAGGTGCTGTATGGGTCCTTGCTTAACCAGCAAGAGCTGAAGCTTAGCAGAAATGATCTTGAGTTTAAATATCCTGCCAGCCATGGTTCAGCAAGTGACAGCGAACACAGGAATTGGGCCAGAGAGAGCAAAAGCTTCAACGTTCTGAAACAGCTGCTTCTCTCAGAAAACTGTGTGAGAGATTTGTCTCAGCACAGGAGTAGTTCTGTCGTCGACAGTAAAAAAAAAGGACACAGAAGCACTGTGACCAGTAGCAAGCCTGACTTCAGCATTTCTTCTTTGAACGGACTGATGTACAGTGCAGCTCAGCCCAACAGCTGCATGGGCCACAGGACATTTCCATACCCCGGTGTAGGAAAACCTCCTGTGAGCCCTCCTTTCCCTGAGCACCTGGGCTGCGCAGGGTCTAGACCAGAATCTGGGCTTGTGAATGGGTGTTCCGTGCCCAGTGAGAAGGGACCCATCAAGTGGGTTATCACAGACGTGGATAAGAATGAGTATGAGAAAGACTCTCCGAGACTGACCAAAACTAACCCAATACTGTATTACATGCTCCAGAAAGGAGGCAATTCTGTTACCAGTCGAGAAACACAGGACAAGGACATTTGGAGGGAGCCTTCATCTGCTGAAAGTATCTCACAGGTTACAATCAAAGAGGAGTTACTTCCTGCTGCAGAAACTAAAGCTTCTTTCTTTAATTTAAGAAGCACTTACAATAGCCATATGGGAAATAATGCCTCTCGCCCACACAGTGCAAATGGAGAAGTTTACGGACTTCTGGGAAACGTGCTAACAATAAAAAAAGAATCAGAATAAAATGTACCTGCCATCCATCTTTGGATCTTTTTAAAACTAACTAGTATGAGCTTGAGATCTGTATAAATAAGCGCATGATTTGAGAAAAGCATGGTATAATTGAAACTTTTTCATTTTGAAAAGAATTGGTTACTGTGATGTTTAAATATGCATACTACTTCTTGCTTTACATTAGATGTCATGAGGAAGCTGCTGAACTAGCAATTGGTTGTTTAACACCTTCTTATGCATCAGACAACAACTGTGAGTAGCCCATGAATGATATTCTTTTTTAATCATAAATAATAGGCATAAATTAAAATGTGAATCTCCACCCACAGTGGATTAATGCATTGCTGCCTTTATTAGGGTACTTTATTTTGCTTTTCAGAAGTCAGCATACATAACACGTTTTTTTAAAGTCCAAATTGTTAAATAATAACTCCTAAAGGATAATTATTGAATCAAAGAACCTGATACTGATTCATTTTTTCAGTTCAAAAACAAATTAGAAAAAAATATGCTTACATTTTTCACTTTTGCTAAAAAAAAAAAAAAAGAAAGAAAACACATTTATTTTTAATTCTTGGAAGGGGTTTTGTGGTTCCTCAATGTGTCTGCCCCACCCCAATCCTTTTCAATATACTATACTTCTTTAAACCTTGTACTACTTAGTAAACATTGATTACAATTGATGGAAGTTTGATAGATCTTTAAAAAAAGGCAGATTTCCATTTTTGTATTTTAACTACTTTACTAAATTAATATTCCTCCTTTTACAGAATTAGGAAAGTTAACATGTATCTTCAGGTGGTTTCCTGAATAGTTGAAATAAGAAGTTGTTTTTAACAAGCAAAATGGCTTTTCTTTGGACAGTTTTCACCATCTCTTGTAAAAGCTACTTCTCACCGTTTCTGTGGTACCTGTGAGTCTTATGACCAGGGTTTCTTAAAGTTGGACTCAGACCACCTGCATTAGAATCATCTGGAGCACTTGTTTTAAAATGCAGATTCCTAGGCAGCATCTCAGATCTACAGAACAAGAATCTCTGCTAAGTGGACCTGGGAATCTTCCTTCTGCATCTTAATATACTCCCTAGGTGTTTCTTCTGCACACTGCAATTTGAATTTTGAAAATTGAAACCATTGTGTATGACTTCTCTCAACACAGGATTGTGAACAAACTATTTGATGCCTGTATTTTCCCCAGTACAGTCACACATCAACTCAAAATTTGCAATATTGTACTTCATATATTACTGCTATGACTTTGGAAATCGGGTTCAGAATACTTTTTATGACAAAAAAAAATCGGGTGGAGGGGACAACTTTCATATTTGGCTCAACATCTCAGGAAAATCTGTGATTATTTGTGTGTTCTAATGAGTAACATCTACTTAATTAGCCTTAGGGATGGAATAACAGGGCCACTTACCAAACTCAGGTGATTCCAGGATGGTTTGGCGACTCCTCCTGAATACATCCTTAACTTCTATTAAAACCATTGTCCTAAGAACAGTGCTGACAAAGATGAAAACATTTATTTCAAACCCAAGAAAGGCACTAAACTCAGATTGACTAAACAAAAAAGTACGAAGGGCACATATACATGACAGATTTGTACACAGTCACTCCATCGGATCTGTTATTTTAAAATAGTGATTAAAAGTAAACATTGATGTTTTCTTGGAAGAACTTAATGTATTATCGAGCCGCATGGGGTTTCTATCTTGAAACAAGTCCATGCTTTTCAGTTCAGTTTTTACAATCCACAATTCCTTCACCAGATATTTTTGGGTTTAATTGTGAGCTGAGTTAGCAACTGACCGATCAAAAAATTGTTATATAATCGACCGTTAATTAGAAGGAAATCTATTTGAAATTGTTCTACTTGAGGTTGTTTCTAAGATTTTTATATTAAAAATGGGCGTTATTTCCTAATATGATCTAAAACCCTAAATGATTATTTTTTTCTCAAAATAATTTGTAAATAGTTACTGGATATATTATAAAATAATAGGAGCGAATATTATGCTACATCATGAAAATTCCACGGGCCAGTGAAGATATTCAACTCCATCCCATCTTTATTCTGTGACAATCTTATTGTCTACACTGTATAAATAAGCTTTTAACCAAGTCATTTTTTTCTGCCATTGTGAAAGGTCTGGAGCCTTAGAAGTATGCTAGAAAAAAATATTGATATTCCCCCTTGGTTAGGGGAAAATGGGCTTTTACAAGGGGGTGAAACTTAGGTCAGGAAAAAGAACATCAAGGGCCAGCTTTGCTTTTTTTGTTTGTTTCTTTGGTTGGTCGTTTGTTTTGTTGTTGTTGTTACTGTTGTCAGCAGTCAAAGAAACGAAGGTATGTCATATATAAATAAACATGACCACAAAGAAACCTGTTCTGATTTACCGGAGTGTCCCCAATTTGAGTTTAGTATGATTTTAAAGAAGAGCGGTGAGAAAGGGCCTACATCCATAAATGCAGTTCATTTATGCATATGTAGATACAAGGATGCACATATACACATTTTCAAGGACTATTTTAGATATCTAGACAATTTCTTCCTAATAAAGTCATTTGTGAAAGGGTACTACAGCTCTCATTGACATCAGTAAGGTAGCATTACCTGTTTATTCTCTGCTGCATCTTACAGAAGAGTAAACTGGTGAGAGTATATATTTTATATATATATATATATATATATATATAATATGTATATATATATATATTGACTTGTTACATGAAGATGTTAAAATTGGTTTTTAAAGGTGATGTAAATAGTGATTTCCTTAATGAAAAGTACATATTTTGTATTGTTCTAATACAACAGAAAAGCCTTTTAATCTCTTTGGTTTCTGTATATTCCATGTATAAGTGTAAATATAATCGGACAGGTTTAAAAATTGTGCATGTGTGTATACAGTTGCAAGTCTGGACAAATGTATAGAGTAAGCCTTTTATTTAAGTTGTGATTACCTGCTGCATGAAAAGTGCATGGGGGACCCTGTGCATCTGTGCATTTGGCAAAATGTCTTAAGCAGTCAGATCAGATATTCATCCCAACATAACAGTATTCCATTTCTGGACATGACTTCCGTGGTTTAAGCTTTGTGAAAGAATGTGCTTTGAATCCAAGGGTCTTAAAACTTTTTAAATCAAGTCAACCACTTTTCAACATAAAGAATTCACACAACTACTTTCATGAATTTTTTAATCCCATTGGAAGCATAATAATATACCAGGAGTATTCCAGTGTACTGGAGTACAGGCACATTACCATTCATGGTATGAATTCTGGGGTTTACACAACCAATTTTGATGCGATATGCTCAGTAATATAATTTGTCATTTTTATTAGAAATTTAATTTCTTCATGTGATGTCATGAAACTGTACATACTGCAGTGTGAACTTTTTGTTGTGTTTTTTAATCTTTTAGTGTTTACTTCCTGCAGTGAATTTGAATAAATGAGGAAAAAAAATGCATTGTCTCTGGTTTGAAATGATTGTTATTTTCTGGGCTGTCTCCGATTTTCAGGTTTTCCATAAACATAAAAGTCTCTGGTCATGAAAATAACAAGTCTTCAAGAATGCTTTGCCCTTCTCAGAAAAATAAAGGGAAAAAAAAGAAGGTGGCCTGCGAGTTAGTATATCTAGAGACAGGGCAATTGAAGCATAGCTCAGAAAGACAATCAGCCTATAGCCTCTGCTACCCATCCTTGATTCTGTTGCTTGGTGTGTAACTGGGTGGTCATCCTGGATTTTTGAAGTGGGAAAAAGTTTGTACAGTGTTCAAAAATAAAATTGATTTGATATAAACTTGTTTTAAGATAGGATTTTATTAGGTTTTTATCCAAGTTTCGACGGGTGTTAATTTTGGGGTGTTTTTTGGTTTGTTTTTTTTTGTTTTTTTTGCGGTACGCGGGCCTCTCACTGTTGTGGCTTCTCCCGTTGCAGAGCGCAGGCTCAGTGACCACGGCTCACGGGCCCAGCCGCTCCACGGCATGTGGAATCCTCCCGGACCGGGGCACGAACCCATGTCCTCTGCATCGGCAGGCGGACTCTCAACCGCTGCGCCACAAGGGAAGCCCTAAATGTATTTTTTTAAGAAGTCTCCAAACGTTTTGCAAAAATGAATGTGTGCGCTTGCACACGTGTGTATGTATACTATATGTGTATAGGTAATGAGTAGTTGAGCATAAGCAATGTCCTTATGTAATAAGTAATAGAGACCAATTTATTTAGAAAAAGGAAAAAGAACTATACCTGTGAACTGATGATCTGGGGTGGGGAGGGCATTATTTTTACAAATATATTAATAATAATTTAAGAGGAAGGCATTTTCCCGAAGATCAGTTTCTGTTTTCTGACACTAAAATAGGCCTATTAAAATCTCAAATTAAAATCTGAAAATTTTGCACCTTCTCCCTAACAAGTTTATAAACACTGTCTAAAAAAATATCCAGGTAATAGAAATACATACAACTGTTCTACATGATTAAAATGTTGAAAAGTTATGCTTTGCCGTCTGTACAGACACTGTCATCGGAACCAGAGATGCACAGCCACGTTTTGTTTTGTTTATTGATTTATGCGGTAAAAAGGCATAACGAGCTCATCATGTAATAAATTGAGGGATTTTTAAGAAGAAAACCACCCCAGTTAGTAACTCCTCTTGACTATAAGTTAGCGCCAATGACTTTAATATGGAAAGTCTTTCATAATCTAATCAGATTATGATCACCCACTCTGTGCCAAGTTCTATTTCAAGCTTGTTAATGTGGAAGACTCCTTTACAAAGAAATAATTTTGAACAAGTTTTCTCCTACCACTACTATCACTAAACTGTGACCTATTTGTTTACAGAAAATAGATTTTAAATGTTAAGCATGACATTCTTCATTTATTCCATCAAACTTAAGAAGTATCTGACGCTAGCACCTTGTAAGGGTTGGTGGAGGGATCTGTTGGCACCTTTTAGCGTTAATTTACTGCTACATTTCTCTAAATGGTTGGTACGATAATACTTAAAACATTTTAAAGATGCCGTCCTCGTAGGCAAGTTAAAGACCCTTGCTCTAAAAAGCCAGAGTTAATGTACTCTTTAGTTGGTAACAGAATAATTGGAAATAAAATTCAAATCCCATAAACTTCAGTCCTGGAGAAGTGCTGCTGCACTTATGATGCCCTCATTTGCGTGTCTAAAGGTAAATACATAAACCCTTCCAGCAATAGCCAAATTTTAAAATATCAAGAGTACACTTCTGTAGTCAGAAGAGGATTTTTCAGCCATTCCAAACAGTCCTTTTACAGCCTTTTTACCGACAAAGACCTAGACAGCCTTCTACTGTCCAGCCTTTGCTTTTACCAAACTTCATTGGTTAGGTGCTCTGAGCTTTAAGAAAAGTTTACAATCCTTTTGGACTGTTCGTTTTGCTCTTTTTTGCTGATACTCATTCACCTCCAAACACATCTGGAAAAGGAAATGGCCTAACATTGTATGGGTTTCATAGCCCGTAGTTTTTTTTTGTTTGTTTTTTTTGTTTTTTTGTTTTTTGCGGTACGCGGGCCTCTCACTGTTGTGGCCTCTCCCGTTGCGGAGCACAGGCTCCGGATACGCAGGCTCAGCGGCCATGGCTCACGGGCCCAGCCGCTCCGCGGCATGTGGGATCTTCCCGGACCGGGGCACGAACCTGTGTCCCCTGCATCGGCAAGCGGACCCTCAACCACTGCTCCACCAGGGAAGCCCAGCCCGTAGTTTTTGAAAGCTGCACCAGCGGGGCCCCAGAGTAGAGCTTTGGTGTTGGTATGTTTTCTGAGATTGTATTTTCCCTTAACTGATTTGAAATGGTAATTTAAGGATAGAACAGTAAGATGACTTCACTATAATTAGAAAACTATAGATTTCTCCCAGGTTGCCCCTAGCAGCCATTGTAGCCAATCTTTCCATGAGCAGCAAATTCTTATAAGACTCGCAGCACCCAGTTGGATATGCTAGCTGGCCTTGCCGCATCTGGTAGAGTGCCCTTGGACTTGTGGCCCTGACTGCATTCTCACATTTTCAACTCATTCTCCCACCATCTAACACGTCTCTGCCCATCGCCACCAATCATTCTAGTGTTCAAAACCTTCCCAGTAGGAATTCAGTTTCCTGAGCACATCTGCCTTCCTGGCACCAAGAAGATGCCTTCTTGGCATCACCTTCAACCATGTGACACTCTCTGCCTAAAATACCTCCTTCCTTTGCCCTCTCCTCCCCATCTGCAGCCTTGTAAATTTGTATTTATCTTCAAAACCTAACAAATATTGCCACTCAAAGAACCCTCTGTAGTTCCTTCAGGCAGTGTGTTCCTCAGCCCTCTGCAGTCCCATAATGCTTTGTGTAGACCTCTCTTAATTTCCTTCATTAGAGTGGTTAACAACATACTTCGTATTCCTTCTAAAGGCAAGAAGTGTGAAGTGTGTCCAAATCCTGATATGTAACAGTTAACTCAGTAAATGTATGACCAGTCAAAGAATGAAAGAAGGTTGATTTCTCCCCACACAAAAACTGAAAGGCTGTCTCCCCTTCCCCTGGGCTGGGAAACAAAGTAATTTACAAGGTTGGGATGCATCCATTTCCCTGAAAGGATGCGCAGTCTCCCAGGCTACCTCTAGCCCTAGGGCTCATGGTCTCTGTAGGCCAAGCCAGGCATTCTTTCTTCTGTCCTCTCTAATCTGCAGAGATGCTATCAGCTGAGAAATTCCTAACAAGAGGAGCTGGTTCTCGAGAATGGGACGGGAACTTTGGGGTTTTTGCCAATGTAGGTCTAATTACCTGTTGTACCATATCTTCTTACAAACAGCGGTGAGCATCTTAGAATTTTTGCCTTTAGCAGGGAAGCTTCCAAACACCACACTGAGATAGGCCTGAGGCAAGAATCCATGGCCTCTCCTGCCAATCATGAATAAGTTCCTGATGCACAGGGCTACACTCTCCTGAACTATGGAGAATCACACCCAGGCAGAACATGCTCTCTTGGTGGGTGTGGTGCAACTAACTCCTTGATGGTAAGACCCTCACCAGGGTAGGACCTGGATTTAGCATTAGGCTATTTCAGATCCTCAAGGAAATCTGAGTCCCTACAGTTGTGGAAATGCAAGAGACCAGTGCCACATACGAACTAGTCCACTAGCACACGTATTCACGTTCATCGGAGGGCTTTGACAGTGGCAACTTACCTAGAAAGCCACGTCAACAGGTTCTAAGAGTATCAGAAAAGTAATACAAATGTTCAGTGAATCAGCAGGTGCTTAAAGGTGTGCTAAATCACTGTGACAGCAGAAGCTCATCTCTTTTGTATGTGTGGAAGTGGACTGAGAGATGTTAATTTCCTTTCATTCTGATAACATAAAATTAATAAACTTTTTTTTTAACTGCTGCATTTTATTTGTCCAGAGAAACCACATTTCGTGTTCCCAACCCCCAAGAGAAAGAATAAAGTCTTAGATGAAATCGCTCTTATCATATGTCCAAATGGTAGTGGAAAATCCAAATACAGAGCATATTCAGGAGGAGGAGATTGGCTTTCAGTGGAGATGAAATGGTCCCCTTTCCCTAGCCAAGGACTGATGACTCATGATTTCTACCTGATATTAGGCCATGGGGAAGAAACAGATGGAAACCTCTGTCTCAAAGGGGACATTTTTAAGTGGATGTTTTATGTAATTAGATAGTGGAAAGAGCTAGAGACATATTTAGAGGACAGAGAAGTTGGAAGCACAGTGTCCCTAGTTTTCTAAGGAAGAGGGGACGCTCCCTAAGCTGTTCTCTTCCTATGAGCTCCTTTCTAGCTTAAGCGAATCAAGAAGGCTTCTAATCTTAACCATATTAATAGAAAATAATCATACTCATCCTCTCATCAAAGGTAAGGAGTTTCTTGCGAGTCTGGATATTTAAAATCAGGTGGGGATTTTTTGCGTTGTTTTTGGTTTTATTTTTTTTCCCCCAGCATCTCTTCATACTTCGGTAAGGTTGTAGACTTGCAGGACTGGGATATGAGACCAGGGAAAAGAGTGATAAGCTTATGAACTTAACATTTCCCCTAAAACCAAACCAGACAGCAACCTAACAACCATCAAAGCATCATGCGTATTTATCCAACTGGCCTTAATGAGCAAAATAGTATTAAGGGTGAGGTGATCATGCTAAAAGCTGTATTCCAGGACTCACTTTTGCTCCAAATTGCTAACTGATAGTAATGCAAGAAAGGTTCCCAGAAGCCAAAGTGCAACTTTCAAAGTGAATAGTCAAAGTGCAACTTTTGAAAATAACAGTGACATTGATGCCACTAGATTAATGGGACCATATAGTACTTAGAGGCTGTTTCTGATCATCACCAAGTGAAATCTTACTGAAGCAGGAATACAGGCCAGAGCTCAAACGCATCATCCGACTTACCAGATTGCTTGCTTGCTTCCTTATTTCCTTCCTCCCTTCCTTCCTTTTTCTCTTTCCTCTCTTTCTCTCTCTCGTTCTCTCTTTTTCTTTTTCTTTTTAATAGAATAGATTTAAGGAGATGTAATTGATATACTGTACAATTTACCCATTTAAAGTGTACAATTCAATGATTTTTAGTGTATTCATGGAGTCACTAGATAACTAATATCGTTTCTGTCTATAGAGTTAGATGTTCTGGACATTTCATGTAAGTGGTATCGTACAATACGTGACCTTTTCTGAATGGCTTTATTCACCTTAGCTGAGTGTTTTCAAGGTTCATCGATGTTATAGCATGTATCAGTACTTTCCTCTTTTACTGCTGAATAATTTCCCATTGTGTGTATATGTCATTTTATCAGTTGATGGACATTTGGGTTGTTTTCTTTTTTAGCTATTATGAATATTTTTGCTGTGAACTTTGTAGTCACTCATCAAAAGCAGGATGGACAACCAATCAACGTTTGGTTTGGATATTGCCACCCATGAAGTATGAGGGTACGAAGTCAATTGACTGTAAATGTAGGGGTTCATTTCTGGACTCTCAGTCCTCTTCCATGGATGTATGTGATTATCCTATGCCAATACCACACCATCTTGATCACTAGAGTTTTGTAGGCATTTTTGATATCAGGGAGTGTGAGTCTTCTAAATCTGTTTTTCAAGATTATTTTGGCTGTTGTTGGTTTCTTAAATTTACATATGACTTTTAGGATAAAACTGTCAATTTCTGCAAAAATGATAGCTGAGATTTTGATAGGGATTGTGTTGAATTTGTGCAGATCATGTGCGGGGTATTGCCATTTTAACAAAATTAAATCTTCCAATCTGTGAACATAGAGTGTCTTCCCACATATTTAGGTGTTCTTTGATGTTTTCCAACAGAGTCATCCTGGGATGACGTTGGTTTTAGCAGGGTCCTGTTTAGTTGGCTCTTTCCCTGATCTCTCTGCTGTCTGCCTCTTTTGGTGTCACACCCAGCTGTTAGGCTCCACTAATTGTCCTCTCATTACTCTCTCTCTCTCTGTATGTATGTGTGTGTGTGTGTGTGTGTGTGTGTGTGTGTGTGTGTGTATATATTACTATTATTATTATTATTATTTTGACAATGCCCTGGCCATAAATATCTCCACTGTCTGACCCAATTACATTTGGGCCCTTTTGCAAGTGTGGTTTTTGAGGCAGGTCTTTGAGATTTATTCTGTTCCCAGAGGGCTCTTCTTAGCTGTCTCTTTTCCTGATTCCCTCTGGTAAACTAGCTGACCTGTGGTTTAGCTTACTATTCTCATAGAGCTAACAGCCTCCACTCAATTGCTTACCACCAAGATCTTTGTTGTTTTCAAGAATATTTTAGGCTTGAAGTTTCTCACACTCTGTTCTAAATGAAGGGAGAGCTTCAGAGCTCTCCGTTTTTATGCCTTGTCTCAACCCCTGGTCAAAATTTCTGAGCCACTGTGCCATTGCTAAAGACAGAGATAGTGGCCTGTTTCTCTCTGAGTAACATCCCTGTTTTTACGAATTGGATGCTGGGTGAGCATGATAGCTTTGGGTCTTCTCAGTTCACCACTCCCAGTGGGGAAGCTCTACCCTATGAATGAGCTGGGCCTAGGGCAATTACAGCCCCTTATTCTTCCCTGCCACATTTAAGATAGATTGTCTGCCCTTAGAGAAGAAGCTCAGTAGAGGAAGAAAGCCCTTGACTTTCAGTGGCACTCACCTGGAAGGTAGTGTTGACAACAAAATGTCACCTGCCATATCAGTAAACAAAGGATGTTACAGCCATCAAACCAGCAGCCACTGCAGCTGACTGTGTACCCTGAGGGGATTCAGGATGGAGAAAAACAGGATGCTGGGCCTAGATAGTCAGGTGCATATCAAAGGAATGATTTCAATGACCCCAGATTCTTGCATCTTCAGGTACATAGAAAAACACTGAATGCATTAACTTGAGATGTCTGGTTTTTCTTTAATTAATAGTAAGTAATCTTTTGATGTTCTGACTCCCTGTTTTTTTTTTTGTTTGTTTGTTTTTTGCAAAAACTCCTTTATATCCTGGCTCATCCCTTACCTCTTCGGAGCAGTTCCTCAGAGCTGAGAGGCTGCTTCCTGGGCTTGAGTCCCCAGGAAGTCCACTGAATAAAACATAATTTTCAATGTTTAGGTTATGCATTTCTTTTCAGTCGACAGTAGCCTCTGTAACCCAGAGTTTTGCAGAGGATGAGAAATGCTGGTCACCTGGCCCTTCCAAGGAGATATTGACACCCTTAACTGGAGCTGGGGAGAGGGACCCTCATTTTCACGGCCACACCCAGCTTGAGCGGATCTTCCATCACACTAAGCTACGGTGAGGGAGAAGGAGTAGGTCATGGTTCAAATGTTCTTAGCAAGATTTAAGAGACTTTCTTACATAACGTTCCTCATTTGATGTGTTCCTTTAGGAAAATTTTCAGAGTACTTTTTTTTTTTTTTTTTGCGGTACGCGGCCCTCTCACTGTTGCGGCCTCTCCCATTGCGGAGCACAGGCTCCGGATGCGCAGGCTCAGTGGCCATGGCTCACGGGCGCAGCCGTTCCGCGGCATGTGGGATCTTCCCGGACCGGGGCACGAACCCGCGTCCCCTGCATCGGCAGGCGGACTCTCAACCACTGCGCCACCAGGGAAGCCCCAGAGTACTTTTAAAAAATAATTTTACCACTTACGTTGTTTTGCTGGAGAACGGGTTTGCAGAGCCCCTCAGGCTGCCATCCCCAAAGTGGATCCCTCTTACTTACCTTATTTCTCATCAAATAAATGGACTCAAAGCCACATTCCTCCAGGGTAACCTACTTAAGCAATGTTGTGCTGCAGCATTATTTCTACCCATAGGATGACACATTTCTGGCCCGTGCTATTTTGAATGACTCTTTTCTTACCTCCTATTAACCATAATTTACTTAAATCTATTTTCTTTTTTCCGAGAATTTCATTTAATTTTTTTTCACGTCCTCCCTTGGATAATATTCCGATTCATAACTCTTCCTGCCATCAAATGCTCCACAATTGAACCCAACAGACCAAACTCAATGCAACAAACGGCCACCACTTACATATTCAATTTGTAATCATTTAAATGCTCTTTGGTATTTAACTCAGGAAAATTATTCTTTGGTTTTTTTCTTACGCTTTTTTTTAAATTAATTTTTTGAGCAGTTTCAGGTGTATAGAAAAATTGAGCAGAAAGAACAGAGCTCCCCCATATACCTCCACACTGCTACCCCCTCTGTTTCCCTTATTATTAACATCTTGTATTAGTGCCATACATTTGTTACAATTGATGAACCAATATACATTATTTTAACTAAAGTCCTTGGTTTATATTGGACTTTGTATTGGACTTTGTATTTTTAATATAAAGTTCATTCTTTGTAGACTTTATATTTTTAATACAAAGTTCATTCTTTGTATTATATACTCTATGGGTTTTGACAAATGTATAATTACAAGTACCCACAATTTGAGTATCATCACAGTTTCACTGCCCTAAAAATTCCCTAATTTCTACCTATTCATCCCTCCCATGCACTCCTGCGCTCACTCCCACCTCTTTCCGGGGCCTGGCAACCACTGATCACTTTGTCTCCATAGTTTTTCCCTTTCCAAAATGTCATATAACTGGAACCATATAGTATGTAGTCTTTTCAGATTGGCTTCTTTCACTTAGCAATACAATTTTAAGGTTTATGTGCCTTTGTAGCTTAAGTTCATTTAATCACTGAATGATATTCTATTGTATGTATATATATCACATTTTGTTTATCCATTTACCTATTGAAGGACATCTTGGTGACTTTCAGGTTTTGACAGTTATGAATAGAACTGCTGTGAGGGCTTTTATGTGGACGTTTTTCAAGGTTTTTCTTTTATTAAAATTTTTAAAAATTGGGATTTTTATTATTTCTGATATATTTTTATATAATTTTTTTTCATTTTTCTTTCTTCCTTTTTCTTTTTTGATGTGTGTTTTAAGAGGGCAGAGCTGACCTTCCCAATAATTCAAATTTCCCACAACTCCTGTGCTTAAGAAATGCTTAATCATCAATTCCAAGCTCACCAGTTTCACTGGATGTACCAACCAGGTTAAGCTACGTTATGTTGCAGTATCAAACTCTCAGTGACTGAAAACCTCAAAGGTTTATTTCATATTCTTGCTACATGTCCAACTTGAGTTGGCAGCGGGCTCTGCTCATGGTCACGCTCATCCAGGGTGGTGGTACCTCCACTGTCTGGGAGTGTCACTGGTTGCCTTGGCAGAGAGAAAAGAACATGGCGAACTGAGCACCAAATTTAAAAGACTTAACACCTCCTCACATTACACCAACCAAAGCACTGGTCTGCTTAGCTTCAAGATGGTAGGAAGTTTAACTATGTACGTGGTATACCTGGAAAAAGAAGAACCAGAAGCATTGGTGAACATTCAGTAATATCTACTTTTAATATAGGATTTGCCTGAGCATAGAACAATGTCCTTTTGATCACTAAATTTAATTTGATTATATTTTAATGTTTGCCTTTCCTCTTCACACTATGGACTAGAAGCTAAAATTAACAAAACTTAAGGATTCAGATGATATCTACTAATCCTAAGGAAAAAGCTTAGGTTTGCCACAAGCTCTATAGGGTTACTCTAAGGAAGATGATGGAGTTGAGCGTGAAGTCTAGTACATGCTGGAGGGTAGGCACCGCTGACACTGAAGGATTCAAAACCAACGACGATGAGTGCTTTTCACCTAAGCTCAGTATAACAATAGAGAGATGTTCAGTCGTGGTGTCAGAAACAGACGCCATAACTATATCCATATACATTTATTGGTTTTATTGTTTTAGTTTTTTTATGTGATTAAAGCTTTTCTTCTCTTTCCAAAATTGGATATTCCATTTGAACCTAAACACATCTTGAAACAAATTTCAACTGAGAAGACAATTTTGGTTGAGGTCATTTCAAATTCATTTAATTGCTCTTCAATCCTTTAGCTAACTAGACACCCTTCTTTTCCCAGATTTGCTGGGAATTTGGGTTACCAGCACCCACTTTATGAAAATCCTTTAGTTATTTATGATCAGCTCTTAGAACTAAGTACTCCTTTACTAGTCCATCCCCAGAAACTTCTCCTCTTCCTTATGGAAACTAATGTTCTTGGGAAAGTCAGCCCTGCTTCATTTTTTCTCATGCATCTTGTCTCAGCATCACCGTGGTAAAGATGAAGACATAGCCAGTCCCTACCTGCGCTATTTGAGCCTATAGGCAACAGGATCCGAAGTCATCCCTGTACTCCTGCTTGATGTTTCCCACTGCAAGAGAAGTCTCCCAAGTCCCCATCCCAAACTCCTGCATTCCCCATTCTGTTTTCCCTGCACGTTTTCAGAAGCTTCTCAAGGGTTTCTAATCTTACCTCTTCCCAACACTTACCTCTAGAGCAAAAGAGATGGTATAAAGAGGGAGGAGGAATCATCCTTCCATCACTGTGGCAATGAGGGGCAAGAAAATAGAAGAGATTCTCCCCTAGATTGTAAGTATATTAACTGCAACTTCCAACCCACTTTAAGGGAGAAACCATGGAAACTATGTACAGTGGAAAACAAGACTTTGGAATCAAAAGACTGGAATTTGAAGTTCAGCTCCCCCAAAAACTAGCATGAATTTGTCTCAGTCTCCGATTTGGGGCCTGAAAATTTTTTCAGTACCTCTTGCCCACTGGACTATTGCTAGGATCACATGATGTATTACACATGAAAATATTATGTAAAGTGCTATTCACATATTCTCTTTTCTAAAAAGGATGTCGATATTTTCAGTCATAACAATTATATTTACTCATAAAATGTATGGGGAATTCAGAAAACTACACAAAGAAGAACACAAAAATCACCTATAATTCTACCCCCAAGACATAAATACTATTAGTTTTCTCTATTAATATGAAATGCTATTACTACTTTCTTCTAATCTGCCAGTAATTACGTATTTGTGTTTAACATTGTCAGGATTATGCTCTGTCCTTGTGTGGCAGACTGTATTTTCCAAAAGTGGCCACCAGATATTTTCTGGTGCCAGAACCTGGCCTCTCCATCAGCACATAGAGTCTTATTTTCCCTCCACATATAACTGGCAAGGGCTTGCAACTGCCTCGATCAATAGAATGTGGTGAAAGGGGTGTTGCATGGCTTCTAGGGCTAGGTCATAAAAGGTGGTACAGCTTCTGCCTGACTCTCATTTTTAGGACACCGGCCCTTGGAAACCAGGAGGGGAAGCCTAGGTCACACGGAGAGCCTATGTGTAGGTATTCTGACCAACAGCGTCAATGGATGGACGTATGAGTAAGTGAACCCTCAGATGATTGCAGCCTCTGAGCTGCTACAGCCGATGCCAAGTGGAGTAGAGAGAAGCTGTCCCCAATGAGCCCTGCCCAAATTACAGATTCACAAGCAAAACACATGTTGTCACGACAGTTCACTTAAATTTCATATGCACATTTTCTCATGTCTAACAATTTTTACGTCAACTTAATATGGCTAAATGACCTTCCATTATGTGGATATTCTATAATTTATTAAAATCCTTCTCTATTGTTGCTTATTTAAGGTTCTCTCTCCAAACCTTTTTTTATGTTATGATACATAGTGTTGCCAAAAACATCTTTGCACACACATTTTGAGTTTTGCTTTTCTTATGATTTCCATAGAGCAGATTTTAAGAAGACAAAAGTAAACTTCGATGTATCTCGGTTACATTGAATTCGCTCTTTGTGGCTCACTAGAATCAAAACTGTCTTAAGCTTCATTGTTTCTGTAGAAAAGTGTTCTAAGATCTGAGCTTTACAGAACTGCCTCACAAAATTTTGGCACACAATCCTTTTCTAAAGTCAAGAACCCATTTCCTCATTGACTTCTGAATCACAGAGTCAGAATAAATTTTTATTTATTTATTTATTTATTTTGCGGTACGCGGGCCTCTCACTGTCGTGGCCTCTGTTGTTGCGGAGCACAGGCTCTGGACGCGCAGGCTCAGCGGCCATGGCTCACGGGCCCAGCCGCTCCGCAGCATGTGGGATCTTCCCGGACCGGGGCACGAACCCGCGTCCCCTTCCCATCGGCAGGCGGACTCCAGGGAAGCCCCTAATTTTTTTTTTTTTTTGAGAATGGTTCTTGCTGTCACAGCTTGTACCTCTCACCTTTGATTTCCCCTGAATGGCTTGTACCCCAGAAGAAATTCGTTTTTAGTAAGATGATGCCTGAACCACTGTGATAGGCTGAATATGACCCCCATACGGATAGCCATATTTTAATCCCTGGAACCTATGAATGTTCCTTCACACGGTAAAATGGGATTTGCAGATATGGTTAAGTTTAGGCTTTTAAGGAAAGATTATCACAGATTATCCAGACAGGTATGAAATGCAATCACAGGGGCTTCCCTGGTGGCGCAGTGGTTGTGAGTCCGCCTGCCGATGCAGGGGACACGGGTTCGTTCCCTGGTCCGGGAAGATCCCACATGCCGTGGAGCGGCTGGGCCCATGAGCCATGGTCGCTGAGCCTGTGTGTCTGGAGCCTGTGCTCCGCAACGGGAGAGGCCACAACAGTGAGAGGCCCGCGTACAGCAAAAAAAAAAATGCAATCACAAGAGTTCTTACAAGTGAGAGGCTAAGGGGACATTGGACACAGAAGAAAAGAAGGCAATGTGGCCATGGAGGCAGTAGTGACGCAGCCACAAGCCAAGGCATGCCAGGAGCCGGAAGGAGCAAGGAAAAGTCTCCTGTAGAGTCTCTAAAAGGACTGTGGCCCCGCTAACACCTTAATTTTGGCCTGGTGAAACCGATTTTGGACTTCTGGTCTCCAGAACAGTGAGAGAATAAATCACTGTTGCCTTAAGCCACCAAGTTTGTGGTGATTTGTTACAGCAACTCTGGGAAAATTATACATCATTCTGTTGCTGCATAGGAAATAAAGGAAATACAGAGGAGTTCATTTTAATGCTCCAAATTCTCTTCCTCAAGTGTCTTCCTAGGGTAGGTGCAGGCTCCAGTACACATGCACAAAATACATTAGAGAGCTTTGGGAGTTTTATTTACGTGTGTGTGAAAATTTAAGTATGAAGCACTCACTGTCCTTTGGAGAGTAATAAAACAAAGATTCTCAGGCTTGTGTAATTCATATTCTAAGTTGGACACACACACACACAAACACCTGGAACAGAGCAGAGATCCCTGGATTTCCTCAAAGTCTACCTTAAGGTACACACTTTGAAATATGTCAGAATTCAGAGCACATAAACATGAGAGCGTAGTTTGAATCTTCCCCCTTTGCAGATATAATTGCAGTCCTGGAATGGAAAATAACAAGGAGTCATAGATAATAGGGCCCCAAAGATCTCAAAGAAATAGGTTAATCTCACTGTGGATCCTAGCATGTCATAAGACATCAGTGTACGCTAGCTTCTCTCTTTCCCTTCCTTGGTTAAAAATGTCCCTTTATTGTCAAGGTCTAAAAAAAGGCAAGACATAACAAATGAATCTGCAGTGATGTTTGAAAAATAGGCCCTGACACATTTGGAACATACCCACTGTTCAAAATCTGCCGGCTGAGAGAAGCTGATTAGAAACCCTGATGGCCCGTGGGGAGCCCCGTCCAGGTGCCTGTTACCTGATGCTCTCAGCTCCGCCTGGGGCAGGATAGAGACAGAGAATCCGTGCAGTTGCCTCTCATCTTCATGTAAATGCCAGACCAGTAAGCAGCTGCTGCTGTTGAGACAAACACGAAGGGAGGGAAGGTCGTGCTGGCTAGAAAATCTCACTCGGCCTCTTCTCTTCCTTGGCATTAGGCTTTAGCTGGGCCTCTCCAGTGATGAAAGCTTCATCCTTTTCTGTAAGAAGTGCCTTGACTTTCGGTAGTTTCTGTGTATATCTCTTCATCTGGAATCAGAAAAGATCCCCTCTATATACTCTCCCCTGAAGCTCAGAACCAAGAGAGACTTAAAATGACCATCTCTGTTGATAAGTAGATTTAAAATTGAAAGGGCGATTCTAACGTTGGTTGAAGGTTCTGCAATCCATCCCCACGTGGTGGATTTTAAATAAGTCAAAATAGAGCAATTGATGCTGTAAGCCTTAGACAAAGCAGCCATGATCTATGGTGTAGAGAAATTCTTGTGAGGGGAAAAGCGACTCATGCGTATATTCATTCATTTAACAAAATATTTATTAGTGCCCACTCTATAACAGCACTGTGTAAGGTTCTAGAAATACAGTGAGGAGTAAGACAGATCTGTGTCTGCTCTTAAAAAAAATTGAAGTCTAGGTAGTTTAAAGACCAGGAGAGGACTTCCCTGGTGGCGCAGTGGTTGAGAGTCCGTCTGCCGATGCAGGGGATGCGGGTTTGTGCCCCGGTCCGGGAAGATCCCACATGCTGCAGAGCGGGGGTCAAAAACTAGAAGAGACAGACTTGGTGCTGTGATAGGGTGCAGCAGGAAAGTATCTAACCCAAACTTGAATAGCAGTCAGGTTTTATAGAGGAAACGATGTTTTCTTTGAAATTTAGAGGATGGAAATAGCATAAACAGTGGTTTGGAGGTAGGAGAGAACTTAAAGCATTAAAATAACTGAAATCGGGGGCTTCCCTGGTGGCGCAGTGGTTGGGAGTCTGCCTGCCGATGCAGGGGACACGGGTTCGTGCCCCAGTCCGGGAATATCCCACATGCCGCGGAGCGGCTGGGCCCGTGAGCCATGGCCGCTGAGCCTGCCCGTCTGGAGCCTGTGCTCCGCAACGGGAGAGGCCACAACAGTGAGAGGTCCGCGTACCACAAAAAAAAAAAAAAAAAAAAAAAAAAAAAAAAACAAGAACAAAAACTGAAATCGAATCAGAATGGCTGAGAGATGAGTTTCTGAAGGTAGAAAGAGACCTCTTTATATGGATCTTGAAAGTAAAGCCACAAAATTTATTAGATGATGTTAAGCAGTTTGGTGATGTGATCCGATTTTCCCTTCAGGGAGAGCTCTTGGTCTGCAATGCACAAGACAGCTGTTGGAGCTATCGTGGCAAGAGGTGACGGTGGCGCAGGGAATGGTAGTGATGGTGAGGAAGCAGATAAGTGGATGGTACAAGAGGTATTTAGGAGAGAGATTTGCCAGCCTTGGTAATTGAGTAGGCGTCGGTGAAAAAGGAGAAGGATAAATTAAGGTTTTCCAGACTTCACCAAATTGCTGGTGAAGTTAATGAAGCTCAATTTCGGACAAATGAATTGGAGATGTCTAAGCTCTGTTCAAGGGAAGATATTAAGCATAGAGTTCGGGTAAACAAGTTATTTCAGGAGAGATTTAGGTCAAAGGTATAGGTTTGAGGGTGGCTGTTAGCATGCAGTTGATAACTGAAGCCTTTGAAGCTGAAGAGATTGCTCAAGGCACTTTGTATGTTTAAGAAGAGATGACCTCCTGGGGCAGAACGCTGAGAATATAGTACTTTAAGGGATGAGAAGAAGAAAATCCTGCAAAGGAGACTGCTAGGTGAGAAAAAACTGGGAGACTGTGTATCATGGAAACCAAAAGAAAAGAATATTTACCGAAAGATAGTGTGGTGAACGTTGCGTTGACCAGTAACGAGTGCATTTAATACTCAGGGCAGAGTCCCTCCTCCATATGGTGAAATCTCAGTCATCATCATGTAAGAATCAATAAACATCTTCTTGATTTGGTCTTTAATTTTAAAATGAGCACCATTTAAAAAACGAATTTCAGTTTTAAAGATATTATTCAAACTCAGTAAACTAGTTCATGTATGAATTAAAGTTTGTACTTACCAAGCAAATAAAAAATACCTCAAAGTTCATACTCTGTTTTGCTGTTTTCGATTTTAAATACAAATAAAAACTCCTAACATGTGGTAACATAAAAATGACAGAATGAACTCAGTTTCTATTTCTTTGTCTTTACAGTCTCTCTGTTGACATGGTATATTTTGAATCTACTGATTAAACATAGGAATACACGTACTGTAGGGTTGGAGACACAATGACCAACGCAAGCCTGAATGATTCTGAATCATTATGGATTTACTCTTTTTTTTTAATGTTTTTATTTTATTTTTGGCTGCGTTGGGTCTTCGTTGCTGCATGCGGGCTTTTTCTAGCTGCGGCGAGCACGGGCTACTCTTCGTTGCAGTACGTGGGCTGCTCATTGCGGTGGCTTCTCTCGTTGTGGAGCACGGGCTCTAATCGCACAGGCTTCATTAGTTGTGGCACATGAGCTCAGTAGTTTTGGCTCGCGGGCTCTAGAGCGCAGGCTCAGTAGTTGTGGCACTTGGGCTTAGTTGCTCTGCGGCATGTGGGATCTTCCTGGACCAGAGCTCGAACCCGTGTCCCCTGCATCGGTAGGCAGATTCTTAACCACTGCGCCACCAGGGAAGTCCCTGGATTTACTCTTGAAATGAGTCCACCTTTGTCTGGGGTGAACTGTTTAACTGTGGACTCTTAAAATTAACTTTCAGATAGAATATGATATTTGTTAAAGGATAAGTAATAAAAAGGTGCTTATTTGAATTGTGAATCTGTATATACATATAATATAGCATACTATAATATACATATATAATAATAATATATATTATTAAAATGCAAAAGTAATAGCAATTGCCTAGAACTTAGATCAATAAAAGAGTTTTGGGGAGGAGTATTTTTTAATGCTTTTTTAAAAAATAAATTAGTTTATTTATTTAAAAAAATTTTTAAAAATTTTACTTGAAGCATAGCTGATTCCCAATGTTATATTAGTTTCTGGTGTACAGCAAAGTGATTTAGTTATATGTGTATATAAATATCTATTATTTTCCATTAGAATATTACAAGATATTGAATATAGTTCCCTGTGCTATAAAGTAGGGGGAGGAGTATTTTGTTGATCAATTGCTGGTACCTTGTGATAATAAAAAATGACCAAACTTATCAGTTTTTATTATTATTTTTTAATTTAATTATTTTTAAATTCTTTATAGACAAGGCAGCCCCTTACTACCTGTACTCAGAGTTGACCACTCAAACTCTCCAGCCTTTGGTAAGCTACCAGCAAAAATGATGAGTAAAATGAGGTCTGAGAATGACCTAAGTATTCAGTCATAAGAAGGTCATTGGTGACCTTGACAACTGTACTTTCAGAGGAGTGGTGGGATTGAGGCCATATCACACTGGGCTGAGAAACCAGTAAGTGGAAAAGCAGTTTGGACAGTGACCTGTTTTTCTAGTCTCATTTCCTCCAACTCCCTGGTGGCTCTTTATCCCTTCCCTTTCATCCCTACCTATGCTTTCTTTCCAAGTATATTGAACTTTTCCACCCTTCCCCAAGCATACCAAGACTATCCCTGTTTATTTGCCTTTATACCTATCGTTCCTTCTGCTTGGAATGCCCTTTCTTCCTGGTTAATTCTTATCTTTCCCTTCATCATTTCTCAAAGAGTGATCCAGTGGAGGCTTCTCAACTCTCCCAGGCAAAGCTTCAGTCAGTCCATTCCGCCCCAACATCTCCATTGCCATACCTGGAAGGGCAGGTACTGCCTGGTTGTGCAACGTGTCTTGTCTTTCACATCTCCATCAGTTAGATCAGGCCTGCCTGTCCCACTCATAAAAGTTGGTTGGGTAGCTAACTGGGGGAAGAAGAGTGAGTAAGCAATCCAACCAGCGAATGAATAGATAAGTGAATACAACTGAAGGAAACCTGAGACCTTTAGTCCCGTAATTACGTGATGACTGGGTGGATTGGTAACAATGTGATGACGAGGCACAAACACAGTGATGATGCTCTTTGGCAGGTGATTAGCTCATTATGAAAATTATCATAATGCTATAAATAAAGCCAGTCAGTATGTAGTCCTAAGTCAGACCTTTCAGCTCTGGGTGCCTCTTCCCTACTAGGATTTCCCAGGCTACTCTGTTGTGGTTCTGTGGCATTATAACCAAGAAGGACATTTTAATTCTGTAGGTGAAAGGAAGCAAGGGCAGGTTTCTGCAAGACCAGTTTTGTTAGCTCAGTCTAGAAAAATCAGTTGAGCAAAGCAGGAGTTATTGTTGGCTTTAATCTGTCCTACTTGCCCAGGAAAGGCTCTATTGGGTTTTCAGAATGAATGATTCAGATGTACCTAAGTGCTTACATTTGTTTGGGAAAGATTGAGATTTCAAGATGTAATTTGATATGTACCTTTCCCCCATTACCCCAGTCTCCCTTTTCCTGTTCTTTGTTACATGTTCAGTGACATGAAACCAGGCACTTGACACTGAATAGCTCTAAGCTGGCCATTGTCAGTTCCAAAGTCAATCATTTGCCCGAGGTCAGGAAGGAAAACTGGGTGGTGACTTCATTTCCTAGTGCTTCAGACTAGAAGTTTTCTTCCCTCTCCCTTCACTAGTTTCTTAGTACATTTTGTTATTGTTGTGAAGTTCAAAATCGGACGTTTATATGTCTTGAGCACAAACAATGAACTTGGAAAGACTTGTTGATAATGAAACTGCTTGAGGCTGGTGTCCTGGATGTGAAATTGGGCTCTTTATTCAGGGTGCTTGTTTTCAGCCATCTGCCTGCAGAGCTCCCCGCCTACTTATGCTGATTCACTCAACCTCCAACGGGACCCCGTTTCAATATTTGCAGTACAGTTCTCCTCAGTGAGTTCAGCTGAATGAACAGTTGAATAAATAGTAAAAGAATCAATTCCTATGAAGGAACAGTAACGTTCTATAATATCTCTTTAAGCGTGGTGACCTCTATGACTTTTAAATATTAGAAAATCTTAATGTGCAGCTGGTGAATGAATGAATGCCTTTTTGATAATTGAGTATTTTTCTGGGATACAAAGCTCTGGATTTAACAGCTGTCCAGTCAACAGTCAAAGCTATACTCAGTTGTGTAAACACTGACCTTTTCTTACCCAATTTTCCTCCTGATTTTGTTGTTACATGTCTCTGCACTCTCCTTTACTTGAAACAAATTTTGTTTTTGTTTTTGTTTTTTGCGGTATGCTGCGGCCTCTCCCGTTGCGGAGCACAGGCTCCGGACGCGCAGCCCCAGCGAACATAGCTCACGGGCCCAGCCGCCCCGCGGCACGTGGGATCCTCCCGGACCGGGGCACGAGCCTGCGTCCCCTGCATTGGCAGGTGAACTCCCAACCACTGCGCCACCAGGGAAGCCCTGAAACAAATTTTGAACAAATTTTTGTTACTTACTAGCAACACAGCTACAGTTGGACACAGGAAGGCCAGGATGAGAATAATAAGGATCTTGTTACTTGATGATAACAAATTGCTGTTTGGTGATATTTTTTCAAGAGATGATACTCATGCTAAAATGAAATTTGGGAAATATAGTGATGGAATAGAAAGATCTCAGTACCAGTCCTGTCTTGGCCATTAAAGCTACCATGTGATCTTAGAAAAATCAATTAACATCTCTGGGCCTCAGTTTCTTCATGGTTATAATGAAAACATTGGATTAGATCACTAGTGTTCAGCTGTGTCCCTAACAGCCCCAAATCCTCTCAGAAGATATTAAGTGATATATGGTTTGTTTACTCGGTATCTTTTCTGCTGTATAAGTTTCCTCAAGGGCTGGTGTAAAACTTTGCCATAATTTTACTTTACTGTATAACTGAGAGGTTATACTTATGCTAGAGTTGATATTCTGCCTTTCACTCCCCAAACCCATCTCCACTCTCAACCCATGTCTTCCTGATTTGTTTTCTCCTATCCAAACTCAAGAACCCTCTTCTATGTTACATTTATTAATTCACCAACCCATGTAAATTGTTTCTTTTCTCTGAACTTCAGTGAAATAAACACTTTGTGTCTTCTTTTACATAGTTTATTTTCTCTCTGTGTGTAGCTAGGCTCAGAAAGTCAACTGCAAGTTTCTTGAGAGCATGACAGTGGCAGCCTCTTCATGGCCTCCCCAGGATCCTTTCCCCCTGGGCACAACTTAATGGATCCACTGGCTATGTTCTCATCTAAAGCTGGTGATTCATGATTGGTCTAAATCAGTTATGGAAATCCTGTAACCCTTTCTCAGGTTCCCTACAGCTGAACCTGACCCTATGACCCAGTTCTGGTCAGCGAGATTTAAGCCAGTGGAAGTCTATAGGTGAGATTACAGGAAAGAAAGCTTTTATTCTCTTGGGGAGAGCTGTCCTTTTTCCTTTGTCTTTCTTTCTGCCTTGACCACAGATAAGATGCCTGGAATAGCAGCAGTAACTACAACTGTAGCAACTAATCTGCAACTACAAGGCAAACAAGACAAGGGAAAGATCAAGGAAATCTCAGAGAATTAGAGCCCTGATCTTGTTAAATGACAAAACGAATGACATCAACTTACCCCTGGGGTTTTTCTTGTAAGAAAATTTGAATTAATGATTAGAATTTCAAATTCATTTATTCATTCGACAAATATTTATGATGTACCTATAATATCCCAAACACAGTACATGAAATATATTAATACACAAAGCATAAAAAGTTCTCATCCTCACAAGAGTTTACATTGTAGTGGGGAAACAGAAAATTAGCAATACCCATAATAAATAAGAAAATTACATACAATAGTAGAAAATGCTAAGTGTTACGGTGAAAAGAAAGAGCGGTATACATGGACTTGGAAGTGTAACAGAGCAGGACCCTATGGGCCTTCCTGGGACAGACACCCTCCCCCTTCCCCCTCCCCCTCCCCCTCCCCCCTCCCCCTCCCCCTCCCCCTCCCCCTCCCCCTCCCCTCCCCCTCCCTCTCCCCTCCCCTCCCCCTCCCCCTCCCCTCCCCCTCCCCCTCCCCTCCCCCTCCCTCTCCCCTCCCCCTCCCCCTCCCCTCCCCCTCCCCCTCCCCTCCCCCTCCCCTCCCCCTCCCCTCCCCCTCCCCCCCTCCCCTCCCCCCTCCCCCTCCCCTCCCCCTCCCCTCCCCCTCCCATTTGAAGATTTTGTGCAGAATTATAACATGGTCTGACCTTCATTTAACAAGATTACCTGATCTGCTCTGTTAAAAGTAGATGTAGGGGAAAGCAAGGATGGAAACAGGGAGACAGGTTAGGAGACCCTTATGGTAATCCAGTAGAAAAATGATTCTTGCTTGTATTAGGATGGTAGCAACAGAAGTGCAAGTCGGAGAAGTTTTCTTCTTCTTCTGAGTATATTTTAATGTGGAGACAAGATCTTCTAATGGATTTGAGTGAGAGTTGTTAAACCCTATCAACTCTAGGATAATAAATACACATTAACAGCAAAAATAAATATCACTAGATATAAAATTCTCATTTCTAATCTAAGTCAATTGCATGGAAATTTAACATTCGGTTACTGAAAAACATTTCATCCGACATGGAATGGAAACACAGCAGGCAAGTCAAACAAATGTTTATTTATTTTTAAGAAGTTATACTATTATTCCCTTTTAATCCCATCAGCGCAAGGGTAGGTAGGAGAACTTGACAGCCGTAAGACTTCATTTATTTAGGAGCAATTCATAAGCGCTCAGAACAGTGTAAAACTAACACACAGTTCTCTCCTGCTGTTTTTCTAAAACTAATTTGACTGAACCTAAGTGAAACTTTTAGTGATAATAGCATTTTGGGGGGCAAAATATGGATAAAAGAGGGAGAATTTGAGTTAATAATTTCAGGTTCAAAATATCTGCCCCAAATCAGTAATAGTTGCTTAGGTTTGACCTGGAAACTTCGCAGAACAGCTTAGAAGATTTCATAGCATTCCATCATTGGTCATTTGGGGGTTCCCAAGATAATAATTACATTAAGTGTACGTGTGTGGTGTGTGTGCCCAAATATAATGTTAGCAAATCAAACTAGGTGGGGTGCTACGAAGTGTAGGTACTCGTGAGACAAGGGTGATTGTTGAAAGAGCAGTGTGTAAGTCTACATAGCATTTTAGTTTTCCATTGTATTTTGTGAGCTTGGACTATAAGAGTAAGGACAGTGATGTATGTAGCACTTTTCCTTTGTGTATGAGATGTATTTATTGGCAACCCCCAGGCTATAATGAATTCAATAAACACTGCAAGGAAAGCAAAGGTATTTGCAAGCTTTTAAAAGTTAAATCTCTGAGAAAAAGCACTCTTATTAGACCTGCAGGGGAGGAAAAAGTTTTCCTTGCCCCTCTTAGGGTCCCTGACTGGGTCTGGGAAAATTAAACTGATAAAGACAGATTAAGAGGAGAAGGCATCCACATTTTATTGAATTTTTACCTGTATATGAGAGTTTTTACAAGACAATGAAGACTCAAAGAAGTGACCAGAGCAGGATCTTTTAGACACAGAAACAATAAATTTGTGAAGAATTAGCAAGACAGGAATTTGGGTTAGGAGTAGTAAATGATGAAGAAGTAACTAGGAAGGTAAGGGTTAGTTTAACAAGGTTTGTTTGTGTAGATTTCTCTGCCCCCCAATTCCCTGTTTCTGGTGATTAGAATGTCTTCCTTCCTTTTGGTACAGGGAGGGTACATTTCACGTGGGAGTTTTATGACCTGTTTCAGGGAAGAAAGGCAAGGAGGGCAGGTGAGAGTTGACCTTTCTGCTTCTGCCATTTTCTCAAACTCCCTTCAGCTTAAAATATTCAACATGCCAAGGTACCATATTCTGGGATAGCATGGCCTGAACCTCATCAGATCTTTCTTAGAAAATGCCTCAAATTGTGAATTAAATACTTCTGGCCATTCCCCACTTACTGATCCAAATGTAGGGCTTTTTTCTGAGATACTTGCTTTTTACTTTTATTTTTGCTTATTACATATATGGAATATTCTTACATTTCCAAAAATTCAACAAATATTTAAAGGCTTCAAACTAAGTACTAAGTTCTGCATATGCACTGGTGACTAAGATGGACATGGCCCCTCTTCTCATTAAGTTTTTTCTTATTTTATTCAAATGTTCATGGAATTTACGGAAATGTCCACAAAGGATGCAGTGAGCTAGAATATCAGAGTTGTAAATCGGGAAGAAATCCTTACAACTTACAGATGATGAAACCAAGGCACAAAACTGTTAAACGACTCGACCTAGGTTATGCAGTGGCAGAGTCAGGGAGAGAATGCAGGTTTTTCAACCTTCTGTGTTCCGCGTTCAACCATAGAGTTACAGTACATTGGGAGAAGAAGATAAGGGGGGAGCGTGGGGGGATCTCTTAAGTTAATTAGCTAAATTTCCAGAAAGACAGATACAATTTTAAAGATTAAATCAAATGAATACATAAGAACATAAATGGATCTTGAAACTGACCCACCTTATTTTGAGAACCTGTTTTAGTGATGCAACCTAGCATAAATAATGTGAATCCTGTCCAGACATGTCCCAGTATTGCAGAGCTGCTTCTCTGTCCCCACCCTCTCTAAGAAGCAAAGTAAAAATCCCCATTATGGCTGCTACTGTGGCTCTGAAGTGGTTCCCATTACGGGAAAATCCCAGTCTTCATTCTTGCCCACTACTCAGAGGACACAATTATGGAATATGTATTTTGTCCTTTCCCAATCATGCTGAGAAGTAGTTTAGCAAGTTATGGATAGTAGGATGTAGTGGGAAGATTGTGGGCCCTGTAGGCCACCCTCTGAGTTGAAAGCTTGGCTTTCCACTTACTGGTTGTGTGAACTTGAAGGAATGACTTAACACCTCTGCTCCTTAGTTTGATTGCATAAAAGATGGGGATCATAATATAGTTCTTGTGATGATTAATATACGTAAATCACTTAGAATAGTGTCTGGAACATAGTAAGATCTAAATACTTGCTATTTTTAGAGTAAACACCTGCATTTGTGCAGTATGGATTGGGGCTACAAATAGATACCTTCAAGGCAACATTGTGTTGTGTGTGTGTGTGTGTGAGTCTGTGCATACATGACAGACCCAGCATTTCAGACAAAAGCCCTGTGAAGTAGAGACTCCCAAAGTAATTTTTTTTCTCAATTACCTTTCCATCAGCTCTTAAAAAGCAAATGTTTACTGTGTACAATTGGATTACTCCCACAGATTAGTAGATCTTAAATAGTTTTTCTGCTTTATATATACATAAAAAAATCAAAACCGAAAACAATCCAACAAACAAATCCTAAAACCCAAAGTACCAAGGTCTTTCAAGCATTTTGTGTGATGCTATTAAATCTAGAGTTTCTGCTTCCCTTCTCTACATAGCAGGAGATCTCAAAGTTTGGTGTTGTATGAGATATATTGTTGGATCGTCCAGTCCCTACAGTTCTTAAACAAAGAACCCATGTCACCCCATTCAGTTAGGCACTGACTCTATATGTTCTTGTTTTCTGATGAAATCATTTGCTGTTGTTGGTAGAATAAGTGTCTGGGCATATGCAGGGGCCAGGGGTCTTGCTGGATATATCAATAACTCTATTTCTAATCTTGCCTCTTCTTTTTCAAGGACTGTATTCAATACATGAAGAATCTACTACAGGGGTTTTCTATGTGCTGTTTGACAAAGCTGAATATTTGCTCATTCTTGCAAACTCAGTATTTTCCATTTTATTTAAATAATGTCAAGCCCTTATAGAAGAATAGCTAGAACTGAATGTTAGGTAGATTTCAACACATGTCTACCAAGTCATAACTGATTTTACAGATGTATTAGATTAGATCTACTGGGGAGCTTTCTTTTTTTATTTCACATGGGTTTCATAAAATATAATGCAGGTTATAGAGAAATTGGAACAAATAGTTTTGCTATTCACACTGTATGTATGAATGATATCTGTGCTTATTCAGCTAATTAACAGTTAAATTTACAAAATATCAATAATTGTCTGATGATAAGTTCAAAAGCACACATCTGTAAAAGAGCAACCATCTCTCAAAACTTAAACAAATTACCTTAAAGTGTGTCATAGTGTCAAAAAGACTCCAGGTACAATGTACTTAAATGAATACTATCTCTGGGTACCCCAGGGATCTTGTTTTTCTTTCAAGTCTATCCTTGCCTCACCCTCCACAGGACCCTTCATTGGACCAACTAGGGAGAGACAAGCTAGTTTTGTAAATGGCTGCATTTTATGATGGGATGCTAATAAAATTACCTGTGATCGTCCTTTTCTGAATTTCTTCTTATTGTGTCTAAATGGATTTAAGGGAAGACAAATTTCTACACATCAGGGCACATTCCTCATCTAAACAAGCATGGAATGTTTTTCAGATTAGAGTTTATACCAGAATGCATGAATCAGACATTTGCAAAATCCAGATGACTCTGCTAGAGCCCAATACTCCAGTAATGGCTGGCCTGGGAGTTTTTTAGGGCTTTTTCAAGTGCATTGTAGTGGAGCCCCTGAATAAACCTAGCTTGAAGAAAGTTGAAGGCACATGGCAGCCTGTACTGTGTAGCAGATCTAATAATCTCCTTTAGCTTTGGAGAGTTGTAAATTGTCAGAAAATTCTTGGCATTGTGACACGATGTAGCATATGTGGTAACATAATATACGAAAAGACAAATAGCTACACAACATTTCAGCAAAGGTAGTGCATCCTTGGCAGAAAATGATTGCATTTGGCATCAACCTCAAATATACAAGAGGAAGACTGAAAGCATGATAATTTCAAATCAGTATTTTCTCTAAGATCCATTTATTCTTACATTGTGATTGAGAAGCTAAAGATCCTATTCTTCTAATACGTATTTTTAAAGTTTAAACAAGTTTTTTAAAATTTGTATTTTTCTATTGACATTTAGGATTAAAAAAAGTCTGTATCTGTTCCCCCAACAGGGCAAGAATCTTACCTCATTTTCATTTTTTTCTTCTTCATTAATGTTACCGCCTTTCATATTGAGTTTAACTGGAGTTTATTATGCTTTTGGTTTTCCACTGCCCATCGACAATTAGGTAGGCGTTCTATGAATCTGTTGCTATTCCTTTGTATATTCGGAATACATAATGCCTTTTTTGGGGGGATTCATTGTTTATTTGTTGGTGTATATTCTCAACTAATTCTTTCAGGGATTGCTTAACTTGGTAAACACTCAGGCTTTGATTTTCTGAATATTTGTTTATATTATCTTTTACTTTAAATACCAGTTTGGCTGAGTGAGTTATAAGTTTGAAATAATTTCCCTGCTTTAATTTAGAAGATAGTAATCTCTACCTTCTAGTATTGAATTATGCTCATGAGAAGTTGTGCTGATGGCAGGCTGACATTTCAGGGGTTTTGGCTCATTTAAAGTCTAGCTTAGCACTTTTAATTTGAAGATTCATGCTTTCTTCAGGCCTGAGAAAGTTTCGGTTGCTATTTATTTGATGATATATTTCTCTGCATTTTCTCTTTTCTCTCATTCTGTAATTTCTATAATCTGGGTTTTGGAATTTCTGGATATATTCTTCATATCCGTTAACTCTACACTTACATTTTTCTTCCTTGGTCCATATGTTTTGCTTCATGTAAGAATGTCTCAGCTCAGTTTTTCAACCCATTAATGCACTACATAGTACGTATTACTGCTATTATTGCCTATCTAATGAATTTTTCATTTCTGTTTTGTTTTTATTCTAAGAGCTCTAGGGAATATATTTTCATAGACGCAATGTTCTTTCAGATCTAACTATATACTTATTCTAAATCTTTTTGTTAGCTTTATTAACTTTTTTTCTAGGGGGGTTCATTCATTTTGCTATTGCTTGGCTTTTATATTGTAGACTTTCTTAAAATGATTAGCGCTTCTTGGCTGTCTTTAGCTTTGATTTTGAGAATCACCATTCCTGTGCCTTTTGTATTTCTGTAATCTACCTCCAGTGCATAGAGGAAGCATTTGGAATGGAAGTTTGTCTTCCAAGTGTCAGAGTACCCACCCTTCCCCGAAATCGGTAGCTACCTGATCACTATAAGGCCTCTCCAACCCCAGTACTCTTCTTTAACCAGTTGTTAAAGCCCACATAGCACAAAAGAAAGAGAAAGGAAGAAATTGACTAGCCCACTGCTCCAAATGCAGGTCTCTAATTAAGGTTCTTTCTAAATGTTCCAGAGTTTTCCTTTAATTCTTGGAATTACTGATACTAGGCTTGGAGATCTTCAAACCTCTTACCTCCACAGCATATGTTATAACCTCTTACCTCCTACATATGTTATAACTAATAGTTTCTTCCAGTTTTGTTTTGCTAAAGATCTGATTGTATATGCTCCTATAGCTCAGAAACTCCAAAACTTTGTGGTTCATTGATTTTATTTTTTATATTTTTAAAATTACTTTTTGTACTTTTTAAAATACTTCTTTTTTCGGTTGTCATTATCTTGTGTGATTTGGTGTGAGAAGGAGAATATAGATGTGTGCTCAGTCTATCCTACACCAGAAATCATCTTTACAAGAAGAGCTTACAAAAGTGAATTTATGTCCCCCCAGTTCAGGGGAAACACTTCAAGAGTTTATTTGGCTTTTAGCACAGGGCTTTACAAATACAGGCATGGTAAATTGTATATCACAAACTATCTTGCATTGCAAATATTTTCTTAGGTCTTATTATGAGATAATAAGGTGAAGAGAAGGTTCTTTCAATTCTTTTTTTGACCTTATACCTTGCTATTTGGGGATTATTTTTCCTAGCAGTGTTCTCATTATAATAAAATTTTCCCACAATAAATGTGAAATCTCCTTACAGTTTTTTGTAATTGGTTGATATATTAATTTTTAATGGAGTTCTCATGAGGACAAGGAGACATCCTTTGGGATCATGTGGTAGTTTTATCCTTAGAGAAGATGAAGTCATTTTGAATATAGAGCATCCCTTAACTTGCTTAATGGGATCATTGACCAATAACTTTCTATCGGTGACCTGACTTGACTTCAATGCTGAGTTGTCTGAAATATATGCAAGACTGTGACATTTAATTACAACACAGTTTTCAGAAATAGCTTCATTACATGCTAGCCACTGGATCATGTACTTTTGACAGTGGATATGGGTTAATTTCAACAATGCAAACTTCTCTATTTAAACTGCAGTTACAGACAGAGAGCACCAGAAGCTCCCTGTGCTACTCTATGTGGCTATTATCCTAGAGTAATAAATGAGAAGCCATTGCAGATGGTTGATGAAGTAATGCTGAATATTAACTCTATATTGATCTCCTTCCCTCTCTTCCTATCTACCTCTTTCTTGCAGCAGGTTGTAAATATCTATGTTGTGTGTCTCATGTTTTTGCATGAAAATATCATAACTTCTAAAGTTCTAGAGGTCTTTAGAAAATTTCAAATAATAAAATTATCTCTGGAGTCCGTACAGTTTTTAAAATTTGATTTGATACTCCCATTGTTTCTTTTAATAACTCAGACTGATTTAATACTTTCTTATTTCTAAGGGGATGGACCTATAGTAGAAAAACTAGTTTAACAATTGATTATACAGTATTAGATTCAAAATTATTATTGACAAAGACAGATCAATCCAAAAAGAATATTTGATTTTCTACAACAAATCTGACTTTGACTTTCACATTCAGTTCAACCAGAACATATTGTGCTTCTCCTAAATGCATGTTAGCTCTATAATGCTAGGTCTCTGGTTAATAAACATGGGAGTGGTGATCCTTATCCTATTTTAGCAATGAGAAGAAAAAGTTTAATAAGTTCACCCAAGTCAGACAATCAGTCATTGGTAGGTCCAAGGTTAAAATTTAGGAATTCTGGCAGAAATGCAAAGAGAACTCCCCAATGACTAAAAATCTAGTCACAAGGCTATCAGTCAAAAAAGAGATGACCCATGGTTCAGAAAACTGGAGGCTGGATGAGAATTACAAAGAAATCTCCAGAGTATCACTGGTGCTAAGATTCCCAAGTACAACTGAAGGGAAATTCCTGATCCCGTTATCAAATAATTTGAAGTTAGTGGTGAACTGAATATAAACCTGCAAAAATGTCTAAACACAGCTTGATACTGGATTAGATTGACCCAGCTCACCAAATTTGCCCTCTGGCAGAAGAAGAGGCATGATTTTTCTGTGGAAAAATAATGTTTTACTTTAGTCATTACTGTTTTTCTACATACTATGTCCAAAATACAATAAAAAATTATGAGGCAGGTGATGAAAGAAGAAAACCTAATCCATGTTAAAGAGAGAAAATAGTCCATAGAAGCAAATACTAAGATGTTCCGCATGTTGGGATTATCAGAAAGAGAGTTTAGTTATGATCAATATGTGGAAAGGATGAATTACATGTGTGAATAGATGAGGAATTTTATTAGAGACATGGACATTTTTATAAAGTCTAATGAAAATGCAAGAAATGAAATATATGTTACAAGAAGTGAAGAATTCATTTAATGGGTTTATTGACAACTGGACTGAGCACAAAAAAGAATTAGTGAATTTACAGATAGGTCAGTAGAAATTATCCAGAATGAAACACACAGAGAAAAAAAAAAAACAGTGAAAATAATGGAGTAGAATATCTTGAGATCAATGGGACAAAATCAAGTGATATAACATATGTGTAATTGGTGTCTAAGGAGAGGAGAGAAAGAATGGGGCAGAAGAAATGTAAGAAAAGAAAATGAACAAAAATTTTCCAAAATTGATGAAAAACATCAAAGAAGCCCAACAAATCTTAAGTGGAGTACATACAAAGAAATCTCCCATTTAGTACATTATAGACACAGTACCATAAACCAAATGTAAAAGAATACATTAAAAACAGACAAATAAAGAAAACAATGGCAAAGAGGGGAATGATGATAAGAACTCTATCACAAACAGTAAAGGCTAGAGGAAAATAGAACAACATCTTTAAAATGTTAAAAGAAAAGATTTTTCAGCCTATTATTCATATTGTGTAAAGATAGCCTTAAAAAATGAAGATGAAATAAAGACAGTTTCAGCGGGAAAAAAGGTTGAGAGTTTGTCTGTAGCATATCTGTGCCACAAAAAATGCTTAAAGAGGTTCTTTGAACTGAAGAGAAATTAAACCACATGGAAGCCAGGATCTGCAAGAAAAAACAAAGAGCAACAGAAAGAGAAAATATATAAGTAAATATTTGTATGGCTGTCAACACCTCTGTTCCACATTGACCAGAAATTTTATTTACTACAATAAGATCAGAAAAAGAAATGAGACATAAAGATTCAAAAGGAAGAAATGAATCTGTCATTAATCACAAGTGGCATAATTATGTGTGTATAAAACTCCATGGAGGGCTTCCCTGGTGGTGCAGTGGTTGAGAGTCCGCCTGCCAATGCAGGGGACACGGGTTCGTGCCCCGGTCCGGGAAGATCCCACATGCCTTGGAGTGGCTGGGCCCTTGAGCCTGTGTGTCCAGAGCCTGTGCTCCGCGATGGGAGAGGCCACAACAGTAAGAGGCCTGCGTACCACAAAAAAAAAAAAAAAACTCCATGGAATCCACACATACAAAATAATAACTACTAGAACTAATAACTGACTTTAGCAAATTCTCAGATATAGGTCCAAAACTCAAAAAGCAACTATATTTTCTAATTTTTAACAATTGTAAAATGAAATTTAAAAATACCATTTAAATAACCTCAAAACCCCTTAAATATTTAGAAATAAACCTAACAAAAGATGAGCAAATTATAAAACATTACTGAAAGAAATTTTAATGTACCTAAATAAATACCATATTCATGAATTGGAAAGCTCAGTATTGTTAAGATGTCCGTTTCCCCAAAATTATTTATAGATTTTATACAATTTCAATAAAAATATCAGCAAACTTTTTAAAAGAATTTACAAATCAGTCCAAAAATGCAAAGGACCTAGGATAGCCAAAGCAATATTGATAAAGAAGAACAAAACTGATGGGTTTACACTACTTGATTTCAGGACTTAACACAATGTCACAGTAATCAAGTCAGTGTGGTATTGGCATAATAACAGACAAATAGATTTATGGAATAGAATTTTAAAAATCCAAAAATAGGTGCATACACATGAATGTGATATATACACACGTTATATGATGTATACACACATATACAGGTTATATGCACGCACATATATATAAATATATAATATATACATACACAAATATACTGCTATCTGACCAAAATGGCAAGTCACATTAGTGAGAAAGAGAAAGTTCTTTCTAGCATGATGCAGCAACTGGCTATCCATTAGAAAAAAATTGAACTTTGACCTTACCTCACTCAATACACCAAAAATTATTTGGAGATGGACCATGAAAGAAAGGTGGTAGAATCTACCCCTCACCCCACCCAAATATGCCATGTTGGCAAAAGGAATATTTTGAGCTAAAGACACTTGAAAAACAGCAGGTATAAGAAGAACACTCTGACCTCCCTTTTCTTCCTGAAAGGAAGAAATAACATTTCCATGTGAAAGATGTCCTTCTTGAACGAGGAGGAAAGAAATATTCTTATCGCCAGAGATGGGGAGTCAAGGCTGAAAGAAATCTGTACAAACAGACCTTGTTAAAATAACTCTTACCTTTCTTTAGTCTCTCTATACCTTTACTTTTCTACAATTGTCTCTCTTTGTTCAACCTATTGCATAAACACTTAGGCCTAGCCGCTTCTCTGGGTCTTCATTTTTTTTATTGGGCTCCCACGTACATGTAAAAATAAAACTGTATTTTTTCTCCTGTTAATTTGCCTTATGTCAATTTAATTCTCAGAACTAGCCAGGGAGCCTAAGAGGATAAAGTTTTGCCTCCCCTACGTGAAATTAAATATACAAATTACAATAAAAAATCTTCTAGAAGAAAACAAGTAAGGATATCTTTGCCACTCTGGGGTATGCAAAGATTTATTAGACAAAATTTTAAAAATACCACTGAAAACAATGTTTTGATTCCATTAAAATTAAAAATTTCTGGAAAGAAAATGAATAGACAAGCAACAGATTGGGAAAATATTCTTATCATTTTTATTTCATGAATAACTCATACCCAGAATACATAAAGAACTTTTAAAAGTCAGCAATAAAAAGTTAAACAATCCAATTAAAAAATGGGAAAAAAGACTTGAACAGACACTTGGCAAAAGGAAATGTAGGAATGAGCCATCATCCCACACGTGAATGAGGGTGATGAACACATGATACTCAACGTCATAAGTCTTCAGGCAGATACAATTTCAGTACAATGAGATAGCATTTCACACCTACTGGAATGGCTAAAAACTGACACTACCAAATAGTGGTGAGAATGAGGAGTAACTGAAATACTCACAGATTGTTGTTGGTAGTGTAAAATGTCACAACTATTTTGGAGAATCGTTTGCCAATTTCTTAAAAGTTAAATGTTCTGTGTAACGGGAGTTCCACTCCTAGATGTTTAACCAAGTGATGTGAAAACATACGTCTACAAAAAGGCTTGTATAAGAATGATCAGAGAAAACCCGGAAGCAATCTAAGTATCTCAGGAAAATGGATGAGCAAATTCTGTTATATTCAATGAAAGTATTAGTCAGCAAGAAAGAGGAATGAGCATTATATACAATAAAATATTAGTCAGCAAGAAAGAGGAATGAGCAAGTGATATATGCAACAACATGAATGCATCTCAAAAACATAATATTGAGCAAAAGAAGCCAGATATAAGATGCATATGGTAAGTTGCTTCAAGGATAGGCAAAAATAATGGATGGCAATAGAATTTAGTCCAGTGGGGTTTGACTGGAAAGGAGTATGAGGAAAATGTCTGGGGTGATTGAAATGTTTTATCTATGGCTTGGGTGGTGTTCCATTGGAGTATATACCACTTGCCAAAACTCATACGAGTGAACACTTAAAATGTGCATATTATACTTTAATTTTAAAATTACATAATTTTCACAAAGTAAAAGAAAAACAACAACAATTTCAGGCATCATGACTCCTTATGAACTGTCTTTTTTAAACACTTGGTTTTCCTCTAATAAGTGTGTTTTCAAGCCAATACTATGAAGAACGTAGGATTTGCTCAGAGTATCTGTGGTGGAAAGAAAAGGTTAGGTCGGCACCACCTGTTTCTGGCACTCTTCAGACTAGACACCAGGCTGCCTGCTGGCTTATTCCAGCTTTTCTGAACACAGGGAGAGCGGCAATAATACCCGTGAGCCTCATGCTTGCAAGATGGACACCATATGTTTTCACTGTCGTTTCGGAGCTGTTCTCATCTATCTCTTTCTTCTGCCCTTTTAGCATCTGAGGTCTGGTGACCCTGAGAAATTTAATATAAGAAGCCACCATGAATGAAATGGTAATTTTTAAAATCTAACACAAAAGGAAGACTTATATACGTGAACGTTTATTCTCTTTAGTTATCCAATAGCTGTTACTTATCAAATTATCACTAAAACTTTCAAACTGTGTCTTAAAATGAATATCCATGCTTTTTATGGATAGCTGTGAAAACCGTTTAAGAACTCCTGCACAGATTATTCAAAGATATCTTTTACACATGATAGGAATTCTTAATAAAATATATTGAGTGTCAGAGAAATAGCAACATGGGGCAGAATTTTCAGAAAAAAAAAAAAAAAAAGAAACAGATTAGTACTTAAAGAAGACACTCAAATAACAAAATAGCATTTTTAAGGTGGGATTGTGATGGGCTATTGAGCTGGGTCTTTGGTTGTTTAAACTGACCAGATTAGGATTTAATCACAAAATAATTTATGTAGAACCTGAGATTTCAGGCTATAGCTGCTAAATATGAAATGTGCCTTCTTGCCTCCCTTGGGTTCCATTTGTGGGATTTCAGAAGAATTTATCGACAAAGCTCTGTGCTTTTGGCCACAGGCATCTGTTTATAGTGTCTTGTCCTGGAGATATTTGAGGTGCCTGGAGGAAGAGGGTGAAAAGTCTTGTGGGTGAAGGATGATATTGGTAAGGATGGACAGAAGGTGGAGTACAATATTTGCACACTGGTTCTGGGGGTTTGGGCAAGTTTTAGAATTTAATTCTAAGTGCAAGCCCAAAGAAACATAATTCTATTGGCTACGTTATTTTTTCTTTTTGCCAAATTGCCCCTTATTTGTGGAGCTAATCTCTTCTCAGCCACTAAAAATAATTACTTGCCTTTTGAACCACACACCGTAGTACTAAGGCAATGTAATTTACTTATGAGGAAAAGAACCCGTATGTAGTTTTAACGCTGTATTTGATGTCTACAATTTTAGAATCTCTGAGAGGTGGAAAGCAATTCGTGTGAGTTTTTCAATCTACTGCCATCTTTTGTGTGGGAAATCTGCCTCCCCCAAAGCCTCAGGAAATAGTTTCTCTCTCCTACTTCATACATAGAAATGACTTCTGTTCTTCATTTATTTTATTGTTTTATCCAATCTCGTACTCTCTCTCTAGCTCCTACTTTTTTCTTCAGCCCACTCTAACTTTCAGCTTTTTGATGTGTGTGACTATAACTATTTATATGTTCAGTTTGGGATCAGTGTGTTCTTAGGTGGTTACAAAATGTGCTGCACCCAAGAATAATTAGTTTTAAAAAAAAAGGGAATGCCACATGAAAGTAAGTATTATTTGGAAAAGAAGTATTAAGACTTGGAGAAGCGATTTCCATGCGTCATTTGCAAATGAGATGCGATTGGGATTCAGATGGCACAGAGTGAACACCTTAAGCAAGTCGGGGTGTGGAGAGCAAAACATCTTAAGTGTTGCTGTGCTTCTCCAGCTCGGTGTGATCCACCGACCTCTCATAGCTAGCTTTGGAAGCTGCTGGAATGCAAAAGCCGCATAGCTTGCGCTCACACGCACGTTCTGTATTCCCATATTTCTAACCTTTGGTAAAGCAGCATTCTCCTCTTGCCATCTTCTCAGAAACTTGGAATTTGTCAGGGGTCACAAATGTGGATGACCCTGGTGATGTTAGGCCAGTTTCCCCCTCCCCAGGCTCTGCAAACTTTCACATAGTTCACTGTGACCTTGATGATCCTTGGAAAGTTCTACTTATTAAAACATCAAGAGTAGAATAACTGGTTTTGTACTTGCAAAGCCGGAGTGAGTTTATCTGCACTTTGTCACTCAGTCTGATTATCATCTTTATTATTCAGGTATTTGCGAGCATGAAGTGTGTATGGAGGGGAGTTTTTTAGCTGGTTGATGATTTCTGCTTGCTTATCTGGTTGCCAAGGAAATTGGAAAGCCACTCTGGGCTCCTTTATTCACTTTCCATCAGAGTTTGTTTATTATTCAAGGTTTGCTTTGTTCCTGAGTTAGTTTTATGTTCCATAAAGCCTGATACTACTCAGAGTGAAATTTGAAGTTCATCTTTTTTGTTGCTTGCCTAATAAAATCCCAGGGCTAGGCAAGAATAGACCCGAAACTTCTGTGAGCATAACATACAGAATCAGGCTTGTTCTCACAGTATTCGAAGTCTCATTAGGTGCTCACTTGGTTGTCTCACACCTATGTTTCTCGCAAATGCCATCTGACTGGTGATACTTCAGAAACCTCAAAGGAGTGCTCTCAAATATAATGAGCTTTGCTTGCTTTGGCCCGGCCTATAATAATCTAAAGGTATTTCAGGTATTACTTCACCGATGGTAATTCTGACCCATATACTCTACAGCAACTTTTGTGGCCATGAAATGCTGCACATATATGAGATGATATCCTTTATAATGCAGATATCCGAGATGATATTCTTTCCTATCAAAATTTTGATTGTCTATAATCAGTACATTTTTCTTGTGAACATTTTAGGTAACTATGAGAGCACAGGTTCACAGTTTAAAAAGAACATCAGGATGTAGGAACGTAGTTGATAAGAATTTATATTACATGGATTAGGGTATATTACCTTGGCCTTAAACTACTTGTAGTAAAACGCTAAGCGAACGTGGATGGTAAGTGACATGATGTGAACCCCCTTCTGTAACTTATTGTCAGAAACTTACTCTAAATATCCACATGGTTACTCTAAAGCAATGGTTCTCAACTCAGGAGACGGAGGAGGGAAGATTTTGTTCCCCCAGAGAGCACTGAGCCATGTCTGGAACCATTTTTGGCTGTCACAGTTGGGGGCAGGGATGCTAATGGCATCCGGTGGGCAAAGGCTGGGGATATCGTTGAACATCTTACAGTGCCTAACACAGCACCAACCCCACCCCCAGCAATGACTTATCCAGTCCCAAACACCAATAATTTTGAAGTAAAGCAACCCTGCTTGAGAGACTACATCTCAGAGAAATGATGTCCCTTGGAAAAATAAGTAAATTAAATACAAGTATGAAAGAAGGAAAACTTAGCTCATAAATCCACCACCTTATTGCAGCCATGTCTATATCTGTGTTAGCCTTTGACCCCTAACCTCACTGCAGATTTTCACTGTATTACAATTGTAGTACTCTTGCCACTTTTGACATTGGTAAGGCTTGACTTCCGAAACATGTATTCTATAGTTCAGAAAACAAGTTAAATAGCCAGGAGAGACAGAAGACGCAAGCTTGAGCATGGCAGAGTTGAAAGACAGTAGAATGTACCTCTTAGGGCCTCTCTAGGCTTTAGGATTTATGGCCCACATTCTATAACCTAATATCATATTGAATAATCATTTTAGAAGCTGCAAAACACCGGAGTCAGCAGTCTTTGCCACTGAGCACAGTGGAAGGGAGAAACATTTTGCCTGAAGAAGTTTGGCTGAGTTGATATAATTTAAGGGTTAGTAGAATGGTTTTATATCAAATTCAAGTTCTAAAATTTAAACCAAAACATTATTTTACTGCATTTTGTATCAAAAATTTTCCATACAGATCACAGGAAAAAAATGCACAAATATTAACAGTTACAACTGAATAGCATGGGAGTGGTTATAAAATAATATTTTCAAAAGGAAAAAATCCTTAATAAAATAATATGATACCATAAACGTGAGTAAAATTCCTGTCAGAGCATCTTGCAGAGTGGGTCCTTACATAGATGGAAAGAATTAGCTACAAGAACTCTCCTATTTTGATGTATCTTTTTAGAAGTGTATGTTTGAGTTAGTTGCAAGTATTTTGCTTTAGTTATCAATGGTGGATTGAACTACATCTGGAGCAACATTTTTTTTTCTTGCTAAATGTAAATAATCCTGTAGACATTTTGTTTTCATTATGTAATGAAACACGCATACACATGTGTATGCATGTTTGTCAGGAGCAGAATTCAGGATGTTACTAATTTTGAAAGTGAGGGCAAAAAAATCATCTCAAAAAAAAACCTTGAAAGTATGATGTGTAACAAAATTAATAGCTCGCGAAATTAAGTATATCCCAAAGGATACATCCACAGAACTTTTCCAGTATTCACCTTACCTCTTTATGATATTGCCCAATTTAATTGCCTTTCCTGATTTACTTCTGACTTACTCTTTTGGTTATTTCTAAATCAAATTTATACTCAGAAGATGAACATACATTACCATTTGAACATTCAAAAAAATGTGGCACAGAAAATGAAAGCCATCTTCAAAAAGAAACTCTAAAAAATGTTTGGAGCAATGGCGACCTTATTAGAATAAGTGTGCAGTCTCCCAAATGGATACTTTAAGAGCCACACATATACTTGGATGTGTAAATTCTGATGGTTTTTTTTTTTTTTTTTTTTTTTTTTTTTTGCGGTACGCGGGCCTCTCACTGCTGTGGCCTCTCCCGTTGCGGAGCACAGGCTCCGGGCGTGCAGGCTCAGCGGCCATGGCTCACGGGCGCGGCCACTCCGCGGCATGTGGGATCTTCCCGGACCGGGGCACGAACCCGTGTCCCCTGCATCGGCAGGCGGACTCTCAACCACTGCGCCACCAGAGAAGCCCTCTGATGGTTTTTTATATCATGCTAGTTTATGTCTTATAATTTTCCTAGTAGTGCATTTCTTCCTTGGGAATGTTTATAGACCAAAGGCTGCTTGTTACCCCACCAGCCAGCATGCTTGCACACGCACGTACACACACACACACACATACAAATAGATACACACACACACACACACACACGGAATTTAGAAACAACACTTTCTGTTTTGTAACTGGGTCAACACAATATTGTGAAATATCCATAGGTATTGACTCTGAAAAAGGCGATGGCACGGATTCAGACTCCGTGCAAGTAACAGAGCCTGACGATCCAGTTTATGTTTAAGATGTCAATCATATCTCTATTTAATTGAGCAGAACTTTGCATCTGAAAATAATACGTAAGTCTCACATCTCTAGCATGATGAAAAGTAGGATGGACTCAGAAGATTTTATATTTAGAGATTTGTCTCTATTTTGAAAATAATAATCTAAATATTTTCCAAGAGCCTAATTTAAAAACTGTTTTCTTCTTTGCTGTGATAATTAAGGATTTATAAAGCGTACATACTATATTCTAAATTTAGTTTTTCTTAATTAGGGAGTTGTCATTTTCCAGTACATACTCTTCCTTTTTTGTTTTTCCTTTTAGGCTATTGTAACTGTCCTTCATTCAGGTATCTACTTCCCTTTTTTTCTCTGTTTTAGCTCCCACTTGGCAAGCCTTCAGCTGGGTGACCCTTTTGTCCTGGGTCACTCCTGAGTCATCTCACTATTTGGTAGCACACCTGAAATCAGTGGGCCAACTCAACGCTTCTGTTGAAAGCTCATTTTTTTCCACTTCCAAGTTCCTTGTACTGTACATCCCATGCATAATTCCAGATGACATAAAATCACACTGGTAAAACAGATTACATCTTGTCACAGTTATAAACCACTTCGGGCCATCTCTTTAATGTATAACACCTATTAATTCTCTCAGTGGAGTTCACCACTGGTGTTTATTCTACCGTTTTTCTCTCTTTTTTCTATCCATGCCTCTTCCATCTGTTTGACAAGACGTAAAATCTTTCTGTTTGCCATTATTTCCTGTGAACAATAGCACATGTCATTTTACGTAGCCAGCACAAAGTTTTACCCCTAGTTCAGCACATTTCCATTCAATTATTTTGGCAAGCTAGAAGGAACCATGGTGCTCATCTTCCTGAAAATACAAAAGACTAAGGTATAAAGGTGACTCTGCATCTCATCTTTATTAACTATTGCAGTCTGGTGTTCCAAAGGGGCAAATGTAGATGTAGACTGTGGTCTCTTCTAAGCCTAAACTGAGAACAGCTTTTTGGATTCAGCAACCCTCCCAGGCATATATTTGCATGTCTGATTTGCATTTGGAGAAAGGAGGAGAGAGGAGCAATTTCGTGTCTGAAGACCTGAGAGGGCCTTGGGAGATGAAAATGAAGAAAATGGAGAGGATAATATGGCATCTCTTTCCTTGATGGGGTGGGGGCAATGGATAGTTCTGTGAATATTTCTAATTCCTAAAGGAATTGGAAATATTTTCTAAGGAGGAAAGATAGTGCCAGGATGACACCCCAGTGCTGTGTAATATGGGGAACACCAGCAGCTGTGCTGGATAAAGTCATATTCTTCTTAAGGGTCAGTGACCTCAGATAGGCAGGCACCCTGATGCCCCACGGACCTGGCAAAAAGCCAGGAGAGTCTGAACGAGCACAACCAGCTGGGCTTTCAATACTCAAGACACTGGAAAGTGCCAGAATTTCTTGCGTGGTAGGAAAACTCTTCCGGGCCTAAGACTATAAGCAGGTAGAAGAGAGAAACCTGTAACTTTGTATGCAGATATTAATGCACCTTCATTCCGGTTGCAGACTGAAGTCTGAGAACATTGGGGTTTGATAAATAAAGAAAGAGGAAGAGAATGTTGGGTTCATTACATGGGTGGAAAAAAAAAACCTGGAAATCTGTCAAAATGCAAATATTTACTATAAGGGAAGATGCTTTTCAAAATCTCCTTTCTGCACTTCCAGTGACATATGGTTTGAAGCCAGAAACATGCGGTACGTCCATTAGTCACAGTTTGGAATTAGATTTGAAATTCCAGATACAATACTTTTTCATGCTTCAAAATTTTCCAATTTTTCTTTTATAATTTTTATAAATTTGCTTTTTTCTACGTCAAATCTGATGTGCAAGATGGAAAATTTTAGATGTGATTTGGACTCTGTGCATATAAATAGCTACCCTTTTGATTATAGCATGAATACCTCAATCTATTCTTCCTTTGGGGGGTTTGTTTGCAGTCTTATGGCTCGAGTCCTAACAGGAAACCTAATAACCTACTTTTCAAGCTGTTTTGCTAAATCTTAGTAGAATAAGTATTCCAAGAACAAGACTATTAGCTTTCTATCTCCTATACGTGATGAGGTCACCAAAAGATCAAGTACATTTCACTTCCTTTTAGCATGTGCTTCTCTTAAGCATCACTGGTCATAGGTCACACTCTCAGAGGTCTTTGGTTATCACCCAGACACTCTGGGTGTAAGAAAGGACTCAAGGATCTATCTCCTCATTGAGCGTGTAACCTGGCATCTCTTCCTAATGAGGCCTCTGGGAGCAAAGTACAGAAAGCCGCTGGCAGCAGGGTTAGGGAGGCTCCTTCCTCACCTGCCTTATCCTGGTAGGTCCCGTTCCACGTACTTTGGGGATGAAGGTTTGGGTGTTCTATTGCAAACAGCTTCAGATCACCTAGATCATTCAAATGACCAAGATGTGCAAATTAAACAAACAAAACAAAACAAAAACACCCAACAGCCAAACACATATCAGGGGTTAACTTTCAAACAGTGATACCCCAAGCTGCTTTAACAAAGCACTTAAAAAAAAAAAAACTGGGTAGAATATTCTGTTCAAACTTGTCCTTGCATTGTAGACGTGAACAACTGGATAATGAATTCTTCTTCGTTTCGTTTTTTTTTTTTTGCCAAATTTTTTTCTTTTCTTTTTTTTTTAAAAAATTTTATAAATTTATTTGTTTATTTTTGGCTGATTAGGTTTTCGCTGCTGCACGTGGGCTTTCTTTAGTTGTGGTGAGGGGGGCTACTCTTCGTTGTGGTATGCAGGCTTCTCATTGTGGTGGCTTCTCTTGCTGCGGAGCATGGGCTCTAGGCATGCGGCTTCAGTAGTTGTGGCACACAGGCTCAGTAGTTGTGGTTTGCGGGCTCTAGAGCGTAGGCTCAGCAGTTGTGGCGCACAGGATTAGTTGCTCTGCGGCATGTGGGATCTTCCCGGACCAGGGCTCGAACCCATGTTGCCTGCATTGGCAGGTGGATTCTTAACCACTGCGCCACCAGGGAAGCCCTGGATAATGAATTCTTTTTAGAACTTTTCCAGTGGTCCTTGGGCCTTGTATAAATGCTAAATTTGCTAAGTTCACACAAAAGCTCTATAAGACTGATGAAATATTTTGTTTTAATAAACATATCTGCTGCTAGCCTGAAGCATTCTCTTCAAAGTTATGGATAGTACTCTTGTATGCTTAATTTGGTTTATAACAATTTAAATTTTTTGAATTTAAACATTTGAACAGAATAGAGACTCATAGGAACAATAAATTCACCTTTTCTCTTGGAATTGCTGTGAAATATTACGAAAGAAAGTGAACTCTCTTAGCATAACCAAATAGTTAAAAAGACTTTAAGAAAGAACTTCTAAGCCAATATTTATATTATCTAAAGTTAGGGAAAGACAATATTAACAAATTACAATGGGAAAAAAGAATAAATTACCAAAAGTTAAGTGTTTAAATTGGGCTCCTTTAATCATAAGGAATAGAAACTGACCCAAAGTAGTTTAATTCAAATGAGGGAAAGAGGTCTTCCTGTAATCTAGATAAAACGGAAGCTGCAGGACTGAGTCAGCCCTTCTCTCCAAACAGAGTCCACCTCTCTCAAGCTGTCTCTCTTTCAAGGACCATGTTTTTCTGGACTTTGCCTTTTCATCTGCTTTTATTCTAGTTCTCTCTCATTTCTACTGGCTTCTTTTGCTTATTTTTCCACAGGGCCTCAGATGGCTGCCCTGGCCTTGATCTCGCATGGCCTCAGGCTCCAATGCAAACAGCCTATTGATCACAACCCTCTGAGTCTCTTAGAATGAATTCCTAACAGGAAGGATCTGATTGGTCAGGTCACATGAGTCACTGCAATATGAGCCTCCAAGACCACCAATACTATGAAGAGGTCAATTGGATTTTTTACCTTTCCATCTTTTCTATACAAGGTTGATACAGTTTCTGTCATGTGCATGGAGATGGAGAGGTAGGAAAAATTGAAATGTCATTTGCGGAAACATCAACCAAGTGCTGGATGTCATCCTCCAGGACTCTTAACAGGATTCACTCCTAAAAGCATTCATTCATTCATTCATTCATTTATTCATTCATTCAAGCTTCCAGTGACCTATCAAGTATTTATTGCATGTCTAATATATGCTGGATAATGTGCTAGGTGCTGGAATTATCTGTCATCTCTAGGCCATTTAGAATTTGTTCTATACAATTTAATACTTAAGATAATATGAGGAAGTATATGATTATGTTTCTTGATTACTAGATGTATCCCTGTAACTAGATTGTTTGTTTCTCATGAGCACGGGCTATCATAATTTCTATTCTACACAAAATGGGTGTACATTCAATAAATAGGAAATGTTCTTGCGCTGGCTCTTTATCCATCCTGCTTTTAAGATTAAAAGCTTGGGAAAGGTAGAGTTTAAATATTACTAAAAATAAAGTCTGATTATAGTTGCTGCCAGTAATGTCTCTTCTTTCTCTTCATACCACCGCTTTGTCTTTCTAGAAAAATTTTGTCTTTCCCTTGTTCTGAAGTCTAAAATGAAGTATACGATTTAAGTAAGGATAATTTTGTGTTCTACCTGGAATCTGACCCCGAACATCATATGAAATTTTGATTGACTTCAGAAGAATTTACTCCGGTCCTGGAAAAATCATCATAACTTTTTGTACCACACTATAGAAAATGGCATTTGGGAAGTCTTTTGCACATGATATTCATCTAAAACTACTACCATCCTTCATGATATTTTCTTTCTCTTCACTGTGAGGAGACATCTCTGTGAAAATCATGCTGGGTACAGGAAAGGTGTAGAATGACGTGGGTAAGGGGCCAGCTGCAGAGTGTAAGGGCCTGAAGCTGATTGTAAAAATTACAGATCACAACATACATACCCAAGCTATAGTTTCAGCCATAGCTGAAGTGCTTTATTCATCAAATACATGGGGAGCATTGATTATGCCCTAAGCACTGTTCTGAGGATTTAGCAGTGATTGAGACCAAAAAAGTCCCTTACTCCATGGACTAGAAATCATGAAGATTTTCAGAAGAATATATGGTATATTTTAATGGCTGTTTCCAAACAAGATTCAGTCCTTAAAAAACTGCATAGTCATCCTTGTATGGATGTTTCATTTTAATGTCTGATCTGTTTTTTAAAATTATGTATGTGATTTTTAATGCACATCTCATATTGATGGGCATCTATTATTTTATTTTCTCAGTACCATATGCTCCTTTAAGAAATGCCACTTGAGTCTGGTCCAAAGAAAATTCACATCCAATTATGTTGTTAGAATTACCTTCAAAGCTATTTGTGTTGGTTTTTAACTTCTGTTCACAAATTTAACTAAAACTTGGGAGACGGGGGTGGGGGAGAAGGACACTAAGTTTCTTTAAAATTAGATGTCTTATTATTTTTTATAAACATATATTTTTGTTTTTTATTTTTTAGATCTTGGGTTTAGACTTACTCTCATTCTGAAATAAATGGACAGCACTCAATCTATAGATGGAAATTTTCAGTGATGCTGGTACACAATGTTCTCTGTTGTCTAGATTTTTGAAAGTTTACCTTTGCATCATTGGGTGACACTGGATTTCCTGTTCAATTCACTGTGTCTAGTGACCTTTTGGGGAGCCTGTTCTTCTAAAGCTTTTGAGATGGGAACACACAGCATGTTGTGTTCCATGTCACGTCAGTCATTACTCTCTTTGACTTTACTTGTGTTCTCAAGTCAATATGTTCCAGATTAATGAGGCATTTGTTCTTAATCAAGAAACTACTTAAGAATACACTTTTAATTTTAATGACTTGTTTATGATTAATTGTTTCTTCATGCCCTTCTCATACTTGAGGATACTTCAAAGCTGCTGCGTTTTCCCTGAACAGTTCCTGAACAGTTCCCAAACGTCTGAATACTGGTAGTTGCTATGACCCAGTGATCTCAAGGGACTGAACAAACAGGGTTATTGATTTCCTTGAGAAAATCATTCACACAGTCCCCTTAAACTAACAATAACTTGAAGAGTAATAATTTTAAAAAGCAACGTTAAGCAAACTGTGTGGTTATACATTATGTATTTTTAATGTTCCCTTTAAATGTATGTATCTAATGAGGTCCTACTGTTTTATGAGGAACAATACTAGAAATAATGTGTGAAATAAACTCATTCTCCCAGCTGATCTATACTATGCCATTAGCTGCTTTAATGAAAATTTACTCTGTTAATTTATGTTTTCTTTTTAATTTAAATAACCAACAGATATGTGTGTGTGTGTGTGTGTGCTTTATTTCAAGGTACAGACCTAAGTGATTCATGACCTCTGAATAATAAGAGCTAACATCTGTTTAGTGCTTACTATCTGGCAGGTTTTTTTCCACGTGCATAAAATCTATGAACTCATTTACTATCTTTAACTACAACTTGTGGGACCCCTGTTTTTATTCCTGCTTTACAGATTAAGAAACTGAGGCACAGAGATAAGTGATTTGACCAAGGTCATATAGATAATAAATGGCAGACTGAAGATTGGAAATGAAGCAGTCCAGCTCCAAAATTCAACTTCCTAAACACAAGACCATAGTACTCTATACATGAAGAAGCTCCTAGTATTGGCTCCTTAGGACGTTTCCCTTCTTAGGAACCTCAGTTATTTTGTACTGCCTGTAATGTATTTGTAAGCTTTACTCAACTATGGCCATTGTGCAAGGTACTTTGTTCTTTGGTCCTTCCCCTATGGGTGCTAAAAATGGAACAGATGAGTTAGACCCTTTATTAATTCATGTATTTTCTTATTTACTAGATTTATGTTTCCTTTAAACAGAGCAGATATTGATATTTTAGAGACTGTAGAAAACTCAGATGAGAAATAGCAACTAGGATTGATAGAGATCCTTTCTGTCCGTACGGTGGCCCTGAACATCTGACACAGCCATCCTAGTTGTTTTGTGATAGGCTGATCATGTTGTACTTCAGTAACTGACTTTCTTTTGGATTTTGTACTGTGTTCACTCCACTTCAAAGTGTTGTAGGAGAAATATGACTCACTTAGCTTTTAAAATGAGGATTCAATATAATCGTGCTTTTGTTCCACCTAGGAGTCCATGCTTGAATCATTTAAGGTTCATTGTTGTTCCTAGTGTAAAGCCCAATGGGAAAGACAGGTTTAAATTTTCCTGCCCCTGAAGACAACATCGTAGAAATAGAAAATTAGTCCCTCAGAATCATTGACAAGAAATTAGTAAGTGTGGCTTGAATTTTTCTTTCATAAGTTTTTCTACATGTTCCTGACAAGTCCATTGATCTCTTGGAAGCTTATCCTTCCATTCGATGAGTTTAAATGGTGGGAATTTTTTTATCAGCACTCTTTGGCTTAGTGGGACAAAATCCAACTAAAAACTATTTTAAGCAAAGTGGGGGCTTTAGACGACCCAGGGTAGAAATGCATCTGGATTTGAGGCAGAACTGGAAATAGAGACCTAACACCATTAGGACTCCGTGTGGTTCTTGCCTCTTTGATTTTCTGGGTTATGCTTTATTTCCCTCTCTCTCTCTCGTGCGCACGCTCTCTCTCTCTTTCTTTCTCTTTCTCTCTCTTATTGCCTCCACTTTTCTGTTCCACATGACGGAATATGTGGTTACTGATAGTTGGCCTCTTAGTTTTACACATCATAGTTCAGGAACCCAAAGAGTGACTACCAGTTCTAGATAAATATTCTCAAGGATGTATTCCAATTCCCCATTTGTATCAGGTGCCCAGCTGGGATTTATAAGCTTTGGCTAGGAAGATGAGGTCTGGGGTAGGGATTATGATGATGTCATCTTGAGTCTAGTGTTTACTACTGGGCCAATCCATTGTTGCCCTAGAACAGTTTATGATAACCTCATAAATGCGGTGAGGAAGACAGGCAATTCCCACCTGAGAGGGCTGGACAGATAACCGCATATGTGTCTTCTATAGTTAGCGCCTTGCCTGTACATAACAATAGGCCCTTTTCTCTCTTCCACCATAATAAATGAGATATGAGAAGTCTCCTTTTCTTAATCATATGGAGATGAACACATAAAGGAAAGAAAATTATCCCATTAAACACATATTTTGGAATACATACTTTATGTTCTCCAAATTGTGGTAGATTATAATCTGATGGGTATAAAATATTTAGCCCCAAGCCTACTGTACATATATAGATTCTTTTATAAAATATCATTGTCTATGCTTTCCCTGTAAATGGATGTGTGTATCTTTATTAATCGATTAAAATTGAGTTGGGGGTTCAGGGGGAGCTTGATAAAAGAGATAAATATTATAGGGAGAGCAATTAAATTCTGGGATATTGTGAATGTAACTGAATAATAAAAAAATAAGACTTGGAATGAGGGAAAATGATAGGATTGAATAAGAAAAAAATAGGGATTAATTGGATATGGTAGATTAGTAAGTAAGAAGTTAAATTAAAAAAAGTCTTTTATGAAAGCTGGAAACTGGTATGAACTTGTAGCTTGAGTCTTAGGAGAACCAGGCTATCATGGATATTTTCTGCTTGGCCCCCTCTCCACCCAGGATGTATTCTCCCCTGTTTGCTTGGTCTGTGCCCTCGGAGTTTGATTCCTACAAACAGTTTCTCCAGGCTCCCTTCCTGGCTGGCTTCTGTTGGGTTGTACCACCTGCAGGCTGACTCACTGGACAGGAGATTACAGAGCAAGAGAGAGAGGTCAGAGCTTTCTTCCCTGCTCCCTTCGTATAGCATCTTCCCCCGAAGCAGGGAGGCCAGGAGAAGGCTCCGCTCAAGGCTTGGCTTTCACTGGGCTGTGAACCCAGCTCCTTCCTCCCCTTGCCCCTTCAGCCCTGTGGTGGTAACTGTTTCCCTCTGTCTCTAGTCTCTGGTGTGTACCCTTCCCTTCTTTGTTTCCTTAACTCTGCTCACACTTCAATTTCATGGTTCCTTCATTAAACTCTATTCATTTGAAATATTGAGGATAAATGATTTTTGCTGCTGGAACTCTGATATTTATAAGTGAGGGAACTTATATATGTATATATAGAAACATATATAATACATAAAAAGATTTCATATATATATGATTTTATCTATAAAGAGATTTATTTCAGTAATTGGCTTTTCTGATTTTAGAGGCTGGTAGATTCAAAATCTGTGGGGAGGGGGCAGTTTGACAGGCTGGAAACTCTTGGACAGGAGCTGATCTTGCAGACATGAGACAGAATTTCTTCTTCCCCAGGGAGAACTTAGTTTTGCCCTTAAGGCCTTTTGACTGATTGACTGTGACCCACCCCCATTGCTGAGGATAGTCTCCCTTACTTAAAGCAACTGATCATAGATGTTAACCACATCTATGAAATACCTCCACAGCAACACCTAGATTATGATTTGAATAACTAGGTACTATAGTCTAGCCACGTTGACACATAAACTAACCATCACACCAGGCATTAGGGAGAGCTGTTGCTTAGAGAAACCAAGAGGAAAAGTAAGCTCCTTGAAGAGCTAGAGACAGGCTTTGACTGGGAAGAAACCAGACTTGGGTGATGAAAAAGAGAGACTGTATAGAATAATTTATACATAAGATGAAAATGCCGAAAGACTCTTTTCCAAATAATTGTCAAGATGTGATGTGAAGTTGACAAAGCTTCACACTTTGCTTGTTGTGGCTTTTTGGTACCCAAGTCTATCGTGAGTGCTTGGCCACTCACAAGGTTAACGTGTAAGTTCAATTCCTGCCAAGTTCCCTGATGACAGGCGCGATGAGGAAGGTAGGCACCCAGCACTTGACACTTCATTGTGCCCTTCTCTCAATAGGCTTATAATTTTGTGAAGGGGAGCAATCATAGTTCACAAAGGATCAGAGAGCAAGGCTGTGGTGTGTGCACTGCTATTTCTATTTAGTGCATTTTTCTCTCTCTGGAGTTTCTCATGGGTCCAGCGTCATCTGGCATCTGTCCAAGGTTGTTTTATTTTTTCACTCTTTCTTGCCATAGAGGTCATGTGTTGTAATTTGGACTTTGGTCTGCAGTTCATGTTACAGCACAGGCTGTAAATTCAGTCAACAAGCCTTTGTTGAACAGAAAGTACTTTGGGCATTGTGTGAAGAACCCTGAGCTAAGTATTTTAATTGGGAAGGGTCACTAACTAATCCAACAGCTCTAATCTTTATGGGCTCCAGATTGTTCTGTCTGTCAGCACTGGGTTGGGTGGCAGAAGGTTGTGGACAAAGGCCTGGGAAAGTTTCAGACAAAGCTTGAGACAAGGCTTTAGATCCACATGGGTCTGAAATCCCAGGTGGGCAACAGAGATGAAGGCCACGGGAAGACACTGAGCCAGAGGACTCAGGAAACAAACAAACACAAAAGAGTTATAATTAGCAAGGGACAGATGTTAGGTGAGGAAGTGGGTTTAAGGACCAGGAAATGTAAAAAACAGTAAGAACTCTCCAGTCTCGGGGCCGGTGATTCGGATGGAGATTAGAATCAACGTCATCCTGACTATCTGGAGGTTTAGAAGATAAGAGCTCCTGGCTGGTCCCGGGGATTGAGGGGCAGAGAACAGATTCCACTTGGCGTCACTCAGTTCTAAATGGAGACCACGTTTTGTTCAGAACATTTTGGATGAACTTTGTTTGGAGCTCGTCTGAACTCTGACCGTGGCTGATATCCTGTCTGACCCCTTAGGACATTTTTCTTTCTGAACAGCAGATGTTTCTGAAGTAGGCTATGCTGTCACTCACAGACTAAGAATAACTGAGATAATGGATCTCAGACTCTAAGCAGTGCGCCTGCCAGTGTAGTGAGCACTCAATAAACGTTAGTGATGATGACCGTACAACCACGTGGTTACCATTTCTTTTTGCACTGCTTGCCCCACACAGTGTCAGTCACATGAGAGTCAATTGCTTATGGCTCACTCAGACCTCCTAATCATTTAAAAAATAATGAATGTGAAACTGTAGTTTCATCCCAACATCAGATTCCAGGCACGCTCATCTCTATTCTTTGACATAAACATACCCTATAAATGATTCTAATTTCTTTAGCTAGGTTTAAATCCAAGCACGCCTCTCTTTCTTCATTCTCAAACCTTTTGAAAGGCAAATACGTGACGTTGCTCTAAGTAGTCATCAGTTTTAAGGTTGGAGAAGTGGAAACCCCCATGACTGTAGAGTTGATGGGAGCTGGTCAAATTTCAGTGCCCAGATTTTATTTGGTATAGTCCTCAGATTTTTTTTTTTTTTCTCCCAAACAGTATCCTAACATGAAGACAAAGTTCACTTGACTGAATTCCTGGAATCTCTCTTGGTTCCTTTTTAAAAAAATATAGACTCTGTGTTAGAAACTGGACAAACTTCAAGAACAGTTGTTATTTTTACAAACATAGTATGTGCCCTCATCCATCTCTGCTGTTTCACATGTTATTTCCTTCAGAACACTCAGATAAATGCCATCTGGCCTGAGCGCTTTATTGCACTTTGCTTTCTTCGATTGCAGCATGCCTTCTTCATTGGAAACTCTAATCTCTGTCTCTCTTGTGAAAAGCGTTCTCAGAAATTTGAATTTCCCCAATCATTTCCTAGAGTTCAGTGTTGCCAAAGAAGCAAACAAAAACCCTCTTTGCGCTTGTGTTCCTCGAACATTATCATTCCCCTCCTGACCGCCTTACAACATCATATCCAGCGGATTATATGCTAGTGAGTCTGATATCTGGCCAAGCTGGATTTCTGCTTCAGAAGTTTGCCTTTTATTCACCAATGCCTTAACCTTCTTCTTTTGGAAGTGGTTCTGTTCAGTCATCTGTTTGGGCTATTTTCTCTGATATATTCAGGTCTTTTCTCCTCAGATTCTATGATTCTATAACTTTTTAACTCGTGTACTTTTACTACTTCTTTCCAAATAGTCTTGATTAAACGTAGGTAGCACCACTGGTAGATTTTGCATCACGAGGCTAGATGGTCTGGTTTTGGATTTTGGCCCTGCTTCTTCTTAGTGGCACGCTGCAGGCTGAATTGTTTAACTTCAGGTTTCTTATTCGTAGAATGGGAATAATAAAATTATCTATTTCTCAAGGTTGCTGTGAGAAGCAACCGTGCATGTATATGTATATATATTGCACATTATGTGTTAATAAACATAAGACGCCTAGAAGGTGTCGGACACATTATAAGCGTGTAACAACTGTTAGGACTGTGTTATTACCCTTGACTCAGTGGATGTTAGATTAGTCACAATATCAAATACCCCCTGTCACAGAGCTGATGTCTAGATAAAGGATAGTGCAATGTCATGGTGAAAAAGGAAAGACACTTTATACAACTGTGAATAAGAAATCAGATACATCTCACAATATTATCAAACAAAGGCTATGATCTAAGAAAATTTGGGAGAAACATTTAAACATAAAAGAAATGAAGGCAAAAATAATGCATGGAAAAGTCATTATTTATGGTACTGATAGGTACCATAAAAACGTACTAGTTTTTCTAATAATTTCATCATTAAAATCTTGAGGGGGCTTCCCTGGTGGCGCAGTGGTTGAGAGTCCGCCTGCCGATGCAGGGGACACGGGTTCGTGCCCCGGTCCGGGAAGATCCCACATGCCGCGGAGCGGCTGGGCCCGTGAGCCATGGCCACTGAGCCTGCGCGTCCGGAGCCTGTGCCCCGCAACGGGAGAGGCCACAGCAGTGAGAGGCCCGCGTACTGCAAAAAAAAAAAAAAAAAAAAAGCCAACAACAACAAAAAACTTGAGTAAAAAGATATAGGCTTAAATAATTATTTGAATGATAAGACGTCACTTCTCCACTCTATGGTGACCATATATTCTCTTGGGCAAATCATTCTGCTTAGTAGTTCTTTCTGATAAGATAAATACAACATTTTGGAATCAAATCAGCAATTTTGCCCCTTGGAGGCCTGTAAGCTCACAAAAAGGAGTCATACATAGCTACCTGTGTCTACTTTTAGCTTACTCTCCCCTGGCATGGGATCTCTGGTCACATGGAGCCTAGTGTCTTCAGTCTTGTCTTTTTTTTTTTTGCGGTACGCGGGCCTCTCACGGTTGTGCACGCGGGCCTCTCACTGTTGTGGCCTCTCCCGTTGCGGAGCACAGGCTCCGGACGTGCAGGCTCAGCGGCTATAGCTCACGGGCCCAGCCGTTCCGTGGCATGTGGGATCTTTCCGGACCGGGGCAGGAACCCGTGTCCCCTGCATCGGCAGGCGGACTCTCAACCACTGAGCCACCAGGGAAGCCCTCTTTTTTTTTAATTAAAGTATAGTTGAGGTACAATATTATGTTAGTTTCAAGTGTACAGCATAGTGATCTGACAATCAAATACATTGCAAAGTGATCACCACAACACATCCAGTAACCCTCTGTCACTATACAAAATTATTACAGTATTATTGACTATATTCCTTATGCTGTATATTACATTCTTGTGAGTTATTTATTTTATAATTGGAAGCTTCTATCTCTGAATCCCCTTCACCTATTTCACCCAACCACCCACTCCTCTCCCCTTTGGAAACCACCAGTTTGCTTTCTATATCTATAAGTCTGTTTCTGTTTTGTTTTGTTTATTTGGTTGTTTTGTTTTTCAGATTCCACATATAAGTGTGACCATATGGTATTTGTCTTTCTCTGTCGGACCTGTTTCATTTAGCATAATATCCTCCAGGTCTATCGATGTTGTTGCAAATGGCACAATTTTGTTCTTTTTTATGTCCGAGTAGTATTCTAGTGTGTGTGTGTGTGTGTGTGTGTGTGTGTGTGTGTGTGTGTGCACGCGCGTGTGCGTGTGCGTGTGTGTGTGCGTGTGTATCACCACTTCTTTATCCACTTATCTATCAATGGACATCTTTTAGGTTGCTTCCATATCTTTATTATTGTAAATAATGTTGCAGTGAACAAAGGGGTGCATATATCTTTTGGAATTAGTGTTTTTGTTTTCTTTGGCTAAATACCCAGTAGTGAAATTGTGGGATTGTATGGTAGTTCTAATGTAAAAATCTTTGAGGAATCTCCATACTGTTTTCCATAGATGCTGCACCAATTTACATTTCCACCAACAGTGCACAGGTGTTCCCTTTTCTCTACACCCTCCCCAACACTTGTTACTTGTCCTTTTGATAACAGCCATTCTGACAAGGGTAAGGTGATATCTCATTGTGGCTGTGATTTGCCTTTGCCTGATGATTAGTGACGTTGAGCATCTTTTCATGTGTCTGTTAACCATCTATCTGTATGTCTTCTTTGGAGAAATGTCTATCTAGGTCCTCTGCCCATTTTTTAATCAGATTGTTTGTTTTTTGATACTGAGTTGTGTGATTTGTTTATACAATTTGGATATTGACCCCTTATCAGATACAGCTGGTATCCTCAGTCTTGAAGGCTGATCTCATTCCAGGGTGTGGTGAGTGAGGGAGGAGAGTTTTGGGAGTCTGTAGCTACCTCAGATGGATTCATTTGAGTGCTAAAACTTGTTCTCTGATGGGCCAGTCATTATGAGAATAATCCATGGACTCTGATTCATAAATTATATAAATTCAGTCAAATATATATAATCAAGCATATAATATAAAAATATATAATAAAAAATATATATAAATCAAAGCTGTCAGTCTGGGTACAGTCTAGGCTAATCCCACAACTGATTTAGATGTCTGAACTAAGCTGAGCTGCCCAGTCTTACCCTAAGCCTGAACTAGTAAAATCTTTTTTTTTTTTTATAAATTTATTTATTTATTTAGGCTGTGTTGGGTCTTCGTTGCTGCACGCGTGCCTTCTCTAGTTGCAGCGAGCGGGGAGCTACTCTTCCTTGCAGTGCGTGGGCTTCTCACTGTGGTGGCCTCTCTCATTGTGGAGCACAGGCTCTAGGCACACAGGCCTCAGTAGTTGCGGCATGCAGGCTCAGTAATTGTGGCTCACAGGCTCTAGAGCACAGGCTCAGTAATTGTGGCTCACGGGCCTAGTTGCTCCACAGCATGTGGGATCTTCCCGGACCAGGGATCGAACCCATGTCCCCTGCATTGGCAGATGGATTCTCAACCACTGCGCCACCACGGAAGCCCTGAACTAGTAAAATCTTTTCCCTGTGATTGGGACTATAAGACTAATAGCATTTGGGGCAATCTCTCCAGTTATTTCAATATAAGTCTTCCTTGTTTGATCTAAAGACCCCTAATTTGCTTGAAGGGTGAATCAGTCCATTATCTATTTGCAGTTAAAAGGCGACTTGAATTATTGCTTACACAAATTATTTGTATAAAGCACATAGTTTCCCTGCTTTGATCTGTGACTCTTTCTTCAGTTAACAACAGGAGGGTGACCATGAATGTTTAATTCTTGGCTGAGTCAGAGATCTTGAAATCTTTTGCAATACCAAATTTTGAAAGCTTCTATATTGGGAATGGGAAGATGTTTGCTTCCCCAACCTCTTTGTGGGAATATAACCAGTATTAATATTTTAACTAAACATTGTATTTTAGGCTTGCATTGACGTCTAAACACAATGGGGGTAGATGTTCTTCTTGCCATGTTTAGAAACTACACTACTGCTGTGTCAGGCTCTAAGGAGAGCAGAGATGTCTAAATACCATGGCCCAAACAGTCCAGACGTATCAGAGTAACTGGGTGGACAAGCACAAAGTTACCCAGGGCCTCAGGTTTTTCCGTCTCCTTGCTGTGCTCACTGCCAGGGTATTGTTCTCACTGGCATGGTTAAAGGTGAGAGATACTCTCTCCGGGAAACCACGTGTCAAGGTAGAACTCTATTTCTGTAGAAGGGAAGAGCTTCTTTGGAGGAAATTGAACACCAAAACATATATATAAATATATTTTTTCCCCTATATTGAAAACTGGAATTTAATAAAGACTTCCATTATTTCAGAAGTATAGGCTGACTTTGATAGTACAACAATGGAGATGTCTTAGCTGATACTCTAACAGGATGAAAATTTGGCTATGTGAGGAACTCTTTGTACCAACTGATAACCAAACTGCTTGGAGTGGAGAAAAGGAGGAAAAATGAGTGTTGAGTACAGGTGAGGGAAAGGCATTGAGGGAGAAAAGAAGAGGTTGGGGAGACATTGCTTTCCCCCAGCTGGCCTGAGGGACCGCTGTTAAGACCCAACTGAAATCAGGGTTAGGGGCCAAAGAAGCTATTTCAATGAATAACTAAAGTGACAGTGATAAGAATGATGAAGTTGAAAATAATAATGTCTAAACCATTTGTTGAGTGCTTACCAACTTCTAGCACTATGCTAAGCACCTGATTTATTAAGACCAGTATTTCATTTACTTCTCCCAATAATCTTATGAAGAAGGAATTATCATTTCCACTATAATAAAGAAGGGAAAAATAGAAATTCAGGTTCAGAAAGGTTTCATACCTTGCTGAAGGTCAAAGAGATAGCAAGTGGCAGGGACAAGTTTGGAATCCAGATATGCTTTTAGAGCCAAATTCTAGAGCACTGGATGGTACTGCTCTGGCTCACCAATAACGATGTGCAGCTCAAAAGCTGGGGGAGAGTTTATTCTTATGTTTTTTAACAGCCTTCCTTTCCCTACCCCCACCCTTCCTCTCACTCTGTCAACCAGTCCTCCCACCCAAAAAAAGAGACTACTGTGCAGCAGCCTGGGAGCACTTCTACAGAAGACAGTAGTACACAGGGAGGGCTATGCTCAGAGGGGGACCCAGAGCAGGGAACCAGTGAGCAATGGGCCTTAGGGAAAGGGCCAGGGACAAAGAATAGCAAGTGGCTTGTTTCTGAGCATATACACAGGCTCTCTCCATGGGGCTTTGTGGAAATAGAGAAGATCTTAAGGGGGAACCCAAGTTCCTAAGTGATTTGGATGTTTCAGTTGATGTGACCTCATTGGCCTTCCTATGCTGATGAAGCTCAGAACCACCCAGCTACACTGGTAATTGCCATAGGCTGTGCATTCCCTGAACCTCCCCCAAGTGCTTCTAGGTCTGCAAAATGGAGGAGTTGCATGAGATGATCCCTAAAATTTCTTTTAGCTTTAAGAAGCTTTGAACTCGTAATTTCATTTCAGCTGGAACCCAGGTTGGGAGAGGAGGAGCAAATTCATTTAAACTGATTGTGATTCTATGAAGAAGCAGCCAAGGCCAATGTGAAGGGAGGAAAGAACAAATGGAAAGTGACATGGCTCAGGACTAAGCAACCATCTAGAAATGTCACAATTTTGAAACACTACATGACTCAGTGGTTTGCTTCTATTTATTTATCTAGAAAATCCTAACATAACCAAGGAAACCATGATTGTAACCCTTTTTTCTGGGGCCACTTGCCCTGGCCTGGAGTCTCATATTTCTATAATTGGCTCAGGCTCCTGGGTCTCCAACCTCTGGAAGATAAATATGAAATAAATCTAACAGGAAGTTATTATTCTCTCTCATCAATGATGAGCATCATGAGAGTCCTTCTAGATATTAAAGATAAAGGAGTTATTTATATTATCATCTTTCTATTGTCCATCTGTCTATCCTTCTATCCATTTATTCAACAGCCATTCACATAGCACTTACCATGTGTCAAACACTATGCTGGATACAGGGGAAAGTGGGTCCAGAAAAATGACACACTTTCTGCTCTTGGGAATCTAAAACAATACATCAGTGGCTGATAGAGAGCTGGTTTCAGCCAATGTGCTAACTGCTATGACTGAGCAGTGAATTCAGTTGTGTGCATCGCAGAACAGAAGCACTTTATAAAACCAGCAGCGCTAGTAAAGGAATTCAGAGAAGGACTAGCCTGATCTGGGTCTTGAAGTATGAATATGAATTACCTGGAGGAACAAGAGGAAAAGTATTCCTAAGAGCAGATGCATGGGAAGATATAAGAAGGGTTTGCGTGGCACATTCAGGGAATAGCAAGCAGTTCTGCATGACTCAAGCACAAACGATACTAATAAGGAAGAAAAAAAAGATGGGACCATTTTGTGGAGAGGCTAGTGTAATACGTTGGCTGGTCAAGATGTTTGATTTTATCCTGAGGATAATAGAGAATTGCTAAATCAGTTTAGATGGGAGAGTGACTTATTCTTCAAGAGAATTGTGAAAATAAGGTATATGTAAATTGACAGTCCATTTGTGACTCTCAATGGCACTGGTAATTTCTGTATGCATTTCACAGCATCTTCCTGTGCAGTGCCCCTCATTCTTCAGTTCTTATTGTCACAGGTATCACCCAGGGGCATTTTAATACCCTAATGATCCTGCTCTACCTCAGTTCAATTAATTCAAAATTTCTAGGGCTGGGACACTGACATCAAGGATATTTTAAAGTTCCCAGGTGATATCAAAGCACAGCCAAAGTTGAGAACTGGTGTGCTCATGGTGTTTCAGAAAGCTGGCAGGACTGCGTGAATTCAGTCTGTCATAGACCCTGTTGAGTCTCAGCTTACCTTTGCCATCCCTTAAGGTATACACTGGATCCTGTTCCTATCAGGTTTCATTCAGTATTTTGGAAGAAGGACCCCCCAAGGAATTGCGTGGGAGTTCTCTCTCTCAGTCTGATTGTAAGTTATTGCTGGAGGCTGCAAAATTAACTACACATTACAATACAGTGAGACAATTACTCTGATGTCACTGCTTACACAGATTGCTGTGGAAGGGACACTTGCATTCAGAGAGGGAGAGGGAGGTGAGGCGTGAAGGAAGAACAGTACTGAGGCAGAGTACAGGGTCCCAGGGATCAAGGACTAGTGGATTATTCCAGGAAGAGGGATCAGAATGTGTAAGGCAAGGGGGCATGAGAAAACGTGGCAAAGACCCAGGGTTGTCATGACACTTTGTTCATACCACCTGTAATACACGCCTTACAGTGTTCTATATGGCTGATGTTATACGGATCCAGTCCTATTTCTATCCTATGAGAACATTTAGGATAAGTATGCCCATAACACAACATGGTCTTACCCTATAATAGCCTCTTACAAAATGAAGTGGTTTGCAGGAAAAAAAAATACGGAATTCAGTCAGACAGAAGGCTGAAAACAGCTAGCTCAAATACAACGTGGTGACTTAAAAATAAAAAAGAAGAAACATAAATATTCATGGGAATATATTCACAAGATGAATTGAAACCAGAAGTTATTCTCACGAATGTAACACCAGCCTAAGTGAGCAGTGTCCAGATGCCCTTCACCTTCTGATTTAATGCCTGATTTTCCCTGTCCACTCTTCTAAATTCAGTGACTTCCTTTTGGTCAACATCCTAATCAATATGATCACATCTCTCAAATTTCGTCCTTTACTTTGAAGTCACACTTTGACTCATAAGGAATTTCCACCCTTCCTTACAAGTGTTGAGAGGGGAGTCCTTCCTTACAAGAGGAAGTAGTCTCATGTGCTCTCCCCACTTCCTTCCTGGCTTGTTATTCCTGGGTCTGGGTCATCCAGCTGCATCCAGGAGTCCCAGAGGATACTGTGAAAATTACAGGGTAAATGGGCCTAGGTCACAACTTCTTTGGAGCTGTATCTTCTAGTTTGAATTTGTATTAAAATTAATCAGAAAGTCCAAGAACTTAACTGACATTTGTCAAAACAAACATCAGTGAAAGGTATTTATTATGAATGTGCTCATTATATATCTTTATTTCAAGGTTCTCACTGTTTTCTGTGATTTTCTCATTAGACTGTACAAAAATTATTAAGGTAGGCAAGCAGGTGGTATTATTCTCTTTTGGATAAATTGTGACAAAGGTGCTCTCACAGATTTGGCTTTTTTTTTTTTTTTTTTAACAAAGAGTTTCCAAAGGGCATGCAATGAAAAGAATGGACACATATATCATTTACTTTATTAGAAAAGGACACTTAGGTGTTGCATGAAATAGCAGCTTAATATGATGTTGGTTTAGGGAGTTTTTCTAAGCAAGCTGGTTGGATTGGGTTAATATTTAGTTGGCTCTTCCATACTTCTTAAATGTGCCATGGTTACTTTAAGAAAGCTAGTCTTATCCTTATGAAGTAAATATAGTCATCCCTTGACATGTGTGGGACATTCTGGAATTTTTTTTCCTCAATATTTTTGATTTGCCGTTGGTTGAATCTGAAGATGTGGAGCCCTCGGGTATGGAGGGTCGGCTGTACGTATTTAGAGCTCTACAGCTGTCCTCTTGGCTTCATGTTTGAGCTTTAACATTTCGAAGATTTCAAATATAGTCCATTCCTAATTCCCATGAGGTTCATTGGGTTGATTCATCCATTTCTTTATCCTCTCCATATCCTCCATCATTTTCAGCAAACACCTTTTAATTCCCCAGTCCTTTAAATCTTTCAGATTTAAACCACACTTGAACTCCTGTTTGAACAAAACAAACAAACAAACAAACATAATGGTGTAGAATTAGTTGTAGAAATTGCCTTAAGATAAGACTGTGAACACAATTATTTTAGAAATGTCTTAGGTTTATCTTTTCCAGATATGCCAATCTCAGGGCAGAGATAGGTTAAGAAAGAGCTTTTGTGAGTGCTCTCTGAGATTCAAAAAATAAAATAAATTTGGATGTTCAACTCCAAGGCAAGTGATAAAGATCAAAGACTCATTTTATTACAATATTTTTATTTTTATTGAACAGATTCACTTTGGATCTTGGCTTGCATTTAGAATGTTTACCCTTTAATAAGTGATCTGTTTAAATGTGGATCAGAGAACAAGGGTTTCTGTTTTACAGTTCAACTTTTGACCTTGGGGGATGAATGGGTGGAGGCTAAGAGGAAAAGTCCACTGTGTTTTTACTGAACTTTTTACCCTTAAAAAAAAGTGAGCAAGTTTAAAGTTCACACAGTGCACAAGAGGTCTCCACTGGGGATTTCTGGTATTATTAACTTCCTGACCTCAGATAATTAAAAAGAAAGAGCAGAGCCACCTCAGACTATGACTCAACTTTGAACTTTTCACCTCCCAAGCAAAGGATTTAAATTGTAAATGGTAGACTCTGGAAGCTTTCTTATTGCTATTAACTTCTTTCATCCCTGGTCTTGAAGTTATAATTTAGGCCAAAAGCAGAGCCTGATCTTTCCTTTTTATTTACTTAACCTCTTTTAGCAGAAAGGACTGAGAACACCATTTACCTAGAAATGACAGGTATTCTGGTGAAAGAAGTTAAGCTTAAAGGGTCATTGAATTTTGGAACTAGAAGCAACCCTAGATGATCTGTCCAGGCTCCTCAGCTGTGAAAGACAATAGAGAACCAGGGAGGCGAGCAACTTCCTTAAGGTCAGACACAACAGGAGCACAAAAGAGCATCCCTGATTCATTAGCTGTATTTATTTCTGTAGTAGAGGGATTCAAGCATGATTGGGGGTAAGAAATATTCCCCCAGGTAGCACAGCGGTCTAGAGAATCTGTGGCTTTTATTTTTACGTTAAAATGCATAAAGTGGAAAAACAAATCACTGATTAGGGAGTCAAGAGGCCTGGGTCCTTCACTCTACTGGTTTGTGTAAGCCTTAGGAACTCATTTAACTTTCCCAAGTCATGACTTGCTTGATTGTCAAATGGAATGTAGTTGGGAGGAGATAATAAGCATCTGAGACTCCTTTGTGTTATGACATTTTTTGGTTCAATGGTATCCTTGCCTTAAGAATTCCTGCTACGGTTCATGTGTAAACACTGTATAGATATACAATTCTCAGCAACAACTGGGTTTTCTGAACACAGAGGGTAGGGCTAGATGGCTGTGATTTTAGGGTAATTGGTTACATGACGCTGGGCTTGACACTGATGAGGAGGCTCTCCTTGCTTTAAGAAAAGACAAAAATCCCAAAGGGGGCTCCCCTGGGAGCTCAGTGGTTGAAAGTCCTCCTGCCGATGCAGGGGACGCGGGTTCGTGCCCTGGTCCGGGAAGGTCCCACATGCCGCGGAGCGGCTGGGCCCGTGAGCCATGGCCGCTGAGCCTGCGTGTCCAGAGCCTGTGCTCCGCAACGGGAGAGGCCACAACAGTGAGAGGCCCGCGTACCGCAAAAAAAATCCCAAAGGAAAAGGGGGACTATCATGTAATGAGACATAAGGAACAGGGAAAAGAAGAACAAAGGAACCAGGACAAAGAAAGGAGGGATGACCAGGAGAACAGGCATTAGGAAGGAGGGTAACAAAGAGATGGTAGACCTCTCAGTTGGATGGGGACCCAGTCAATGCTTGTGCTACTGAGAAAGCCGAGGACTACGTTGTGAATCTGTGAGAGCCACATGCTCTTAACACTGAAGCTGAGATAGGCAGCTCTCACTGGCGCCCGTACAGCACGCAGTGTGTAGCAGAGCCAGTCATCCCGGGCCCGCTCTTGCCTCCTGCTATTTGCTAACACCTTTATTGCCTCCAGTTAGTTACTCACACTGCGCTCATTCCCATCTGTCAAGGAGAGCTCCCTTCCAACATTCTGTCCTTCTTTTCTTCTATTAAAGAGATCCTCCCAGTGTGGCTGCAAAGCATGGAGCGGATACTGAGCTCTGAGATGAGGCAAGTTTGGAGCGGGGTGAGCAATGATTTTCTCATTTCCTGGTCCCAAGAAATGAGACAGATGTGACTGTAGGGTCCTGCCCAAGACCCTCCTGCAGAGACAGCTGTGGGAAAAGGAGGTCATCATGGCTTGCTGGAGGGGCTGGAGGCCTGTCTGCTCGGCCTGGTAGCAGAGGGCCTGGGGTCACTGCCTGGACCAAGTGTCAACAGCTGTAATTGACTCCTATGCCATCACAGATGTTTACCCACCCAGCTCCTCAACCACTCTCAGCTGCTTTACACTAATTTACTTCTGCTTTACAACCTCCTCTATTCCTTCTCCCTCCTACAAGGGCCAGCCAAGGCGGGTGATGACTATCTGAGCAAGAGACTGCACTAATGTGAATATGTCTCATCAGGTGATTGAAGTTACAGACCAGTGGGCTGCAAATAATCGTTCATCGGGGTTTTTGGTGGGCAAAATTACCCAACTGTTTCCTCTGCTCAGTAAGGCCCATTCATTCACTAAATTCCTCCCACGTTTTCCGGTGTTGAATACATTCCTTCCTGTATAGATGTCCAGTGTGCCGTCATGTTAACCTCAATGTCTCCTGAGGAGGGAGGTCACGGGTCACCAAGCAGAGCAGGACTGTCATCATGAAACAAGTCATAATGCCTCATTGACACTTTCGTCAACATCTAGAGAGGAAATAAATAAAGGACTGGGTTTGGTCTGCCAGCTACCTCTACTTACAATGGAAAACATCACAATGCAAATAAGAAATGTTGTACTTGTGAAATTAAAAAAAAAAAAGGTTTATGCCACTATTCTCACTGATGGGCTAAAGCAAATCACTGGTGGCTCAGTTCGGGGTGATGACGATGATTTTTTTTTTTTTAATTTACTTATTTTTCTTTTTGTAAAGTCTCTGTACCTTCAGGCAATGGAAGAAGAACAGAGAGTCAAGCACAACCCAGAGAACCAGTGCCAAATGAGTCAGTATGTGAATTCTCTGCCCTGAGGACTCTTTTTAAAGTCAGGCCCAAGAATCCCGCCCTGCAGGTAGGAGAGTCTGAGAGCCGTGAAGGGTAGCCAAGCCCCACACCCCATTTCTGAGTTGCCCCAGCCACATCCAAGGTTAATGGGAGGGCAGTAGGCACTAGATGGCCTTTGCTGCCTCTAATTACATCCCACAACCCCAACTCAGCAGACAAGCCAAGATCTTGCATCCGGAGGCAGCCAAAGGCTGATGGATTCTCTACAGCTGTCTATTGCCTCTGGCAATATGACCTCACTTGGCATGATTATTTGAATTGACGATAAAACTTCAAAAAAAATAAAAAAGTTTTTATTGAACTTTTTACCCTGAAAAAAAAGAGCAAGTTTAAAGTTCACACGGTGCACAAGTGGTCTCCCACCAGCCAAAAAGCCCCTCCTCTCTGTTTTCTTCCTGTATACGTTTAGATAAACTAGATCCCCATATATTTGTCTGATATTATTCCTTTGGTTTGAGGCACCCAGCTGGCAAGCATAAGTCATCCATGGTGATTAAATTTAGTAGGGTATCCATGCAAGCGCCAGGAGCGCCAGAGCCCTTAATGGAACTTTGGCAGGCAAGGCAGCAATAATTGTACAGCAGGTACAAGGCGAGGGGGAGTCTGGGAGTTCAAGGAGCTGTAATCGTCTCCCTTCTTTGCCCCAGCAGTTCAGAAAGTGCACGAGGATCTAAATTAGGTGTTATTTTAGATTACAGCTTGTCACACCTGACGCCAGTGACACCATCAGGCAGCTGGATGCCAGCTGGAAATTTGTTGATATCTAGGGATGGCGATTTTTGGCTCGTTTATTCATTCAGTCGGTCATTCAAATAACATGGGTCATGCCCATCAAGAAGATATGTCAGCCTCTGGACGCAGGAGTCTTTTGATGATCCCTGAGATATAAAAGAGCAAGTTTGGAATTATCACCGCTAAATGCCTGTTTATCCAGGACTGCTAGACAGAGGGCACGCCCCTAGAGGAGCTCTGACATTTTATGGAGTATTGAAAACCAAATTTGATTCTCCTTGTGAAGAACCAGAGAAACTGGTCCACTTTACTCCTGAGAGGAAAATTAAGAGGTTCCCCTACAAATTTATAGTAGCCGTATAAATGGGCCTTCCTTTTATCTCCCTCCTACGGCCTGAGTTGAGGGAAGTGGAGTTGGGCTAAAACTGTACTAATTTATGTTTCAAATACCTACATATGCAAGGCATCATGTGGATAAAAGATTAATTAAACATGGGCCGTCCTTGACCTAAAGGGAGAAAAACCTTTTCATATGTAATTGCAGTATAATTCTGGTAAGGGCTGTATGAGAAAATGGACAGTCTGTGGTAAGTTGTTTATAAGAATCCCAGAGAGAAAATTTATTTCTTGAACATCAAAAGATAGATATAAACGTATATTAAAAATAATAATATAGATTTTTTTAAAATGCAGGCAGTGCTTTATAAATTGTAGAAAGCAATTGAGACAAGAATGTTAAAGAGTGAGCGAGATGGATTAAGCTAATGTAGTAAATAATTCCTTAGACTCTTGAAAATGGTACTGTTTGAAGTTTGCATTTTTTTTTATTAAAGATTCCAAGAAACTAGAGACTTCTGGGTAATGTTTAAATCATTGGGAATTGATCTGACATTTAATGGCAAAACGTTGGCTCTCTAAGGCCATAACAAAGTCAATGGGTCAGGGCACCTCCATTACCTAACCTTAGCTGGTCTCTTTCCATGACATATCAGAGTATTGATCCAGGTGGTTATGTGAGATTGGGCATGGAGTTCTCTATCCTTATTTTACAGGTCTTAAAAAACTGGGTCTAACTAGTATGTTATATTCTGCCATGATTTGCATTTTTGTGTGATCCCACAGAAGGGGTCTGCTCTGTCTCTTATTTATCCTCGTATTTTGATTTGTCTGTACTCCCTGGACAAAACTTGAGTCTTCTTCTGAACACTCTCTATCCAGTGTTCATTCACTGAGGGTCTTAACATTCTCTAGGCTTCCACTCTATATTTTGCCTTCAAACTTCATTGATCCTCCAAACTTCAGTGATGTTACCGGAAGGGTAGTCAGTTTTGATGTTCATTGAGCTGTGATCCTGAATGATTGAATAAAATTTGCCGTCTATATTGCTAAATCTGCCTTTATGTTTCGGACCCATTGTTAACAAAAGGGTGCTAGCTTAACTACGATATATATTCTACCCTTACTTATATACTTTCTGTTTGGACTCTGAAGGTTGATTGCTTTTTGGGTTTACCTCTTAGTTATTATAACTTATTTGACTATGGAAATGTTGGGCACTGGCTTCATAGGTTCAAACTGTGATTTCAATAATGAAGGAATAATATATATATTTTAAACTGAAGTGTAGTTGATTTACAATGTTTCAGGTGTACAGGAAAGTGATCCCATTATACATACATATATATATATATATATATATATATATATATATTCTTTTGCAGATCCTTTTCCATTATACGTTATTACAAGATACTGAATATAGTTCCCTGTGCTATACGCTAGGTCCTTGTTGTTTACCTATTTTATATATAGTTTCAAGTTTTTAAAATTGAACCTATATATCTGTTAATCCCAAACTCCCAGTCCATCCCTCCCACCCACCCCCACCTTGACAACCACAAGTGTGTTCTCTATATCTGTGATTCTGTTTCGTTGATAAGTTCATTTGTTTCATATTTTAGATTCCACATACAAGTGATCTCATGTGGTATTTGTCTTTCACTGCCTGACTTACTTCACTTAGTATGATAATCTCTAGGTCCATCCTTGTTGCTGCGAATGGTGTTATTTCATCCTTTTTTATGGCTGAGTAATATTCCAATGAAGGAAAAATTCAATTTCTAACACTGTAGGACGATACCTTTAGCTTTTCCAAAGAGCTTTCAGATATATTTTCTCATTTTACTCTCATAAGTCATCTATGAAATAGGAGTATATGCTAATTCATGAGATCAAGCAAATACATTCCCATTACAGATGACTAATATAAGCCATAGGAACAGTTTGCTCTGCGAAGGACCCAGTACAATGATTCTTGTACTTGCATGTTCCCTTCATGTTCTTATTAAGACCATAAAAGGGCTTAGAGGGTGTGGTGGAGATTACAATTTGTCCGCCCAAATCTGTACTCTATTGCTTCTGCAGTAAGGTAATGTCATAACTTGGATAAAGCTGCCCATCCATGGACTGTATTTTCCTGCTCCCTCTGCAGCTAGTGTGGCCATAACACTAAGCTCTCTCCAGGGAAGTGTAAGCAAAAGTGATAGATGCCATTCAAGTCTTGCCTTGAAAACTTGCACACTCACTTCTACAGCTTTTTTTGTTTTTTCCTCTCCCGCAGGCTGAAATAGTGATGACAAGGATGGACCTTAGGGGTCACCTGTTGAAGGTGTCAGAACTAGCCTCACTCTGAGCTGGGTTTCTGCATGACCGAGTGGAGCAGAGCTTCCCCACCATCCCCCTTCCCTCTCAGACGGTTTCTTGAGAGATAAATCTACTTGTATTTTATTTCAGCCATTACATTTTCAGGGATATTGATTCAGCGGTTTAATTAATATGGACAGCTACTCGATTTTACCAGGAAAAACTTCAAGAGCATTTAAGTCAGGACTGGTGATGAGACTGAAAATGATCAAGCCCTGACTTTACGCCCTCTCTCCATTGTATATTTGATGGGGAGGGGAAGGTTAGGAGCACAGGAGAGAAGAATAAAAGAGAGGTAGGTCAAGGGTGGAGAAGGCAGTGTGGAGGCAAGAATTGAACTACAGAGAGGTTTTCACTTCCTCAGAAATGAGTGAACTAAGAACATTTAAAAAATTGAACCAAAGAGGGAGGGGGGTAGGGGAGGGCTAGAGCGGGAGGTTGGGGTTAGCGGATGTAAGCTTTCATATATAGAATGAATAAACAACAAGGTCCTACTGTACAGCACAGGGAACTATATTCAATATTCTATGATAAACCATAATGGAAAAGAATATTAAAAAAAGAATATATATATTTCTGAATGACTTTGCTGTACAGCAGAAATTAATACAACACTGTAAATCAACTATACTTCAATAAAAATTTTTTTTTAATTGAGACAGAAACCCTCCCCACTTTTTTTTAAACTACATATATATATAGTCTTTATTGAGTATTCTAACCTCATTGGATGTCACCAGCTAATGAATTCTAAATTCTTTGTGTTTGATTCACTCTTCATTCCAGTGAGTCAAACACCAAGAATTTAGCCGGGGTTCTAAAATAAGCCCTGGGAGAACAGTCACCCTGGACACATATTGCAGAAAGTAACCTCCACGTTTTCTTCTTAAGTCTTTTCCAATCAAATTGTGTCCTTTTTCTTTAACACATGTCACTTAGATTTTATCTTAGTAGGTCATCTCAAAAGTCTGTGTGTTAGAATCCAGAGAAATAGAGAGATACGCATCACCAACACTTATTGATGATACAACTACTTAATATCTTCCAGAGGTGCTGAAACAAACACATTCACATGAAAACAGGGCCAGATAGAGACTTTAAAGGGCTCTCACAGACAAAACCATGGGGGCAGTGTGTACAGTAATCCACAGTCATCACTGCCCTAATAGTATCTGACCTGAACCTGGCACAGCTTCAGAAAAAGCCATGTGTTCAGGCTAAAACAAGAATGAGAAAAAAGGAGAACGTTGCTTTCTTCTAATGTGGTAAATAGGGCATGAAGGTTTTATAGTTTGCTAGTGGAACCAGTTTTACAAGTTCTCTATCCACAGGGCTTAGCCTTAGGGAGAAAAAATAGTTTTATTCAGAGATACCTTAAGACTTTTGGTAGAACATTTGAATTTGGTATCCAGAATGAAGAACTAGATTGAAGTTGTTATGTCTACATTTATTGGGATGAAGTTTGAAACTGGAACTATTATATTAAATATTATTTTCATGTGTGCCGTACTTCCCATTTCTGTTTTTGGCATGAGGAAGTGATAAAAGAAAGCTTCTTATGTGTCCTCTTAAACTATGTGGAGTTGGGGGGACTGAACCCCCTCCATTAAAAGTCTGAGTATAACTTCACAGGTGGCCCTCCATATCCAGGGCTCTGCATCCACAGAGTCAACCAGGGTGGATCGTGTAGCACTGTAGTACATATTTATTTAAAAAAAAAAAATCCACGTATAAGTGGACCTGCACAGTTCAAACCCGTGTTGTTCAAGGGTAGAATCCTCCTATTCATTTAAATTGGTTTCCCAGATTGTTTACTTTAAATATCAAGAAATAATCATTCATTTAAAGGATCCAGGTCTTTGACTTTTCTCAGTCTGGAGAAGAAATAGCTTTAAGTAAGAAATCCCCACCAGGTATCAATATGTGTGTCCCTCTGGGTGGGTGTGCATGAGAGAGAGATAGTGGCAGAGAAATGACACAGAGAGAGGAGACAGAAGCCATGAAACCTTAAGGTAATAAAATCATCTGCAAAGTTGTTGAACAATAATATATTTGCACATTTCAAGTTTCCTTTCCCTTCAAGTTTCAGTATCACTCAGTGGAGTTGAGGTGACTTTTCTTTATGTCTGCTACTGCAGACGGTACCAAGGAGACAGCAGAGAAAGAGGCATATAAAGAGAAAAGGACTATATGTGTGTTTGCATGTAAAGTTTGTCTCATTCATTCCTCTCTCCTGGCTCAGTTAGTGGGAAGTATTCTCATACCAGTTCTTTCCTTTAATAACTTGTCTGCTTTGATGAAGACAAATCAACTTCAGCTTTTTGTGACCCTTAGGGAAATAGTCTATATCTAGTGGTGAAACTGATTTTATTAAAGCCAGTGTGAAATCTCTGCTTCCCTACGAAGAAAATTTTATTTTTCTTCACTGAAGATTGAATAAGAAAAAAAGAATCTGAATAAATATTATATTCGATTTTAAAAGATACAAATACAGAGTGGGAAGAGATCGCCTTTAAACTTCAAGTTTGGAACTAAATACACATATATTTAGACATATATTTTACATATTCATAATTGAGAATATTAATACAATTATAAAGCCTTAATAATGGAATGTTTTTATCCACTCACAAATTAAAGTTTTCATTACATTTAAACAACTTTTTCTGAATCAGGCACAAATTGCTTTTCTTCCTTCCTTCATTTGAGGAGCTAAAATAAGTTTTTGTTCTTAACTTTTACCTTAAAGGTCTGGCTATGCAGCTGATAGCTGGCTTAGCAAGATATCCTCACATCCTCTTCCACAAGGACCTCTCTGATATTTAGAGTCAATCCTGGCAGGAGTTTTGAAGTTCTAAAACAATCACAAAGTTTTCTCGTCTCTAATGATTCTTCGGAACGGTGAGAGCTCAGATATGCCAGAAAGGTACTTGAAAAGAACAAGAAGTACAAGATGGCTTTGTTCCATTCAAATTAGGGTAGCTGCATTACTGCTTTATATATATTTTTTCCCCAGTAAAAGCTGTTCCTCTGTGTTTCTCCCTATCTCCCAAACTTCAGCATTCTGGATCACAAAAAAAGAAAACTATGTGACAGTCCTATCAACAAGCAGACCATATTTTTGTTATTTTTGTTAAGTAAATGGGGGAAATTAGAATTGATTTCTTATTACCGAAAAGATACTATTGTCAAAATAAGTGATCAGTTGAGCAAGGAAGGAAAATTCAGCCCGTTGTCACCATCACTCAAGGCAAGGCTGCACTCAGCCTAAAAATGAAAGGGAGATGAGTTGAAAATGAAGGCTTTCTATATACTGCTTTGTAGTCAACTCTTCTTTCAACCTCTGCAAGGAAGGAGAATGTGTTTTCCCTCCCAAGCAAGGAGCAGCAGGGGTTATCTTTTCCCGGAGGAGCTGAAATTTGTTTCCTTGTCAGAGGAGACAGGCGAGGTCAGAGAAAACTCCGCCTCCCGGAACCAAAGTGCAGAAGCTGTGATTCTGGTTCATGACAAGAATGACGAGTGCTTATTGGCAGAGCAATCAAGCAAGACACCATCTCGCTTGCTGGACCACAAATTGCAGCACTGATTTAAAAATTATATACAGGACTTTCTGAGCCATGCCAAGGACCCCTTTCCCATTTTAGTGTCAGTAGTAGTTAGTTTGCTTATTATATGTCCTATCATTTTTTTAAACATCTTTATTGAGGTATAATTGCTTTACATTGTTGTGTTAATTGCTGCTGTATAACAAAGTGAATCAGCTATACATATACATATATCCCCATCTCCCTTCTCTCTTGCATGCATCTCCCTCCCACCCTCCCTATCCCACCCCACTAGGTGATCACAAAACACCAAGCTGATCTCCCTCTGCTATGTGGCTGCTTCCCACTAGCTAGCTATTTTACATTTGGTAGTGTTTATATGTCTATGCCACTCTCTCACTTAGTCTCAGCTTACGCTTCCCACTCCCTGTGTCCTCAAGTCCATTCTCTACATCTGCGTCTTTATTTCTTTCTTGCCCCTAAGTTCTTCAGAACCTTCAGAATTTTTTAGATTCCATATATATGTGTTAGCATATGGTATTTGTTTTTCTCCTTCTGACTTACTTCACTCTGTATGACAGACTCTAGTTCCATCCACCTCACTACAAATAACTCAATTTCGTTTCTTTTTATGGCTGAGTAATATTCCATTGTATATATGTGCCACCTCTTCTTTATGCATTCATCTGTTGATGGACACTTAGGTTGCTTCCATGTGTGATATCATTTTTTAAGGACCATGAAACTAAGCAAAGAATAGAAAGACCATAATATGGTCCTGAGGGGATACCACTGCTCGAAAAGCAAAAATGCTCGTGTATTAAACATGTCCCCGCAGGAATGAGAAAGAGTAAATTATCTGAAGCAAAATGAACGTGATTGGAAGTATCAATATTTCTACATGTCTTTTCCCTCCAACTTTTTATTTTGAAAATTTTAAAACCTACAGAAGATTGCAAGTACAATATGCTAAACATGCATATGTCCTTCATGTAGATCTGTGCTAATAGGGTATCTGCTATCCATATGTGGCTAATTGGCCACTTGGAAAATGGTGGCTAGTCCAAATTGAGCTGTACTCTTCTACATGCCTTTCTAAAAATAAATACTTCCTAAAGTTTTCTGAAAAGTGAACAGATACTTGGTCCCTAAACCAAGCAGATAAAAATTATATACCTGTATATAGGTATAGTATATTATATATACACATATATATGAATTTATGTTAATAAATGTAAAGAACATGTATATGTGTAGCTCTGAGCACATATGTTTATCCATGGATCTGGTCTTCATTTTCAATAAATCACTCAGAAAAAAGTGATTGTTTAGAAAGGTAGGATGGAAGTGTAGGCATTTAGCTTTTAAAATGTCTTCCATAAAAAAAAAAAAAATGTCTTTCATGTTTCTCCTAAGGAGTAGACTGAGTCCTGATGAGTTTAGTTATTCTCATATAAAGTATATAATAGAGCAGAAATAACACAATCTTTCCCTTTTTTTTGTAAAATAAAATGAAGACATACATCAAAAATGGAAATTTTAAACACTAAGATGTTTCTTTCCGGTGATTGTGATTTTACTAGTGAGTTTAGATCTAAAACTTACCTGTTTGAAATCTTCTTTGTTCCTCTTCCTACTCCAATGCAAGCTAAAACATAAATATAGAATTGTTAAATTTATTTGTAATCAATTCTAAATCCAGTAATCAATATTCAAAGATTCAATAAATCAGTGAAGTCATTGAAAAGTTTAAAAACTGACAGTCAATGACTTTGATCCTCTTTCTATCCACTCCCACGTGAAATGTGACAAGTTTATTTAATAAGTAAATAGAACATACCCAAAGGAATGGTGTTCCCTCTAATTAGTCCCTCCCTTTGCAAGGTGATTCTCTCACAAAAGTTTTTTTTTTTTTTTAAAAGCATATTTCTATTACTATCCACCTAAGTGCTATATCATGCTATCATGCTTCTTGGTAAGTAGATTTGAATCTTGCAAACTAACAAACTTGTTTAAAACCAAATAGGGTGATAAGACTGAAAAAACTACCTCTATTAGTCTGCTCATGCTGCCATAATAAAATATCAGAGACTGGGTGGTTTAAACAACAGAAATTTATTTCTCACAGATCCAGAAGCTGGAAAAGATCAAGGTGCTGGCAAAGTAGGTTTCATTCTGAGGCGTCAGTAGTTGTTGTGGCACGCAGGCTTCAGTAGTTGTGGCTTGTGGGCTCTAGAGTGCCACAGGCTCAGTAGTTGTGGCGCATGGGCTTAGTTGCTCCGCGGCTTTTAGGATCTTCCTGGACAAGGGCTCAAACCCGTGTCCCGTGCATTGGCAGGTGCATTCTTAACCACTGCACCACCAGGGAAGCCCCCTGCTTTTCTTTTAACGGAGTCAAAGTTTTCTTACTAATTTTTTCTTTTGTTGATTTATTATTGTTCAACTCTTTGTCATATAACATTGCAATTTATTTTTGACAGGTTTTCTTTTGACTCTTGATTTAGGGTACTTATTTTATAGAAATGTTCACATCTGTAGTAAATCTATCAATTTTATCCTGCCGGGCAGTGATTCTCAAATTTAATGCGCATCAAGATCTCTTAATGTATTCATGAAAACACAGATTCCTGGGCTCCACCATCAGGGGGTATTATCCCATAACTCTTTGGTTGGTCCTGGCAACTTTAGCAATAACTGAGCTGATTCTAAATGAAGTAGTTAATAAACCACACTGTGAAATACTGCCTAACAATTTCTTACTTTGCATTAATACTTAGGGCTTCTCATGGTAATATCACATAAATAGCTATCTATATTTTCTCCTATTTTCTCATGTTGCCATTTTTCTACATCTATCTATTTAGTTCGGCTGGAATTTATTTTACTATATGCTTTATCCCAAGATATTGAACCATTTTTCCTATCACAACTTATTGAACAGCAATACATTTCCCCAATAATTTATAATTCCAACTTTATCATTTACTACAAAGTTATAAATACTTGAGGCTTTTGCCGAGTTTGTTTTTCTGTCCCACTAAATTATCTATCTATTCCAGCATACTGTTTTAATTACTATATCTTTTCAATGTATCTGTTACTATGAAAAATGTCTTGTCCCCATTACTCTTCTTACACAAACCTATTTTGGCAATTCTCACCTGTATAATTAAAAAAAAAGTTTGTCAAATTAATTTCTGAAAGTTTATTGGAGTTGTATTTAATCTATAAAATGTTTTAAGGAGATGGCACATCTGTGCAATGTTAGGTGCTTCTCACCTAAAAGTAACCCCCAAAGGCCACACCTACTAATACTAATACTCTCAGCTTTGGGGGTAAGAATTTCAACATATGAATTTTGGGGGATAGAGACATTCAGACCATAGCAACCATAAAAGAAGCTATGAATAAACAGAGATGTATAACACCACAAGGTGTTGGCAGGGCCATGCTCCCTCTGCAAACTGTAGGGGCACCCTTCCTTGCCTCTTCCTAGCCTCTGGTAGTTTGCTGGCAATCTTTGGTGTTCCTTGGCTTTCAGCTGTATAATTCAATTGTCACATGGCATTCTCCCTATTTATGTATACGTATATATGTATATATATAGTTATTAAAGTTTTAGTAAATCAGGATGTGTTTTTTATTAATATGAGCTCCTAAGCTATTCCAATCAGTATTAAAATACTGATACTGATATAGGCTTATTAGATTTTCTCTATATAGTCTCACATACATACAAATGTGTTTGAATACATGTAAATATAAAAATTTTCTCATGCTTTGTACTATCTCCCAAGATTCCTAATACTCCACAGTTACTAAGGCAGGCAATGTTGTCATAGGTCTGAAATGAGAAAGGCATCTGCAGTCTATAAACTAATATATCTATTTTTCCTTCAGAGTTTAGAAAATCATTTCATTTGATATTTTCTATGATTAAGTAAAAAGCTGTTTTATTAACATTCTATTTCCCTTCAAAACTTTTCAGGGTAATGAAGACTTGTGAAAAGTTTAAGATTTTCTCTGCCAAGCAGACTGCCTATATTTAAATATTTATGAGAATATACATTATATGTACCCTTTAAAACACAAATAGAATGTATTTTTGTTATTTATTAGGAAATACTTTGATTAATTAAACAGATCTTAGAATTGTACATCACTTTAGGGTTGTTTGATTCAAAAGAGTATTTGGTTGCAGTGATAATTTCCATTATGAAAATGCTTTAAAATGTGATCTTATTTCCTTTTCATAATCTCTTCTCAGGAAAGTAAACAGGAACCATTAAAGTTGTACCTAGTCATTCTCAGGGGTTACTTCACTGGCTCAATCCAATTCTCAAGCGTGCTGGCCTTTTTCCTTTTAAGGACAGTGAAGTCCTGTCTGGGAAGGCTATGGCGTCATGCACAGGGAAGCCACAGCCAGGGAGAGGAAAGCCATCCCCTGACCAGGTTCGATATTGCCCCCATCAGGAACATCTCTGCAATGGAAAGTTGCAATGACTGTCCAGCTGTTTAAAGAGCAGGGGTTATCTATTTTATATATAAAGTAGATAACTAATAAGGACCTACTGCATAGCACAGGGAACTCAACTCAATACTCTGTAATGGCCTATATGGGAAAAGAATCTAAAAAAAAGTGGGTTTATGTATATGTATAACTGATTCACTTTGCTGTACACCTGAAACTAACATAACATTGTACATCAACTATACTCCAATAAAAATTTTTAAAAAAGGATATATTAGCTAATATTATAATCTCTTAAAAAAGGAAATGGTTGCTCTAAACTAAGAATAAAATGAGTTTTATTTTTAAGACAAAAAAAAAAAAAAAAGAAGAGCAGGGACACAGTCAGGCCAGAGAATGAAATTCAATTTTCATAAACTAACAAAACAACAAAAGTAAGAGAGAAATCATTATTCTCTATCTAAACTGGAGGTCCAAACAAATCCTCCCTGATTTAATGTGCAGATTCTGTTACAGAGTGTGCCAGCTGCAGGGATTTTCCAACTGTCTCATGACTCTTGGGCAACTTTGCCTTTTCATTTGGCTTTTAGCTGAGCAGGCTATGGGCTTTTAGGTTTAACTTAGGGAAGCTGCCCCCTATTGGGCTTTGGTTGGTGGGAGAACTCCTGGACTTAGGAAGGGAAGCTGCTGTACTTGCCCCTGAATGACCCCGGGACTTTGGAACCTTCTGGATGACACAGTTGCTTACCCTCTTGTTATCAATCTGAAAACCCAGTCAAGCGATACATTTCCAATCCCCTGACAGTCTCATGACCAACTTGTAGGTATTAGGCAAAACAGTCTAGAAGCACTGTCATAAAGTTGTTTACTGGCCTGTCTCAGGAAAACTTTACTGTGTCCTGGCAAACTTTATGCTCACACACCAACTCTGAGAAGTCAAGAGTATTATGTATAATAGTAAGATTCTTAAAATTGACTCATGAACTGGGCTGTGAGTAGCTGACTTATCCCTGGTCTAACAGAGAGGATGTAAAATGGCCCAGCCATGTACTTCCTCAAAGTCAATGACAGTAGAAATGAGGAAGGGGTCAGTCAAGTCAGAGAAAGCCTAGACAAAGGCCAAGTCGGTACCAAAGAAGCTGTCAATCTCTCTGCACTTTTCACACATGCCCAAACAATGCACTCAGCCGATACTGGAACAAAATGAAGATAAATGTTATATGTAGTTTGTTCTGATATAACTGTCCCTGTCATAGGGCACAAGCTCTCTATGCGAATACTTCTGTTTCATTGATCACGCTTTTCTTTTGAAAATGTAACTAAATGTCATTTCTGCTCTGCTTTTGCTTTACAAATAGGCTTTGAGTATTTAATTATATATGATAGATGTTATTATTTCTTTGTTGGATGTGAGAAAGGTTATTATAGTATGCAATGTAGTCAAATATTTGTTTTATGGAAAGAGAGAAATGCTCAATCATTTTAATTTACATTCCTGTGCAACTTGGGTCATGCTGCCCTAAGGAGTTCTGTTTTCTAAAGAATAAGTCTATAGGGTGACTCCATCATAGATTCAAGTTACAGCATGAAACAAATACAGCCTGGGGACTTTTGCTATGCATAGTACCTTAATTTTCTAGAACAAGACAAAAGACAGTTATAATAAGTAATTTTGAATAAAACTCTGATTTATTATCATTTTATTTTAAAGACCTCCATGAGTTTGAGATAATTAACACAAACTTTCATGCTCTGATGCAGTATAAAGAACAAAAAGAAATCTGCTAGTGATATAGTTTTAAATGCAATTTTAAAACAAAATATGTAGGACCAATTGTTTTTTTTATGATCAAGGAAAGACAAGTTACCAAACTGCCGTTAGGAATTTATGTTGGTATGAGTGTATTTATTTCAATTAAGGAGAGATATGATACAACAAAAATAATGATAGTAGATTAAATTATGCCTTAAATATAGATAAAGAAAGAGGTCTTTCTTTCTCCCTTTCTCTTTTTATTTGGAGCCAATAGGGTAGAAATTGGAGTGGCCAGCAGGGGGCTTCTTTTAGCTTTCTCCTTTAAATTAAGTGCTAAACTGAAAATGCATTTTAGTATTTAGTTTCATGAATCAGGAATAAAGTTTAAACAAAACATGTTTTTCTTCTGTTTCGTTTATCCTCCTTTCTACTCCCCTTCTCACCGCTATTCTTTCTCAAGACCTGTAAAATGTGTTCCCTGCTGCCTGGGTTGGCCACTGCTGGCGCTGCACCAGCTTCCCCATCCCAAATTAATACTCTATTTTTGAAAACTTCCTGGCAGGGTAGGGAGATTTGGATGACAGACTTTCCACCAGATGTAAATTAAAATTAAATTAAGAGCAAAGAAGTATAGTCTGGTTTGATGATTTAAATGGCAGTTAGAGAAACCTGGTTTCACCGTGAAGCATTCGGGAAGGACTTTCTGAAATGATGGGCTTGAATAGTAGTATAAAAGGTAATGAATGGCCGTGTAATATGACATTTTAAAAGAGTGTTATGTTTTCACAGGAATTTGAGAGTGTGTGAAAGGCGTCCAGAACTAATCTGACCGATCTTGGAACATAACTCCAAATCATCTTCCCGTCCTGTTTGATCTGCATAAAGTTTTACCTGGTTCTTTACCTTCTTTTGGGGTCCCATTTCACAGACGTAGGCTCAAGAACTTTACTGACAGCATATAACAATTCACCAGACAGGGAATCGGAAGGCAAAATTGTGGCATTTTGTGTTATCCAAGTGAAATCTCGAGATAAATAGAAACTGACCTTATATACTTTTTCAAATAAGAGTTGGGTCCTGACAGGGGAGGCAAACAAGACCTCTATAAGGATTTTGAAGTCAGTAATTCCAGGTTCAATATCCAATATACAAAATTATGTTAGGATTTTGTTTTAACTTTAGAAAATGATTGTCAGGGAAATACAGATAATACAAAACAGACCGACTTAGTGTCCTGTTTCCCAAACTGGGACATGGGTTACTGAAACCATAGGATGAGCCTACAGCTACTTTCTATTGTGCCAATTTACATAGGGATTTGGAATAAAAGAAGTAATTTAACTGTCAAAAAAATTTCAAACACCTTTATGCTAACCCAATAGTGCCATGTTATAAAGTAGAATATAAAATTCAAATGATTTGCCTAGATACAATATGAACCTTTAAGAAATTGTGAACATGCAAATGTCCACTATAGATTGATCATTCCCCTCCCCCCAATCCCCCCACCCCATACACCAGGATACCAGTAAGATAAATGCTCTGGAAGCCAAACTATCAGATTTCTCATCTTGGCATAATGGTTGATTCAGTAAACTCTTTATGCATCAGTAAAATTGATCACAGCTTTTAACCCAATTAAGGAATTCTTAGAAAATTAGGATTATAGAGTTGACTATTGCCTTATATCATTTATATGGGTAAAGTATAAACATCACTATAAATGTGTTTGTTGAGAGTCTTGGGATCTACCTGAGAGGAAAAGGAAAGGGGTTGGAAGCAGAGATATCACGACTATGACTAAAACATAACTGTGATTTATATGTGCTTGCATAGCTTTGTCCTCTACCATACCTTAGTTCTCAGGGTTATTCTTCAAAACAGGGAAGAAATGCATTTTTATTACTGGATGATTTAACCAGTGACCAAGATTATGACTTATAACTTTGGATTTTAAGACTGTCTATGGTCATAATTTGAGCCTGAAATTTAATAGATTCCCTCTCTGGTCCTAAAAGAAGAGGTCAATAAGGGAAGACTACTTTTATCTAGTTGTAGTTTATAAAAGAGTTCCTAGGAATGACATCGCAGTGCCACTTACTTGGTACAAATCACTCCTCAATATTTGTCGGGACTGCTATCCCAAGGAAAAGATACCTTATTTTGAGGCTCTGATGAGCGTTAAAGTAAATGTGCAAAAATAAAACCCCTAATATTCTTTCTTTTAAAAAATACTCTATCACTTTCCCCTTTTTAAAATTTCTTCTTCTGTGAATGGGAATGAGAAGTGAAAGTTAATGTATGTAATCATTCATTCATTGAACTTGGCTATCCTTTGAATTTTTCTTGCCTGGTTATTATATTGTTTTGAAAAGCTTTGATAGAAAAATATTAAGAGGAAAATGAATGAAAGGTAGATCAGGCGGTTGTGTGGCACTAACTTTTAATTAAAATATGTCGAACTTTTTTCAGGTATAGGCTATTCATATCTAATTACACAGAGTCGTATTGTCAAAGAGGAGGTACTTGGTTCTCTTTCTTCTATATTCCCTCTTCACACTCAGTATATTTCCCAGTATTTTGTGCTGGAGACCTCTTACAAAACCACAAAACCCCCCAACCCTATAATCAATCAATTTTATGCTGAAAAAGAACCTTAGACAGTATGATTCATTGATTCTATTAATGGCTCCAATTTTCCATGGACAATTGTTCCATGCCCTTTGGTAGAACCTCCCATCTTGGTCCTAACTTGGCTCTGTGACTTGCTTTGGCCAATGGGCTTATAGCTGACTTGATGCAAGTAAAAACTTGAAACAACACTTCTGCATTTCTGCTTCTCTTTGTGGATTCCTGCCACTGCTGTGAGAACATGCCCTGACTAGTCTGCGGGAGAGACACATGAGAAAGCCAATGAAGGACCGATGAAGACAAGCTGAGTTTTCCCAGTGATGTCATCAAGATAAGCTAATCACAACCGATCAGTCATCTGACAGCAGATGTATGAGTGAGCCTAACTGAGATCAGCAACCCACTGGTTGAAAGAAAGGAATAAGTGGCTGATGTCTTCAGCCACTAAGTTTGGGATGGTTTGTTTGGCAGCAATAGCAGATTGATATACACTCTTGCACTGTTGGTGGGAATGTAAATTGATACAGCCACTATGGAGAACAGTATGGAGATTCCTTAAAAAAACTACAAATAGAACTACCATACAACCCAGCAATCCCACTACTGGGCATATACCTTGAGAAAACCATAATTCAAAAAGAGTCATGTACCACAACGTTCACTGCAGCTCTATTTACAATAGCCAGGATATGGAAGCAACCTAAGTGTCCATCGACAGATGAATGGATAAAGAAGATGTGGCACATATATACAATGGAATATTACTCAGCCATAAAAAGAAAGGAAATTGAGTTATTTGTAGTGAGGTGGATGGACCTAGAGTCTGTCATACAGAGTGAAGTAAGTCAGAAAGAGAAAAACAAATACCGTATGCTAACACATATATATGGAATCTAAGAAAAAAAAAAAAAAGGTAATGAAGTACCTAGGGGTAAGACGGGAATAAAGACACAGACCTACTAGAGCATGGACTTGAGCATATGGGGAGGGGGAAGGGTAAGCTGTGACAAAGTGAGAAAGTGGCATGGACATATATACACTACCAAATATAGATAGCTAGTGGGAAGCAGCCGCATAGCACTGGGAGATCAGCTCCATGCTTTGTGACCGCCTGGAGGGGTGGGATAGGGAGGGTGGGAGGGAGGGAGACGCAAGAAGGAAGAGATATGGGAACATATGTATATGTATAACTGATTTACTTTGTTATAAAGCAGAAACTAACACACCATTGTAAAGCAATTATACTCCAATAAGGATGTTAAAAAAAAAAAAGAAATTCAAAAAAAAAAAAGAAGTGAGAAAACTGAGCCTGGGGATTTACATTTTCTCCAAATTTATGAAGCTACTAACCTCCCCAGATTTTAGAGTTGAGCATTCTAGTCCTCATTTATGTAAAACCTAAACACCGAATTATTGACAAACTAGTAAAAACCTAAACACCTAATTATTGACAAACTGGTAAAGTCTTACCAGAAAATTCCAAATAACAGCACAATAAACAATGTTGCTTGGAATTGTTTTGATTAATATTATCTTTAAGGTTAAAGATTTTTGTCAAGACTAAGCATATATTACATTGCAGAAATTGTCATTCATGCAAATCCATTTTCTTGTGCAATTGAAAAGCTTCATTTAGTGTGCTGAATCTGTAGTTGCATTTGATTCTTAAGGAGTTAGCCCTGTGAAGCACATTACAACTGTCCTCTAGAGACTGGGCTAGTTTCCAATTGATTTCAGGTTGCAATTCAAATTCTTGTCTTTCATGTATAACAACGGCACATTGTTTTAACTCTTGACCTCTCAAACACTACTGGAAATAAGATCCTAAACTTTGGAACTGGAGGAAGTTTTACTGTGGAATATATACAAGGGTAACATTATATGGGTTCTTTTCAATTATAACTCAAGCTTTTGGATCTAAAATATAGAGTTCTTTACTGAATTACACCTTTCTTATGGCAATGAATTTGGATTGAGAAGTGTATATTCAGAATGGTATTCTCTTTTAATAGTTTGATATTTAATATGATTTCCTTTTATTAAGCATGTGTCTTATTTTCTTAATCTTGATCTAGTAGATTATGAATTATGTCAATTATTTTTTTCTTTCTCGTCTTGGAGATAGGAGATGATTAATAGTCCTTAAATGAATTTTTCTTTCTTCTGATGTTGACTTGCTTTTAAGGACCACGTTTTCCAAACATATGGCACTGGAATTAATTCATTTTGATTTTCATTCATTTATTGAGTGTGCACTTTTTGGTCAATATTATAGTATCATTAGTTGGCCAGAATAAATCTATGTTTATGTTCTGAAATAAGTTGATTTCTCTATTCTTCCTCTCTATGAGCTTAGGTTACTTTTTATGTCTGTGACAACGTTCAAAGGATTTAAAGGAAAAATACATAATACTTCCCACAAAATACTTCCCTTCTTGGGGAAGAAGAGATATGTCTAAAAGTTTAATGTACTATGCTTTTCTGTCACCAAAATTCAGAAGAGACCATATTAATATCATTGAAATCATTTCATTTTTCTAGTTACAAATTATTTAGTTCTTCCAATAAAAAAGATGAAACAAACTAAAGCCTAGTGTTTAGTTATCTACTACCGTACAATAAATTATCCAAAACTTAATGGCTTAAAACAACAGACATTTAGTATCTCATAGTTTCTGTGTGTGAGAAATCTATGACAACTTAACTGGGTCCTCTGCTCAGCATATCTCATGTATACATCATGGTTTCATCTGGGGCTGTGGTCTAATCTTGAGGCACAGTTGAGTGAGCATCAACCTCCAAGCTCATTCATATGGTTGCTGGCAGAATTTGGGGATTAGGTTTTGGGGATTAGGTTATGGACATAATTGGAGACATGTAACCTACCATATCCTTGGATTTAGAGGTTTATGTGTTACTACAGCATAGCTTAGTGTATACTGAGTAATACAGAAGCCACTAGAACCTCATTTTGCATTAATGGGGTATGAGTATGCTTAAAGTAGCTATTTAGTGGGTTCAGATAGTCTCCATTTTTCTTTATGAGGTTACAAAGTACAGAACTTGCTTATGAAAGATATGTACAAAATGCATAAAACAAAATGATAATTATGTATCATTCTCCAATTTTTGATTTCTAGGTTTTCCAGACAAGGTAAACACCAAATAACACCAAAACAAACTTTATTCCTATTTGCGTATTTTTATATTACACATTACTTATTGTATAACTGCATCTGAAGGAATTATAACAGATATGTAAATTATCTGAGGAGAGTGAGAATATATTTCGAAAACTTATTTAATTATAGCAGTAACCACATTTTATTTATTAGGTTGTTTTCCTATGTGGACAAAAAGACTTTTTAATCTGCAGATAATATCTTGTGCTTAGCCGCCATTATGTAATTACTTTCAGGTGGAATTTTATGATGTGGAAGTGCTCATGAAAAAACCCAATTTTTTTAATGGGGTAGTTGTATTCAAGATACAAGCAGATCAGGACAGATGATTAGGATACATGCAGCAAGACTGCAAATGAAATTTTGTGGGTTCAGACAGTGACTCATATAAGAAAGGGAGCTAATGAGTATGGGGCTTGCCCTAATTTTTTATCATTTCAACTCCAGAAAATCATAAATTCAATGATTCATTTATTAATTCATCCATTTATTCCTTCAACATTTCTTCAGGACCCGCTAGGATTATACTGTAGTTCATTTATAAGGATATAGGCTTTGGAGACAGATTGACATCTAAGTTTTAATATCAGCTTAACTACTTACCAACTGTATCCAGTTGGGCAAATATGGCCTCTCTGACCCTTAGTTTTGTCACTTATAAACATAATAATAATGTCTACACTTAAGGGTTTTTGTGAAAATTAGAGATTATGTACATCAGACACTGTAAATTATGGGCATTCAACAGATAATAATAGAAACTGTGATTGTTATCTACCAGAAATCAAGATGCAGAGATGAAAACCATGTAATTCCTAGCTACGAATAACTAAAGAGGGAACAAACAACCACAATGCAGTTAGAGGCATGGGCAAGCTATGGATCAGGGAGAAGAAAAGGATTTAGTCTATGGAAGGGTCATAACAGGGTTCACATGATAAGTGACATTTTAGATGGCTCAGAAAAATTGTATTAGGTGTCCAAGAGAGAAGACATTGGAGCAGTATGTATAGTTACATGTATGAAAGCCCAGGGATAATACAGGAAACTTCAAGTAATTTGGTTTCTCTAGAGCACAGGGCTTTCTTAAACTCTCCCTCCTTCCCCAGTTTGCTCTTTCAAGATTCAGGTATAGCATAATTTTGCCTATGAATCTTTTCCTAATATATATCACTCAGAAAAATTACGTACTCTTTCTCTCATGCTACTTCTGTATTGAATATATACCCCAAAGACATAGTTTCTATCACTTTAAAAATATTTATTTGTCTTTCCTCTCTACTTGGTTGTAAATTTTACAGGTTCATGGACTATGCCTTATTCATTGTTATATTTAAAAGAATAAATATTAAGTAATTATAATAAACATTTCTTGACTGAATGAATACATGAATGGTGGGGCAATGGCAGGAGACTAGAAGAAGTCTGAATGAGTTTGCTAAGCTAAGGATTTTGGATTTTTTCTTGTGGGTGACAGACAGGCATAGGGAGGAGAATGAATTGAGAAGCCCAAAAAAATGAATTTTAGGGCATCATAATTGTCCAAGACAAGAGTAAGGGAGAATGGTGGAGAGTGAGGGGAAGAGACATATTCAAGACGTATTTATGACTTAGAATGGACAAATCTTGAGAGTTGTTTGGTAATGGACATAATTTAAATTCCTGGCAGATGAGAATATTTGGATAAATTGTCCACACTGAACAGGTTGAGTTTGAAGTTTCTATGAAAGTCCTGTCGAGAAGCAGTTATAAATATTTTACAGGAAACCAGGAGAGTAGCTAGTGTTGGAGAGTGATGTTTGGGAACATAGGTGAAATTGAAACTAAAGATGGTTGAGGTCACCAAGGAAAGTGTGAAGACTGAGAACAGAAGGTAGAGTCGAGCAAAGAACCATGAGTAACATCAATATTTGAGGGGTGAAAGGAGAAAACAAAGCCAGAAAAGCCAATTGGAAAAGAAAGATCAGAAAGAAAAGAAAACCGGGAGTATTGTGTGTGATTGAAGCTAAGTGGATTTCAGGAAGGTGGGTGTCATTAAAAAAATTTTTGAAAAGAAATAAAATAATGTGGCTTTTGAACAGAAGCTCCTGTAATTAGCAACTAAGAAGTTTGTGGTAGCCATTTTTGCCACATTTTAGTTGTAAGGGAGAAGCTAGATTAAAATGTTTGAATAGAGACTTGATCAGAGAAAGAGGATTCTGCATACAGACTTCCTTAAAGAACACTTTGACCTGAAGGATGAAGATAGGCTACTCATTAAAAGATCAGACAGGGCCAAATGTGGATCATTTTAGTATGTGAGAGACTTGACCATAATTATGGCCTGAGAGAAAAAGCCAGTGTAAAACAAGTGATTGAAAATACAAGATAAATACAGGATTATCGATGGAGCAAGTGTTATGAGGCAATGGAGCAGGATAAGTAGAAAGAATGGTGACAGAGCTTGCACTTCTCCACACGCCTAAAGAAGAGGAGAAGAGAATTGTACAGTCAATATTGGTTATGAAGTGTCCATAAAATGGTGACTCTGTCTGTAACTGTTTAAGGCATTTATTCGGAGGTATAGCTCATTTTTTTTCAGTAAGCATTTAATTGAGGATGTGCTATGTGACTAGCACTGGGACAGTTGTTTTCACCTTTACACCGTCATTTAATCTGAAGAGAGATCTTTGATCCCAAAGAGAGGTTTAACAGTGAGGCTGTAAAGCAAGTGTGGGGATAAACTTTTGGAGGAAAATACTTAGGAAGTTTTTCAGATTACACCATCCAGCTATAGTTCTTGGCCTGAGGATAAGTTGACCTGTTTTCCAACCTTAGGAAATGACATACCTAGTGTGATTTGTGTACGTGGAGATGTGGTAGTGGGGGAGGAGTGTATGGAATGCCCATATTTTGTGGCCTCTAGGTCAAAATAATTGCCTTTTCTTTAGGCATTTTGACTTATTAGCTTTGGATGTCTAACATGTCAGCTTCATCGAGCTGGTTCTAGAAAGCCATTCATAGTGGCAAAGAGCCTTAGAAAATATAGACAAAATATAGATGTGTACTGTGAAGATGAGGACCAAGGTTTCTTATTCCAGGTTTATAATTCTTTCCAAGAGGTCATGGTCCTCTTCATCTGAGACTTAGTTTGAGCATGAAATTAGAAAGTTCTAGTTTGCATGTGGAATTTCATTCTGATCATGTCAGAACAATAAGGAGCATTTACGAATGTTTTCATTCCACTCTTTTGAAAGGAATTAAATACAAATTACTTAAATGTATTTAATAGATGAGAATCCTATTTTCTAAATACTGTTTGGGCTAACATAAATCTTCTCAGTCCAATGTCTACTTTCCAATGGTCTATGTAAGATAAAGAATTGATTTTAGTTTACTGAGCCCTACTTTGCCATATTTATTTATGTAATGGTTAGTTTATAGGCTTGTTTTAATATCAACCAAAGAGTGTTTTGTTTCTATTGACTTTTCAGCTTTTCTACATTTCTCTTCTCTTCTTTTGTCCCTTTGTCCCCTTTCAGTGGGCATTGTCATTTATTTACTACCTTTAAATCTTCTGAGCCCATTCTTTTTGCTGAACTAAATCTTTAATCACTGTGGCAGGGGTTGAGGTGGTCTTATCCTCTATTCACTTAGGTAAATGGCTTATATTTCTAATTTAAAAGGGGAAAGCAAGAAGGAGGAAAATCTTCTACGGGACTGACAACTGGGTTTCTTTAGGAAAGATAAATGGGTTCTTAGGAAAACAAATGGGAGATAAGAAAGTTTGTGATGTTTGTTTATGCCAGTGTGAGTGGTCTTTTTCTGTCTTCTTCATAGCCATAAAATTCCCCACCACCACCCCCAGAGAAGGTATTTATGATAGTTGAATTCTTTGGGGAGAAATCTCTTTAGACAGATAAAGGAAGTTCAGAAAAAAAAAATCATACACATTGTTATAATTTTGTGCTTTATGTGTTTAATTTCCCTGTCTGAAACTTCCCATAAGTTTCATAAATAAGCTGAGTTGTCTGATTGCCCCATATCTCATTGAATCAGCATTCTAGTCCTGGGAATAGGTCAGTAAAATTATACAGTTGTATCTTATTTCAGGAGGCAGTGGTACAAGTAGGGGTGGGGCACCCACCAAAGTTAGACCTTTATATGGTGTAAGCAATTAGGCACTTAATGGGGGATATTTCTATGGAAACAAAAGAAAAATAAAGAATAATGACCAGAATAGACTACAAACCCGGGGGTTTTGTTTTGTTTGTTGTTCCATTCAAAGTGTCTTTAGATGGGATAGTAAGGATGGTAGTGACAGTGTCACAGTCATGGTTATTTCCTGGAGCAGAGTATGGAAGATGCAGGTTTCTAGTAAAATTTTTGAGTGATCCACAGTTATGGTGATGAATTTTTTGTGCTAATTCATCTAGCTTCAGCTTGCAGCTCTTTGGGAAAAGGGCAGTTTTCGTCCTCAGCGATGCCAAGTGAGGAGGGTAGGAGTAAAACTAGAAAGATTAATTGCCAACAAGATTGTAGGATCCAGTTTAGAAAGAGGCAAGAACAGCTCAAAGACAATGAATAGGACTAGAATCTGATAACCCACAAGGATGCATTACAGATTTTCAATAAAATATAATTTTTTTCTCTATGGTCACCCCAATTTTGATCAAAAATAGGCAAAGTAAAATTACTCTTGCTTACAAAATAAGTCTAGTTTCATTAAATTTGGCCTGGTCATTTACATAAATGTGGCAAGGATGGAAATTGACTATATAGACCTTTTGAAGTTTGCTTTGCTGGAACTTTTTTTTTTTTTTTTTTTTGCGGTACGTGGGCCTCTCACTATTGTGGCCTCTCGCGTTGCGGAGCACAGGCTCCGGACGTGCAGGCTCAGCGTCCATGGCCCACGGGCCCATGGGCCCAGCCGCTCCCCGGCATGTGGGATCTTCCCAGACCGGGTCACAAACCCGTGTCCCCTGCATCAGCAGGCGGACTCTCAATCACTGCGCCACCAGGGAAGCCCATGCTGGAAATTTTTAAAGCCTCTTGAATTCGGGAAGTCAAGCCAAGAACTCGCCATCAGACTTTATTTGCAGTATCTGTAGATTTGGGTGAATTTGTCTCTTCTTAAGGTTCCCCAAATATTCTACAATTCCTGAGCTGGTCAGGAAGTTACTATCCTTACTTATTTGTAAGGCTTGGAATCCTATAAATCAGATACAGCACCAGTTTTTTTAAGGAGGGCTTTGTAAGCATTGGCTTTATAAAGTCAACCTAGGGGCTTCCCTGGTGGCACAGTGGTTGAGAGTCTGCCTGCCGATGCAGGCGACACGGGTTCATGCCCTGGTCCGGGAGGATCCCACATGCTGTGGAGCAGCTGGGCCCATGAGCCATGGCCGCTGGGCCTGCGCCTCCGGAGCCTGTGCTCCGCTACGGGAGAGGTCGCAACAGTGAGAGGCCTGCGTACCACACAAAAAAATAATAATAAAAACAAAAATAAAGTCAACCTAGTTTCTTAAAACTGTATGGTTATAACTGATGCTATGCACATCATTCTCAAATATGACATTCCAGTGAAAGCTTTAGTAAAACTAATGTTTTCAATTATGTCCTGTTACAGGGAGAAAATATTCTTATTGAACTTACACAAATAACTATATTGCCAGAGTTTCTGCATTCTGGAGGGATCAGGTAACAAGAAAAAGATAAATGCTTCATTTTTACTTACAAGGTACCGTCTATTCAATTATTGTGTATAGATAGCTTAAAAGAAAGAGGTTCTTTATATCAAGAAAACAGAACATTAAAAAACCAGTAACACTCTGAGAAAAAGTCAAAAAAGAAACCATAATCCTTCTTCATTAGTTCTTTCAGCTCCACATAATTAATTCTTATTCTGTTTGATCTTGGGTTAGTGGTTTTGTGAACTCATTAGCTTTTCCATTCATTGTGGAAATCCTTATTCATTCCAGTATATGATCTTAAAGTTATTTAAGCAATGCCATTAGAAGCTTATACTTCAGAATACCTGTCATAGTCCTTTTCATGAGTCTCTGAGACAGTCCTTTTTGATGAAGATGAAGCACTTTGGCCAGTAGCTGATTGTAAGAACTTTCAGAAAAGAATCAGAGTAAAACAGTAACTATGTGTGAATCACTAAAGGCTTAAATGACTGTGGTTAAAGATCTGATGAGAGTTTATTATAAGGCAATTGAAAAGGAAATTTAGATGACTTTGTCACATACGACTTTTAAAAATAACTGGAATTACGACTGATAAAATTATAACAAGACATATTATGGATAGTAAGGACATTGTCAAATTTCTAAAAAACTTTATATAATTTCTGACATACTTACATTTATAACATATACACATACAAATATAACTAGAAATGTAAGTATCTCTACTTATTTGACAATGCTTCCCATGCAATTTAGCTTATCAAATAAACCTAATTAGTGTGACATCTCTCTTTTTACAAGGTAAGAAAAGAAATTCTTTGAAAATTTCCAGGGATCCTCTGGGAAATCTCAAGGTCAGTTCAAGGTCAATAAGACTTTATTTAGAATTTGATTTGGAGAAGTTATCAAAAATGTCAAAAGGTTTGAACACTTGATTAAACAGGATCACAGATCAATATGAAACAATACTATTCAACCAAAGTGATAATAAAAGATTTAAAAAGTAAATATAGGGGGAATGGGAAGTTAGTGTTTAAAGGGGACAGAGGTTCAGTTTAGGAAGGTGAAAAATTCAGGAGATGGATGATGGTGAGAGTTGCACAATAATGTGAATGTACTTAGTGCCACCGAACTGTATGGTTAAATATGGTTAAAATAGTATGTTTTATATTATGTGACTTTTACCCAATAAAAAATATTTTTTTAAGTAAATATAGGAGGTTATATGATTATTAAAACAAATACACAAATTAGCTCTTTTAACATTTAGAGAACTTAGTTTTGGTTCTGTTCATTTTCAGGACACGATAAAGACAACATAAAGCACAAGAAATTATTCTGGTAAGACACAGAATCTTTGTTCCTAGGTGAAAGACTCAAAAGGTAAAGAAAAACCTTTTATAATCTGTTATTAAGAGCAGACAAGTAATCCAAGAAAACTTTGTCATTTTAGTTTTACAGTGGTTATTGATAAAAATCTCCTTGTAACAAATCCATTCAATCTTAGCCAGTTTAACCACATAAGCTATTCTCTCTTGCTCTCTTCTTTCTCCTGTTTCTTTTCTACCAACTCTTTATAACTTTTTATTTCCATCAGGATTTTGTCCTTTATTTTCCTCTTTCTTGTTTTGGAACAATGTGTTGAAAACCTCTAAAAAATTACTTCAGGGCAAGATTACTCTCCTTTTTTTCCTAAATAAAAACATTCTACATTCTTTAAATACTTTGCATAGGATTTTTTTCTTCAATCTTATTAGTCTTAGTTCTATCCACACATACTGTTTACAATTCTTTTTTTGGGGGGTTGCATTGGGTCTTCGTTGCTGCGCACAGACTTTCTCTAGTTGTGGTGAGCAGGAGCTACTCTTCGTTGAGGTGCCTGGGCTTCTCATTGTGGTGGCTTCTCTTTTTGTGGAGCATGGGTTCCAGGTGTGTGGGCTTCAGTAGTTGCAGCATGTGGGCTCGGTAGTTGTGGCTTGCGGGCTCTAGAGAACAGGCTCCATACAGGCTCAGTAGTTGTGGCTCTCGGGCTCTAGAGTGCAGGCTCAGTAGTTTAGGGGCACGGACTTAGTTGCTCCATGGCATGTAGGATCTTCCTGGACCAGGGATCGAACCCATGTCCCCTGCATTGGCAGGCAGATTCTTAACCACTGCAACACCAGGGAGGTCCTGTTTACAACTCTTAACACTTAGTGACCTCAATTTCCAGAGAAAAAGAACATGCAGGCAATGTGAACTGTCTGCTACAAACCAGCATTCTTTAGTATACTGGCAAGTTTATGAATACACAGTTTCATAATGTATAGAGGCATATGCTTCTTTATAGTAAAATATCTCAATATGGCAGCCTCCAGAGTGATTGATGAGTTCCAACCATCCTATTCTCATCACCAAACTCTTGGGGAGGAAAACTTTTTCCTCTACCCACTTAAATTAAGGGACTGGGGTACTGCAAATTAAGCCGACAAAAAAGACAGATTACCAAGAGAAAAAAAAAGTTTGCTTGGACATGGGAGTACACAAATGAAGTGGCTCATTAAACAGCTAAGATTAGGGGCTTATATATCTAACTTAAAAGTAGAAAGGCAGGGGTGAGAAAAGGATTCTCAGAAAAAGATGGGTTTCTTTAGAAAAAATAAATGGGTTCTTAGAGGAAAAAACAGGAGATAAGAAAGTTTGTGATAATGTTTGTTTATGCAGGTGCAAGTGGTCTTTTCTCACCTTCTTCATGGCCACAAAAATCCCCTGGAAAAGGGATTTATGATAGCTGAATTCTTTGGGAAGTCTCTGCCTTTAGACAGATAAGAGGAGTTCAGAATAAAGGTTCTTCACAGAGGTATATTCTGGATCTCTTTCCACAGTCCATTGCAGCTTTATCCACGTGGACTTCCGTGACTGTCCTACTCTGTAATGCAAGATGTAATTCCTGAAAGCCTCATACCTAATGACAGTGAGGCCTAGTGTATTACATATAGCATATATTGTGTATTTTTTAAACCACTGGATAGTTGAACTGATTAGGCTTTCGAGTTATATTTATTTATTTTTAAGCCACTATGTGTTGTAAGAAATACATGAAAGACATCAGGGACCCTGGCTTACTCTGGTCTCTCACAAAGTTATATAATCTAGTCTTTTCTTTGAAATTTATTTTTTTTCTTAGGTAAAATGAGTATAATAATAAACCATTCCTACAAGATTGATGAAAGATAATGAGATAAAGGAGAATGAAAGAACTTGGCATAGTGTTTGATACATAGTAGGGATTCACTAAATTTCAGTTGAATCTAAATCTAGTTGAACCCAAATTTTTGATGATGGCAATGAACTAACCCATTATGTTTTCTCCCTGTTTCCGTTCATTTCTTGTCTTACTTTTAACAGTTTTAATTATAGTGGAGATGTAATAGTGTGGTCTATTTTTTTCACTTAACATTATCTGATATATATTTACACTACATTTATACCATGTTATCCCTCTTAAGGTCACTACGCCATGTTGTCACTAAAAATCAGTCAAGTGGAATCACACAGTCATTTGCCAGTGCTAGTTATTTGTTTGGCAAGGTGGAAGCTTATACTTTTAGATTGCAAATTAATGGCTAAGTTAATCTTCCTTTTTTAATTAAGGAAAGTCAACTAACCATAAATGTTGATTAAACAGATGATGGCACTGAAAGCAGCATATAGATAATATATGTTACACAAATTACTTAGCCTGTGTGTCTTCATGAAGAGTAAAGAGAAAATCAAGGTGATTATCTGAAATCTATAGGCTCAAAGTCTAACAAAACAATGTTTACCTCAACCACATTTGTGAATTTTTGCAGGGATTATCTGTCTAATTGCTCCAATAATCCACTTAGGTCCTTAAAATTTTATCTAAACCCTCTTTGTTTTAGTCATTAGAAATGATTATTTTCCCTTCACTATTTTATACATGTAAATATTGAGAAGATAAATGACAAAGAGTGATTACTAAGCTCTTTACAGGAAGTACTGAGAATAAAGGCAAAATACAAAAATAAAGTTTTAAACTGCTCACATTATTTTGGATGGGAATTTTCTTGTTGTTCTTGGTCAATATTTCTTAGTCTTACAACAAACCTTAGAGAATCAGCATCCTAAGTTATTTCTGCAGGATGTAAACTCATCTGTTCTTCCTCCAGATAAGTTATTTATTTTAGAGAAAAATCAATGTTGAGGTTGAGACTTTATCAGGTTAAAAAGCAGCTTAAATCCAGTGATGAAAGTGTTATCTCTCATTTGCACCCGCTATTAGTTTGAATTCAGGTATTTGTGAACCTCTAGAAATATTTACTTTTTTGCTTATCTTCCTGCTGGTCTTATGATCAAAGAAGAAAGGGGTATAATATTTATTGTCTAAGTGCCAAGTATTAATTAAATCATTTGATGGTTACAGACACTAAAGAAAAGGAATAAAAAGGAGACATTTTGTTCCTCTGCAAGAATAAAAGAGCTGGCACTCCATTCATTTGGTATTCTACTCCATTTGGTAAGGACTCTTTTCCTCTTGCTTTCACTGTTTATGTTCAAACATCTAGATGCATTTTTCAGATTGCCTTTGGAGACTGCCTGTGAGGATAGGGATTTACATTCATTTTCAAAGATCACAGCATCTCGTTGCAGAGAACGTTCATTCTACTATGAAATGCAGCAGTCTATATGAAAAATATGCAAGTGTCACTTGAAATCTAAGCTCTTAAATGAGAAAGAGGACATCTGGTTATACTGCTTGTGCTCCCTATACACCCACAGTCTGGAAACTTGCAGAAAATTTTCTTAGCAAGTAACCAAACAACTACACAGTACAATAAAACCTCACCCACCATTGATTCAAAGATGTAAAACAACCTTAAAGAGAGGAAGTTTAGAGTCATCAATTTTGTAATACACACTTGTAAGAATTTAGAAACTATGAGTAAAGGTTACTTGAACAATATCTTTGGAGGAATTTTGCAAAATATCTAAGAAAATAAAATAGTGTATGATATTTTAAACAATTTACAATTCTGACCTGTTCATTACTTGGGAGTTGACATCTCCAAGCCAGTCTTGATCAGTTCATATTATGAAGGATTTTATTGCACCTTCCATTTTCTGCCAGGGACACTCTTTTCTCAGATACTCATGTGACCTGCTTCTTTATTTTCCTTTAAGTCTCTACTCAAGTATCCCTACATAAAATAGCATCCCCCCGTCCCCAGAGCACATTCTACCTTTCACCCTGTCTTTTATTTTATTATTTTTCTCCTTAGCCCTTACCACTTATTTAACAATCTGTGTATTTATTTGTTTGCTGACTCTCATCTTCCACTAAAATGTAATCTTTATGAGACCAGGGACTTTACTGGTTTTATTCATTCTTTGTTCCCAGTGTCTATAGCAGCTCCTGGCACATAGAAGGTACACAATAAATATTTGTAGAAAAAAGAAACAAATGGAATTTGCCTGACTCTGAAGCAAAAAAAAAAAAAAAAAAAAGACTAAGGAGACGATGTAAATTGATAAATAACTGGTAGAACAATAACACAGAAAAAGGACTCTTTCTATTCGTGCCTGATGTTCTCAAATCTATTCGATGTTTGTTTTTTGCTGGGCTTGAAATGTAGGCATTCAGCCAAAAGGCTGCATGCTGACTAATGAGATAGAGATACAGATCTAGCCCAGCAATATTCATATGTCCTATATGCATTCATTTTTCTCTAGTGACATTTTAATATATTTTGGTGAAGATATTCCCAAGATAATGAAGATATGTCGAGTGAGCATTGAAAGTGATGAGTTTTATTTTCCATTATCAAAGACAAATACAGGTGTGTAATATATGCAGAGCATTGAAAATGAGGAAAGAAAATGAGAGAACCCTAAGTAATGAAAAGAAATTAAAGCTCTCCAGTAATGAAAAGGAAGGCCAAACTGAAAACATAAATCTCTAGACTCAGCAAGGATTTATACTGATGTGGAGTGAGTGGACCAATGGCTTTCATGATGGGACTCATTTTGAAAAAAATGTCATTTCCACTGCCAAATAGAGTTCATGGTTTAGTGAAAATTTTGTCTTCAGTCTAATCACATGAGCCAAATTCTGGCCTCATATATTCTGATATGAGGAATGAACCAATTCCTGAGGTTATTTGTGAGATTCTAAGAATAATATCAAGGAGGGTGGTCCCAGCTAAAGTGAGATCTTGGTGTATTTGCATTAGGTCTTATGTTACAGTCTGGAACTTCTGTGTAACATGACATTAACAGAATAAAGACTATTTAACTCAAGACTGCTTTAGAATCTGTCCAAATGACCATGAAAGATATCAACTCACTTATAATGCAGTCCTGATGGCCAGACCATAGCGTATGTGCTGGTTTTAGCAGAGACTTAGAATAACAAGGCAAAGGGGAATCTAGACAGGTCATTTTCAAGCAGGACCAAATCTAAATCAATTCAGAGAAGTATCATCAGTTGTGGGGTTTGGGCTGTAAAGAATAACTATCACTGCTCTATTTTTTTTTTTTGAAATTGACCATGTTAAAGTAAATCAGATTAGAACATCTCCTCTAATACTGGCTATATACTAGCAAAATTAGGGCAAATAGTTGACACAGTTTATACCTGAGGGTATTGATGATTCAGATGAATCCAGCTGTTTTATTGGGAGGATGGGGAAACTCTCTGGATAGTAAGCATAGCAGTAGCAGCTAATACAAATAATGCTCACATAGTGTAGGTCATCCTACCTTGGTCTGCTATATATTGGGTTCCATATATTACACAATAAAATTTGACTTCAGTCTTTTTCAAAAACTTTAGGGAGTGGGCTGTTTAATTCAGTCGCTAATAAATTATTTCCAGTTCTTTTGGTTGGAATAAGTGAATATTCATAGAAATAGAGAAATAAAAATGGAAGTCAAAGAGTAGATGTAAAGACAGATGCACAAAACTACACTCAGGAGGAATATATTTTAAGTTTAACAAGATTGTTATAAATCATGTTGTCATCCCCTTGAGAGAGCCTCTCTGGACGTTTCTGCCTGCAAGTCTTCCAATTATTGTTGTAGATTTATCCAGGCTTTGTTTTTTTGTTTGTTTATAGAAAATGGTACAAATTGATGTCAGAAGATGTCACTTGTTTCAAGTTCTAGCCAGTATTTCCATTTGCTCTAATCTGAATTCTTCCAAAGTGGTCCACTTGAGAGAGCCTCTCTGGGCGTTTCTGCCTGCAAGTCTTCCAATTATTGTTGTGGATTTATCCAGGCTTTGTTTTTTTTGTTTGTTTATAGAAAATGGTACAAATTGATGTCAGAAGATGTCACTTGTTTCAAGTTCTAGCCAGTATTTCCATTTACTCTAATCTGAATTCTCCCAAAGTGGTCCACTTCCAAAAGCAAATATAGAGCACAAAATAATAAATCATGATCTGAAATACAGTATACATTTGAAAAGCTTATTCTTTTATCTTATCAAATGAGTGGCACTTTTGCCAAGATAAATAAAATATGTTTTCTACATGATATTTGATGAGTATAATATTCTTTCTTAAGTTAAAATTAATTTAATTTCATTGTTATTAGAATAAAATATATAGAATGCAGAATAGAAAACAAAATAGAATTGGGTCTCAATAAACTTCCAACATGCCTTTCTCTTATAGCTGCATATGAAAAGGGAAAAAAAGCAATATAAACGCTTGTTTTCCTGAAACACCATCTGTTATTTCTGTTTGAATTAAGCTCAGTGCTCTAAAGGTTATGGATACTGTACAGTAATTAGCACCACTGTGGGAAATGTTTTTACTTCTATGTATTAGAGTTCCCCAATTATACAAGTATAGAATTCCAAGATGATCTCTTTTATCAGAGGTGTGACTAAGTTTCTTTCTTGTGCTATAATATCAGCAAAGTAATACTGCATTCAATGTTCTTGCTCTGAAATGCAGATAAAATAAGAGCTTTGTTTTACATATTTTACATCTCATTGTTGTTTTCTCTGTGTCACATATACAGACATTTTGAAAAGAGTGATTATCAAATTGTTATCAAATACCTGTAAATTCTTTTGATTTTTATACCTTAGGGAAATTAATTGTCTTATACTAATTTTTTTTTTTTTTTTTTTTTGCAGTACGCCGGCCTCTCAACTGCTGTGGCCTCTCCAGTTGTGGAACACAGGCTCCGGACGCGCAGGCTCAGCGGCCATGGCTCACAGGCCCAGCCGCTCCGCGGCACGTGGGATCCTCCCGGACTGGGGCACGAACCCACGTCCCCTGCATTGGCAGGCGGACTCCCAACCACTGCGCCACCAGGGAAGCCCTGTCTTATACTACTTAATCAGAAAATTAGATTCCCTTCCCCAAAGGGAGGCCAAAAAATTTTAAGTACTTATAAATACTGTATAAATATCAATATATGTTTCATACATAATTCCCCCCCACCCACCCCATTCTTTGGGAGCAGTGGTCCAGAAATATTTAATTGCATGGCATGGGGTTTATAGGTATTTTACGTTGAGGTTATGTCTGTCCTTAACTTACAATTAAAGTGACAAATTTAAGAGTTATGTTTCTCAAGTACTGCTCTTGTAATATTTTTAAAAAATTGTTTGAAACAAACCAAAAAAGAAAACTAAATTGTGTTTATACATAGGTCAAAGCTATTCAAATTAGGACTTTGACTATAAATTCCAAGAGAGTAAAGAGTATTCAAAAATTCACAAAACTCTGTAGAGTCCAGCTGTGGTCTGGCCATGAGCTTCACCAGGGTCAGTGCTATGTCATTGGTGGCTCTGCTCAGTGTCAGGGATTGCCACCTGGTTAATTCAGCCAGTAGTGGTGATGTTAACTAAGGTAGGTGTACACTTGGTATGTACTGAGTGCATTACATAAATTAACTCATTCAATTATAACAACAAATGTTGTACAGTGGGTACCATTATCTCCATTTCACGGATGGGGAAAGTGAAGTTACATACTCTGTGGTGCTAGGGAAGTAAGTGGTGGATCTGAACCCAGACAACCTCACCTCAAGGTAAGTCTGTGCTTTTAACCTACCTAAGAACGGCAGTCAGCAGCTGAGATTTGCCTTAGGACTGTCATAAAAGGCAAACTTCATAAAAGAAGGCCAGGGCTCATTCTCTACAATAATAATAGCAAAGCCTTAGATGGCACTCTCTCTACACCGAGCACTTTATCTCTAGCAATTAATTTAATCTTCCTAACACCCCTAAGAATAAGGTTCTCTTTTTTTAAATTATTTTTTTATTTTTTTTAATTTTTGGCTGTGTTGGGTCTTCGTTGCTGCACGCCAGCTTTCTCTAGCTGCGGTGAGCGGGGGCTACTCTTCGTTGCAGTGAGCGGGCTTCTCATGGTGGTGGCTTCTCTTGTTGTGGAGCACAGGCTCTAGGTGCACAGACTTCAGTAATTGTGGCTCGCGGGTTCTAGAGCACAGGCTCAGTAGTTGTGGCGCATGAGCTTAGTTGCTCTGTGGCATGTGGGATCCTCCTGGACCAGGGCTTGAATCCATGTCCCCTGCATTGACAGGCAGATTCCTAACCACTGTGCCACCAGGGAAGCCCAAAGTTCTCTTTTTATTTTTACTTTATAGTGGTGGAAACTGAGACACAAAGAGATTAAATAGGTTGCCTACAACTGCATTATAGAGGCAGAGGAAGGCTTTGAACTCAGGTGGTCTGATTCTACAGTCCATTTTCTTTGCTATTATGAGATACTGTATCATGTTTTAGAAATTTAAAACCTAAGAAAATTATGGGCAAAATTAAGTTTATGGTAGTCAAGTTTAGGGGAAGGAGGAGGAAACATATAAAGGGCCATTTATTTATTTATTTATTTATTTCCCTTTCATCTAATGTATTAAACAGTTTTGAGGGCTTCTCTGGTGGCGCAGTGGTTAAGAATCCGCCTGCCAATGCAGGGGACACGGGTTTGAGCCCTGGTCCAGGACAATCCCACATGCCACAGAGCAACTAAGCTCGTGTGCCACAACTACTGAGCCCGTGTGTAACAACTACTGAAGACCACGTGCAACAAGGGAAGCCACCACAGTGAGAAACCTGTACACCACAAACGAAGAGCAGCCCTCGCTTGCCGCAACTAGAAAAAGTCCATGTGCAGCAACGAAGACCCAACACAGCCAAAAATGAATTTTTTAAAAAATTTTTTAAAAAAAGAATAATAATGAAAGATAATGAGAATGTCCCTTGTCTGTACAACACTTCATTAATTTAATGCTATCTTTAGATTCCCAGCTTCTTGCTGTACATTACATGATATACTGTGCTATTTACCATAGTCCAGAAATTGCAGGAATGCTAACACATGTACTCAGGAACTTCGGTTACATTCTCTGAAGGCTCTGTCTATATATGAAAATTATTTAACAAAACATGGTTTATAAAGTCCAAGTTACTAGAATGAAGGTTTTGCACAGGCAGCTTTTAACATGAAAATGAGATTCATTCCCAAAAAACCATTCCACACCATTTTGGATGCTGTCTCCACTTTCATGTCTTCTAGCCATCACCTCTGCCCTGTGCAATTATCCTTTCCCCTAGACTGCTTCTACAGAGATATTTCCTCTATGTGTTCAAGTGCTTTTTAAAAATTCAAATTCAATAAAATGGAAGAAATGTATCAAAAATATCAATGACAATAATACACTGGCACTCTACAATTTAATCTACATTTACCCTCTTGTTTTAATACTTGTAATAGGTTAAATTGTGGCCCCCACCAATTCATATGTTGAAGTCCTAACCTTGAATACCTCAGAATGTGACCTATTTGGAGATAGGGTCTTAACAGAGTTAATCAAATTAAAATGAGCTTATTAGAGTGGGCCCTAATCCAGTATGACTGTTATAAGGAGAGGAAATTTGGACACAGACACACACTGAGGGAAGACAATATGAAGAGATGCAGAGAGAAGATAGACATTTCCAAGCCAAAGAGAGATTGTGGAACATAGCTTTCCCTCAAAGCCCTCAGAAGAAACCAATCTTGCTGATAATATTATCTCAGACTTATAGTCCCCAGAAGTGTGAGATAATAAATTTCTGTTATTTAAGCACCCCGTTTGTGGTACTTTGTTATAGCAGCCCTAGCAAACTAATGCAGTAATGCAGTACTCTTAGATTAAAATTAGCAAAAAAAAATTTCAAACAGCTTAGCCAAAAAATAGAATTTAAGAAAGGAGACTGGGACACCTCATAGATTCCAAGAAAGTCTGGACAACCAGCCCCAGCCTACAGAGACTAGGGAACACCAGGAGCTCAGGCAGCATCTCCCCATCTCGTTCTCTCTGTCCCACAGGCCACATCATCTCTCATTCCTTTCTCTTTCTTGTGGACAGATCACTGTATCACACACATGACTGTACCAAAGGCTACAAAAGGTGCAGGTCCCATAAACTAACAAATACTTATTGATATTAAGTTTAAATCTCAATTCCAAACCCATAGGAGACAGAATCTGATAGACCTGATGTAGGTCAGGCATCTATCCCTGTTTCAATCAGCTACGGCCAGGAAGGCAGGGCTACGTAGGATAAACATAGCTTTGGGGAGTAAGACCACATTGCGACTGTTATGGACTTTAAGCACTTTTGTCTTCATAGACCCCATCATCCCTAAACACAATTAGTAAAAATTATGTTCTATGATTACATTGATTTAAAGATATAATTATACATTAAAACATTTTCTTTGACATGAAATTAATTTTTCTCCTGATTTTAAAGAATTAAGACATTTTCATGGGCCTCAAAAAGTATTCTGGTCCTAGGTACTGGGCCTGCTGTGCCTCATATAGCTTTTTTTTAGTGAAGTGGACTTTTTAGACAAAGAGGGAGTATGTATGTATAGCGACACATTCCTATTTAGCTAGGCTTTTCAAAGTCTGTTCTCATCATTTTCCCAGTAAGACACTTGTAACTTGTGTTGTTGTTAATGATGATACAAGTAATATCAATGCTGGAGAGGATATTTTTCCTCGTGTGTTCCTCCATCTAATGCCTTTCAGATTTATAACTGACAGTGGTTGACTTCCACCTCCTGATTCCCATATGGTCTCAAGGGTGTAGAATAACCTGGAGGCTTGTGATAGAAAAGACTTGGGGTAAATTATTTAAGCTCCTGGACAGAGCTGAGTAAGTATTTTCAAATCCCTTCTCTAACACACAGGGTTATATTTTATCAGCTATATCCATGATAACATCTCACTGAAGCATATGTCATTAGTCCATCTTTCATAAGTAAAATAAATCAAGAAGTCCACTTATTCACTAGAAATACATATATCTTGCCTCTTACATGACATTTAATTATGGGTCAAGTTGTACAACTGTAGAGGTGTGTTTTCTGTGCTAGAGGTATAAAGGGGTTTCTAATACTTATTCAACTTCTCTATTATATGCCAATTTTGAGTGCGTTTATCTGTGCTAGCAATAATGATAGAAATGAAGTAACAAAAGCAGGGTGACAAGTGTGCGATTATCTTCTGGGTTTCAAATTTAACAGGTTGGACATATGACGAGATTGAATATGAGCATTGCACCTGAGTGACTATTTCACGAAGCTTTCAAGTGGGACTACTAGCAAATGACTGACATACCCAGTGAGGCACAAATTTGGGGGAAAAAAAGGTCAGTTCTTATAGACTTGTGGGTTACAGAAGTAGCAGTAGTTTCACAGAAATTTGGGTGGCTGATTTTGAGAAATCAAATAAAACTAAGACTCTGCAAAATGCCACGAGTCACTCAATGGAGTCATTGCTTATGTTAGTAGGTATTGGTTATTCATTGCCATTTTAGGCTGTACACACAAACGTGTGTTGCATTCACCCTGGGAACTCCCGTCTTTGAGAGCAAAGGATCACTCTCTACATCAATAAAATAAGTATGAAAAAGTGAAGCAGAACTAGAGTGGCTTTGGGACTTAATCTGGAAATCTGATGGGGATGATCGTTAATTTCATGTGTCAACTTGACTAGACTATGTGATGCCCAGATATTTGGTCAAATGTTATTTTGGATGTGTCTGTGAGGGTGTTTCTGGATGAGGATAAGATTTGAATTGGTAGAATGAGTAAAGCAGATTGCCCACCCTAATGTGGGTGGCCTTCATCCAACCAGTTGAAGACCTGAATAGAATAAAAAAGCTAACCCTCCCTTAGTAGGAGGGAGTTCCTTCTGCCTGACTGCTTTGAGCTGGGACATCAGTCTTTTCTGGCCTTCCACCTGAACTAAAATATCATCTTTTCTTGGGTCTTGAGCCTTTCAGCTTTCAGAATGGAACTACACGAACTACACCGTCAGTTCTTCTGGGTCTCCAGCTTTCCAGCTGCAGATCTTGGGACTTCTCGGCTTCTGTAACAACGTGAGCCAATTCCTTATAGTAAATCTGTTTATACATAGATATATGTCTGTCTATCTATCTACCTACCTACCTACCTACCTACATCCTCTTGGTTCTAATTCTCTGGAGAACTCTAATACAATGAGTCATATTAAGTAAAGCTCAATCTAAGTTTCTTCCTTGTAACATATTTACTTTTAATAATTTAGCCAAAGTGAAACTAGCACATTGTAGACTCTCAAATGGATTTATTATAAGGGAAAAAAATGAAACAGAAGTTACAACTTCTATGATCAGACATCTTTTCAGAATGGAAGCCTTTGTTTCAACCTAATCATCTATTTTTTAAATGGACTAGATTAGGGCTTTCAAACTAGTGAGCAGTAGCACACTTCTTCATAGTGAATGAGGTACCATGAAAAGTTGAAACTTGAACGGCAGCTGAGGGCATGTGGGGAGAGCAGGGCAGGGATGGGTCACCTGCCCTGAAGGTCTTCACCAGAAGCAGTGCTCTCTTGCGTCCACCAGAAGTGGGTTTTGCCCAGGCACTGGGGTGCTCTTGTGTGGTGCCCCAGACCAGGGAGATGAACCTGTTAACCAAAGTGCAGCTGGTTGACAAGCTGAATGAATGCGAGGCTGGTACTATGGTGATAGCTGAGGCATCATGGCACTCCGAGTACAAGGACAGTGCCTGGATCTTCCTGGGAGGCCTTTCTTATGAATTGACTGAAGGAGATAGCCTCTGTGTATTCTCCCAGTACTGGGAGATTGTTAGCATTATTCTCGTGCAGGACAGGAAGACAGGGAAGTCTAAAGGATTCTTCTTTATCTTCTATGAGGACCAGAGGAGTACAAGTTTGACCGTTGACAATTTTAATGGAATCAAGATCAAGGGAAGAGTTATACGAGTCAACCACATACCTAGCTACCATCCCGTCCCCCTCAGGCCTCAGAGGATGCAGATGATGCCACCAGAAAGCTCTGGGAGAGGGGCTATGGGGCTCAGATCCCCTTGTCTAGTTCATCTGAAAGCTTGGATGATGAGGCACTCTCAGAATGGCACAAATGGGAAAAACAGAGAAGAAAGAATATCAAAGTGAATACTGATATACAAGTTAAAGATGAAGAGGAACAAATAAGCCATGGTCCTTGCCAGCCAGAGGCCAGATTTAAAAAAAGAGGATGCTCTAGGCTCCCATAAACCTACCAAGGTTAAGCTAGAGTCTACAGAGGGCACGAAGCCCTAACACCCAGCTACCCCGAGGCCGGGATGGCTGCTGCAGGGGACAGCTTACTGCAGGGTACGGAGGGATCTGGAGAGGGGGCTGAGGAAGGAGAACCCAGGCTCTGAGTCCACCTGCCCTTGATCAGAGACCAGAGGAGGAAAGAGAAGAAGAGCAGGGATTGGGACAGAGGTGAAGCTCAGATAGATTTTAGCTGATATGATGGCACAGCCACACATATTCTCCAATCCCAGTGACCACGGGCTAGACCAAGACTGCAGCCTGCTTAGATCCTTAAAGTTTGAAATGAAATGTGATATTTAAAATGCTATGGGACTGGAATTAATTTATTAATTTTGTATAATTTTATAATACAAAGTCATTAATATATATTAATTTTATTAATTAAAATTTTATTAATTTTATGTAATTTTAATTATTATTAAATTTATGGTTTATTAATTATATGTTAATAAATTAATTTAATAGAATTTCTTTAAAATTTGAGCATCATTTGTTTTGTTCTGTATTCCTACAACCATTCAAAATTTTACAACAGTTGAAATTACATTACCAGATTTGTATGGCTCCTTTGATAAACTCCTGAGATTTTTTTTTTCAGTGGATTTTTTCTTTCGTCCTTTCTTTCTTTCTTATCTGCCTTGGGTCTTAGTCGCAGCACCCACATGCGGGATCTTTTGTTGAGGTGTGCGGACTCTTTGTTGCGGTACGCGGGCTTCTCTCTAGTTGTGGCGGCCGGTTTTCTCTCTCTAGTTGTGGCGCGCGGGCTCCAGGGCGTGTGGGCTCTGTAGTTTGCGGCATACGGGCTCTCTCATTGAGGTGCTGGAGCTCAGTAGTTGTGGCACCCAGGCTTAGTTGCCCCGCAGCAAGTGGGATCTTAGTTCCCCGACCAGGAATCGAACCCTAGTCCCCTGCATTGGAAGGTGGATTCTTTATCACTGACCACCAGGGACATCCCGATAAACTCCTGAGATTTTGATGCCTAAGATTTAAGAGTAGTTCTCTGTGGTGATCCACCATGTAGTCACTCCCCTCCCATAGTATTTGGCTTAAATATTACCATTTTCTATGTAGCAGGATGTGCAAAAGTTAGAAGCTCTAGATGATCTCTATAGTCTTTTATGGTTCTAAGCTCTTTAGGCTACCATGGAAAAATTTCAGCCAGCAGAGAGGGAACTGATTAATATTATGTGATTTTTCTAATAAGCAGTAAAACATATTTAAAATATTTAGGTTTCTGCTCCTATATGATTTTATATATCAGTAGTCATGGAAATTGTTTTTTTTTTCCACTGTACCTTCAGCTAATGATAAAGGGCAAAGAATATTCTTACAGAAAGTAGTATCAGTTGAGATACATGACTAATCATGGTTGATTAAAATAGATTATTTCTGATCGCATATTCTTGCTATCCGTCTCTACTTCATATATATATGTGTGTGTGTGTGTGTGTGTGTGTGTGTGTATGTGTATTCCAAGAAAGCATGATATTTTATTATTTCTCACAAGAATTTGCTTACCTGCTAGGGAGCTTGGGATATGTAAAGTGATCTAGCATAATTGAAAATGCAAAGATTTTCTGGATTTTGTTAGTATTTGATGTTTGATTGATGAGCATTTCACTCCCATTTGCAATTTCATATTCTGCCTATGGACAGAACTGCATACATGAACTAGCAGGGTTACTACTTAGGACAGAAGCCTTAAGCAAACCTTTCAGAAATTGCCTGTCCATTTCAAATAAGTCCCCAAGATTCTAATATCTTGAATGACTTTGAATATTGTGACTTTGGACCAGTAATTTTTTATACAGGAACTCTATTTGGCCTAAAAGTTTTCTCAAAAGATCTCTACTTATATTGCACTAGTACATACAGAAGTTACCAGTACTATAAGCAAGGAGAATACTGCTAATCAGTATTTACTCATCAATGGAAATTTCTATAGTAGGCATTTACTATGGATTTTAAAGATATTTATAATTGTAATATTTTCATAAAATAACTGAAAATAGAACTGAAAATAGAAATACTTTTAATTCAGTTATCAGAAATTGGCTATTTCCCACATTTACTTCTAGTCTTTGCCTACATGTATGCATATTTTACATAGCTGTAGGTCCTTTATTTACTCCTTTCATTCACTCATTCATTCATTCAATAAATATTTCTTAGGTTTCTACTAAATACCAGAGGTTATAACATAGTTGGGGATAAAAAAATGAATATGACACAATGCCTGACCAGAGGAGGTCAAGATATAGTGGAAGAGATGTACATGTAAACAGTTAAATTAGAAGTTATGTTTAGAGTACTCTGGAACAGTAAAAGGAGACACAGGTGAGTGAGTGAGGCAAATAAGGTAAGAAAAGACGTTGCAGGCAGGGATTCCAACGGGTGCAGAAATGAGGAGAGATGCAAGTTGTTCAGTATAAGTGGGAGCACATAGCAATGTGAAATAGGGCCTTTTCTCCTTTGAGAAAAGGAGAGATGCGAGAAAGATGCGAGATGCGAGAAAGTCCCTGCATACTATACAAGCTATTTGAGTTTAATTTGAAGGCATCAATGATTTTAAAGAGAAAGTGACATGGTGAGAAATTGGGAAGGTGGAGGATGAAGTAGACTGGGGAGGAACTGGGAGCAGAGAGATGAGTAGGGAGGCAATTGCAGTAGTTTAGGGAGGAGATCATGAGGGACTGAACGAGGCAGCTTGGTGCAGGAGATAGAGAGGAACTCAGGATTACAACAGATATTTAAGAGATCATTCTAGGGGACAAGGAAGGCCCCCAAGTTTACGACTAGAGCATACAGGAAAAGGAGCAAAGTATATGTGGTAGGGAGGGAGTGGAGAAATGGAAGATGATGGCAGAGAAGGTTGAGTTCCTTTTGCTCCTTGTTGAAGTCAATCAAAATAACTGGTTGATAGTGGCCCAGAATTTAACCATTAGGAAATTATTGGTGACCAGTGTACGCGCAGTTCACAAGAAAGATGAGGGAGAACACCAGGTAGCACTAAAGGTGAGCAAATATAAACAGCACCTTCAAACAGTCTTTTGCTTATTAAACATAAGAATACACAGCTTTCAATAATTTTAATAGCTATATAATGTCGTATAGTGAATATAGAATAATTTAGCAAACATGTAGAAGTATTTATTTTTCCCTTAAAGTAGCAGTGCACTGAACATGTGCTTACTTTGCTGCTGTTTCTTATGTTATTTCCATAGGACAAATTTTCAGGAATTGGATCACTGGGTTGAAGAATATGAGTGTTTTTGGCTTTTTGGTTTTTCCAAACCATTGATCATCATTTATACATATGATGTAAGTGAATTGATTCAGTCATAAAGAATTTTGTGAGTGAAATAAAATGACAAAATTCTGAACTGAAATGCATAGCTCTGGTGAATATGGCTGGATATATTAGGCATTTGGATTGAGGCTAATCATTTTTCTCAAATATTATCCATTTGAAATAAAGGTGGGCCTAGAATTAGTGAGATACCCAACCAAAGCTGTATTGTGACTTCATAATACTCTTGCCTGTGTGTGTGATACACTTGTTTATCTTGTTATTTAAAATTGTAATAGAAGAAACAAAACACATGTTTTATCAAATGTTGGGAAAACTGAATTTTATTCTTAATTCTGTAAGGTGAGAGTAAAATTGACTGTATTACTTGAAACTTCCTCTATGAAGTCCTTGGTGGCTACCTCGATCACTTCACAGTAGAGCTGCCTCTGATTAGAAGAGCAAGCAGGTTAATTTTTTTTTTTTTTTTTTTTTTTTTTTTTTTTTTTGCTGTACGCGGGCCTCTCACTGTTGTGGCCTCTCCCTTTGCGGAGCACAGGCTCTGGACGTGCAGGCTCAGCGGCCATGGCTCACGGGCCCAGCCCCTCCGCGGCATGTGGGATCTTCCCAGACCGGGGCACGAACCCGTGTCCCCTGCATCGGCAGGCGGACTCTCAACCACTGCGCCACCAGGGAAGCCCCCAGGTTAAATTTTTGATGCATTGTATTTATATAGAGGAGTCCTATTGCCTAAAACATGTGACATTAAATACCTGGAGATTCTAAATGGAAAATAAGCCATAAGTTAAATAACAATATCTGTTATCAAAGATGATTTTTTTATAGGAGCACATAATTTGGGGTGAATCCATTACATAAAACTCAATAACTTGTGCTGAAATAATTAAGTTGACAGGCCTAATGTTGATTTTACTGTCTTTTCCCCCCAGTGTTTTGCTTTTCATTTGTATGAGAGGAAGAAGGCACATGGTATGAGTTTGGCTCATGTGTCTGAATATGGCTCCACAGGGAAGATTTGATACAGCTGAAGCTATTGCTTTTTAGAGACCTTTTATGATGAGCAGCTGCCTTAACAGCCTTCATCTTGTGACATCACATGAGCTATATCTCCGCAATAGGAAGAGAGAAAGATATGGCTGAGAGTTTTTGACTAAAACTTAAAATTGCAAAAGCAGAAACAGAGGTGGATGTTCCTGAAGTTATATTTTTGTAATATGTGACAGATACACAATTGTCTTATCCTAGTTTTCTTTTTTTTTTTTTTTTTTTTGCGGTACGCTGGCCTCTCACTGCTGCGGCCCCTCCCGCTGCAGAGCACAGGCTCCGGACGCGCAGGCCCAGCGGCCACAGCCCATGGGCCCAGCCGCTCCGCGGCACGCGGGATCCTCCCGGACCGGGGCACAAACCTGCGTGCCCTGCATCGGCAGGCGGACTCTCAACCACTGCGCCAACAGGTAAGCCCCGTCTTATCCTTCTTTTAAAGCATTCCTTTAACTCGCAGGGGTTTCTGTTTTGTCTCATTCATGTAGTCAAACTCTTTCTTTGCCATAGACGATGGCATTTTGTTTTAATAATTTGAGCCCTTATTCAGAAGGCATCTCAAAGAGCTCACCTACAAAAATAGATTTCAGGACCACACATTCTGAAGGACAATTCAGTGCTTCCTTTCCTCTCATGCCCCCACGTGCAAATGAAGAACCTCAATGCATTGGCTGTTAATGTAATACAAGGCATAAAAATTCATCTAGTTCATCTAATTGTGCTTCACCAGAGGGCTAGGATGGAATCACTCACAGCTTTATTTGTGAGATGTGGCAAGAGTAGCTTTTAACCTATCCAGATGGTTCCCAGCCTATGATGGTTCAGCTGACGATTTTTTGACTTTACAATATGTGAAAATGATAACGCGTTCAGTAGAAACTGTACTTCGAAGCTTGAATTTTGGTCTTTTCCCAGGCTAACGATATACAGTATGATACTCTCTCATGATGCTGTGCAGTGGTGATGACCTGCAGCTCCCGGTCAGCCATGTGATCACAATGTGAACAATCAATACACTTACAGCCATCCTGTGCCCATATGATCATTCTTTATTTAACTTTCAATACAGTATTCAGTAAGTTCCAGGAGATATTCAACACTTTATTATAAAATAGCCTTTGTGTCAGGTGATTTTGCCCAACTGTAGGGTAATGTAAGTGTTTTGAGCACATTTAAGGTGGTTAAGCTAAGCAGTGTTATTTGGTAGGTTACGTATATTAAATACATTTTCAACTTAGGATATTTTCAACTTAACCATGGGTTTATTGGGATGTAACCATCTTAAGTCAAGATGATCTTTAATACCTAAGTCAGCTGGAACATAGCTAATGGCAATACCAATGCTTTTCAAGCATTCTTAGTGCCTTTGAATTTAGAAATTCATAGGTTCTCTAAAAGCACCAGTAGCATACTAAATTGACACACGGCATTCCAAGCTATATTTACATAATTGCAGTGGATATGATTAATATCAATTACATTAATGCTTATTGTACCTCTTATGGCTGATTGACTCAATTTACTAGTTGCTTGTGCATGTCAAGAAATGATCCAAATTACCTTTTCATTTCAGTTAAGGAACTAGTCAAAGAAAATAAACTTTGATTTGTTGAGAGGTTGAAGTTCTCTCTTAAGTGACAGTCTCCTTGGCCTTCTAGACTAAACCCTAAATTGAGTTGCAATATATTTTTTGATGCTTTGTCTCATTTGATTCTTTTACTTTTAAACTGAAGACCAGTCTTGGACCATAAATACATAGAAGATAGAAGTATATTGAGCTTAGGAGTTTGGTCTGCTCAATGGCTGAGTATTTCAGATTTTCTCCTATAAACATAAGCTTGAAAAGAATATCATATAATAGATGTAGTAGTGGAAACCAATACAGGGGAAATCTGGACCGCAACTCTGAATGGATGTCGATAATACCCTCTAGTGCAACACAAAAGCTAAGCAACATTTTAGGGATGGGGATTTTCTTTCGCGGCTTGTTTACTCTAGTGAGATGGATTTGGAAGAGGGTAGGTAGGCCTAGAGAATATTTCTCTGACAGGGTTTGCCTCTAGGGTCTGCTTGAAGTCAAGTTTGCTAGTAGGGAAAGCTTGAGTAACAGGATACATTTCATATTTAAACTCTGAAATGTTTCATATGTTTAAATAAGCTTGAACATAGATTAGACTTGTACAGGGAGCCGAGTTGGTGGAATAAGAGTACAGAGCAGAAATAGATTCAGGCGAGGTATTTTTATATTTTAAGAGGCTACTTCTCAGGATTAGTATTATACTTCATTTGACTTAATATGCAATAAGTAATATTAATAAGGGTATCATACTTTTGAACTTCTTAATTCAATACAGGTGACTCTTGAGCAACATGGGAGTTAAGGGCACTAACCTCCATATCTGTGGTCTTACATCCATCGATTCAACCTACCTTAGGTTGTATAATACTGTAGTATGTATTTGTTGAAAACAACCCACGTATAAGTGGACTCATGCAGTTCAAACCTGTGTTGTTCAAGGGTCAACTGTATTTTCACAGAAATGGGCATCATTTTTGTCCTTACAAATTTTAGTAAGCGATGATTGGCAGACAGCATGGTAATTGTTGAAATAACGTGTGAACGCCAATAACAAAGCCGTCTGTTAAAATGCTAGGAATTTATTGGGTAAAGGGTTACTGCATTTTTTTCTGTTTTCCACAGTGTTTTTCCCACATGCCTGGCATGTTACTTCAGCTTCTTGTTGGATTTCTGTCAAATAGGATTTTTTAGTACAGACCTACTTCACTTTATTGCACTTTATTACACACCGCAAATAATCGTGTTTTCTTATACAAACTGAAGGTTTGTGGCAACCCTGTGTTGAGAAAGTCTATTGGCACCATTTTTCCAACAGCATTTGCTCGCTTCATGTCTCTGTATTACATTTTGGTTATTCTCACAATACTGCAAACTTTTTCTTCATTATTATATGTGTATCGTGATCTGTTTTCAGTGATCCCTGATGTTATTACTGTAATTATTTAGGGGCATCGCCAACCACTCCTATTTAAGATGAACTTAATTGATAAGAGTTGTGCGTGTTCTGACTGCTTCACCAGCTGGCTGTTCCCTGTCTTTCTCCTTTTCCTCAGGCCTCCCTATTCCCTGAGACACAACAATATTGAAATTAGGCCAATGAACAACCCTACAATGGCTTCTAAGTGTTCAAGTGCAAGGAAGTGCTGCTGTCTCTCACTTTTAAATCCAAAGCTAGAGATGACTAAGCTTAGTGAGGAGGGCATGTTGAAAGCTGAGTTATGCTGAAAGCTTGGCCTCTTGTGCCAAACAGTTAGCCAAGTTGTGAATGCAAAGGAAAAGTCCTTGAAGGAAACTAAAAGTGCTACTCCAGTGAATACACAAATGGTAAGAAAGCGAAGCAGCCTTATTGCTGATAAAGTTTTAGTGGTCTGGATAGAAGACCAAACCAGCCATAACATTCCCTTAAGTCAAAGCTTAATCAAGGGCAAGGCCCTAACTCTTTTCAACTTTGTGAAGGCTGAGAGAGGTGAGGAAGCCGCAGAAGAAACATTTGAAGCTAGCAGAGGTTGGTTCATGAGGTTTAAGGAAAGAAGTTGCCTCTATAACATAAAAGTGCAAGGTGAAGCAGCAAGTGCTGATGTAGAAGCTGCAGCAGGTGTTCCAGAATATCTAGCTACACTAAACAACAGATTTTCAATGTAGATGAAACAGGCTTCTATCGGAAGAAGACGCCACATCTAGGACTTTCTTAGCTAGAGAGAAGTCAATGCCTGACTTCAATGCTTCAAAGGACAGGCTGACTCTCTTGTTAGGGGCTAATGGAGCTTGAGACTTTGAGTGGAAGCTGAGGCTCATTTACCATTCTGAAACTCTTAAAGCCTTTAAGAATTATGCTAAATCTACTCTGCTTGTCCTCTATTAATGAGATAACAAGGTATGGATGGCAGCACACCTGTTTACAACATGGTTTGCTAAGTATTTTAAGCCCACTGTTAAAACCTACTGCTCATAATAAAGATTCCTCTCAAAACATAACTGCTCATTGACAATGCACTTGATCATCAAGAGTTCTCATGGACATGTACAATGAGATTAATGTTTTCATGCCTGTTAAAACAACATCCATTCTGCAGCCATGCACCAAGAAGTGATTTTGACTTTCAAGTCTTATTATTTAAGAAATATACTTTGTAAAGCTATAGCTGCCACAGGTAGTGATTCTTCTGATGAATCTGAGTGAAGTAAATTGAAAAACCTTTTGGAAAGGATTCACCATTCTACATGCCATTAAGTACATTTGTGATTCATTGGAAGAGGTCAAATATCAACATAAACAGGAGTTTGGAAGAAGTTAATTCCAACTCTCATAGATGACTTTGAGGGGTTAAAGACTTCAGTGGAGAAAGTAACTGCAGATGTGGTAGGAATAGCAAGAGAACTAGAATGAGAAGTGGAGTCTGAAGATGTGACTGAATAGCTGCAATCTCATGATTAAACTTTAGTGGATGAGGAGTTGCTTCTTATGCATGAGCAAAAAAAAAAAAGTGGTTTCTTGAGATGGAATCTACTGCTGGTGAAGATGCTGTGAAGATAGTTGAAATGACAACAAATGTTTTAGAATATTACATAAACTTAGTTGATAAAGCTGCAGGGCATAAGAGGGTTGACTCCAATTTTGAAAGAAGTTCTACTGTGGGCAAAATGCTATCAAACAGCATTGCATGCTACAGAGAAATCATTTGTGAAAGGAAGAGTCAATCGATGCAGCAAACTTCACTGTTGTCTTATTTTAAGAAATTGTCACAGCCATCCCAGCCTTCAACAACCATCACCCTGATCAGTCAGCAGCATCAGCATCAAGCCAAGACCCTCCACTAGCAAAAAGATTAAGACTCTATGAAGGCTCAGATGATGATTAGCATTTTTTATTAATAAAGTATTTTTAATTAAGGTGTGTGCATTGTTATACATAATGCTATTGCACACTTAATAGACTTTAGTATAGTGTAAACATGACTTTTATATGCACCAGGAAACCACAAAATTTGTGTGACTCACATTATTGTAATATTCACTTTATTGCAGTGGTCTGGATCCAAAGCCACAATATCTCTGAAATATGCCTGTATTTGTGTTACCACTGATATAGGAAAAAGCAAATCATTTTTAACATTAAAATGTTATTGAGATTTCAAAGGTGGAGGACATTATCTTTTCCTATTTTTCTTTATGATAGAGTGTTTGTAAAGTAGTGTTCCCAGAATAATAAGCACTCTTTTGGGAAATAAGTGTAGTAAATAGCCAAGTAATTTCTCACAAAGAACAGACGAAGAAAGGTAGTGCCATCTGGGTTAAGCTATTAAATATATCGGTACAATAATAACTACCCATTATCTTGACCAACCAGAAATTACTCATTTTTATTCTCTAGTTATACACTTTCAGTATAAAGAAGGATTTTTTTCATTTTTCTATTGGTTATGAATTAAGTCATCAATTTTTTTCTGAGTTTTAATGGTTTGAAACAAAGAGTCAGATGCATGGCTTTTCAGTTTCTTTTGCTACTTTATTTTATTACTTGGTTATTTAAGGTCAAAAGACTTCCATTTTCAAAATACATAATAGAAATAATAAAGCGGTAAAATTTGGACTTAGATAATATGGACATTTTTCTTAAAAGTGTCAACATAATTTACAAATTATTAAAAAGGCAGTAAAATTTGAACTCCCAGAGCATAAACTTTACCTTAAACTGTCAGATACAGGATTTTAAAGGTATTTTATCAATATATCACTGATGATTATTTTTCTTATCAAGAGTGAAGTAAAGTGAAGTAAACTCTAGTTGCCCAAGAAATCATTAGAATTGGAAACACTAGATGTTCATGTGTTACTCTGGTTTCATTTACCTGAAGTCTGTATTTCTTCTGTGATATCTAAGGTCAAGTCTACATAACCAAATAGCCGAAGGAAAGGTGAGGGTTTTCTAGTAGAATCAAATGCCAAACATCATTTTTTACATAAGTGTCTGGAGAACTGAGTAAAGGTGGTTTCTTTTAAAGGCTGTCTGTAGGAGATAATTGCTTTAGTTCCCATTTAGCTACAGTGATCCTGGCCATAACATTCTCTTCAAAGTAGGATTCTGAAATTCCTGCAAAATCTGAAACAGTGGTTCTCATATAAGTTACTTAGCATCTTCACAGAAATCCCTGTCATAATTTATTTGTAAAACAATACCTCTACATATCTAAAATAGTTCTTCATAAGAAGAATATTCCAGAAGGAAAAATAACTGTCACTTGGAGAAAATGCTATTAAATAATGTGTTATGGGAACAAAAAACATTCTCCTGTGTTTGTGATTTTTCCAACGTAAATTTTGCTAGAGAAATCATTTCAAAATAGAATGGCGTCAGAAATAATCAGTGCAGAATTGGTTCTGTTGAGGACTCTTAAGTGAAAAGGCAGCAAATGAAGCCCTCATCCATGTTTGCAAAACTGTCTTCATCCCCAGGAGGCTTGTAGCATTTGGCATTTCCGGAAAACCACAACAAAAGTGGTGCTGGAGAGTATTGTGCCTTTTGCCAAGTAATATTTCCTAAAGGCAACAGACACTCCAGAAAATAATGGAAGATAAATAATGAGGATAATATATTCTATCTATCATCACTACATTCTCTAATACTTAGTGTTAAATATATATAAACAGTAGCCAATTGTGATAACTACCTTATTAGCACCTGTTGTTAAAGGTCTTTGAAAGTAAAGCTTGTAAGATTAGGGAGAAACAAGAATGTGCTCCTCAAAATGATATTTTGAAATATCCTGGACCAGTCCCTCCCAGTGGGAGAGTACTTATATGGTAAGAGTATTTGGGTAAAGTGCTTGAAACATTAGGACACAGCAAAAATGGTTTTGAAATGCTTTCTTGTTCAAAATACATTTGTTTATTAGGACACTGCTAATTGACCATTTTATATCTCATGCCTAGATATAAAACACTGTATTACTGGCTTCTGATTCCATGCTGGGCAATTTTTAAATCCATATGCCAGTGGTAAATGAGCTGATTGGTAGAGTGGATAACTTCTGAGATCTCCCCTTTCCTGTATTGACAATACCCTTGTAAAGCAAATGCCAGTCTTGCAGGCTAATAATGAAGAGTGGAATTCCCTTGTTCATTAGACATGCAGCAGTAAAATAGGTAATATAACTATAGAAGTATATTTGCAATATATTTGTTCTCTTTGCACAATATGCATACAGATACTGCCATCCCTCTTTAACCAAATTGGTAATATATAATAGAATACGCAGTATTTTGTTAGGTTCCTCTGGCCTATAATTGGCACTCATTTCAGACAATAATTACCATATTAGAAATGGCTGTTTTTATCTTTTGCAATTATTTTAATTTTCAGATATCATCATAGTACTTTTAATATTTTGAAATTTCTTTTTTTTTAACTTCAATTTTAAGTTGAAGACCATTATTCTCCCCTGGAGGACTCATCACGTTGGGGAATTTCAACTACTCTTCTAAAAAGAATGCTTCACTGGAATAGGTCTCGTCTTATTAGGAATATCAGAAAACAAGCAGCTACTTCTCTTTTGGCTTAAGTGCAAAGAACCTCAATAAAAGAAATACAGACAAACTAATCTGGTGATGCTTTCAGAAAATGCACTAATGACAGAAAAGTTTATAAGTCGTCATTGTTGTCATCATGATCAACATTATCATATGTAGTACTTCCTATGTGCCCAGCACTGTTCTAATAGCTGTACCTAAATGAACACAGAAGTCTTTGAAGCAGGTACTATTATTATCCCCATTTGTCACTTGAAAGAAACTTTTCCTAACTACTCAGCTAACAGGTGCTAGAGCTGGAATTTCACCAGGTAGTCTGGCTTCAGAATCAACCTTCAATTGTCATATTTTAGTTTTGTGCCCTGATGTCTTTCTCCAGGTTTTTGATTGTTTTGTCTAATTTTGCTTTTTGAAGGACAAACATTCATTTGAACTTTCATAGTTTTTCAAACCTTTATGGGGGCTTTGAAAATATTTTTTTTTTGGTTTTTTAAAAAAATTTATTTTCCAAAAATACTAATGAAAGAGTAGAATCATTTTCTATTTTTACAAATCTCTTTAATGTTGCCTTATAGAAGACACTAGATTCTGCATTTTTCTTAAACATCTTTATCGGAGTATAATTGCTTCACAATGCTGTGTTAGTTTCCACTGTATAACAAAGTGAATCAGCTATACATATACATATATCCCCATATCTCCTCCCTCTTGCATCTCCCTCCCACCCTCCCTATCCCACCCCTCTCGGTGGACACAAAGCACTGAGAGCTGATCTCCCTGTGCTATGCGGCTGCTTCCCACTACCTATCTATTTTATATTTGGTAGTGTATATATGTCAATGCCATTCTCTTACTTCATCCCAGCTTACCCTTTCCCCCCCCCGTTTCCTCAAGTCCATTTTCTACATCTGCGTCTTTATTCCTGTCCTGCCCCTAGGTTTTTCAGAACCATTTTTTGTTTTAGATTCCATGTATATGTGTTAGCATACAGTATTTGTTTTTTTCTTTCTGACTTACTTCACTCTGTATGACAGACTCTAGGTCCATCCACCTCACTACAAATAACTCAGTTTCATTTCTTTTTATGGTTGAGTAATGTTCCATTGTATATGTGTGCTACATCTTCTTTATCTGTTCATCTGTTGATGGACACTTAGGTTTCTTCCATGTCCTGGCTACTGTAAATAGAGCTGCAATGAACATTGTGGCACTTGACTCTTTTTGAATTATGGTTTTCTCTTGCACTGTTGGTGGGAATGTAAATTGATACAGCCACGCTGGAGAACAGTGTAGAGGTTCCTTAAAAAACTGAAAATAGAACTACCATACGACCCAGCAATCCCACTACTGGGCATATACCCTGAAAACATTTTTTAATTAATAAAAAGTTGAAGTCACTACAAAATTCTCAGAGCACCTAACATTTGAGAAGTTGTTCCAAGCCTACATTTGTTTTCAGCCTGACTTTTTCTGAATCACCAGTCACAAAATCTGAATAAGGCTGATCTTACAATATTGCCATGTTCAGCTCTCCAGAAATAACCATTTTAGCACATGACCTATCATTCTCATGGATTCTATTGAATGATGAGCTCAGATGCTTGTACAATCCATTTTATTTGCCTTCTTCTTTAATACTATCTATCAGTAAGTAAGGAGGCAGTATTTCTTCTGTGTGTGGCTCAAATATGAGGACTTTACACTTGTAAAATGTGCTTTTAAGTCTTAGCGCACTGTCTATTAAAAACAAAGTCAATAAAAATGTGTTTGTGTTATAGCTATTTTATAAATTGGTATATTTTTCAAATCAATAAGTGCTATGTTATCATTGTCTTAAGCTATTTTTAAAAATTGAGTTAAGGGAGGCTAAATGAGTAGACTTTAGCAAATGGCAAAAGGAAAAAATGACCTCTTGATCGTTAGATCAAATGTAGTTGAATTTTTGACCTGGGTGTGATGGCCTTGTCTACCGTTAATGACTAAATTGATCTATTTCTTGTTGATTTGGGGTCTTTTGGGGGAAGCTTTAAAGATCAATTTTTGCCTTATTGTTCAGGCTGCCATGTAGTTTATTTGATTTTGTCACTAAACGATAAAGGATTGTTCACCTATCAATTAGGGATGTGTCTCAGATAATAAGGAAGTTAGAACATTGAATTAATGAAATCACTGATGTTGAAGAACATAATTCTTTAGTGTTTTGCTTAATCAGCTTGGCTATTTATGTTTATAAAATTTTGTAGATAATGAATGATTTGCACGTTACTTGTTAAATACCTCTTGGTATATGGTGATGATCTAGATTCCATGCCAAATCAGGCAAAGAACTTGATGGCTTTAGGTTTATAATCTAGGACAAAAAAAAAAGCATAATTTTAAAATGTAAGTTTAAATAATTAATATATTATATGTGGAACAAGAAAGTATAACTGTATTTTGTTGTATCAAGGATCAATTGAGAATGTTTAACAAAGGGCATTAGAGGAGATCACTCTGCCTTCTTTCTAGTCAGAGATAATTCATCGATGGGGTGCATTTTCAAGAGAAGTTGGAGAGAGAGGGAAGTAGCTGTTAGTGGGCTTTATTTGGGGTACTAAAGATATTCTAGGAGCAGACTTTAACATAGGACAATACATATGTGGAATGATAGCACTGGAGGCGAAGTAAAATGTGGACCTGGCAATACACATAAATTAATAGAAGATGAAACTCTATTTCATTTATTTCCAATCTGACCTTATTATTTCTTTCCTTCTACTAATTCTGGGCTTGTTTGTTCTTCTTTTTCTAGTTCCTTTAGGTATAAAGTTAGATTGTTTATTTGAGATTTCTCTTATTTCTTGAGGTAAGTCTGTATCACTATGAACTTCTCTCTTAGAACAGTTTTTGCTGCATCCCATAGTTTTTTAAATTAATTTTAAAAATTGAAGTATAGTTGATTTACAATGTTGTGTTTATGTTGTACAAAAACGTGAGTCAGTTATACATACATATATACCTACTCTTTTTAAGATTCTATTTCCATATACCTCATTACAGAGTATCTAATAGAGTTCCCTGTGCTATTTGGTAGGTACTTATTAGTTATCTATTCTATATGTAGTAGTGTGTATATGTCAATCCCAATCTCCCAGTTTATCCCTCCCCCCATCCCCCTTTGTAACCATAAGTTTGTTTTCTACATCTGTGACTCAACTTCTGTTTTGTAAATAGGTTAATCATACCCAATGGTGAAAAGCTAAAAGCTTTTCCCCTAAGATCAGGAACAATAAAAGATGCTCAATCTCACCACTTTTATTGTTCTTTCAAAATTTTTATTATTTTTTAAAAATCTTTATTGGAATATAATTGTTATACAATATTGTGTTAGTTTCTGCTGTATAACAAAGTGAATCAGCTATATGTATACATATATCCTCATATCCCCTCCCTCTTGAGCCTCCCTCCCACCCTCCCTATCCCACCCCTCTAGGTGGTCACAAAGCACCGAGCTGATCTCCCTGTGCTATGCAGCTGCTTCCCACTTTTAGTCAAAATAATTTTGGAAGTCCTAGCCACAGCAATAAAACAAGAAAAAGAAATAAAATGTATCCAAATTGGAAAGAAAGAAGTAAAACTGTCACTGTTTGAAGATGACATGATACTATATAGATAGAACCCTAAAGACTCGACCTAAAAACTATTAGAACTCATAAATAAATTCAGTGAAGTTATTAGTGTATATCTATACACTAATAACAGACTATCAGAAAAAGAAATGAGGAGAATCTCAATTATAATTGCATGAAAAAAATAAAATACTTAGGAATAAATATAAATGAGCAGGTGAGAGACCTATATTCTGAAAACTATAAGACACTGATGAAAGAAATTGAAGATGGCACAACTAAATGGAAAGGTATACTGTTGTCATAGATTGGAAGATCTAATATTGTTAAAGTGTCCATACTATCCAAAGCAATATACAGATTCAATGCAATCTCTATCAAAATGCTTATGGCATTTTCCACAGAACTAGAACAAATAATCCTAAAATTTGAATGAAACCACAAAAGACCCTGAATATCCCAAATAATTTTGAGAAAGATCAACAAAGCTGGAGGTATCAAGCTCCCTGGTTTCAAACTATAACACAAAGCTATAGTAATCAAAAGAGTATGTTACTGGCACAAAAACAGATGTATAGATGAATTGAATAGGGAACCCAGAACTAAATCCACACACATATGGTCAATTAATCTATGACAAAGGAGGCAAGAATATACAATGGGGAAAAGACAGTCCCTTCAATAAATGGTGTTGGGAAAACTGGACAGCTAGATGCAAAATGATAAAACTGAACTGCTTTTTCATACCATATACAAAGATAAACTCAAAATTAATTAAAGACTTACATATAAGGTCTGAAACTATAAAATTTCTAGAAGAAGACATTGGTAGTCCACTCTCCAACGTTGATCTTAACAAATTTTTTTGGCTCTGTCTTCTCAGGGAAGGGCAACAAAAACAAAAATAAACAAACGAGATGACATTAAACTGAAAAGTTTTACATAGTGAAGGAAACCATCAAAAGAACAAAAATGCAACCTACTAAATGGGAGAAGATATTTGCAAACGATATGCTTGATAAGGGAAATCCCTCCTGGCAGCCTCAGGAGCAGCGGATTAAATCCTAACAATCAACTTGACGTACCCTGCATCTCTGAAATACCTGAGTAGACAACGAATCATCCCAAAACTGAGGTGGTGGACTTTGGGAGCAACTGTAGACTTGGGGTTTGCCTTCTGCATTTAACTTATTTTGGGTTTTATGTTTATCTAGTTTAATATTTAGAGTTTATTATCACTGGTAGATTTTTTTTATTGATTTGGTTGCTCTCTTCCTTTTTTTTTTTCTCCTCTGAGAGCTCAGAGGAGAGCTTGGGAGAGCTGAGCTTAGGACATTGGTCCACCAGAGACCTCACAGCTCCATGTAATATCAAATGGCAAAAGCTCTCCCAGAGATCTCCATCTCAATGCTAAGATGCAGCTCCACTGAACAACCAGCAAGGTACAGTGCTGGACACCCTATGCCAAACAACTAGCAAGACAGGAACACAACTCCACCATTAGCAGAGAGGCTGCCTAAAATCATACTAAGGTCACAGACACCCCAAAACACACCACCAGACACGGTCCTGCCCACCACAAAGACAAGGTCCAGCCTCATCCACTAGGACACAGGCACTAGTCCCCTCCACCAGGAAGCCTATACAACCCACTGAATAAAACTTAGCCACTGGGGGCAGACACCAAAAACAATGGGAATTACGAACCTGCAGCCTACAAAAAGGAGACCCCAAATACAGTAACTTAAGCAAAATGAAAAGACAGAGAAACACACAGTAGATGAAGGAGCAAGGTAAAAACCCACCAGACCAAACAAATGAAGAGGAAATAGGCAGTATACCTGAAAACAAATTCAGAGTAATGACAGTAAACATGATCCAAAATCTTGGAAGTAGAATGGAGAAAATACAAGAAACATTTAACAAGGACCCAGAAGAACTAAAGAACAAATAAACAATGATGAACAATGCAATAAATTTAAAAATCTCTAGAAGGAATCAATAGCAGAATAATTGAGGCAGAAAACCAGATAAGTGACCTGGAAGATAAAATAGTGGAAATAACTACCTCAGAGCACAATGAAGATAAGAGAATGAAGAGAATTGAGGACTGTCTCACAGACTTCTGGGACAATATTAAATGCACCAACATTCGGATTATAGGGGTCCCAGAAGAAGAAGAGAAAAAGAAAGGGACTGAGAAAATATTTGAAGTGATTATAGTTGAAGACTTCCCCAATATTAAAAAGGAAATAGTCAATCAAGTCCGGAAAGCACACAAGGTCCCATACAGGATAAATCCAAGGAGAACCATGCCAAGACACATATTAATCAAACCATCAAATATTAATACAGAGAAAAAAATTTAAAAGCAGCAAGGGAGAAAAAACAAACAACATACAAAGGAATCCCCATAAGGTAAACAGTTGATCTTTCAGCAGAAACTCTGCAAGCCACAAGGGAGTGGCAGGACATATTTAAAGTGATGAAAGGGAAAAACCTACAACCAAGATTACTCTACCCAGCAAAGATCTCATTCAGATTCGATGGGGAAATTAAAGTCTTTACAGACAAGCAAAAGCTAAGAGAATTCAGCACCACCAAACCAATTTACAACAAATGCTAAAGGAACTTCTCTTGGCAGGAAAAACAAGAGAAGGAAAAGACCTACAAAAACAAACCCAAAATAATTAAGAAAATGGTCATAGGAACATACATATTAATAATTACCTTAAATGTAAATGGATTAAATGCTCCAGCCAAAAGACATAGACTGGTTGAATGGATACAAAAACAAGACCTGTATATATGCCGTCTACAAGAGACCCACTTCAGACCTAGGGACACATACAGACCGAAAGTGAGGGGATGGAAAAAGATATTCCATGCAAATGGAAATCAAAACAAAGATGGAGTAGCAATTCTCATATCAGACAAAATAGACTTTAAAATAAAGATTATCACAAGAGACAAAGAAGGATACTACATAATCAGGGATCAATCCAAGAAGAAGATATAACAATTGTAAATATTTATGCACCCAACATAGGAGCACCTCAATACATAAGGCAAATGCTAACAGCCATAAAAGGGGCAATCGCCAGTGACACAATAATAGTAAGGGACTTTAACACACCACTTGCACCAATGGACAGATCATCCAAAATGAAAATAAATAAGGAAACACAAGCTTTAAATGATACATTTAAAAAGATGGACTTAATTGATACTTCTAGGACATTCCATCCCAAAACAACAGAATACATTTTCTTCTCAAGTGCTCATGGAACATTCTCCAGGATAGACCATACCTTGGGTCACAAATCAAGCCTTGATAAATTTAAGAAATCTGAAATCATATCTACTAACTTTACTGACCACAACGCTATGAGACTAGATGTCAATTACAGGAAAAAATATGTAAAAAATACAAACACATGGAGGCTAAACAATACAATACTTAATAACTAAGAAATCACTGAAGCAATCAAAGAGGTAATCAAAAAATACCTAGAAACAAATGACAATGAAAACAATATTACTCAAACCTATGGGAAGCAGCAAAAGCAGTTCTAAGAGGGAACTTTATAGCAATACAATCCTACCTCAAGAAAGAAGAAACATCTCAAATAAAAAACCAAACCTTACACCTAAAGCAATTAGAGAAAGAAGAAAAAAAACCCCCCAAAGTTAGCAGAAGGAAAGAAATCATAAAGATCAGATCAGAAATAAATGAAAAAGAAATGAAGGAAAGAATACCAAAGATCAATAAAACTAAAAGCTGGTTCTTTGGGAAGATAAACAAAATTGATAAACCATTAGCCAGACTCATAAAGAAGAAAAGGGAAATGACTCAAATCAATAGAATTAGAAATGAAAAAGGAGAAGTAACAACTGACACTGCAGAAATACAAAGAATCATAAGAGATTACTACAAGAAATGATATGCTAATAAAATGGACAACCTGGAAGAAATGGACAAATTCTTAGAAAAGCACAACCTTCCAAGACTGAACCAGGAAGAAATAGAAAATATAAACAGACCAATCACAAGCACTGAAATTGAGACTGTGCTTAAAAATCTTCCAACAAACCAAAGTCCAGGACCAGATGGCTTCACAGGTGAATTCTATTAAACATGTAGAGAAAAGCTAACATCTATCCTTTTCAAACTCCTCCAAACCATAGCAGAGGGAGGAACGCTCCCAAGCTCATTCTTTGAGGCCACCATCACCCTGATACCAAAACCAGACAAAGATGTCACAAAGAAAGAAAACTACAGGCCAATATCACTGATGAACACAGATGCAAAAATCCTCGACAGAATACTAGCAAACAGAATCCAGCAGCACATTAAAAGGATCATACACCATGATCAAGTGGGGTTTATCCCAGGAATGCAAGGATTCTTCAATATATGCAAATCAATCAATGTGATACACAATATTAACAAATTGAAGGATAAAAACCATATGATCTTCTCAATAGATGCAGAAAAAGCTTTTTACAAAATTCAACACCCATTTATGATCAAAACCCTCCAGAAAGTAGGCATAGAGGGAACTTATCTCAACATAATAAAGGCCATATATGACAAACCCACAGCCAAAATCATTCTCAATGGTGAGAAACTGAAACCATTTTCTCTAAGATCAGGAGCAAGACAAGGTTGCCCACTCTCACCACTACTATTCAACATAGTTTTGGAAGATTTAGTCACAGCAATAGAGAAGAAAAAGAAATAAAGGAATCCAAATTGGAAAAGAAGAAGTAAAGCTGTCACTGTTTTCAGATGACATGATACTATACATAGAGAATCCTAAAGATTGTACCAGAAAACTGCTAGAGCAAATCAATGAATGTGGTAAAGTAGCAGGATACAAAATTAATGCACAGAAATCTCTTGCATTCCTGTACACTAATGATGAAATATCTGAAAGAGAAATTAAGGAAATACTCCCATTTACCACTGCAACAAAAAAAATAATAAACTACCTAGGAATAAACCTACCTAAGGAGCCAGAAGACCTGTATGCAGAAAATTATAAGACACTGATGAAGGAAATTAAAGATGATACAGACAGTTGGAGAGATATACCATGTTCTTGGATTGGAAGAATCAACATTGTGAAAATGACTCTACTACCCAAAGCAATCTACGGATTCAATGCAATCCCTATCAAACTACCACTGGCATTTTTCACAGAACTAGAACAAAAAATTTCCCAATTTGTATGGAAACACAAGAGACCCCGAATAGCCTAAGCAATCTTGAGAAAGAAAAACAGAGCTGGAGGAATCAGGCTCCCTGACTTCAGACAAAGCTACAAAGCTACAAAGTTACAGTAATCCAGACAGTATGGTACTGGCACAAAAATAGAAATACAGATCAATGGAACAGGATAGAAAGCCCAGAGATAACCCCACGCACATATGGTCACCTTATTTTTGATAAAGGAGGCAAGAATATACAATGGAGAAAAGACAGCCTCTTCAATAAGTGGTGCTTGGAAAACTGGACAGCTACATGTAAAAGAATGAAATTAGAACACTCCCTAACACCAGACACAAAAATAAACTCAAAATGGATTAAAGACCTAAATGTAAGGCCAGACACTATAAAACTCTTAGAGGAAAACATAGGTAGAACACTCTTCGACCTAAATCACAGCAAGATCCTTTTTGACCCCCTCCTAGAGAAATGGAAATAAAAACAAAAATAAACACATGGTACCTAATGAAACTTAAAAGCTTTTGCACAGCAAAGGAAAACCCTAAACAAGATGAAAACACAGCACTCAGAATGGGAGAAAATATTTGCAAATGAAGCAACTGACAAAGGATTCATCTCCAAAATTTACAAGCAGCTCATTCAGCTCCATATCAAAAAAATAAACAACCCAATCCAAAAATGGGCAGAAGACCTAAATAGACATTTCTCCAAAGAAGATATACAGATTGCTAACAAACACATGAAAGGATGCTCAACATCACTAATCATTAGAGAAATGCGAATCAAAACCACAATGAGGGGCTTCCCTGGTGGCGCAGTGGTTGAGAGTCCGCCTGCCGATGCAGGGGACACGGGTTCATGCCCCGGTCCGGGAAGATCCCATATGCCGCGGAGCGGCTGGGCCCGTGAGCCATGGCCGCTGAGCCTGCGCGTCCGGAGCCTGTGCTCCACAACGGGAGAGGCCACAGCAGTGAGAGGCCCACACACCGAAAAAAAAAAAAAATCCACAATGAGGTATCACCTCACACCAGTCAGAATGGTCATCATCAAAAAATCTACAAACAATACATGCTGGAGAGGGTGTAGAGAAAAGGGAACCCTCTTGCACTGTTGGTGGGAATGTAAATTGATACAGCCACTATCGAGAATAGTATGGAGGTTCCTTAAAGAAACTAAAAATAAAGCTACCATATGACCCAGCAATCCCACTATTGGGCATATACCCTGAGAAAACCATAATTCAAAAAGAGTCATGTACCACAATATTCATTGCAGCTCTATTTACAACAGCCAGGACATGGAAGCAACCTCAGTGTTCATCGACAGATGAATGGATAAACAAGATGTGGCACATACACACAGTGGAATATAACTCAGCCAGATAAAGAAACGAAATTCAGTTATTTGTAGTGAGGTGGATGGACCTAGAGTCTGTCATACAGAGTGAAGTAAGTCAGAAAGAGAAAAACAAATACCATAGGCTAACACATATATATATGGAATCTAAAAAAAAAAAAAAAGGTTCTGAAGAACCTAGGAGCAGGACGGGAATAAAGACTCAGACATAGAGAATGGACTTGAGGACACGGGGAGGGGGAAGGGTAACCTGGGACAAAGTGAGAGAGTGGCATAGACATACATACACTACCAAATGTAAAGTCGATAGCTGGTGGGAAGCAGCCATATAGCATAGGGAGATCAGCTTGGTGTTTTATGACCACCTAGAGGGTGGTGTAGGGAAGGTGGGAGGTAGACTCAAGAGGGAGGACGTATGGAGATATACGTGTATGTATAGCTGATTCACTTTGTTATAAAACAGAAACTAACACACCATTGTAAAGCAATTATACTCCAGTAAAGATGTTAAAAAAAAAAAGTAATAGGAATGTGATGTGCAGTATAGGGAATATAGGCAATAATATTGTAAATAACTGTGTATGATGACAGATTGTAACTAGATTTACTGTGGTGATCATTTTGTAATGTATAAAATATCAAATTACTATGTTATATGCCTGAAACTAATATTGTAAGTCAATTATAGTTGAATTAAAAAAAAAAGGTGGAACTAAAAATTGAAGTCTTTTCTTAAATCTCTGAAAGAAAGTAGTCTTTTAATGAATACAGAGTGCTACCAAGACTTTTAACCTGGAAAATAATGTATAGAAAGTGTTACATTTAAATTAAAGTTTAAAATAAACTTTAATGCTGTAACAAATTAGTCATTAAGTATATTGTAGAACACTTTCTTAACCTGTGTCTGAAGCACCTGGAAAACAGTCATTAAAATTTCATTTATATTTGGTGATAGGCAGATCATTCCCTATAACATTGTCTAAATGCTTCTGAGAGATGTAATTTGACTAGTAAATTAATGGTTTCTGGTGATCTTAACGTTAACATAACATTTGGAGGCATTGCTCATCCGGAGTGCAATATTGTATTTCACAAGATGCATGAGACAAAGGCACTTAATGAGATTTGGCTGCACTGCACATATTGTGCACAACTCTGTTCAAACTGTTACAGGCTTCCTGCCAAGATATGCAGGAGAAATTGCCTAAAAGATTAGTAGAAGAAATGGTCCCATCCCCTGCTGTGTACCCTTGTGACTGGTTTGTCAACAGTTGGAGAAAATTTTGGTATAGACAGTAAACAATTAGTTAGTGTCAGTTCATTGGAAGGCTGGACCCCTGAATAAGATTTATGAAAGAGAAACAGGGATTCTAGTATAATATTTCCTTCTTTGTAATAAGTGATGGTTTTAATAGGTAATTGCCACTCCTAATATTCATTATTAAAGTTCATTCATGTTTTTTGTTTTTTTGTGGTACGTGGGCCTCTCACTGTTGTGGCCTCTCCCGTTGCGGAGCACAGGCTCCGGACGCACAGGCTCAGTGGCCATGGCGCACAGGCCCAGCCGCTCCGCGGCATGTGGGATCTTCCCGGACTGGGGCATGAACCTGTGTCCCCTGCATCGGCAGGCGGACTCTCAACCACTGCGCCACCAGGGAAGCCCATATGTTTTAATAAATGTTTTTGTGGTAAATTCCATTTGATGTGCTTCTAGGAAATAAATGGCTGGATAACACTGCAAGTCTAATATTCCTTTTTTTGTGTATATATAGCAAAAAATTTAAATTATTCATATCTTCATTAAGTTTTAAGCATAAATAGCAATTAAAGTTGTTTCCCATTAATAGTCTGCAAGTGAAAAGTGTCAATGGCTGTTTGTTATTGCACATGGTCTACTGCTTAGAGGACATACCTACATAAACCATACTCCTGAGTTGCAGAATCATTATACAATGGAAAAATAAATCATCTATAAAACTTTAAATATACACAACTGGAATAGTTTTCTTTATTTATTTTCAAATTCTTTAGCATATTCTCTTTGTTAGTTATCAAAAGTTTTTCTTGTATGTTATTTTAAAAAATCCATACTATATCAGTATATAAATGTTTTACATAGTAAAAAGCTTATCTTTTTTGTTACACCATACAAAACATTTTGGCCAACGTTTACTGAATGTTTGCTATGTGCCAGGAACTGCTCAAAGTGTTTTATATATATTAATTCACAATAACCCTAATATTAGTTACTGTTTTCAGCATCACTTTATAGAAGGGTAAAGTGATATATTGAGAAATTAGGAGGCGTGTCCAACCTCACAGCTAGCAAGTGGTGAAGGACTCAATCCAGGTAGTCTGACTACTGAGTCAGTCCTGTATACTACCTTTTTCAGATTACCTGGGAATAAATCTTTGTAGTGGGTAGAGTTGAATTATAATGTTTTAAAATTAGTAGATATTTTTAAGAGTGTATATGTTTTGCTTTGAAAAATGTAATAGGTAAACTAAGATTTGAAATAATTGTTTGCATTCAATACTATTATCATTATCTGATATCATTTTAAGTATACTGTTCAGTGGCATTAATGCATTCACATTGTTGCACAACCATTACCAGTATTCATCTGAGGAATTATTTTATCACCCAAACTGATACTCTATACCCATTAAGTAATAACTTCTCACTGTCCCTTCCCCTCAGCCCCATTCTACTTTCTGTCTCTGTATCTCACTTTTCCTTTCTATAACGTGATGCTGAGAACAGTAATTACCTCTTTGGGTTATTGTGAGTTAATAATAGGCTTAACATAGCACAGTCTCTCTTCAGAGCTGTTAGACTGCAAGGGGAGCACTTGGATGGTAGAGTTCTTCTAAGATCAACCCACCATCATTTGAATTGCCTTCTATTTCACTATTGTTTTTCTGCCCAAAGAAAAATGTCTTCCTGGAGTGTGTGTGTGTGCGCGTGTGTGTGCATGTGTGTGTGTGTGTGTGTGTGTGTGTGTGTGTGTGTGTAGGCGGTAGGTGTGAGGGAGGCAGGATGGGAAAGAAGGAAGTTTGGAGAACCTACTAGCAGGAATGAAATCGATAATTGGTTTGTATCAGGATTCCATTGTTATGTTGGTGTGTGTGGTGTGCGTGGGTGTGTGCTCACACTCACATGTATATGTGTGTGTGTGCACACTCACGTGTGTGTGTTGGTAGAACTTGGGGAGTTAGGGATAGATATATCAGAATCAATCATGAGGTCTTTTCAAATTATTCTTTGCTACTTCCAAGCCCAGTTCTCCAGGAATTAAAGTAGAGTCTTCAGGGGTGGGAGTCTCTGTCATTTGTAGAAGCCCTTTGCTGGTTGTGGTATCCCCAACAGATCACCCCATACAGGCTTACACACTACCACACAAGCACTCACACGTCTATGGAGAACCACTGCACTGACTACACCATCTAAAGAGGAGAAAAAAGGAAAACTAATCAGTAGTTGGCCTATCCTTGGTTACATTGTAACACATTTGAGAAGCTGAGGAAAGCAGAACTGGGAATTGTGGGTATATTTTGGCCAAGAATCTTGGAGAGTAATGCTGAGAAATAAAAGTGGTAGCTATGAAAAAAAGAGAGAGGGAGAGAAAACAAACTGAAAAGATGGCAAATGCACAGAGGCAGTCTAGGAACTATCAGTGGGCCCAGGACTGAGGTCATGAGGCATAACCTGTGGATTTATCAACAAACGTATAGTTAGATCTCATGAAAATAAGAAAAAAAAATCAATTTAACATGTGTTTTAAGACATTGAATTACTTTGTTTTTAGGGATTTGATAAGTTTGTTTTTTAAATTGTTAAAATAGACCCCTATGTTTCATTACAGATGTATGCTTAATTCAATTAGTCTTTTAGATGTCTTAAAAGTAAACCTGTCTGGAGTACAGGTGAAGCAGGATCTCTAACTTGTTTTGATTTCCCCAGGACTTTCCCAGTTTCAGCATTTCAAGACCCATGTTTCCAGAATCCCTTTGGACTTGGGCAATCGGTGATGGTTGGTCACCCTAAGTTCAAGACACATTATTTATAATCATATCTTTATCATTTTATTATATACATATTAATTATATTTTCCTATCATGTGTTTTGCCCTTTTACATCTTTATCTGTAAGAATAATAAGCAGTAAACAATAAACTTTTCTTTAAATTAAAACACTATAGTTTTGAAGTGGACATTTTTGCTTTCAAAGGAAGAAGGCAGCAAAATGTTATTGAAAGCGGTTGCATTTAGTGCTTAAAGTGATATGTCCTAAATCGGATACCTGGCTGGTGACCAGATGTTCTAGGAATTCATCTTAATTGATTATAATGTCTGACTTCAAAATGCACATGCATGCGTTTGGAAAATCTATCTGTTGTACTTATGTATCTTCCTTAAGATAATTAACTCTGATGGAAAGGAAGAGAAGACCAGGTGTTAGGGTTATTGTTCTCAGATAATTTAGAACTATTCTTTTTTCTCCAATATGAGCATTTTGCACTGTACATTTCCCTCCAAACATTGCTTTAGCACCTTACCATACATTTTGATACATTGTTTTTATTTTCCTTCAATTCAAAATATGTTCTAATTTTCCTTTTAACTTGCTCATTGACCCATGTGATATTTAGAAGTATGTTGTTTAATCTCCAAATATTTGGAGGTTTTATGAATGTCTTTCTGGTATTGACGTCCAATTTAATTTTGTTATGATCGGAGAAGATACTCTGTATGGTATCAGTTATTTTCAGTTGGTTGAGGTTTGCTTTGGGGCACAGATTATGGTCTATCTTCCAAATGTTCCATGCACTCAAAAAGAATGTTTAATCTGCTGTTGTTAGTTTAAATCAGTGGCTATTGTTACTGAGGTCTTCTTGATTAGTGATTTTCTGTCTACTTGTTCTATCAGTTTCTGAGAGTGTTGTGTTGAACTCTCCATCAATAGTTGTGGATTTGTGTATTTTCCCTTTTAGTTCTATCAGTTTTTACTTCATGTATTTTGAAGCTGTGTTGCTAAATTCATACACATTTAGGATTTTTATGTCTTCTTGGTAAATCTAATACTTTATCATTATGAAATTTCCCCCTTCATCCCAGGTAATACTACTCCTTCTGAAGTCTACTTTGTTATTAATATAGCCACTCCAGTTTTCTTTTGATTTGTGTATGCATAGTGAGTTTTCCTCATCCTTTACCTTTTAACCTCTCTATGTCTTCATATGTGAGTCTCTTGTAGATGGTAAATACTTGCGTCTTGCTTTATTATTCAATTTGACCATCTCCATATTTTAATTAGTATGTTTAGATCGTTTATAGTTACATATGTAACTATATGTGTGATTTGATTAAAAGCCACTCAATTGCTGGTTGTTTTCTATGTGTTCCACTTGTTTTTCTCTTCCACTTTTCCTTTTTCTGCCTGCTTCTGAATTATTGTGATTCCATTTAACTTCACTATTGGCTTATTATTTATACCTCTTACTAAATTATTTTTAGTGTTTCCTTAGGATTTACAATATACATCTTTGATTAATCACAGTTTAAGTAACATTACACCACTTCATGTATAATGTCAGAAACTTACAACAGTATACTTCCAAAGCACCCTTCTCAATTTTTTTGCTATTGTTGCCCAAATATTTTTTAGGCATTAAAAAATACAACCCTTAGGCCAAAACCAGTTATATTGATTCATTTTTGTGTAATTTATGGCTGCTTTCATGCTACAACAGTATAGTTGAGTAATTGAAAGGGAGACCTTATGACCCACAAAGCCGAAAATATTTACTATTTTATCCTTTAAAGAAAAAGTTTGACAATTCCTGTTTAGACAATCAGTGAATCTTTTTAGTATGATTAAGAAGATATTTTCTATTTACCTTTATTTTAACCACATCCAGCAATGTTTATTTTTTTTTCTATAGACCCAAGTTTATGTCTTATGTCATATTTCTTCTTGCTGAAGAACTTGTTTTAGCTTTTCTTATAGCTCAGGTCTGTTAGTAAAGAATTCTCTCAATTCTGTTTAATCTGAAAAAATATTTACCCTTATTTTTGAAAATTATATTTGATGAATTTATTTTTCTGGCTTTACAGTTATTTTCCTTCTGTCACTCTATAGTCTGGCTTGCCTAGTTTCTGTCAAAACTTCTCTAATTTCTTACTTTTTTTGTATATAATTTGTCTTTTATTTTCTGGCTGTCTTCAATATTTTCTCTTTGCCTTTAATGTTCAGCCATTTGAATCTGATGTGCCTAGATTTGAGCATTTTTTTTCTCTGCCCTATTTTATCTGTGTTCTCTTTCAGGGATTCCAGTTATGCTTATGTTAGATTTTTTAATCTTTATATTTTAACTTGGATAATTCCTACTGACTTATCTTTAGACTCCATGATTCTTTTCTGAACTATTTCAAGTCTGCAGATGAGTCTGTCAAAGTCATTTTTTTATGACTACTATCACTGATTTTTATTTTTAGAATTTCTTTAAACTCTTATATTTTTCATTTTTCTGCTGAAATTACCATTCTAACAATTCTAGTGAATTCTAACAATTCACTAGAAACTGTTTAGATAGTTTCTATTTCTCTATTGAGATTCTCTATTTGTTTCCTTATTATGTGTATGTTTTATTGCATTGGCCAAAAAGTTTGTTTGGGTTTTTCATAACATCTTATGGAAAAACTCAAACGAACTTTTTGGCCAACCCAGTACTTTAAATACTTCAATATATGTTGAATCACTGCTTTACAGTCTCTGGTAATTCCATCTTTTTTTTTTTTTTTTTTTTTTCCTTTTTGGAATCTGTGCCTATTTACTTATTTTTCTTCTTTTCTTCTTCTTTACATATCTAGTAAGTTTTTATTGGATGATGGACATTATTGAGCTTACTTTCTTGACTGTCTGGATTTTATGGTCTTTGTTAATAGAATGTTGAATTATGTTCAAGTGGACAGTTAATTTTCTAGAGTATGTGATTAATCATTTTGAGTGTTGCTTTTAAGCTTTATTGGGAAATTTCTGTAGTGGAAGTTTTTGTAGTGCTATATTAGCTACATCTTATGTATGTTTTTTCTTAATTTTAATGAATGCTCAGATTAAGTTCAAAAAGAGAAGTATGGTACATGATAATCTATTATAAGGATTTGTCATTATAAATTTCTCATTAAACTGCCTTATTTAGAAGAACCATGTAATCTTCACTCATTCATTCACCCATCAATTATTATTCCCATGAGAACTAAGAAGATATTAATAAGGAAGAGGCAGATTCTTGGATTTTAGAGTGGGAAATGTACCAAGAGTGGTGGGAATTCTGAGGAAAGGGTAGAGACTTCTGGTTTCAGGAGGTGGTGGGAAGTCAGATTCACGGAGAAAGTGACATTTGAATTGGAAATGGAAGGATTTACATCATGAGGTTTGATGGAGGAAAAGATATTCCAGGCATAGCTAAGACATATAGACAATTTTGGAGAACCAGTAAAAATCAATTTTCAAAGGTGTCAAATGTGTTAAATGGGGTAATTATAATAGTACTTCATATGGTTACTGAACACATAAAATGAAATAGTGCATTAAATTGCGTAGAAAAAAATTTGGCATGTGGTAATTACTAAAATATTGTTTATTTGACAGATTTTGGGAGCATTTTTTAAGCAGGTATGCTAAGCTTATATATCATTAAAAATATTAAATATGAATATATCATTACCTTTGTAACAGATATTTAAAACTGTTGTTATTTTTGTTACTAAAATTATTAAATATTTGTCATATTTTTAAGATTAGTCATTACTGAGAACCTTCTATAAAGATAGACATTTTAATATTCCACCTTTAATCCTGGTTATTACTCAGAAATACATGTCATAATAGTAGAGAAATATGCTTTGAACTTGGCTTTGAAAGGTTTAGATCAATAAATATCTGAACAATTTTACAAAAATAATTTTTCCCTTCAGTTATACATAATTTACATTTGAAATTTATAATTGGTCTTTGTCATGTTTGATGACCTTGACTTTTTGACATCATTGCCAAGTATTCAAATCTATTATATGGATTCATGTTCTTGTGTTATATCTAGTAATTGATCCATTCTTCATTATGTTAAACCTATTTGGATGTAGAAGGATGGGCTTCTTCCTAATTAACCTTAACTGTTATGATGAAATTATATTACAGACTGACACTGGCAGTTTATTTTATGACATTGTTTATTCAGTGTTTAGAAAAGCACTTAATCATTTAATCTAATAGACTTTCAAATGATAGATTGTTCTGGAAGCCAAAATTTGGCTTTGACATTTAAAAAAAAGCATGTTTGACACAAAATTAGGTAAATAATAATGAAAATATTAAGTACCCAGGAGCCATATTTAAATAGTATGCAGACTTTTTATAGAAAATTACATAAATTTCTTGGACTTTAATTATATATAGCAATAAATCAGTAAGAAGATGCATTACTATGTTGAAAGAAATATTGTTCATAGGAGTCGAGATATCATAGGAGACATTCATGTGTTCAAGAACATCAGAAAAGAGAGCTTGTGATTGATGCAAGCCTCTAATACGGAGGCTGGCATTTTTATTTCCTTTTAAGTTAAAGTTCAAGGGTATTCTGTAGTATTTTCTGAGCTGCTTCTACTTTTGCAGGTAATGAGAAAACAAATAACCAAATATAGCTCTAGATTTCAAGATGTTTACAATTAGATAAGACATATTTGTATGGGCGAATAAAATTTTTAAAATTTCTTGTTTAACCACATTACTTTATAAATAAGGAAATTATGTTACTTTAGCTATTCATAGGATGATAGGATTTTGTGGCAGAGTTGGGGCTCAACTCAAGGATTTTTTTTCTTTCTTTCTACATTAAACAATGAAAGATGGCTGTGCCTTATTTTCTCCTTCTGTAAAATGGGTATTATTATCATGCCTTATGCATTTTATCATAATCATTGTGAAGATTAACTGAAGAAATACTTGTAAAGCAAATATTAATTATTAGGAACATAGTAAGGACTCAGTATGTGAAACCATCACCAGCAGCATTGGTTCTATGTTATCTGGCAAAGACTATATTTAGTGCCATAGGAGTTTAGATAAAAGAATGATAATGAAGAATGGAGAAAGCAGATTCGCAGTCAGGTAGTAGAAAACCACAGTACACACTTGTAAAACTAAGTCTTCTAGAGAAAGACAATTTGGGTATAAATTTTCTGCCACTTACTAACATTAAATTATGGACAATTTAGTTATAATTTTAAAAGCTTTAGTTTCCTCCAGTTTATAATGATAAAACCTATGCCCAAGTGTATCAGGGGCACAAACTTGGTGTATTATAAATATCCAGTATATGTTAGCTTTTATTTTACTACTAACCGAACAATTTGATAAAATCTGGCAATTGGCTAGTTAGGTCAGTACAGCCAGAGGAAGTATATATTCAAACTAGCTCGTACTATACGCATAAGGCTTAACTCTCAAAATTTAGTCACATCAAGGTTGGATTTTGCCAAGTTTATAAATGAAATTTTAAGTTGTCTTAATAACAACTAGAAATATTTATTTTGCTATTTCTTTTCCATTTTACTTTCAAACAGTTTTGTTGTCTTTTTTTATAAGGATCTCTCAATGAAATGTGTTTAATAAGAACTCTTTGCTTTAAAAAGTTATGTAATTAGTGTTGAAATAATGCTGATAAGTAACATATGGTGATGATATAAATACTACAGTAGATTTTTCTCTATTACAATTATTAAAAAATTGGAAAAGTTTGGTGTCTGTTGTGTTAGTCTAACAGAAGCAATGGGAACAGGATCTTATCATTTCATATTATATTGCTCACTGCCAGAAAAGTGAATTATATATCACTAAAAATAGAATTTTAACCTCCCACTGTACAAAGGGAAATTCTATATTGATAGATATTGACCCTGATGTTTTAATGTATATATACCTAATTTAAGATTTCTAATGTATTTAGAAATTAGAAGGTATATATTATAAAGTATTGATAGTAATTTAATGCTAAGAAAAATTAGAAACAAGTAAGAAACAAAATAACAGTTTCATTTTTTTTTCCTTTGTCCTTTGAATAAGATCCAAAAGACATACTTCAAGAGTAAGGGTATATTAAATATCTACTGCTACATAACAATGAATCCAAAACCTAGCAGCTTAAAAGAACAAACATTTCTTATTTCATGGACTTTGGGAGTGGCTTAGCTGGGCAGTTTTGGCTTAATGTGTCTCGTGTAGTTGAAGTCAAGCTGTTGGCCAGGACTGTAGTCTCATCTGAAGTCTTGACTAAGGTAAAGTCTGCTTCTGATCTCATTCACATGGTGCTGGCAGGCCTCAGTTCCTCACAGGCTGCTGCACAGAGAGTATCATTTTCTCTCTGGCTAGTGGCCAGAGGCCTCCTCAGTTCCCTGTCACATTAGCCTCTCTATGGGGCAACTCACAACATAGAAGCTGGCTTTCCCTAGAGTAAGTGACTCAAGAGAGAGAGGGCCCAAGGCAGAAGCCACAGGGTTTTATAACCTAACCTTGCAGATGACACACCACCACTTCTGCTATATCCTGTTGCTCATACATACCAACTCTGATAAGAAGTGGGAGGAGATGTTACAGTAAGCAGGAGACTGGAATCCTTGGGAGCCATTTTGGAGACTGGCTACCACTGAGAGGAAATGGTTCTCCTTACTTGCTGACAGAGAGAGTTGCTTACCTTGTCTGAGGATTCTGGGCCTATATCCCCTGCCTTAGATGATGATTTCTGTGAGACTAGCCTGTAAATTCAATAAGTCCTTACCTTAATGATTACTTGGTAAAAAGACAAAGCTTCTGGTCTAAGCAGACATTTGCTTATTTTTTTCCCATGGCTTCCTCCACAGCATTTAGCCTGTTTGGTCAGTTCTTCAGGGTTCTGAATCTCTCTCTATAAAGCAGATTGGAAGGAGGCCTCGCTGAGGATATTTATATAAGGTGGTAGAATTCCTTTTATGCCATCTCACCCCTAGAGTCCATGTTTCCACAGTTATTCATCTGCATGCAAGACTGGATTGAAAACAGTTCTTTCACAGTTTAGGACTTCTTACCTCTCTTTTGTGAACAAAAAAGGAATTGGTAAAACTGGGGTCCTTTCCAACAGACTGTTTAAGGAAGATCACAGTTGGGTTATCTCTGTGACCAGTTGACATGTATAATAAGATTTGAAGAGTTGATGAAAATAGTAAGTTTAACATGTCAATCGGTGGCTTATCAAAGTGATCATCCTTGACTAGTTGGAGGAATTTTGTTTCATTTAAATTGCATCTATTTTTCACTCAGAACAGATGAATGAAAGAGTATTTAGGCTTTACTCCTGATCCGACGGATTTTTTTTTTTTAAATCCAGGCTCCAGTACTTACTGTATAATTGATTCTGGGCATCTGATGGATGGCAGGGAAGCCACACCCCCAAGGTCTCTTTCTAGAAACTGCCTTATTTTCTCTTTCCATATGTTTTTAGCCTGCATTTTGGAGTTGAACTTAAGTGCTTATGCAAATATATCAAGGGAGTGATGATTGCTATATGTATTGTCTTAAGCTGTGGATGGCTGGAGAAGAGTAGCAGGCAAGAGCGTAGCCTGACTCTGAAGAGTGGAGCCACTCTTTCAGCTTAATTAACCACATGGGGTGGATTTTATTATTGTTCCCAAACATGTGCTCTGTCCCTAAGAGGTATACATCCATTCCTTTTGCCATGTGACTGTCAACGTCTTCCACTAGGCAAAATACACTTCCCATATCACTGTTAAGCTTGACCATGTGACTTTATTTGCACAAGAGCAGAAATAATTCTTCATCAGCCTGGATCCCAGAATAAGATATATAGAACAATGTTGAGCAGAGTTGTATTAACTCTTAGACCTTGAGTGAGAAATGGATGTTTATTGTTGCAAACTCCTTAGACTTTAGAGTCATTTGTTTCCATAACCAAAGCTGATTAGTACACTATATAGACTGTGAAATGGTCATATACTGTGATGGACCCTGTGGACAATATTCCATGACTGCCAACCATAGCGCAGGCTGTCCCCTTGCACTCATTAAGAAAGGACTGATGGTATCCATTGTTTTACACATTTGAAAGTAATGAGGAACAGAACTTTCAGCTGTGAAGAATATCCATAAGTATGTATGTTTTCTATCACTATATAATGGATGATCAATAGGCTAGATGGCAGTGAGCAGCTTAAGTTCAAAAAGAGAAATGTGGTACATATTAGTCTGTTATAAGTGTTTGACATTAGAAGTTTCTCAGGAAAGTGACTGTTTAGAAGAACTATGGTATCTTCATTCTTTATTCATACATCAATTATTCCCATGAGGACTAGGAGGATATTATCAAGGAAGAGATAGATTCTTGGATTAGAACAAGAATGTATGAAGGGTGGTGGAAATCCTGAGGGAAGAGTATAGATTTCTCGTTTCAGGAGGTTGTGCGAAGTCACGTTTATGGAGGAAGTGACATTTGAATTGACCGGGAAGGAAGGATTTACCTTAACGAGGTTTGATGGAGGAAAAGACATTCCAGAAGGTCAGATTCATGAGCAAAATGTCAGAGATGGAAAAGCATGGATGGTTATGAGAAACAATAAGTATTTTAATTTTAATGGAACATGAGGCACATGGAGGAAAATAGGCTCAGGTGAGAGTGTGAAAAGACTTGAATATTAGACACTGGAGTTCAGGCTTTGATTTCTAGGAAATGGGGAAGCACCAGAGATTTTCAAGTGGGGGATTATATGACTATTGTTATTTCTCAGAAAGATATATATATATATATGAGCAATAAGTAGTATATTTGATTCTTCCTATCTATTGTTCTTCTATCTTTTCCCTTTTCTAAAAAACATAATATGAAAATAAATAGTCACTTAAGAACCTTATCAAATTGAGTGCTTCTTAGAGAATTCTGATCTCTGGCAAATAAATCTTATCAAATTTTGCTTTCAGCACTCACCTATCTGTTTAGAAACTTTAAGTCTTTCCTTACTTCCTGTTCATCAATTCTAAATCTACTGCCTAGTTGCCAGCTTTTCTGTAATATGATCCCAAGATTTGTGGTAGGACTTCCAGTGTGAAGACATGGAAGCCTACAATGAATAGACGAATAGGAGATGACAGGAAGGACATAAGGGAGAATCTGAAATCCTAGCGGCCATAAAAGATAGTCTTGCTCTCTTTTAAGGAGGCGGCCCAGCCATTTTATATCTGAAGCTACTTGCCTGTAGGTCATATACATAAGTGATAAAATTGATGTTTAACCTCAGGTATGATTTATTATAAAGTCATTTAAAACCTTTACTATTACCCAATGTTGGAGGGAACAAGAATTTACCAGACTTGGCAGAACATACCAACTATCACAGAAAGACCAAGATATTGATCTAACTTGTTCTAACATCTAGGGCACTCTTAGTTTTGTAGGCTGATTCCAAAGGCAAATATTCAGCATCTTGCTTACTTTGATCATTTAAGATAAACCTGAGAATGGATAGTATATTCGAGTACTCTGTGAAAAATTTGATAAATACTTAAATTTCTCCATTCTTGGTTATCATCACTACTTCTCGTGGTCTGTAGTTAACTCTAGTCAAAATGGGAAAAAAAAAAGTATCTCAGTCTATTTCAGACTTAGAGAAGGCAAAGTTGAGAAGTCTATATGCTGCTTTCCAGAACAATCTGGGGTCAAGAGTAGTGGTGGTGCTTATCAGGAGAATAAAGTCTAAGGGCAAATACCACGAATTCGTAAGGTAAGAGTAGGAGTTTTCTGGGAATTGAACTGAGAAGAGGGGATGAGATGATCACAGAGTTTGGAGAAAGGCTTCCAGGTTTGTTTATTTTCCCCCTTCAAGTTTTATTGAAGTATAGTTTACATATAATAAAATGCACTTACAGTAGGATGAGTTTTAACAAATGTGTAACTCACATACACCACCAAAATCAAGACACAGAACACTTCATCACTCCTCCCAAAGTAACCGTATATCCCTTTCAGTTGATTCCTCTTATCCCTGGCTCCAGGCAACCAATGACTGAGTAAAGTAGCTTTAATGTATTCAATCTTTTGTGCTTATCTTTTGTTCCGCATAATATTTTTGAAATGCTTCTATGCTGTTTCTACATCCATAGCTCTTTACCACTGAACTACTAGGGAAGTCCCACATTATATTTATGTTTGAATGTTTGATCAACCTTACATTCTTGGATGAATTATCCTTTGTTATGGTTTATTTTACCATTACTGGATTTGATTTGCTCATTTTCTTCAGGATTTTTCCTGAAGAAATTTTAAATTAAAATTTAAAATTTAAAACTGTTCCTATAAATGTCAAAAGCATACTGAATTTTATTATTTTTTGAGTCAGCTTTGGTAATTTGTCTTTCAAATAATTTTCTCATTTATGTTGTCAAATTTATAGGGATATGGTTGTTCACAATATTCCCTTATAATTTTCTCTTAACATCAGTAACTTCTGCAGTGATATTTCTTCTTTAACTTACAAAATATTGGTAATTTAGATCCTTTCTCTATTTTATTTTTTGATTGGCCTAGCTAGACCTATTTAATTGATCTTTTCAAAGATCTGCATTTGCTTTCATTGATTTTCTCTATTGTTGGTCCATTTTCTATATTACTGATTTTGACTCAGCTTTATTTATTCTCCTTTCTACCTCTTTGTGTTTAATTTTCTTTACTAGCTTCTTATCACAGGAGCTTGGATCATGGATATTAGATCTTTCTTATTTCCTTGTGTAAGAATGTAAAGCTATAGATTTCCCTCAAAGTACTGCTTTAACTGCAACTAAGGTTTTGATAAGTTATGTTTTCATATTTGTTAGTTCAAAATATTTTCTAAATTCCCTGTGACCTCTCTGACCTGTGGCTATTTAGAAGTGTTTTGTTTAATTTCCCTATACTGGGGGATTCTCTGGATTTTTGTTGTTGTTGTTGTTATTGATGCCTTGTTTAAATCCTTTATAGTCAGGGAACATATTTTGATTTATTTTAATAATTTTAAAATTTGAATAATGTGGATGTACTTAATGACACTGAATTGTACACTAAAAATTGTTAAAGTGGTAACTTTTATGCTATGTGTATTTACCACAATAACAATTGTTAGCTATCATTTCTGAGTATAATAATTTTGAAACTGTCTATTAAGACAATTTTTGAGACTTGATTTATGTCTCAGGTCTATTTGGTCTGTGGCAACCTTTCCAGTGCCAGTGTTGTTGGCTAGAGTGTTTGATAACTATCAATTAGGTCAGTTCTTTGAGAATGTTGTTCAAGTCTTCTGTAGCCTCACTGATCTTCTGTCTGGTTGTTCTATGAATTAACAGAAAGGAATTTTGAAATTTCTAACTATAATTGCAGATTTTTCTTTTCAGTTATATTAATTTTTGTTTAGTGCATTCTTAGAGCTCTGTTCTTGAGTGCATGTCTACTTAGTGTTATGTCTTGTTCATGATTGACCACTGTATCACGAGGAAAGGTCCATTTTTTTCCCTAATGATATTCCTTGCTCTGAAGTCTACTTTGTATATAACTACCCAACTCTCCTGTATTTAGTAATTGCATAATACACATTTTTTCCCATCCTTTTATTTGAACCCTATCTGAAATTTTACATTTCAAGTGTGATTCTTACTGTCATTTTCTTTTATTGTTGTTTTAGTCCAACATGCTCACTTAACTTTATTATAACTATCAATGTGATTGGGTTAAATCTATGACCTTACTCTACATTTTCTATTTGTTTCAGGGTTTTTTCTTTTTCTTTTCTTTTTTTTTCCTTTGGTTGTTGTTTTCTTCTTCTTTTCCTGTTATGTTTTTTGTTGAGTATTTTTGACTATCATTTTATCTCCACTCAAATTAATATCTATACCTCAATTCTCAATTTTTTTAGTGATTATTCTGTGTTGAAGGTTTACATATGCATACTTAAGTTATCACAGTTTACTTTCAAATAATATATCTCTTCTCTACTTTATGACAGTATACTGCCATTCCTCCCTCCTGTTTTTTGTGCTATTTGTATCATACATTTACAAACCCTACCATACATTTATAAATCCCAGCATATGGTTTTTATTTAAATAGTCTATTTTTTGTGTGTGTGTAGTACAGTGTACTATATTCTTTTTTAAAGGTTTCTTTTTTTATTGAATGAAAGATTCTTTAAATTCTATAGTGTTTTACAATTTTCAAAAGTTTCACACATATAATTTCCCATAATAACTCTTTTTCCCCCTTACCCCTCTATTGCTCCTCCCCCCGTTCCTTCTTCCCACTGATAACCACTAGTTTGTTCTCTATGTCTGTGAGTCTACTTTTTGTTTATTCAATAGTTTGTTGTATTTTTTAGATTCCACATATAAGTGATATCATACATTATTTGTCTTTCTCTGTCTGATTTATTTCACTTAGCATAATGACCTCCAAGTCCATCTACATTGCTGCAAAGGCAAAATTTCATTCTTTTTTATGGCTGAGTAACATTCCATTTTTTATATATATATATATTTTTTTTTCTTTCTTTTTGGATGTTTCTGCATGTGAAACATATCATACACTTTTAGAGGTGGAAAACCCCTTTCTATTTCATACCAAATTATAAGATTCTCTAGAAATAAGACATTATGCTCAAATATCTAAAATGGAATTAAGAATAGAATATAATTTTCAGACAAGTGCAAACTACTCTGGTATGCAGGTCAAAATCATTAATGTAATGGCTATGACTACCTACTTCAGAGAAAACATGAAAAAGGAATGGGCATTTTCAAGAAGAAAAACATGAACAGAGGAAAGAACTGGAAAAAATTCCATCAAAGTCCCATAGGCTCTAACCATGTCTAATGCTCTTCCCTAAACCAATCTCTGTGGCCACAGAACGCAGTACCATGGTTGGCTTAGTCTGAGCCAGCATTGGAACCCCTTTCAAAAGAGACAAAAATTTGGGAGTCTTCAGCATGAAGACGACATGTAAAGCCACTGAAATGAATAAGATCACCCAGGAAGAAAATTTAGAGAAGAGCCCCAGGAGGGCTCAAGAGGAAATAACTTTCAAGAGGAAAAACATGAACTCTATATATATATGTATGTATATATATATATATATATATATATCACATCTTCTTTATCCATTTATCTGTTGGTGGACATTTAGGTTGCTTTCATACCTTCACAAGTGTAAATAATGCTGCTATGAACATTGGGATGCATGTATCTTTTCAAATTAGTGTTTTGGGGTTTTTGTTTTTGGGATTTTTTTTTTGGATATATACCAAGGAGTGGAATTGCTGGGTAATATGGTGGTTCTACTACTTTTAGTTTTTTGAGAAAATTCCATACTGTTTTTGACAGTGGCTGCACCAATTTACATTCCCACCAGCAGTGCATGAGGGTTCCCCTTTCTCCATATCCTTGTCAACATTTGTTATTTTTGTTTTTTTTGATGATAGTCATTCTGATGGGTGTGAAGTGGTAACTCACTGTGGCTTTGATTTTCATTTCCCTGTTGATTAGAGATGTGGAGCATCTTTTCATGTGCCTGTGGGCCAATTATCTTTTAAGTATATTAAAAATGAGGACAATTTTCTTTTCTTTTTTTTTTTTTGACAATTTTCTTTTATATTTACTTATATTTACTGTTTCTGGTGTTCTTAATTCCTTTGCATAGATTCAAATCCCAATCTGATACACTTTTCCTGTGCCCCTCAAATTTCCTTTAACATTCCTTTCAGTGCAGATTTGCTGGTGGAAAATTTTTGCAGCACATGTTTATCTGGATTCTTTACTTCACTTTTTGAAGGGTATTTATGCTGTGCTCTCAGGGTTTTAACCAGCGGAAGGCGATGTGCCTCTCCACAGTTGGAGATGGGGAGGCACACCTACACCTCCAGGCTCTCAATGAAGCTGGAGTCCTTCCTGGTCGTGGCACTGAATTTGTAGATGAGGTTGTTTCAATTCAAGGCTTGACAAGAAAAGAGAATAGTTGCTCTCAACAGTCTGCTAGAACAATAAAAATATTACTAGGAAATGGTAATAGTTTACTTGTAATAGATCAATAGTAATTTGTAGTGTCATTCAAATATTGAATTTTTTTTTTTTTTCCTAGCAAGAAGTTTACTAGTGTGAGTTTTAGATTGATTTTCATTCCTGGAGAAGAATTGGTCTAGGTTTGCTTTCGATGTATGTCTGTTTGTTCTCTCCAAGGCAGTGCTTGTTTGTTTTTCCTCTTGAAAATGCCCATTCCTTTTTCATGTTGTCTCTGAAGTAGGTAATCATAGCCATTACATTAATGATTTTGACCTGAGTACCGGAGTAGTGTGCCTCTTGTCTGAAAATTCTATTCTATTCTTAATTCCATTTTAGATATTTGTACATAATGTTTCTAGAGGATCTTATAATTTGGTACAAAATAGAAAGGGGTTTTCCACCTCTAAAAACCCATGATTTGTTTCACATGCAGAAGTGTCCAAACTTTGTAAGGACAGGTTGATGGCCAGAGCTTATATTATATAGCAATACAATTAGTGAGTTACCTCTTGCCAATATATTTTTTCATTATATATTGGAACTCATGAATTATGATGCCACTTTTCTTCATTCTGTGATAGAACTTTTGCCTATCATATTCTGAAGCTAATCACCATCAGAGTGGCAGTTGTATATATCTTGATAGACCCAGCTCTGTTATATACTGGTGTGTGACTTTTGGCAAGATATTGAACCTCTAATCCTCAGTTCCCATTTCTGACATTTGTTTAGCTCACAGGGTTATTGTGAGTTTAACGAGATAATGCACGTAAACCACTCAGTTACAGTGTCTGCCATACTGATGAAATCAATGTCAAGCATTATTTTAATTAGCTTTTATGTTCAGTGAAATACATGAAATTAAATAAAATTGAATCCTCTCCATTATGGATACTTCAGGAAGCATGGAGAGGACACAAGAGAGATAAACAGTTGAATGGATAAATGTTAATGTTTTTATAATTTAATGGAATGTCTTAGTAACTATGATATAAAGAGAATGCAAATGGTTTCTTGAGAAGCTTTTTGTTGTAAAGCAGAACTAACGGTACAACACAATAGGAAGGTCACTGGGCTTTGTATCAGCAGACTTTGCTTTAGCATGGCTCTATCACTTCCTATTACCTAATTTTTGCAAATATAGCTTTTATCCTTTCTGGCCTTACATAGGAGATAAACTGCTTCTGGAGCCCCTTGACAAAAGTGAGAAAGGTTCTGATGCTCTGTCTGGAAGGACCATTGGTAGCCATGAATAGATGAGCTATACTCCTGAAGTAAGTAACTGAATGCCACTTGTTATGGGCTAAATTGTGTCTCCCTCTCCCCCCCCCACCCCGAATTTATGTGTTGAAGTCTTAGCTCCTAGTACCACAAAATGGGACTGTATTTGGAGATATGGCCTTTAAGAAAATAATTAAGGTTGAATGATGTCATTGGAGTGAACCCTAATCCAATATGACTGATGTCCTTATAAGAAGAGGAGATTAGGACACAGACATACACAGAGGGAAGACCCTGTGAAGACACAGGGAGAAGACAGCCACCTACAAGGCCTTCAGAAGAAACTAACCCTGCTGACACCTTGATCTTGGACTTCTAGTCTCTAGAACCATGAGTAAATAAATTCCTGTTGTTTGAGCCACCTGGTCTATGGTACTTTGTTATAGCATCCCTAGCAACTAATACACCACCTGTCACCTTTGCCCAGAGTCTCCTTGTTAAACTGGCTTCTTCAAGGGCTTGGGGACTTCACTATGTGGGTAATATCATAAACTTATGAGGAGCCCTCTTCATGCTTCCCTTAAATAAAAAGAATTAAATTAAATGTGTGCAAAGTGAAAAATGACTGAACCCACATTTGAAAGACTCTGTTTTCCTTTAAATGCTGGGGTTTGACAATATGTCATAGATTAAAGCCCATCAAGATATGGCAATGTGGCTAGCTGTGGCTCTTCTCTGAACCCATGAACTAAGTTCGCTTTACACAGAAAGATTCCTCTGAAGGAGGAGAGCAAAGAAAAAAGGTAGGCACATCCTTCTAGTTTCCAGAGATTGATATATGAATATTAGATGCTGCTATCTAGCCTAAAAGGAAAGTGAGTGTGCCCTCAAGACAAATGTACTGAAGGAGTGACTGCCTTTAGGAAGCCAAAGGGATAGTTCAGATAATCTGACCATTACAAAAGCTCACTAGGGAAGACCTCATGTTCTGAACGTTAAATTTTCAAGTGGTTCTTTTGTCATCAAAAGTAGCAGGTTCATTGCAAAATGTGGGTGACTTGCAACAGCATTTTAAGTTAACAGCTAGTATTTGTTTGTTGTTGCTCCCATAACAAATTACCTCAAATTCGGCAGCTTAAAACAACACCCATTCCTTATCTTATCGTCTGTGAGGTCAGAATCTGGGCATAACATGGCTCAGCTAAGTTCTCTCAGCTCAGCACCTTCTAAAGGCTGAAATCAAGGTGCCAGACAGCCTGGGCTCTTACCTGGAGGCTCTGGGGAAGAGTCTGCTTCCAAGCTCACTGGTGGTTTTTAGAATCCAGTTGTAGGACTGAGGTCCCCATTTCCTTAACCCCCTTCTTTTTCAAGCCAACGGTAGCAGGTCAAATCCTTCTCCTGCTTTGACTGACTTTCTCTTCTGTGACCAGCTGGAGAAAGATCTCTGATTTTAAAGGCTCATGTGATTAGATTAGGTCTACCTGGATAATCTCCCTATTTTAAAGTCAGCTGATTAGTGATCTTAATTACATCTTCCAAGTTCCTTTTGCTATATAATCTAATATATTCCTGGGAGTAATGAACAAATATTACAGGAGCCAGAATTCTGCCAACCACACATCTTTAAGTGATATTCTCTTAGCTTACCTAAATGAATTTTTATTTCATTTTGGAATAGTTATGAACATGTAGGTAGCATTTAAGTAATGGCATTTTGACTTCCATGGATGCACATGTCTTTGCTTTCTTTCTTTTTTTTTTTTTTGCAGTAAGTGGGCCTCTCACTGTTGTGGCCTCTCCCGTTGTGGAGCACAGGCTCCAGACGCGCAGGCTCAGCGGCCATGGCTCACGGGCCCAGCCGCTCCGCGGCATGTGGGATCTTCCCGGACCGGGGCACGAAACCTTGTCCCCTGCATCGGCAGGCGGACTCTCAACCACTGCACCACCAGGGAAGCCCGATAATTTGCATTTTTAATGAGTTCTTAGTAATGATATTACTACTAGTCCAGCATCCACGCTTTGGAAACCACTGCTTTAGTTTGTTTTATTTTTATTTTTTTCTATTTATGAAAAAGCACACATTTGCTGCTTCATGTCTCTGGAGATACCTGTAATATACATGTTACTATAAATATTTTATACTTATCCCATCAAATAATGTGCATAGAGTAGAAACCTGAGAAAAAAAGTGGCATGGAAAGAAAGGAGCCTGGTCATCAATGATACTTAGGGCATTTCCTTATATGTACCATGCAATGATGAGTTTGTTTTTAATCTCTTATTTATTTTCTTGCTTTATCTAAATATGACCCTATAAATATTAGACATAAGACAGTAAGAGGGTCTGGTGACAATGGAGAGCCAAAGAAGAAATGAATTGTTAACATTCAAATGTTTCCATTGGAAGTGAAATGTTCAGGGGAAATTTTTTTAATCCTTATTTAAATCTCATGCTTCATCTACTGAACCAAATACCCATGCTTCATCTACTGAATGAAATAGGAAATATCTGCTAAAACTTTATCCCAAAATGTAGTAAAGTACTTTTGTCAGTGGTATAATTGTCCACGCTGAATAAGGCTATGTCTATTCAAAAATGTTTGTTATCTCCTTTTCATGGGGAAGGAGAAATATATTTCATTGTGAAGGTGGGAAATCTTTCAGCAAAGTAGGATATTGTTTCTTACAGATGACAGTTATTTCTTTCACGTTATGTAATTCCTATTGATGGTAATTATCACTAATTCTAATGAAGATGATATTGATGAATTGGTTATCATAATAGTGGTTACTATTTATTAATACCGAGTATATAATACCAGATATTACTATATAAGAGAAAGGTCAAAACTCGAATCTGTAAATGGAGACATTGAAAAAAAACATTCTCTGTTCAATTTATTGAACGTGGCAAGGTTACATGTAAGATACAGTAGACATGGGCTTTGGAAGCATAGAAGCAAATGGAAGTTTCAGAGGAGATGAAAAGAATTCTGATCAAAGAAGAGGGAAAAAGATGATAATGAAAAGCGTTACTTTCCCTTTTCTCCATGATGTCACAGTGGATTTCTAATTCTCTTTTCTGACTTGTTTTCTTCAATACAGCTCTAGCCAGTCTGCTAGTTTCTTAGAACCTCATTGGGAAAAGCAGGAAAATATATTCCTCAAAACCTCCAATATTCTACATGGAATCTTTTGAAGTCCAGGGAATCTGACTCTGAAATAAGTTCCCCCAAGCACCCCTGCTTAGAAGGAAAGAGCACCAAAGGCCATGGGAGAGAGCAAATGGGTTTTACACCTTGACATTGTTAAGAAATTTCTAATTTCTTAAATTTCTTGCAATTTTGATACTTAAATTTTTAATATTCGTGCTTTGAATTTTAATAAACTGAAAATGATTTATACTATGAGTTTGTGACAAGAATAGACTTAGGAGCAATGCCAAAAGTTAATATGTAGCCCAGCACTGGGCTGAGGCTCTAGTTGCCGGGGGCAGTTCATGACCAAATAGGCAGTTAGGTATGTATCCTGTGTAGGGTGGGCCATTTTTACATAAAGGTGACAATGAATTGGAAGCAAATGAACAAAACTGCCAGTTGGTAAACCTTGGGTTTACCTCAGATCGTTGATGATTCATGAAATCTGGAATAACAACCCCAAGAATTCTCCCTTATATCAGCAAGTTTGTTGCTGTTCAAAGATGCTTCCCTGGGAGCTTAGAAGCTTGAAGCAACTACAAAAGTTCCAGAGGGTTTTGTCACATAAGAAGCCAGAGATAAATATCTGCTAGGTGCCACTGTATATTTTTCTTTCTTCAAGTTACAAATTGCCACTATGAATCCTAGAACCAGATAGCACTCACGTAACGTACTTTGAGATTAAGTGGTTGATCCATCAATGGGAGTGAATTTACATGTGTAGAAATGTCTTTCAAACCAAAATGTAGCGGCATGTGGGTCTAGAAGGGTCAATAATAGGTATTAAAATCCTGCCAGATAGGTTTGGGGTCCATGTGTCTGTTGTGTATATGATGTGGCAGAGGTCCTGCTTACAAGAGCGGCCTATTTCTGTTTGAAGGTTGTTATATTTGGGGAGAAGGGAGGGTTTTTCTTACTCTGACTTAGCTTCTAAGAGACATGGTAAGAGAAAGGGAAAAGTTAATGGAGAAAACAAAATACGCTGTGGCCTTGGGGAATATTCTGCAGAGAAGAAGTATAGCAATGTTCTTTTTCACCAGCTTCATGAAGTGTAATGACTGGTACTAAAGAGACAGAAATACTAGTTTAAAGTGCATGTGATGTGCCAGGCAGTAGGCTAGATGTTTACATTTGATTCCAATTATCAACCAATTTGGGGAAACTGAGGCTCAGAGTAGCAGAAGGAATATGGATGGATTGTAAGTCCGGGTGTATCTGGCTGCCAAGCCCACCCCACATCCTGAAGTGCTGACAAAATCTGACTGGAACAGCCACCGTGACCTGCATGACTTCTGCAAAAGTCACAGTGTTCTCATATGTAAAACAGTAGATCATCTTCTAAGGTTTAATCAAAAATCTAAAAACATGACTGCATTCCCAGGAAGTTAAAAGAATTTCACAAGGGCATTGGCAAAATCTCTTCTACCACAGGCTAAGGAATTTCCCCCAACTTTGTAAAAACACTCACACCCATTTAACTTCAGTTTATTCAAAGTCCTTTGGGTGTAAATAAATGAGATGTTTTAACAAGGTAATTACTTTTAGAAAATAGATAGCATAACAAATTACAGAACAATTGGCACCAGGAATAACTTTCTTGGTTTTACTCCTTCTAGATTGGCTAATTTATTTTCATTCCCCAAGAGGAGCAAGGAACGTTGAGCATGGCCCTAATTAAAGTCCTGTCACAAGTGTCATAGAAATTTAGCTCGCACTAAAGACTTGACTTCAGCTGCAAATCTCTAAGTGACCTGGTCCCTGTTCACCTCTCCAGCTCGTCTCCCACCTCTCACGCGAAGCCGCATTAGCCCTCTTGCTGTTCTTTGAACACTCCAGACTCTACTACCCCAGGCCTTTCTCTTCTCATTGCCTGGAATGCTCTTCCCATAGATACTTTCTTGGTTTATTCCCTTACTGCATTCAGATTTTGACACTGAGGGCTCCGCATCACAGTGGCGTTGTTGGACCACGCCGGCCTGAAGAGTGTGTTCCATCTACCCCCATGGGCCCTCTCTATACTTTTGCTCCGCTCTGTTTTTCTTCATAGCACTTGCTCTTATATTGCACGTTTATTCTTTTATTTATTCCCAAAACCCTTCAATAAAACCCCACTCTAAGCTCCAAGAGTGCAAGGAACGTGCTTATCTTGTTTTATCAGTCTACTCTAGCTCCTAAGGCAACCCTGGTCAAGCCAATGCCAATAAATGCCATATTTGCTGAATCAAGTGGTTGTAACTTTTGTTTAAAATGTTTAAAAGTATTTCATCTGAATAAAGCTTCTCATGGAAATTAAAACCAAGCAAAAGAGCTCATCAGATTAGTTTTTTTCCTCTGTCTTTGACTTCAAAAGCAGTCTGAAAATTCCTGGGATAGGGCAAGACACAGAAGCGGGTATCAGTTTAATTAAAGAGGAGCCATTTGAAATAGCAGAGTCACTTTGACCCCGTGTTAATGAGGGGAAACTGACGTTGCAGCTGGGGCTCCTCTCCTGGCTGTGCTGCTCCTGCCTTGCACATGTGGCTGGAGTACGGTCCCCTGCACCCAGGCTGCCACTGAGACGGCAGGTGGTGCCACTTGCCTGGGCAACCAGGGCATCTCCTGTGGGAAGGTCAGCCGTGCAGTGTCATTCATGTGACGACATGGAGGAGTCCTTTCCTCTACAGCAGGTGTTTGGGAGCGAAATTTATGAGGATCCCGGAGTCAGGAATTGGGATAAAACCTGCTTCCTAGGATGCCAGTGTATGGAATAATTACATCTGTGAGTGATAAAGAGATTGAGAGGAGAAAGGCAAGTGGAGTGGGGGCGGGGAGCGGGCAGGATAACTTGCTTATCTGTCCGTTCATGTTCACGTACTCCAGGAGAGAGGGGCTCCCAAGATGCTTCATTGAGCCTTGGATGCATTCCTCACATACAAGTTTACTCTCTCAATTTTGAGAGTATGCTGTGAAGAAAATGTTCATTTATATTAATGACATTTTATTTCAAAATGGAACCTTTTTTTCAAAAGTGGAACCTATAACCCATGTTTTTGAAAGCCTACTATGTGACAGTCTTTGCACTAGCAACTGAGGCCACAAAGTATAACAAAACATGATTCTTCTCGACAAGGTGGGGTATGGAAACAATGTTTTAGGCACCCTGTGAGAGGTATGAACAAGATGTTATGGGCTCCCCATGGAGAATGTATCAGTAACTGGGGGAAGCAGGGAAGGTTTCAGTTAGAAGATGATGGGTGAATTTGAAAGATAGTGGGAATTTTTCAGGTAGAAATGTCAGGGAAAATTTGCACCATGCAAAGAGAGCAACAGCTATCAAAACAATGAACTGGATTTTAGTAACGGCAAGAATTTCGGTTTGGCTGGAGCGTAGGGTGTGTTTTTGTGTGTGTGCGTGTGTCCACTTGGGTGGGTATATCAATGTTTGTTCAGGAAAATTTCAGACACTTTCTAAATTTCAAGGTTGAAATGTTTAATTCAGGGAATTAGAAGCTTATATTCATTGGAAGGCCTTGGGGAGATAAAGATAACTGTAGTGCGGAATATCTATGGAACGATTCTGAAGAGCCACTCAGAAGGTGCTTCAGATCTCATAACCACCCAAGCACCTGCTTGCAATATCTGAGGAATAATGCCCTCTTTTTCTCTCTACCTTCCAAGTCTTGTATGGTGCCTCTCAATGGTTGATTCTAACTCAAAACCTCATAGGAAGGATATTCCCAGCATCCTCTTTGTTGTTGGCTTCTTCCAACCTTAGGGAGACTAGAATGCTGCTGAACTGATGGGAGACAAGTGAGTTCAGTGAGATAGGTAAGGTTGGCTGGCATCCTGTTGTAAGGCTTTCATGACCCAGTACGTGCTTATATTTTATCTTAGAATCATTGGGGAAATTGTTAAATGTCTTAACACAGGGAATGAAATGCTTAACTGAGTTTCAGAAAGATTAATCTGTTACTTTTATTACCAGAAAACTAATTCTATACATTTACAGAGGAAAAAATTAGGGAAGAAACCTATGACATTCTGGTAATTATGCAAAGTTTGGATTAAAGGAATAAAGATAGAAGACAGAGAGGCCAGTTGCTTTCCAAGCTCTTTCCTTGCCTTAACAAACAAGTTTTGGTTCTGTAAACATTAAATTAAATTAGCACCTCTAGTTGTGCTTCCAGAAAGAGAAGTGCCCAGATGGTCTCCACTTTCATACTTCCCAGTCCTTATTCAACTGACTGGAAACAAAAGTCTGTCTCTGCAGAGGTCACCCATGAATTCTGTGGCAGAGATGTTAGCTGTCTATTGGAAATCTGCATTGCCCTCATACAGCTGGAAAGTGGCTGCTTGACTATCGTTCCCAAGCCCTTTGTATCTACATGGGACCATATGACTGAATTCTGTTCCTTGGAATATGGGTAAAAGTGAAATACACCACATCTAGAACTGGTGCGTAAAAGCCTTCCGCACCATCTAATGAGCTCCCTTCCCAGCTGCAGGCCAGATGAAGCCCTGCTGGATGACCTTGGAAGCCACAAAATAAAAGAGTCTCTAGAAACTTAGGTCGGGGGACCTAAGCTTTACCCCTGCACTACACTGCCACCACCAACACCAACTGAACCTTATATAAGCAAGAAAAATACTTCTATTTCACTAAATCACTGGCATTTTGGAGCTTTTCTGTTCCATAGCTGGTAATACTTTTCTTTATGCTACTCTGTAGCAGTAAGTACCATCTCTTTAGCATGTGATGCTGGTGGGCATTTAAGAGCGAATGTCTTTTGGCTACCTGAAAATGTAGATAAGGTATTTAGGAGGGTCTGAATATATAGGATTTTGGAGTCATTGGCACATAGGTAGAAGTTGAAACCATAGGTAGGATGATTCAGGAAAAATGGATAGAATGAGAAAAGAGGGCCAAAGTAGGAATCTTGGGGACTCCAGCAGTAAAGGTGCAGGCAGAGGAACAGGTGGCAGCAAAAAGAGAATAAACTACATTCTGTCCTAGAATTCATGAGAATTCAAAGGAAGTAGGACTAAGTCAAAGGCTGAGGATAAATAATGTTTCACTAGAGTAAGAGACCAAAAGTAAAATTGCTGTGCAGTGAGGAGTGAATAAAGGTAGCGCAAGGAGAGACAGAAACTGCAGCTGATTGTAGATTGCAGCAGTATGGGAAGGAGACACATACCTTCGGGATCAGCAAAGTGAGAAGATGCATTTTTAGTGTGAAGATGAGTTACATAGGCTTGTAAGCTGAAAGAGAAGAGTCACCAAGAGAGGATATATTGAAGATGAAAAAGGAGGTGAACGTTAACAAGGGCTTGGAGGACACAGTAGAATGGAAAATCCATGAGGAGAGGGCCTTCATCTGTTTTGGTTAACACTGTATCCCCAGCTTTGAATATTCTGACACTAGAAGGCACTCGATAAGCAGTTATTGAAAGAACCCATGAAGAGAGGAAAAGGGAAGGGAGGGGAAGATGAAATCGAGAATACAGATAGAGGTGTTATCTTTGGAAGGATGAGGAACATGCAGATAATGTAGGGGGCGGAGTTTGTGACTGATGGTTGCTATTTTCTCTGTGAGGTAGGAGGCTAGGCCATCTGTTAAAAATGAGTGGGCAAGTCCAGCTAAGTGATTTCAGGAAGAATGATAAAGGTTTGTAACATTACTGGCATAAATAAATATAGTTATTTACTTAAGATGAAATTACTGGACAATTCTAACAATGCACAAATTGTGAGAATAAATTCATTCATTTGAGATTGTTTAAAGAAAGATTTACAGAACACAGTCTACTGGACCACAGGATATATTTAATCTTTGGTAAGATTAAGGTTTAAGCTTGAACCCTGAATATAAATTTGTTTTCAGATTATTTAGAGCAAAGTTGGCTGCATGTTTTATATATTATACAATTTCAGACACTACAGCAGTCTTTCTCCATGAACTGTTTTTTTTCCTTCCAGTTTTATTGAGATATAATTGACATACAGCACTGTATATGTTTAAAGTGTACTTTATCATTTGGAAAAAGAAATAGTCGTTAATTTTTTGGATTCAGCTAACAAGTTTTAAATAATGCCTTTTATGAAGAAAACATAAGTGAATAAATTCTATGTGAACACTTAAATAAATATTACAGTGAGAGACTGGCTCTGAATTGTAGATTTCATAATGTTGACCATAACGAAGACTCTTATGGCGATAAAGAGCTGTTTGCTTGGTATTTTAATATAGTGTCAGGCATGTACTTTTGCTTAATTACCCTTTTCCAGACTAGATCCATATAACCTTGGGCATGCCTTCACTCATTCCTTCAAGGAATTTTTACTGAACACTTTCAGAGTGTTGGGGACATAGTGAAGACCAGAATAACATGCTTTTCCTGACCTCATAGAGATGAATAAATGAATATTTTCATTAGCCTCACAATGAGCTCTTCCCAAATTTTCTACATGAACCACAGACTCCTCCCTCTTCACAATTTTATTAAGACTCCATGCTGAATTGGGCTAACCAGTTAATTGCCCATATCTCATTTTGCCATGATCATATGGGAAAAGCAGGGATGTGAGCAAGTCATCATTTCATTTGCTTGGAAGAGTATACTAATACCATGATTAAAGGTTTTATGTTGTGTGAAAGGCTGTGTGAGAGAAGTGGACAGTGGAACCCATGTTTGGTGTGTAAGTAGCAACATTTTAAAATATGGACAAAACACATTTGACTTTTTAAGTACAATGATCTGCAGTATACATATGCTTTGGGGTTACTCTCCATTAGGCTGGGGCATTTCAGAGGTAATGCAATAAATGTCATTATCTGTGGAAGTCCCTTTGGTTATCATTGTATTATGATTTATATTGGTAGTGGGTTCTCTGAGGACAGAAGCTCCTCCAGGGAGATAAAATTTGAATCTTAGCTTTAACCACATATTTTCCCCCCTAATATGGAGTGGCTCTGGAGTTTCATGCTTCAGATAGGAGTTGAACGTTTTAATTTATAATTTTATATTATTATTAGAGAGCAGTGAGTTGAGATTAGGAAATCTTTATTTTTCAGTCACTGTATGAAGGTAAATATTTCCTACTGTAAGAAGCCGTATTTGCCAAGATAATTTAATTTTACAATGATTATTTATTTTTATTTATTTATTTATTTTTGCGGTATGTGGGCCTCTCACTGTTGTGGCCTCTCCCGTTGCGGAGCACAGGCTCCGGACGCGCAGGCTTGGCGGCCATGGCTCACGGGCCCAGCCGCTCCGCGGCACGTGGGATCTTCCCAGACCAGGGCACGAACCCGTGTCCCCTGCATCGACAGGCGGACTCTCAACCACTGTGCCACCAGGGAAGCCCCTACAATGATTACTTTTTAAATCATTAAACTGTGTATATAAATAAAAATAAGCTATAGATTAAAAGGTCCTTTCATATTTATAAATAAAGTAAGGAAATTCTTTTTTGGTGAATGTTACAAATTATTTTTTTATTGTGGAAAAAGACACATAGCTTGAGATGTATTCTTTTTACAGAACTTTAAGTGTACAAAACAGCATTGTTAACTATAAGGACAATGTTGTATAGCTGATCTCAAGAACTTTTCCATCTTGCATGACTGAAACTCTAAATCTGTTGAACAGCAATTCTCCATTTTCCCCTTCCACCAGCCCATGGCAACCACTGTTCTTCTTTCTGTTTCTGTGAGTCTGACTACTTTAGATAGTCATATAAGTGACTCCACTACATAAAAGTGGAATCATGTATTATTTGCCCTTCTTTCACTGGTTTATTTCACTTCGCATAATGTCCTCAAGATTTATCCACGTTATTGCATAGGATAGTATTTCCTTTTATTCTTATAGCTGAATATCAATATTCCACTGTGATATATATATATGTGTGTGTGTATATATATATATATGTGTGTGTGTGTATATATATATATATATATATATATGTACATTTTCTTTATCCATTCATCTGTTAATGTATATTTAGGTTATTTCCACCTCTTGGCTATTGTCAATAATGCTGCAATAAACAGGGAGTGCAAGTATCTCTTCGAGATTCTGATTTCAGTTTTTTGGATAAATATCCAGAAGTGGGATTACTGAATCATACAGTAGTTCTATTTTTAACTTTTTGAGGAAACTCCATACTGATTTCCATTGCAACTCACCATCTTACATTCTGACTAATAAGGGTCCAAATTTCTCCACATCCTCACCAACATTGGTTAGAGTGTGTTTGTGTTTGTGTGTGTGTGTGTGTGTGTGTTTATGTGTGTCTGTGTGTTTATAATGGCCATCCTAACAGGTGTGAGGTGATATTTCATTGTGGCTTTGATTTGCATTTCTGTGATTAGTGAGGATGAACATCTTTTCATACCTGTTGACCATTTATATATCTTCTTTGGAGAAATGATTATTCAAGTCCCTTGCTGATTCTTATTTATTTATTTATTTATTCATTTTTGGCTGTGTTGGGTCTTCGTTTCTGTGCGTGGACTTTCTCTAGTTGCGGTGAGCGGGGGCCACTCTTCATAGCGGTGTGCGGGCCTCTCACTGTCGCAGCCTCTCTTGTTGTGGAGCACAAGCTCCAGACGTGCAGGCTCAGTAGTTGTGGCTCACGGGCCTAGTTGCTCCGCGGCATGTGGGATCTTCCCAGACCAGGGCTCGAACCCATGTCCCCTGCATTGGCAGGCAGATTCAACCACTGTGCCATCAGGAAAGCCCCCTTGCTGATTCTTAAAATCAGATTTATTTACTTATTTTGGCTGTTGAGCTGTCAGAATTTCTTATGTATTTTGGATATCAACCCCTTATCCAATATATGGTTTGCAAATATATTCTCCCATTCAATAGATTGTATTTTTACTTTATTGATTCTTTCCTTTGCTGTGCATCAGCTTTTTAGCTTGATGTAGTCCCATTTTATTGTTGTTGCCTGTGCTTTTGGTGTCATATCCATGAAATCATTGCCAAGACCAATGTCATAAAAAGTTTCCCCTATGTTTTCTTCTAGGAGTTTTATAGTTTCAGGTCTTACATTTAAATCTTTAATCTATTTTGGGTGGATTTTTGTGTATTGTGTAAGATAAAAGTTTCATTGGTATCTGTGTCCATTTTTTGGCCAGTACCATACTGTTTTGATCACAATAGCTTTGTAATATAGTTTGAAATCCAGATGTGTAATGCCTTCAGCTTTCTTCTTTCTCAGGATTGCTTTAGCTATTCAAGGTCTTTTGTGGTTCCATACAAATTTTAATATTTTTCTATTTCTGTGAAAAATGCCACTGAAATGTTGATAGAAATTGAATTGAAACTATAGATGGTTTTGGATAGTATGGATATTTTAACAATATTAATTCTTTCCATCTGTGAACATGGGATATCTTTCCATTAATTTGTGTTTTTTTTTTTTTTTTCATTTCTTTCATCAAAGTCCTATAGTTTTCATTGCACAGATCCTTTACTTCCTTGGTTAAATTAAATTTATTCCTAAGTATTTTATTGTTTTTGATGTTATTATTATAAATGGGATAGTTTTCTAAATTACTTTTTCAGGTATTCTGTTGTTAGTGTATAGAAATGCCACTGATTTCTGTATGTTAAGTTTATATCTGCAGCTTTACTGAATTTGTTAATTCTAACAGTTTTTTTTTCATTGAGTCATCAGGATTTTCTATATATACGATACATCATCTGCAAATAATGACAGTTTTACTTCATTTCCAACTTGGATATTTTTAATTTATTAATCTTGTCTAATTGCTCTAGCTAGGACTTTCAGTACTATGTTGAATAAAAATGGTGAGAGTGGGCACCCTTGTCTTATCTTTGATCTTGAAGGAAAAGTTTCCAATCTTTCCCCATTGTGTATGATGTTCGCTCTGAGTTTGTTGTACCTGGCCTTTATTATGTTGAGGTACAATCCTACTCTACACAATTTGTTGGGTTTGTTTATTTATTTATTAATTTTTATTAAAAAAGATTTATTGGAGCATAGTTGATTTACAGGGTATATTTATTTTTTATAGTTTGTGTTTTAACCTGTATACCAGAATTAAAAGTGATTTACACACACCATTGAGTATTACAGCACTCTCTATTTGTCTAAATATCTACCTTTGCCAGCAATATTTATACTTTTGTATTGCTGTTAAATGCCCTTTTGTTTCCATTTGAAAGACTCCCTTTAGCATTTATTTTAAGCCAGGTCTAGTGGTGATGAATTTTCTTAGATTTTGTTTGTCTCAGAATGTCTTTATCTTTCCTTCATTTCTAAAGGACAGCTTTGCCAGGAATGATATTCTTGATTGGCAGGTTTTTCTTTGAGCTTTTTGTACATATCATACCACTCCCTCCTGGCTTGCTTGTAATGTTCCTGCTGAGAAATTCACTTATAATCTTTTGGTTCTGGTAGCAATTCCAAAGCTATGGGTGTGTGTGTGTTGTTGGGGGAGAGGGGTTGTTTCCCACATAGCACCAAGTAATTCTTCAACACCAGTAGCATGTCTGAGAATTCAACTCAATTCTGACACTATCTACCTGGAGATAGCATCAGATCCCACAGATTAAGGATTCAGTTCTACAAGATCATCTCCCTCAACTTTAGAGGCCAGTCTAAGACCAGGTTATTACCTGTACTTCTGATTGACTGGCTATAAATCAGAGGTTCCCATGATCTCCTCAGGTTTGATTAATTTGCTAGAGCAGCTCATAGAACTCAGAGAACTATTTTACTTACTAGATCACTGGTTTATTATAAAAGGATATAGCTCAGGAAGAACCAGATGGAAGAAGCATAGAGCAAGATATGGGGAAAGGGTGTGGAACTTCTGTGCCCTTTCTGGGTGTGTCACTCTCCCTGAATCTACACATGTTCACCAACTAAGAATCTTCAAACCCCATCCTTTTGGGGTTTTATGGAGGCTTTATTACATAGGAGTGATTGATTAGCTCATTGGCCATTGGTGATTGATTCAACCTCCAGTCCCTCTCCTCTCCTTGGATGTTGAAGGGTGGGACTAAAAATTCTAAACTTCTAATCACATGGCTGGCTCCACTGGAAACCCCCATTCTTAGGGGTCCAAAAGTCACCTCATTAACATAAAAAAGACACCTTTACGACTTTCATCACTCAGGAAATTCCAAGGGTTTTGAGTGCAACATGCCAGAAACAGGGATGAAGACCAAATATATATTTCTTATAAGCCACAATATCACAAGTCTTATGGAGGTTCTCTTGTGTATGATGAGTTTCTTTTCTCTTGCTCCTTTCAAAATTATTTCTTACTTAGTGTTTGACTTTTGAGAATTTGATTAAAAATATGTCTCTGGTTGGACTTCTTTGGATTCATTCTAGTTGGAATTTGTTAGTCTTCTTGAATCTGGTTGTCCATTCCTTTCCCAGATTTAGGATGTTTTCAGCCACTGTTTGTTAAAATAACTTTCTACCCCTTTCTCTTGCCTTCTCTTACTGAGATTCCCACAATGAATATACTGATCTACTTAACAGTGTCCCATAAATCCCTTGGATTTTCTTTTTCATTCTTCTCCTTCTCCTCCTCCTCCTTCTTCTTCTTCTTCATTGTTGTTTTTCCTTTGGTTGCATAATTTTAAACGACCTATCTTCAAGTTCACTTACACTTTCTCTGATTGATAAAATCTGCTGTGGAACCCCTATAGTGACATTTTCAGTGCAGGTTTATATTCTTCAGCTCCAAAATTTGTTTGGTTCTTTTAAAATATTTTCTATCTCTTTGTTGATATTCTCATGTTGTTTATGCATTGTTTTCTGGAGCCCATTAAACATCTTTATGACAGTTATTTTAAATTCTTTTTCAGGTAAGTCATATACCTCTGTTTCTTTATGTTTGTTTTCTGTAGATTTCTTTTGTTCCTTTGATTGGGCCATGTTTCCTTCTTTCTGCATATATTTTATATATTTTTGTTGGGATTTTTAAAATTTTATTTAAGTTCTTTAAATAAATTTTATTTACTTAGTTAGTTAGTTTTGACTGTGTTGGGTCTTTGCTGCTGCACATGGGCTTTCTCTAGTTGCGGTGAGCAGAGGCTACTCTTCGTTGCGGTGCATAGGCTTCTCATTGTGGTGGCTTCTCTTGTTGCAAGCACGGGTTCTAAGCACTTGGACTTCAGTAGTTGTAGCGTGTGGGCTCAGTAGTTGCAGAGCATGGGCTCTAGAGCACAGGCTCAGTAGTTGTGGTGTGTGGGCTTAGTTGATCCATGGCATTTGGGATCTTCCCAGACCAGGGATTGAACCCATGTCCGCTGCATTGGCAGGCATATTCTTAACCACTGTGCCACCAGGGAAGTCTGGGATTTTTGCACTTGAAAAAGCAGCCACCTCTCCCAGTCTTTACAGACTGGCTTCATGGAGACTAAGACCCTCGCCAATTAGCCAACTGGAGATTCCAAGGACCTCTGAAACCTTTTTTCTGGGCAATATGACTTCTCTGGGCCTGTATGGATAATTTCTCAATTGTTGATTTCTTTTTCAGGAGTCTGTAATATTTTGACTGTCTGTGGCTCTACAAGTTCTCTAGTTTTACAGAAGCAAGCCACCCAGTCCTCTTTATTGTCATTGCCTCAAGGCCTCAGGAGTATAGCAGCTCTCTTTCAGTGCTCTGAGTCAGATACCAGTCACTTGGGCAGTCCTCTGAAAGCCAAAACCCTGAAAACACACTCCACTCTTCTCCCTCCCTCCTGAGGAAGAAACCTCAAGTTATTCACCTTCTCTTGATCATGCTGTGCTGTGCCAGCTGTGGCAAGCCACCCGTCTCTTTCCTGTGTTCTGAATGGTCCCCAGACATCCAAACTATGTTGGTTCCATCAGTGTTCCAAGTGAGGTGAGACAGAAACCAGTCTCTTGAGCAGTCCTCTAAAGAGCTGGAAAGCTGAACACATGCTCCACTCTTCTCCCTCCCTCCTGAGGTAGAATCCTAAGGTTGGGCTGCTTTTCCCAATTGCACTTAGCTGTGCTGGCTACAACAATCTACCCAAAGGTTTTCTTTGTTTTCAGACGTTTCTAGACATATAAAATATACTGGTTTTGTCAGTCCTCCACCTGAGGTGAGACAGAAACCAGTTCCTCATGCAGCTCTCCAGAAAGCCAAAACATTGGAGGCATGTTCCATTATTCACTTTCCCTCTGAGGGAGTAGTCATGGGATGGAGCATTCTATCTTGGTATTGAGCTGTGCTGGCTTGAGGGAGAGGCTGATGCAAGTAAAGTGAAATTACTCTTCTTACTTATTTCAGTGTGGCTGTTCTCGGTTTTGTTCTCACCTGCTGCACTGTAACTTTTTAACTGGATTCTGGAATTCTCATAAAGGTATCCTGATTGATATATCATTGGTAAATCAGTGTTTCTATGGGTAAACAAGGGCTGGGTCATCTTGCTGATGTCACAAACTATTTTGAAATGTTTCAATATGTTAATAATTCTCCTTATACAGATTGCTTGCATCATCAAGAAACTCTGCATCAACAAGACTCTCACTTGAAAACATGTGGGTAGCCACTGGCATCAAATAGTCCAGAATCTACTCCTTCTGGAAAAAAATACTTTATTATGGATTATTAGTGTGTGCAATCTCTCACTTGTTACTGAAAAAGTCTTGTTGACATTGAACTACAGTTTATAAATAAGATATTAAGAGGCAAAAAGTGGGCTACACTATGAGTTCTTCACATGGAAGCTTTAATCTCAGAAATTTGGAGTGAGTACTCATTGTTCTGAAGCATACCTTCCCCAGAAGAAGACGGTTGGGGATTGAAGAAAGGGGGAAGACATGTCCTGGAGAGGGGTTTTTTTACATAGGGATGGTGGAGATCAGATTTTAGCAACATATTTCTAACCTTTCTTTAATGTGCAACATGGGATTTTGGTCATCATTTTAGTGTAAAAATTTCAATTTTATACCCAGAGAGACAGTATAGAAGGACATTTTAAAATTTTGTTTGTTTATCTTCTTTCTCCTTTGCTCTCTGTCCCCTGATATTCTCTATATTTATTTTCCTTCATACTTATCAATCTATTTGTTGCCATTTTATCCTGTTGAATGTGTCATGCATTTTATGTTGCCCTTTATAAATTGGCATGCATGCACTACTCACTAATTCTAGTTTATCTTTCTTCTCCAATGACCAGTGTGTTTTCTTTTTCTCCTTTACCTGACCCTCCTTTTCTCCTCTTTGGAAAAACTGCTTACTGCTTACAAGGAGTGCCTTGAATGCTAAGTCTATAATTCAAGCACTGATTTTTAGACAGAATCCAAGGGTTGTATTTGACGTTGGCCTGACTGTGTTTCTGCCATATGCCACTGAAATAATCCATTGTTTATCACTATTTCATTGTGTTTTTATACAGTTTCATACTGCTTGGGTGTGATATGGCACTGTTAGCTTATCCACTTCAAAATTAACCAAGCCAGCTGGAGAAATGTAATTTAGAGGGGTAGCACATGGGTATGCTGACATCTTGAAGGTGCTCTGGGGGTGTCTCTTATGTTTCTTTATACCCTATATTCACCCAAATAAAGCATGAAAATTAAAACGTATATCCACACCCACTCCCTCACATATGCATAAAATATTTGCATTGTTTAGGTTTCACTGAAATATCAAGAAAATGAAAACAATAGTATATGGAGTTCTTTTAAATCATAGCAAGTGTGTGGTATTTAAATATATTCAAGCATGTTATGATATCTAAATAATATCTTGATGGTTATTTCCAATATTCCTTTGCATATTTTTGTCTCATTTTATTATCAAATATTGTATTTATTTAGTTCTCTCTTTCTGCCTCCCTCCTTTCCTTTTTCCGTTCCTTTCCTTTTTTCCTTCCTTCTTTTCTTTCTTCTACAAATACTTACTGAGCATCAGTTATGAACCAGAGATTTCAGTGATGAATAAGATAGGCAAGGAGATGTTGTATAGGTGAGACACACCCCATATAAAACACTAAATAGTGAAAGCATGATTTTCAACAGTGGTAAGTTTTATAAAGTAAAGTCATTGTTATATGATAAGAGATAGATGGATGATGGTGGGCTAACTATTTTCCTGTAGAAAATCAAGGAAGATATCTTTGAGGTGGTAGTATTTGAGTTGACATCTAAATGATGAAAACCAACCAACCAAAGGAGGACCTGGGGCTCAGTGTTCTAGACAGACAAATAGCACATATGAGCTTTGTATGGTTTAAGGAACATAAAGCAAGCCAGGAATGGTAAATGTGGGGAAAAGTGAAAGACATCTGTTCAGAGAGGTAGGCAGGGCTCTGTTCATGTAGGGTGATGAAGGTCATGGGGAATGGGTTTAATTTTATTCTAATTGTAACAAGAAAATATTGGAGAGTTTTAAGCAGGGAAGTGATATGGTTTGATTTATGTCTTGAAAAAGATCATTATGGCTACTGCATAGCAAATGAGGAGGGCAAGGAACGGAAGCAAGAACTGGGAAACGTAAACACAAATGCACTAAAATGTTTTGTCCTAGACTACAAAGTAAGTCATAGAACTAGAACATTTTCCTTCTGACTCAAAGTCCAGTTCTCCTTATCATTTTATTAAATTGAAAATATACCTTTCGATTTAATCATTTTGTAGTTATTTTTCTATTGTTTTGCCCTCCAGACAAGATCTTCTCAGATTATTCTAGCAGTTACTAAATTATTCCTTAATTTATTCTTCTCATAGATTGACTTTGCTAGGTTATAGAAGCATGTTATACTGTCTTTATTAAGGTATGCCCTTTAGTGAGGGTATGCTTTGTGCATGTGTTGTATCTTTAATTAAATGTAAAAATATGGTTCTAGGATAAAACTGAACAGATTAATACCTTTCCTGCTGAGAGAGGACATTAAGAAATAGGGCAGTAGTAGAGAAAAAACTAATTTTTAGTGTTTTTTATCAATGGCTTCCACTGATTCCATTTAATTTTCCAGGGTAAAAATGATCACTTTTATAAAATAACACATCTAGGGAAGTGTGGGATAATTCATGCACAGTTTAAAAAGTGAAAATTTTAGATGAAAAATAGATATTATCTAACCATCCTAATTTAAAGTAGAACAGAATAAAACTGTTGCCAATATCCACAGTAAAAAAAATCTTATTTTTTCCTCTTAATTTGCTTATTCATTCAACAAGTCTTTATGGAGTAATTTGTGCGTGCCTGAGATGGATGCTCTCACAAATCTTTGACTTCCGAAGTGCTAATCTCTCTTGGTTTGTCCATTTCTTATTTCTTTGGATAATTTACTTTCCTGACATGTATTCTGGCAATTTAGTTATGATGTTCTTGCATATTTCTGCCAGATTGAACACTTTCATCGTGTTTCTCTCCTTTCAATCCCTTTCTCTGCTTCCCGGGCTCCTTATCCCGCACTCTTCTCCCTTTGTTAGAGTCACTTGATCTTGCTTGCGTATTCTAGCCCCATACATTCTTTGTAACCTGATCTGCCTTTAATCTGGGTATACTTAAGGGATCTTTTCTGAGTAACTTGCAGGAGACAACAATAAAAGTCAATCTTACTACTAGTTCTGCTTGTGGTTCCTTTGTTTTCAAGTTCGAATGATAATGCTTTTTTCAGTCACTAGTTCTCCACTTGAAATCCTTTTTTTCTCTCAGATAAGGACACGTTGTGTTAGGCTAGGAATCCTAGCCTTGAACCATAATTCTACCTCTGGGTCAGACTTCTCTGCACATTGCTTACTTTGGACACTTCTGTCTCTGTGTTTGCTTCATCCCATAGTATACTATCACCCCAGGTGATGGGACATTACCTCCTGCCTGTGTAAGCCAAAAGAGATTCTAACGTCTTTCCAGACATCCGTCTCCTATTCAAAGGAACTCACTACAATCTGCTTGTTTTCCCACTACCTCACAATACATACACTGACATCTCTAAGGTCACAAATAATGTTCTATGTAGCATATCCAATGAGCATGCATCAGAGGTAACAGTCTGTTTTGATTTTTTGCACACTTGTCTTCTCTAACCCAGTGTTTTGCTGGTTCTCCTCTCTTCCCTGCTTCTTCCATGGGCTTACTGCACATGACTTATCCTTTAAAGTCAGTGTTTCTCGGGATTCTATCCCTGACTCATTTATCATTTTAAATACTCAGGGGGTGATCTTATCCGTTCTCTTATTTCAACCCATATACCCCAGCCTTAATCCTCATGCTCTAGATTCATATATCCGACTTTCTGTCAACCACTCATCATCACCTTGATCCTAATATTTCAGAAACAGAACACGTCAGCTTCTCTCAAAATTCCTCGTCTTTCTAAACTACCTGCTTAATCATCTTCATCTCCCACAGTTCCGTATCTACACAGTCATAAGTTGATAATTTTAATGCTTAAGTACTTCTTAACATTTTCAGCTTCTTTCCCTTTTATCTACGCTACCTCAATTCTGGCTGGACCATCAAAACCGTCTTCCTGCTTCTAATTTTGTCAACTTCAAGCCCATCCTCTGAAGAACTGACAAAAAGCTGCTATTTAAGATGTCAGTAACACTACATCAGGCTGTTCCTCATTATCTACAGACTAAATTTCAAACTGCTTTGACAATACATACAAGTCATCCATGATCCAGCTTCATCCCCCTGGAACTCTGGTTCAGCGACACTGAATTACTTGCAGTTTTCTATAACTTTTCCTCATGTTTGTGTCCTTGGTCCTGTGGTCTGTTTACCTGGAGATATCCCTTCCCCTACCTGGCTGATCTCCCCCTTTTACCTGCCTCCATGGCCAGCCATCTACTATTCATCTTTAGTTTAATGTCATTTTCTCCATTTCTTTTAGCATAACCACTATAACACTGGCATTCCTGTTCAACCTCCCTCTGCCGCGCTGAGTTAGATGTCCTTCAGCTATACTCCAGGTACTGTGTGCATATCTGTATTGTCTTTTTTTTTTTTTTTTTTTTTTTTTGCCGTACGCGGGTCTCTCACTGTTGTGGCCTCTCCCGTTGCGGAACACAGGCTCCGGATGCGCAGGCTCAGCAGCCATGGCTCACGGGCCTAGCCGCTCCGCGGCATGTGGGATCTTCCCGGACCGGGTCACGAACCTGCGTCCCCTGCATCGGCAGGTGGACTCTCAACCACTGTGCCACCAGGGAAGCCCGACTCTTAAATTAAGTAAAAAAAAAGAAAGAAAAAATCAAGGGATGAAAGAGGAATCATGAGATCATTCAACCATTTCATAGCTCAGGTATATAAATGGGTTTTCTCCTTAAATTAATTGAATAGGGAGAACACAAGAAAAGCATAATGGGTCAAATCTACTCATGATAAACTAAGTTAACTGCATGGTTTTAAGCTTTTTGGAAATGTCAAAATAACTACATTGTTGTGTATCACATTATCAGTTGGAAAAATCTAGCGTTAAGGAGTAGCCTCTTGGAAGTGAATTTTCAAATAAAAACTAGTATTTTAATACAAAAGGATAAGAGAGGGGTATTAGGAGATGGATATGGTCAACCTATTTCAAGTCTGTTTCTTCATCTTTTTTTCATTTAGTCATTCAGTGTATTTATTTGAGTGTCTCTTAGTTATTAATGACCTTTTTTCTATATTTTGTTTAGCTATGTTAAGTTTTTTAACTGGTTTTACTTCATGACTTTAAATATTTGAGGTAGGATGTACTAATTGGAAAGGGGATTTAAGTATGTTAACTGGATAAAGCACTTGTTAACTTAACAAATATAGCCCACCTGGTATACAGTGAAAACAGTAAACAATAAAATATTTCAACCAATGAAAGTGACTTAGATCAATGGAAGTTGGAGAAAAAGCACACATGGAATTATTGTTTATAAAAAAATTCTATAATTAGATGAAATAAGCATTTTTTCCCCTGTGGAATATCTGTTAAGACATAGGTATAGTTTTATCATGTAGATTTATTCTTTTCAATGGGAATTTTGAGGAAATTTTAGCTAGAACACAAGCAGGAAGGTAGCAGAAGCTTCTAGGAACTTGAGCTAACAAGCGTACCTTTTGTTTATAAAATGTGTACTCTACAAAATGAGTTCACACTTATGGTCTCAACAACACTCTGAGGTAGGCAATAAGAAAGCTAAGCCAGCGATTTTAATTAGGGGGAGCAGCAGGGGGTAATTCAGCGGTTTTAAAATTGTATTCTAGATCAGTGCTTCTCAGGTTTACCTTGCACACATACCACCTGGGGAACGTGTCACGTGTTAGATTCTATTTAGTGAGCTTGGGGTGGGGCCTGAGATCCTACACTTCTACTCTGCTCCCCAGTGATGCTGATGGACACTTTGAGAAGGGGTTTTGGAAGTTCTAGGACTGAGTTTGTACTGCCTCAGGGCTAAGATGGAAGGTGTGGAGAGGTCCAGTGGAATCCTTGAGGTCTGGCATCACTGTGATCTGATCATATGTTGAAGTTGAATTTTATTTGAAGAACATCTTTTGGTGCTAATTTTGTTTTCTTAACCATTGGTTTCAAAGTATTGAAAAAAAAGCCCACTAGGCTTCCATTATATCTCTAGAAGTGTGTATCATTAATCACTCAGGATGTGTTGCTCTTCTCTAAAGTAAGTGAAATCAAACACAAAAATCTCCAATGTAACTGCAATTCTTTAACTGATATTATTTTTTATAGTGAAACTGCTAGCAAGTGGTAAAATCAGAGGTTGGATCCAGATCTTCTGGGTCCAGGGATCTTGTTGCTATACCATATGTTTATTCAAATATTTCTGGAGACTGGGAAACAAATATGGCCCTTTTGTTCATGGTGAGTAATGGAGGAATCATTGGCTTTGTTAGAGGATTTCATTTAAAAAATTAGAAAGCAATAGTGCATGTTGGAAATGACCATGTGATGAGGTGGGAGAAAGACCTGCCCCTTCCTATTTATAGGTTATTCTTGAGTATCTTGGGAAATAGTGGATTAATTGGTCAGAGAATTTACAACTGGAAGGGATATGGAAGATTTTCTAATTTGAACATATTGTTGCAGTCACAGAAGTTAAGTAACTAGTCCCAACGTCACTCAGTGGCAAAATTTGAACTATGCCTTGGATCTCCTGATTCTTATATGAATATTTCTGCACTTCTTTTTTTAAATCTTATAACAAGCCTCCTACCAGTACTGATAAAGTGAAGCCATTGTGGTGGATTGAAGATTTCATACATTCGGTTTCTACCTTCACGCCCCGCCTCCAACTCCCCTGCTAGACATTATTTGATGAAGATGATATAAATAGGAGCAAAGCAGTAGATAGTGGGACGAACAGAGACCAAAGAATATACCCTGGGGAGCTGAGCGCCAACCAAATTTCATAAATACTGTTTATTATTCACTGTAGAAATGACCTTTATTATGCATGCTTCAGATTCTTTGGTGTTAGTGCATTCTGGTGCAAGAACCCCTTGCTGGGATACTGGGTGAAAGGTAGAATTTCATGACAGGGTAATATGAAGCCATGGTTAAAATAGGTGATGACACTGAAGGAGATTTCATGAGTACAACAAAATATTTTGGATATCCAAAACCAAAAATATTTATTAATATACTTATTATTTTAGCAGAGTCGTCAGTATTTATTGAGAACTTATATGGTAGACTGTTCTAAGTGCTTTATACATCGTATACATTTAATTCTCAAGTGCATGCAGTTTCAGGTTTGTGTGTTGCCAGAGTGATAAATAAATGAGATGGAAAAGATAGCCCACAAATAAGCTTCTGCTGCTACGAGATTGAATTTTCATTGAATTTATAGTTGTTTGACGTAATGCACCAAATCTTCTGATTTCTTGGGCATCCTGTGGACACACATCTTGGCCAAGTCACTTTAGAGCTCTCCCCTTTTGTTTCATCTTGTGATGTAGAGCCTTCAAATGACTCTGAGGCCTGCTCTTTTCTCTTTAAGTTACCTAGAACTATTTAAAACATATCAATATTTTCTGTTTCTGTTCTCTCTCCATTCCACCTTGGGAACAACAATTATAAACAGTACACCTGAAACTAGTATAATATTTAAAGTCAACTGTACTTCAATAAAATTTTTTTAAAAATTAAAAAATAAGTGTAAACTATAAAGAAACTCTTATTTTAGGTTCACTAATTCTCAGTTCAGTACTTTTGGCACTAATAGTTGAAGTGGTCTAGATTTTGCTGTGTCTTTTTTTGTCATTCCAGATGTTTAATTTTTTGTTTCTTATAGGAACATCAGGTTCATTTTAAGGGATCAGAATACTTGCTTTCTTAGATATACCCTTAAGTTTCCCTTCTAATCCATTGTTGATATATCAGCTATAAATGTTAAACCTGAACTATCTACTGTATGTAGATAGTTCTGGAGGAAAGAGTTCTATGAGGTTAATAACCACTGCATAAAGTCCATGACTAACTGGTCAATATGTGTGTGTGTGCGCGTGCGTGCGTGTGTGTTCTTTATGGCTAGAGTCCTGGATGTTAGGGAATGCCAGTCTTCCTTCCATCAAAGCCATTCTACATGGAGATGACATAGGATATGCCTGGGACTGGGGATCCTCTGAATACAGCAGATGATCCTATGCTCATGGGGATGGCATTCTAGTGGGAAGATATATCAATACATTATGGCTATAGGGATATGGATCTCATTCTTCTTAGTCCTCTCGCTGCTTCAGTCTTCCTCTTTGATAATAAGATCTTCTATCTTCTTTGTGAAAATTTTCCTGAACACTCCAGAAATAATATTGGTAAGACTCATTCAAATATATACATTTGTAATTTTGGATTGTCATCTGCTTTTTTATGTGCAAACGTGTTTTCTCCATAGTTAGACATGATAACATTTTTACTCACAAAACTTCTGACATGAAATGTGTGGGTTTTTTCTTTCATCCAGCAACCAATTCTCCGATTCTCTGGACGCAACCGAGTGTCCTACAATTCAAATTTCTGATACTAACTACAAAGAGTTAGCACAGGTCCCATAGCTTAAGGGCTTAGTCCCATAGGACTGTCACAGTAAGTCTCAGGCTTCCATCTATACTTCTGACTCACTAGCTATAAGTTCAGGGAGTTCTCACAACCCCCTCCTCAGGTTCAATAATTTGCTAGACAAGCTCACAGAATTCAGGAAAATAGTTACTTACTATTAACAGTTTATTATAAAAGATACAACTCAGGAACAACCGAATGGGAGAAATGTATAGGGCAAGATATAAGGGAAGAGGCACAGAACTTCCATGCCCACTCTGGGTAAGCCCCTCTCCTAGCACCTCAATGTGGTCACCAACCTGGAGGATCTTCAAACTCCATCATTTAAGGGTTTTATGGAGGTTCCATTATGTAGGCATGATTGACTAAATCGCTGGCTGTAGGTGATCGAACCCAATCCTTCCTTCCCAGGTGACCTTGGGTGGGACTGAAAGTTCCAATCCTCTAATCACATGGTTGGTCTGTTTGGCAACCAGCCCCCACCTGAAGCTACTCAGGGACCTACCAAGAGTCACCTTATTAGTATAAACTCACATATGCTTGGAAGAAGCTTTGTGAATAACAAAATATGCTCTTATCATCTTTATCACTCAGGAAATTCCAAGGGTTTTAGAAAATCTGTGTCAAGAACTGGGGACAAAGATCAAATATATATTTCTCATTATCACACTAGATTTTTAAGGGCAAGGATTACTACACACATATTACTGCACACATATTCAGTTGCAATATATCTTTCATAGTGACATGTTAAAATGCCAAACCTAGCAAATTTCCTCTACATTTTAGAGTAGTCAAATTCCAAGCTGAGCTCACAAACAGGAAGGGTGAGAGGTGGAGTAGAGGTGAAGTTTTCAGAGTCACCGTAGTAAATTAAAGGTTCAAATAGAATCTGATAGGAACTTAATGATAGTGCTTAACTTAGAGTGAAACGTGGCTGCCGAATGCCCTTTGTGAGCCCACAAACACTGTTAATGTGCCGTTTCTCTGCATTACCTTTTGGACAGGACTTAGCTCATACATTACTGTATAAATGAATCACAACTTTTATGGCTTGTTGTCTGTAAGGAAAACTTCCAGAATTGCTTTAAGTGTAGTCATCAGCTTACGGCTGTTATTGCTCAGCGCTCCAGAAGACAGAATTCCTATGGCTGCAGATTGGCAAGTTACCACCAGTCCACTGTGCTATAGATGGGTGGACATTTAGCTTTCCTGGCATGGCTTGATTTAATCTACTGGCCAATCCACGCAATTAGCTTAGGTCTCTTAGAGTCTCTCAACACTGAGAGAAATATAAAAGTCCCAAGAAAAAAATGCTTTATCAATGACTAGTTTCCCCCTCTCCCTATATTTCCACATTATGCTGCAAATCAAGTAGACAAATGTAGAAATTCAAAGGCCCTTGTGATTTTTTGCTGTTTGGAATTTATCTCAGCAAATGAGGAGATGATGTCATATCACAGGGGAAGTGTGATGATAAGTGCGAGGACAAGTCATCCCTTTACAAGGGAAGATTAATGTGGTGTTCTAAAATGGAACTATTACATGTGCTGTTTACCCAAAAGAAGTATGAAAGTGAACAAATGGAGCTGTCAGACAAAGTGCTGATGACATACAAAATATTGAAATAAATAGCTGATGATGCACGAAGCATCGAAAGACACGTTGATACCCATGTAGGCTCCATTGCTCATTTATTTCCACATGGTTGTCCTCTTCTGAATGTGATAGAGCTTTTGCTCTGTTAATAGTCTTCCAGATGGGGTCTTCAGAGTGACAAGGGATCAGGGAGTTGGGCAATTTTCCATTGACTATAAAATAATAGAGATAAAAAATTAAAAGAATTCAGAAAAGATAAATCAATTACCATAGTTCGTAAGGAATTGTTTTTAGCTGAAAATTAATTAAATTAGTCATAATGATTGTGGAAGTGACTGGTGCTACTCAGAAGCCTGTTCCTTTTTCTATGCACAAAATACAAACACATTTCTCTGCATTCTTTGCCATTGAGTTAGGGCCACGTACCTAGTTCAGACAAAGACAATGGGAATGAAAGTGTTGAAAGTCATCTCCAGGTTTAGTGCCTAAAATCTCCCATGAGATTCTTCATTTGCTTACCCTGTATGTCTGGAAATGAAAGACTCCAAATGACAGAACCACACAATGGAAGGAACTCAGATGCCTGGGTCTCACTTGAAGGAGACAGGAAAGTTGCCCAATGCACAAGAATTTTCTTTGAGCAAGAAATAAAACTTTATTAACACTGAGATATGAGTGTTTGTTAGAGCAGCTAGCATTTCTATCATAATATAGTAATCAACTAAGTTTCATTCAAACTCACATTTTTATCTTAGATTATTTGTATGATCTACCATTTTAGATTCCTTCAGTTAATATAACCTTAATTATTCTTCCTACAGCTAAATTGAAACAAATCATAAGTATAATGCATTTCAAGAGGACTAGACAATGAATTTCATTTACAGAAATGGGACCTTAACACTCACTTGAGAGTTTTGATTTCTGTTTCTCAGAAATATCATACTTTCTTATCATTCAGATTACTCCTGTGTAAATACTTCTTTTGGAGTTTCTAGATCGTTTTGGCCTTTAAAATATAACAAAGTTAGAAATGAATGATCATTTTAAAACTACCTTTTATGGATATAGAAGGAAGTCATGAAAGACTTTACAATGGGTTAAGAAGATTGTTTATAAGCATATACTATGGGTTATCTTATTCTAAGATTCCACAGATTCTCTGTCCTTTCACTGTCTTTGAGCTATTTACAGTTCTTTTCATTGTAGATAACTAATAGCAATGTAAATGATTCTTGTCCACAGACATACAAATGAATTTTGCCCAGTGGAAATACAATTGCTATCCTTCTACTAAGCAATCCAGATGATAGCAGAGATTCTGTATTTTATCAGAATAATTTTCTGTGCTTTTTGTTGACTTGATTTTCTTATTATGCAAAACAAAAAAAAAGAAAGAACAAAAGTTCTTCACTTATGAAAGAGCGAAGTTTTCTACAGTCATGGTTATTTTAAAATATTTTATTGTCACTTTACTTAAATAGGTAACAAAGTATTATTTCTCAGGCATTCATGATCTTATTTTAATCATGTTCCAGATCTCCTCTTAAAATGTTTTGATTTTAGCCTTCCCAAATTCAGGTCTTAAGTACAGAAAAAGTAAAATAAAATTTTCAGCATTTCTTTTACTCTTAAGCTATATTTGGAATTTCCCAGAAGTCCCCTGAAAAATCACAAAGATTTGTTCTTTGAGACACTAGAACTAATTAGTTTTGTTTGATATTCTACTTTATAAGAATTGCTTGGGGGAAGTTTTCAGGTTAGAAGAGATACTAGGTTAAGTTTGTAAAGGTAAATGTTATTAATATAAATATTTCAGAAATTGTATGCTTTGTATTAAGTCCCTGAAGATTTGTCAATGCCTTACTTTATATAATACATTTTTACCTCTGGTGAGACACTGATCAAAATCCTTATGCAATAATCTGTCTTATGTATTTATCAGGGCTCTAGAGTACTTTATGTGATGATGTTAAGCCACAACAATATAGCATCATCTGTCACAAATTTAATTATTGCCACAGCCTTACTTTTTTCATTTGAATCTGTTGAAAGAGACATGGGTTGCTTGTGCTCTTGGGTGTCTTGCTGGGAATGCAAAGATTTCAAGACCCTGACTGCTCTTTCACCTGTACCTGTTCTTGGGGCTGTGCTCTCATGAGTAATGTGGAGGAACAAGGTTCTGTTTCCCTCTGAGACAAAGATTAGCCTTGCTTACTGCTTGCGATAGAAGCAATGGATTTGCCCAAACTCAGTGTTCCTCAGGCTGTGACATAAACCCTCTGCAGGTACAGCATCCATCTGGGCTCTTTCTGTCACCCCTGTGGGACTTGGGGACAAGGGAAACTAATGCAACTTTTTATGCCCGTGCTGTTTTCTGTGATGTGATCAATAATGTCCTTTATCACTGACCAAGGAGTCTCATGTCTTCTGCCAGCATCCACAAAACCATAACAGGATATCTCAGGAGCTTGTAAGTAGAGTAAAATCAAATCCCATACCTCCCAAAAGTTAGCATCTTCTGGCCAGTGGTTCTTTTTTTTTTTTTTTAAATTTTTGACTGTGTTGGGTCTTCATTGTTGCACATGGGTTTTCTCTGGTTGTGGTGAGTGGAGGCTTCTCATTGAGGTGGCTTCTCTCCTTGCAGAGCATGGGTTCTAGACACGTGGGCTTTAGTAGTTGCAGCACGTGGGCCTCAGTAGTTGTGGCTCGTGGGCTCTACAGCACAGGCTCAGTAGTTGTTGCACATGGGCTTTGTTGCTCCACAGCATGTGGGATCCTCCCGGACCAGGGATTGAACCCGTGTCCCCTGCATTGGGAGGTGGATTCTTAACCACTGTGCCACCAGGGAAGTCCTAGGCCAGTGGTTCTTAATTGGAGATGAACATAAAACTTAGCCAAGGAGTTTTATACATTTTGAATCCCTATTCCAGCCTTGTTGAAACTCCTTACTTGATATCCTTGCTATATTCTTTGTATCTCATGTATATTACCTCTCAGAATTATTTTATGCTATATCTTAAGATTTCTTCTCTTAAAAGTGCTCTTCCATTTAATAAAGTAGATATAACATTCAAAGACATCTTTGAAAATAGACTTAATCATTACTCAGGAATTATTTTTTGGAACGGCTTTATTTTTCATGTCACAGAAACAATCATCTGCTGCTTTTCAATTGTATTATTCATATCAGAAACCTCATCAAATTTTCACATTTGAAAATTATCAGTAATAAATTAACCACAGCCATTAATTCTCTGTCATCTTCAGATAGTGTTTGTTTTATTCTGATGCTTTCATGGGGGCTCCACTATAAGCTACAGGGAAGAGGTTGTGTCTTCAACAAAGAAGGAGAGTTTCAGAGTCTCAAGGAAAAAGCCTGTACTTCAAAGTGTTCACATATCAGGGCTGATCTTACATTTTTTATAGCAAGAGTCAGTGATCTATGGCCTGCTGGCCAAAAATATCCACTGCATGTTTTTGTAAATAAAATTTTATTGAAACATACTCATGCCCAGTTATTTATGTATTGTCTCTGGCTGACTTTTTGCTACAATTGTGGAGTTGAACAGTTGTAACAGAGAACATCTGGCTTGCAAATCTTAAAATATTTACCACCTGAGTTCTCACAGAAAAAGTTTGCTCTCAGAATCTAACAGTGGATGGCTCTGGATTTTCACAGCTGCTTTTAGCTGAAAATAGATGGCTTCATGAAACTGGTAGCCCAAGATCCAGCAGATCAAGAATTAATTTAATAGATCTAAGTGAACTGATGAGGAATTTTTATTGTAGTAATTATTTTACAATATTGTTGTCTTATTTTTCTATTTTCTGGGTAGATGAAGAAGTCCTATCTTCTTTAAAGCTATAATGTACAACAATTTAGTAAATGCTGCTTGTGTAAACTAAAATGAAATGTCTTAAAATAATAGCTGATTCTCACTGACTTCCTAGAATTCCAAAGCTCTGAGTAAGTGTCTTTACTTTTGATGGTAATATAGTTATGTGTGTAGGTTCAATAGGAATCTGTTCTCTGTTCAACCAGATTATAATTGGACAAGTCAATTATGCAACCAATGCCTCACCTGAAATGTCACTTTTGAAAATAAAGTACATTTGATCAAATATGACAAGTCGCCTTTAAGAAGTTGATTTTACATATGGAACAAATGGCTACAAAGCCCCCCCAGGAATATTGGCTCACAAGGTTCTGGTCTTATAGGTGGTAAGATGGTCTCTTTCTTACAAGGCAGGAGACAAAAATTAGGGGGCCCTCAGAATAGAGGAATCCATGCAAATTTATAAGGTACTGAAGGTGAAATATGGAGTAGATGTTTTCTTGGGCTTGTTTTTCTAGTCTTATGAGAACAAATGAAATGTTTATTAAGGTTCAATCAGAGATTCCTATGGAAACTTTCAGAGAGAAATTAAGTTTAAGACCTCAGCGGTTGTTTGATACTATACAGCTGTAGATTTGCAAGGCAATCTCAAAGAGGTTCATTAGCATTCTTGCTGCACCTGTGTAAATAATCAGGCCAAAAAGAGTGGGAGCAGTCTTTTATGTGATCAAGAATAATCCTTCTTTGAGATAATTATGATCTTAAAGTGGAGGGTGATTGGAGACTGTATTAATGTCCTATTGCTTCTGTAAAAATATTATCACAAACTTAGTGGCTTAAAATAACACAAATTAATTATCCTATAGTTCTGAGGTCAAAAGTCAGAAATGGGTCTCACCAACCTAACAGCAAAACGTCAGCAGGCCTGCCTTTCTACTGAAGGTCCTGGGGAGAATATGTTTCCTTGCCTTTTCTGGTTTCTAGAGGCCACCTGCATTCCTTAGCTCATGGTGTTCTCCCACCATTTTCAGAGCCAGCAGTTGCATCAGTTGGACCTCTGCTTCCATCATCACATCTCCTTCTCTGATTCTGATTCTCCTGCCTCTCTCTTTTATTACAAGGATCCTTGTGATTGCAATGAGCCTACCTGGATAATCCATGTCTATCTCCCAACCTCAAGATCCTCAATGTAATCACAATTGCATAATCTCTTTTACCAAACAAGGTAACATATTCATTGGCTCTGGGGTTAGGACACGGACATCTAGGGATGTCTACCACAGAGACAACAGGAAAAAGTGTGAAAAACTTTGAAATGGGCTGAAAACTAAGTGTTGCCTAAACACATTCTTTCAGGTCACCTGATTCTACAGCATTTCTGCAACTTTCATTGCTTTTAAGATTTTTAACAACCCTTTAAATTGCAGATAACTGCTACCAAACAGATGATTGTGGAATATAGATATAAATGTGTTTGTCCTGTGGAAATACAATTGATTTCATACCACCACCACCACCACCACATTCTCAATGGAATAAGCCAGTTTTATAAATACGCTTCAGGATTACTTACTACTTATAAAAGTTTAGTTCTTTGAAATCTCCTTTTAACTATGGGCCTTCTAACTATAGGACTTACCTAATAGATTCTGAAATTAATTATAACATGGCATATATTACCATAGGAAAGTACTGGCATGAGAGTAGACAGATAAATAGAAAAGGTTATGTGGGCAAAAACAGATCCCTAAATATATTAAAATTCAACATTTGATGAAGATGATGTCATAAATTAAGTTGGGAAGAGAGAGATATTTCAAAAAAAAGGTAGTAGAAATTGGCAAAATTTGGTGGGGGGAAATACATTGCAGAGCCTTTTCATATACTATATGTCAAAATAAATTCAGATGGTTTAAATAATTAAATGTAAAATAAAACCCAGAAAAGCTGGTGAAGGCATGACAAACTGTCCACAGATTTAATTTTAAAGGGTAAAATACAAATTACAATGAGATATCACCTCACACCTGTTAGAATGTCTATTATCAAAAAGACAAGAAATAACACATTTTGGTAAGGACATGGAAAAAAGCAAGTCTTGTGCACTGTTGGTGGGAATTTAAATTGGTGCAACCATTATGGAAAGGAGTGTGGAGGTTCCTCAAAGAATTAAAATAAAGAACTACCTTATGATCCAGCAATTCTACTTCTGGGTATTTATCTGAACAGAATGAAAACATTAACTCAAAAAGATACGTGCACCCCCATGTACCCGGCAGCACTATTTATAACAGCCAAGATATGGAAATATCCTAAGTGTCCACTGATGGATGAATGGATAAAGAAGATGTGAGATAGATATATACTATACATATATAGCTGGCCAAAGCATTAGTTTGGGTTTTTCTGTACCAACTTATGGAAAAATCTGAACAAACGTTTTTGCCAACCCAATATATACCATAAACTATTATTCAGCCATAAAAAAGGATGAAATCATGGACCTTGAGGGCATTAAGCTTAGTGAAAGCAGTCAAATAGAGAGAAGACCTTCAAGATGGTGGAGGAGTAAGATGTGGAGATCACCTTCCTCCCCACAAATACATCAAAAATACATCTGCATGTGGAACAACTCCTACAGAACACCTACTAAGTGCTGGCAGAAGACCTCAGACTTCCCAAAGCCATGTGGCTGACACGGTCTTGTTGCTCAGGCCAGGTGTCAGGCCTGAGCCTCTGAGGTGGGAGAGCCGAGTTCAGGACATTGGACCACAAGAGACCTCCCTGTCCCATGTAATATCCATCAGTGAGAGCTCTCCCAGAGATCTCTGTCTCAATGCTAAGACCCAGCTCCACTGAACAACCAGCAAGCTCCAGTGCTGGAAAACCATGAAAAACAACTAGCAAGACAGAAACACAACCCCACCCATTAGCAGAGAGGCTGCTGAAAATCATACTAAGTTCACAGACACCCCAAAACACACCACCGGACATGGTTCTGCCCAGCAGAAAGACAAGATCCAGCCTCATCCACCAGGACACAGTCACCAGTCCCCTCCACCAGGAAACCTACACAACCCACTGAATCAACCTTACCCACTGGGGGCAGACACTAAAAACAACGGGAACTACGAACGTGCAGCCTGCAAAAAGGAGACACCAAACACAGTAAATTAAGCAAAATGAGAAGACAGAGAAACACACAGCAGATGAAGGAGCAAGGTAAAAACCCACCAGACCAAACAAATGAAGAGGAAATAGGCAGTCTACTTGAAAAGGAATTAAGAGTAATGATAGTAAACATGATCCAAAATCTTGGAAGTAGAATGGGGATAATACAAGAAACATTTCACAAGGACCTAGAAGAACTAAAGAGCAAATAAACAACAATGAACAATGCAATAAATGAGATTAGAAATTCTCTAGAAGGAATCAATAGCAGTATAACTGAGGCAGAAGAATGGATAAGTGATCTGGAAGACAAAATAGTGGAAATAACTACCACAGAGCAGAATCAAGAAAAAAGAATGAAAAGACTTGAGGATGGTCTCAGAGACCTCTGGGACAACTTTAACACACCAACATTCAAATTATAGGAGTCACAGAAGAACAAGAGAAAAAGAAAGGGACTGAGAAAATATTTGAAGAGTTTATAGTTGAAAACTTCCCTAATATGGGAAAGGAAATAATCAAGTCCAGGAAGTGCAGAGTCCATACAGGATAAATCCAAGGAGAACCACGACAAGACACATATATATATAAATTTTTCTTGTTTTTTGTGGTATGCGGGCCTCTCACCACTGTGGCCTCTCCTGTTGCGGAGCACAGGCTCTGGATGTGCAGGCCCAGTGGCCATGGTCCACGGGCTCAGCTGCTCCGCGGCACATGGGATCCTCCTGGACTGGAGCATGAACCCGCTTCCCCCGCATCGGCAGGTGGACTCTCAACCACTGTGCCACCAGGGAAAGCCCAAGACACATATTAATCAAACTATCAACAATTAAATACAAAGAAAAAATATTAAAAGCAGTAAGAGAAAAGCAACAAATAACATACAAGGGAATCCCCATAAGGTTAACGCTGATCTTTCAGCAGAAACTCTGCAATCTAGAAGGGAGTGACAGGACATATTTAAAGTGATGAAAGGGAAATACCTACAACAAAAATTACTCTACCCAGCAAGGATCTCATTCAGATTTGATGGAGAAATTAAAACCTTTACAGAAAAGGAAAAGTTAAGAGAATTCAGCACCACCAAACCAGCTTTATAACAAATGCTAAAGGAACTTCTTCAGGCAGGAAACACAAGAGAAGGAAAAGACCTACAATGACAAACCCAAAACAATTAAGAAAATGGTAATAGGAACATGCATATCGATAACTACCTTAAATGTAAATGGATTAAATGCTCCAACCAAAAGGCATAGACTGGCTGAATGGATACAAAAACAAGACCTGTATATATGCTGTCTACAAGAGGCCCACTTCAGACCTAGGGACACATGCAGACTGAAAGTGAGGTGATGGAAAAAGATATTCAATGCAAATGGAAATAAAAACAAAGCAGGAGCAGCAATTCTCATGTGACAAAAAATAGACTTTAAAATAAAGCCTATTACAAGAGACAAAGAAGGACACTACAGAATGATCAAGGGATCAATCCAAGAAGAAGATATAATAATTGTAAATATTTATGCCCTCAACATAGGAGCACCTCAATACATAAGGCAAATGCTAACAGCCATAAAAGGGGAAACCGACAGTAACACAATCATAGTAGGGGACTTTAATACCCCACTTTCACTAGTGGATGGATCATCCAAAATGAAAATAAATAAGTAAACACAAGCTTTAAATGATACATTAAAATAAAATGGACTTAACTGATATTTATAGGACATTTGATCCAAGACAACAGAATAGAGTTTCTTCTCAAGTGCTCATGGAACATTCTCCAGGATAGACCATACCTTGGGTCACAAATCAAGCCTTGGTAAATTTAAGATATTTGAAAATGTACCAAGTATCTTTTCCGACCAAAATGCTATCGGACTAGATATCAATTACAAGAAAAAAACTGTAAAAACTGCAAACACATTGAGGCTAAACAATACACTACTAAATAACCAAGAGATCACTGAAGAAATGAAAGGGGAAATCAAAAAATAACTAGAAACAAAGGACAATGAAGACACGATGACCCAAAACCTATGGGATGCTGCAAAAGCAGTTCCAAGAGGGAAGTTTATAGCAATACAATCCTACCTCAAGAAACAAGAAAAATCTCAAACAAACGACATAACCTTACATCTAAAGCAATTAGAGAAGAAGAACAAAAACACCCAAAGATAGCAGAAGGAAAGAAATTATAAAGATCAGATCAGAAATAAATGAAAAAGAAATGAAGGAAAGAATACCAAAGATCAATAAAATAAAAGCTGGTTCTTTGAGAAGATAAACAAAATTGATAAACCATTAACCAGACTCATCAAGAAAAAAAGGGAGAAGACTCAAATCAACAGAATTAGAAATGAAGAAGGAGAAGTAACAACTGACTCTACAGAAATACAAAGGATCATGAGAGATTACTACAAGCAACTCTATGCCAATCAAATGGACAGCCTGGAAGAAATGGACAAATTCTTAGAAAAGCACAACCTTCCAAGATTGAACCAGGAAAAATAGAAAATATAAACAGACAAACCACAAGCACTGAAATTGAAACTGTGATTTAAAATCTTACAACAAACAAAAGCCCAGGACCAGATGGCTTCACAGGCAAATTCAATCAAACATTTAGAGAAGAGCTAGCATCTTTACTTTTCAAAGTTTTCCAAAATATACCAGAGGGAGGAACACCCCCAAACTCATTCTACGAGGCCACCATCACCCTGATATCAAAACCAGAAAAAGATGTCACAAAACAAGAAAACTACAGGCCAATATCACTGATACAGAAATCCTCAACAAAATACTAGCAAACGGAATCCAACAGCACATTAAAAGGATCATACACCATGATTAAGTGGGGTTTATCCCAGGAATACAAGGATTCTTCAATATATGCAAATCAATCAATGTGACACACCATAGTAATAAATTGAAGGATAAAAACCATATGATCATCTCAATAGGTGTAGAAAAACTTCTGACAAAATTCAGCACCCATTTATGATAAAATCTCTCCACAAAGTAAGCATAGAAGGAACTATCCTCAACATAATAAAGGCCACATATGACAAACCCACAGCCAACATCATCCTCAATGGTGAAAAACTGAAACCATTTCCTCAAAGTTCAGGAACAAGACAAGGTTGCCCACTCTCACCACTATTATTCAACATAGTTTTGGAAGTTTTTGTCACAGTAATCAGAGAAGAAAAAGAAATAAAAGGAATCCAAATCGGAATAGAGGAAGTAAAGCTGTCACTGTTTGCAGATGACATGATAGTATACATAGAGAATCTTAAAGTTGTTACCAGAAAATTAGTAGAGCTAATCAGTGAATTTGGTAAAGTGGCAGGATACAAAATTAGTGCACAGAAATCTCTTCCATTCCTATACACTAATGATGAAAAACCTGAAAGAGAAATTAAGGAAACACTCCCATTTACCACTGTAACAAGAAGAATAAAATACCTAGGAATAAACCTATCTGAGACAAAAGACCTGTATGCAGAAAACTATAAGACACTGATGAAATTAAATAGAGATGATACAAACAGATGGAGAGATATACCATGTTCTTGAACTGGAAGAATCAACATTGTAAAAATGACTGTACAACCCAAAGCAATCTACAGATTCAATGCAATCCCTATCAAACTACCAAAGGCATTTTTCACAGAACTAGGACAAAAAATTTCCCAGTTTGTATGGAAACACAAAAGACCCCGAATAGCCAAAGCAATCTTAAGAAAGAAAAACGGAGCTGGAGGAATCAGGGTCCCAGACTTCAGACTACACTACAAAGCTACAGTAATCAAGACAGTATGGGACTGGCACAAAAACAGAAATATAGAACATTGGAACAGAATAGAAAGCCCAGAGATAAACCCACACACATACGGTCACCTTATATTTGATAAAGGTGTCAAGAGTATACAGTGGAGAAAAGACAGCCTCTTCAACAAGTGGTGCTGGGAAAACTGGACCGCTACATGTAAAAGAATTAGAACACTCCTAACACCATACACAAAATAAACTCAAAATGCATTAAAGACCTAAATGTAAGACCAGACACTATAAAACTCTTACAGGAAAACATAGGCACAATACTCTATGACATAAATCACAGCAAGATCATTTTTGACCCACCTCCTAGAGAAATGGAAATAAAAACAAAAATAAACAAATGTGACCTAATGAAACTTAAAAGCTTTTGCACAGCAAAGGAAACCATAAATAGGACACAAAGACAACCCTCAGAATGGGAGAAAATATTTACAAACAAAGCAAATGACAAAGGATTGATCTCCAAAATATACAAGCAGCTCATGGAGCTCAGTATCAAAAAAGGAAACAACCCAATCCAAAAATGAGCAGAAGACCAAAATAGACATTTCTCCAAAGAAGATATACAGTTTGCCAACAAACACATGAAAAGATGCTCAACATCACTAATCATTAGGGAAATGCAAATCAGAACTGCAATGAGGTATCACCTCACAGCAGTGAGAATGGCCATCACCAAAAAATCTACAAATAAATGCTGGAGAGGGTGTGGAGAAAAGGGAACCCTCTTGCACTGTTGGTGGGAATATAAACTGATACAGCCACTATGGAGAACAGTATGGAGGTTCCTTAAAAAACTAAAAATCAAGCTACCATATGACCCAGCAATCCCATTACTGGGCACATACCCTGAAAAAAAATAATTCAAAAAAAGTCATGTACCACAATGTTCATTGCAGCTCTATTTACAATAGCCAGGACATGCAAGCAACCTAAGTGTCCATAGACAGATGAATGGATAAAGAAGATGTGGCACATATATACAGTTGAATATTACTCAGCATAAAAAGAAACGAAATTGAGTTATTTGTAGTGAGGTAGATGGACCTAGAGTCTGTCATACAGAGTGAAGTAAGTCAGAAAGAGAAAAGTATATATCATATGCTAACAGATATATATGGAATTAAAAAAAAAATTGGTTCTGAGGAACCTAGGGGCAGAACAGGAATAAAGACGCAGCCATAGAGAATGGACTTGAGGACATAGGGAGGGGGAAGGGTAAACTGGGACGAAGTGAGAGAGTGGCATTGACATATATACACTACCAAATGTAAATAGATAGCTAGTGGGAAGTAGCCGCATAGCACAGGGAGATCAGCTCGGTGCTTTGTGACCACCTAGAGGGGTGGGATAGGGAGTATGGAGGGAGACGCAAGAGGGAGAGGATATGGGGATGTGTACATATAGCTGATTCACTTTGTTATACAGCAGAAACTAACACAACATTGTAAGGCAATTATACTCCAATAAAGATGTTAAAAAAAAAAAAGTCAAATAGAGAAAGACAAATGGCAAATACCATATGCTCTCTCTTATCTGTGGAATCAAAAAAAAAAGGAAAGGGAAAGAAACCAAGCTCATGGGTACAAAAAACAGATTGGTGGTTGCGAGAGGCGAGGGCTGGAAGGTGGGAAAAATGAAATGGGTGAAGGGGGTCAAAAGGTAAAAAAATAAATAATAAATTAAAAAACTTCTTTAAGAATTCAAAAAAGATATAATACTTCAGGATATTAAACAACTTTATAATCACATATTTGCAGCATATTAACAAAGGGTTAGAGACTTAACTTTTAAAGTACTTATAAAAATTAATTAGAAAATCTCATGAAGAATACAATAGACAAATGGCAAAATTCATGAGCAGACATTTTTCAAAGAAAGAAATACTTATTGTTAACTAGTATACTTAAATGTTCATCCAGTTAGAAACTATAAATTCAGAAGAAAAAGCTGTCAAATTAAGAAAGCTGTACTAAAAATTATAATGCCCTATGTTGGCAGTTGTACGGCGAAGCATTCATTCCTCACTGTTTGTGGGTACATAAACTGGTATAATCTTTCTGAACATAATTTGGCAATATTTATCAAGAGCCTTAGAAATGTTCACACACATCCTTTGAAATTTCACCTCTGGGAATCTAAAGTTTAATGAAGAAGAGCAAAAAAAAGGAAAAAAAAAGTATATGTCCAGATTGGGGAATAATTACATAAAATATTATTATGTTACCATAGAATATTGCGTCCTTCCAGCTTACAAGAATTGTGTGCATCTCTTCCCAGCTCTGCATTCAGTGACATCATACTGATAGCTTGAAATCAGCTAAAATGGGAGTAGTCACTTCATATAAATTAGAAAATGCTAATATAAGGACTTTTCCCCCTTTAGAAATCCAGTTGTTAACTACTCATCAGCATACTACTAATTACGACTGGCATGAGCCTTGAGAATAGTAGTCTAATTTTCTTATTTTACTAATCAGTATACAATAGGCTGTTCAAGTTCTCACAGTGAATTAGTGGCAGAATTAGTGCTGTAATCTTGTCCTCTGAGTTCCTAGGCCAAGAGCTTTTAACTTTAACACTTTGCCAGGGAAATTATCTGGTGCTGTTTTAAATCCCCAAACTCTTGACCTAAATACCAAGTTCTGGATGAAGCTGCAGTTAAAATGATGCTTATCTGATCAATTCTGTCAGTATTTACTGTCAAATAAAGCAGGAATTAATCATGATTGTCTATTTATACCTGGAAAACTTGCTTTAGATTGGTCCTGGCACGAAGCGTCCATATTACTCGATCTGTCTCCTATAGGTATCTAGGAAAATACCATATGAGACATTGCAGCATGTCATACTTGCAAGCAATCTAACAGAAATTCACAATTTAACTTGCAGAATATCTTTGTGATTGAAACACATAAAGTCCCATTTTCCTGGAATCTATGCAGCTGTATGAGTTCCCAATACACTGACACACTAAAAAGCAGACCCAGAATTTCCAGCCTTCCTTCCCACAAAAATTTGTTGAGGACCTATATTGTACCTGCCCAGGGCTTGTGTGATCCCTGCCAGAACTCCAGAGTTTATTCCCTTTTCTCACTACTTTCCCCTAATGATTTCTCACAGGCTGTTGACTCCATCTTGTCTTTTAGGGAACTGCAGTTCTTCCTGAGTATGGCTGCATCTTAGTTGGGAAGGAATCTCTTTTCCTTCCTATCACCATTGTGTTGCCCTCCAATCTCTTTAGATGCTACCAGGGATATATATAGATATTTTTTTTCTTTCCAATTTTTCTATTATTCTCAATCACAATCTTGTCAGCAGGGGAATTGAATTTCTGGGCTCCACTTCAAGGTGTCATGATTTGGAGATTTACTTCCTATCACGGTTCACCAATTTAAAAACCGAAGTGTGCACAAATGTTACTTTCGTTATTTATTTATTTTTGCAGTACGCGGGCCTCATCACTGCTGTGGCCTTTCCCGCTGCGGAGCACAGGCTCCGGACGCGCAGGCTCAGCGGCCGTGGCTCACGGGCCCAGCCACTCCGCGGCATGTGGGATCTTCCCGGGCCGAGGCACGAACCCGTGTCCCCTGCATTGGCAGGCGGACTCTCAACCACTGCGCCACCAGGGAAGCCCACTTTCGTTATTTTTTTGTTGTGAAAACTCAGTTTTCCGTGCCTTCCTCCCAGTGCTGATCTGACAGACCTGACATGGGACAAGCATTATGCATCTCACAAAGCTAACTAAGCTCTCCAGGTGATTCTGATGAAGGTGATCAGAGATTTACTCCTCTGCAAACTCTGCTTTGTAGGGAATCTGCAGTAGATGGCTCCAGGGTGCACCAGCAGAGAGCTCACATAGACGGAGAAGCCTGAGTCACCATCAGGTGAACCAGATAGTCATAACTTCTGTCTTACCTGACTTTATACCAAGTCTCCGTGTAGAAAGGATGAAGTGCATACAAAAATGGAAGTTTGGTAGTTCGATCTGTAATGTAGAATTTGAGATTTGCATGGTTTCCCAATTCCTAGTATATTTAAACAAGAAGTCAAAAAAGAATGACTCGAGAAAAAGAAGTCTTTGAAATATTCAAAAATAACTTTTTAGACTTTCTTGTCTTTCATGTCAGAATACTTTTCCACTTTGACTCTAATAAATACTGGAAGTCTTTGAGCCCTAAGATGACAGTAGTGATAATAGTAATATCAATAAAAGGATTGGGCTTCCTTGGTGGCGCAGTGGTTGAGAGTCCGCCTGCCGATGCAGGGGACATGGGTTCGTGCCCCGGTCCGGGAAGATCCCACATGCCGTGCAGCGGCTGGGCCCGTGAGCCATGGCCGCTGAGCCTGCGCATCCAGAGCCTGTGCTCCGCAATGAGAGAGGTCATAGCAGTGAGAGGCCCGCATACCGCAAAAAAAAAAAAAAAAGGTAATTTTATATGAAACACCTGACCTATTTGGTATATATATATATATATATATATATATATATATATATATATATATATATATATATATATACAGAAAGAAATCATAAGAATAAGCTATGAATACTCAGCTATTCAAAAAAGTGTCAAACTCCTGATAAAATTAAATATTCTTATTATTTATTTGAAAAATGAAAATATCTGTCTGTTAATGAAGAACCAATAAATCTAAAATATCAGAACATATGGACCCACAAAGTGACGTCAACTGGCAGATTAGCTCCCCTCTTATTTATACATCCCTTTTACCTATTCAGCTTTTATTCATCCTTCAAAATTTAGTTTAGATATTACTTCTCCCCTGCATTCTCTGTTTACCCCTCTCAGAACACTTCTTATCTTCAGTTGCAACTGCCTCTTTCCCATCAGTGCTGCTTTGGGTGGAAATATACCTTGTTTACTACTGTATCTCCGGGCCTCCTACAGGCTGTGGTAATAACTGTTGCAGTATAGGTAGTCACTGGACAACAGTTAGCCAGGACCTTTCAGCGTTTCTGACAGAAAGCTTCTTGAGGATAGGTATTCTATTCCTAGTACTGAGCACCTCATAAATATTTTGGAAACAATGAAAAAATGTAAGGGGAAGCCAACTATGGTATCCCCCAGGCCCCCAGGGGGTGCTAAAGCGCCAAGTCTTGTTTACTTATGACTTCAGCCAGAGTAAAATTGCTCTGTACTGTTTCAGTTTAAGGAAACAAACATTTATTGAGTGTTTCGGGTTTCCTTAGAATTGCAAAGATAACCAAAACTCAGTTCTTGCTCTTGAGGTATTTAGAAGCTGGTGCATAACTAATGTGCAGAAAATTACATCAAGATTATCCACTAAAGGCAGAACACCTGGCCTTTTAGATGCAGTAATTTAAGGGATGCTGCAGTGCCCAAGACATTTACAATACTTCAAGGCTATTCCAACTGCCACCACAGACCATCCTGGATCATTTGCAACCGTACCCTGGATTGTCTTCTCCTTAGGAATTCTACTGAAGCTTGGGATAATTCCCAAGCCAAGAAATCTAGAGTTGATGAAAAATTCAAAAGTTCTCCACAGGCAACTTTCTATTCCTCCCTAGATGCAGGTTCAGGATTGGTCAGACCTAACTGATATAAAAGCCCTGCCCCTCTTGTTCCTTTAAGACAAGTTACATATCATTTGATGGTCAATAGATGCATTTGAATTACTGGTCACATGTATTTGGCCATATGCTCAGAAATTTAGGCACTGCCAGAGGTGCCTCTGTGGATAATGACTCTTTCCTGGCCACAGCTTCTAATTGCAAATGTCTGTAATAATATAATCTGAACATAGGTCAAAGGACTGCTGGGTGAAGTTTTCCATAGGGCAATTGTTTTTTTGTTGTTGTTGTTTTACCTGGCAATGATCAAAGCCTTCTAATTTACCTAATTAGAGAGTATGATTTTTGAGTGACCAAGGCTTAAGTTTATTACTAACAAAACACATGTCACCTGTGCCCTAAACGGAATTGGAACCTATAATTCTTCTGGCAAGAAACTAGTTTGCAAACTTATTTTAACTGCTAGGAACTTTTTACAGCAGAGTTTTTTAATGTTAAATTTGGAATTAGATGGGTAGAGTAGTAATTCTTAGTAGGAATTGCTTGGCTAACTCTGTGTCTCACTGAAAATTTATATCCTAATATTAGCTTTTGGCTAATGTATATTCTATGAGTGAGATATAAGCTCTGCTTTAGTAAGGACCCCTACTGAAGGGTAGAAATGGCAATGGGAGGGTCCAATTCTTATTGACCCCTTAGGTACTATATGCAAGCTGAAATATAACCTGAAGAGATCAAGTGATAAAATATTAGGAAACAAGGAGAGGTTAATGTATAATGTTACCTTCTGCAAGAAACAGGATGTTTTTCCTTTTTTTTTAATCATGCAAAGAACCAACACAGGTGTTTCTAAATAATGACTAGTTCAACAAAGAATGTGTTCCTTTAATAGCGAAAGCCATATTTTTGTGTTATGCTGGCTTGTCACACATTTAAAATTGACATACATTGGAGCACTTCAAATTTATATCTCCATTTCAACCATTCATTTAGTAGGTCAAATCATCATTATATTTCACCAGTATGGTGGATTTTAATTCATTTAACATTTTAATCTTCCATCAGTTTTTCATTTAAGAGGATTTCACAGCATATATGGGATTTGTATAAATTTCTGTGCAGTAAATTTATTCTTTTAACAGTTTTAGTCTTTCATCAGAAATTCATTTAAATGGATTCCACTATATGTCACTTCCACTTCCAGTGCAGCTTTAGGTCAGGCTGTAATTGATGCAAAAGAAATGAGGTATTAAAAGAGATGGGAAATATCTGAAATTGGAAAGAGTTCAAGAAGTGGGCCATTGTAAGGGCATTATGTGCCTCAGATAAGGTGGGGAGGGGAAAATGATATAGCATTTTGATCTGAAGCCTTGCATGCTTTATAATTTCAATTCTCAACAAAGTCAAAAAGATCTATGTTATCTAAGCTTGTGTCTTTAAAACAAAATTAACTGCTTCAGTGCCCTAAAACAGCCCCCATATGGCCATGTGAATGTGCATGCGTGTCTTTAACGGCCATTTGAATTAATGGCACAGCTTCTTTCAGCGAACATTCTAACTCCTCCCTCCCCCCTGCCGACATTCATTAAATGACATCCAAGTGATAAATATTAATATAATAAATACACTAGCTATGGAAATAACCCAGGGAAGAGGAGCATTCTATCATGTTTTCATATAGAAGTAGATGAAAATCACCAGTAGTGCATTATAGTTGGTGACAGAAAACTGCAGAATGAGAGATGCCTTTACCAAAGAGCGGAGGTGCTGGTGCTTGCTTTGTGTACATCAGAAAAGCAAACGGTGACCTTGAGAAAATCCTCCTTGCTCTCTAGGTCTCTGCAAAGGGAGTGACTGCTTTTATGATGCCTAATATAAGAGGGCATTGATGTCGATTGGTGAGTGAAAGTGCTAGAGAATATTGGTGGAAGTCAGTATTTATTTGAATTTGCTAATGTCTCTTTGGGAAGACAATGCCTCAGTAAGAAATGTTCTCACCACACACACACACACACACACACACACACACACACACACACTAATGGTAATTTTGTGAGTTGATGGATGTGTTAACCAACCCTATTGGGGTAATTCGTTCATTATATATACAAGTATCAAATCATCACATTGTGTACCTTAAACTTACACAATGTTACATGTCAATTATATCTCAGTAAAGCTGGGGGAAAAAAGAAAAGAAAAGGAAAGAAGGAAGGAAAGGAAGGGCAAAAGAAAACAAGGAAGGAAAGAGGGAGAGATATTTTTTGTGATGTTGTCGTTGTATTCAATATACTCCTTTATGAAACTGACAGCTACTTCTTTCTCTGGTTTATTGACTCTGGATTGCTTGTTATGTCAAATGCCCAATAAATGTTTGTTGAATTGAATTGAATTGTACTGAATTGAAAGAAGGAAATTTTACATGCTGGGAAAGATGATCCAAGCCCATCATCCTCTAACCCCCATCTCCCCACAAGGTCACAACATAATCTGGAGTTAGAAATATGAAATCAATTTAACTTATCACTCTGTTTGTAGAGCATGTCCCTTTACCGCATCTGACTAGGGAGAGAATATGACTGAGAGGAAAAAGACTGCGCTCAGACTAAACATCTAAATTAGTATTTCTAGTGAAAATGATGATTGGTCATGAAAGATTACAGGAGGGTTGTAGGAAGATCATACCTTACTTCCACTTTAATGTCATGCTGAGCTCTCTTGTGCCTCCTCTTATGAAATTATGGAAGGCCTAGTTCTGGTCGATTTATATATATATGGCAGATTTTATATGGGAGTTTACAAGTGAGTTGGGGGCAATCACTGGATTTCTCTGCAGGTTCAGTGTAGCTCTCATGGGTTCTAGATCCCATAAGACATCCTAGAACTGATTGAAATATAGGAAGTCTAGAATATTTCCACCTATGTTTAGAAAAACGTCATTTTCTACAATGGTCTAGGGGAGACAGGGAGAAGGGAAGGGACACATTTTTTTCTCTCTGAGGTTTCTAGCCCTTTGGTGGACTGTATTCTGTCAAGTCTGGTCAACAGTTTTTCAGGTCAGTTGGGTAAGGCTCCTGGCCCACCAAAGGTAACCATATGTACCAGGAAGTTTATTATGTGAAAGCATCTTATGGAAGGCTAATTTTATTTGGACATAACTTAACCTAGCTGTCAAACTACAAGTAGGAAGGTGAAATTCATTGTGTGGATGATTTTATAACCTTTCAAATGATAATTTCCTCAATTTTTATGCAGGTATACACTGATGGAGACTGACAGATGTTGAAAAGAGCAGAGCCACAAGCCAAACCATAGAACTGATGATAAAAATCATCCTTCCACTAGTCCCTCCTCTCTTGCTATTTTTGTAATGCATCAAAGCTCTCCTTCAAATGCAAAATATGAAGCTGGGCTCTTATTTACCTACCTGATCTTGCATACATGTTTCCTTTAGCTACGGCTGCTCTTCTGACCAGCCAATCTCCTGCCAGCAATTTCATATCAGTGTGTTCATCTAGATGGTTTTCTCGTTATTACTCTTCTGTCTAATATTAGTAAGACCTGGACTTAATACTTGAGTAATTTGGTTCAGGAAGAGCTAAGAAAGTCTGCAAAACTGTAGTCATCAATCAATTACACAAAGGCTGAGCCCCACAATGTATTAGATTATCTGAGCATAGTTGAGTGTGTTAATAAAGACATAGAGAACTCTGAATTTTATTTTTAATTCTTGTTTACATGGCATATCTTTTTCCATCCTTTTACTTTCAACCTACCTAGATTGTTTTTGAAGTGAATTTCTTAGAGATAGCATATAGTTGGGCCATTTTTTAAAATCTGCTCTGCCAACTCTGTCTTCTAATTGCTATATTGAGATCACTTATAATATAGGTAATTTTTGATATGATAGGGCTTAAGTCTTCCATATTGTTTGTTTGCTGTTTATTCTCTGTTTCTTGTATATCTCTTTATTCTTGCCTTTCTGTGAGTTGCTTGACCAATTTTTAAGACATCACTTTGATTTTTAATGATTTTGAGTGTATTTCTTTATATAGTTTTCTTAGTGGTTGTTCTAGATGTTATAAATATAAAAGGTATCAACAGTGTACTAGTCTTAATGTTTTACTACTTCCAGTGAAGTATAGAAATATTATTTTCATTTTGGTCTCTTTATACTCCAACTGTGAAAATACAATTATCTTGAATATTTTCTCTCTCTATATTGAATATAGGGCCTTATAATTTTTCTTCAATGATCAAATGTGATTTTTTAAAAATCATGCAGAAAAGAATTGTCTTACCATTATTTTCGCCCATTACATTTTTTGTCTTTCTTTTCTGGAATTCCTAATCTCATTCTGTTGTCATTTTCTTCCTATTTAGACATCTCTTTAGCCATTCCTTAAGGGTAAGTCTGATGATAACAAATTCTCTTAAATTTCCTCTGTCTGAAAAATGTCTTTATTTTCTCTTCATACCCAAAGTACATAGTTGGGGTCAATAGCTCTTTTCTTTTTTTTCTTTTTTTTTTTTTTTTAATAGCTCTTTTCTTTAAGTGCTTGGAAAATGTCTTATAACTTCTCCCTGGCCTCTATGGTTTCAGATGAGAAAAATGTCGTGGGTTGACCCCCTATAAATAATACGTTGTTTGGCTGCTTTCTCTGTGTCTGCTGTCAAACTTTTGTCAAAAGTAAATAAACCTTTTATTTTAATGTGTCTTGGTGTGGATTTCTTTGAGTTTATTCTATTTGAGATTTTCTCAGCTTCTTAAATCTATAGGTTCATATCTTTCATAAAATTTAGGAAAATTTTAGCCATTATTTCTTCAAATATTTCTTCAGCTCCATTCCCTTTCTCTTCTTCTGGGACTCTGAAGACAAAACATTTGATTTTTTATTATCATCCCACAGATTTCTGAGGTTCTGTGTGTGTGTGGGTGTGTGTGTGTGTGTGTGTGTGTGTATGTAGTCTGTTTTGTCTGTTGTTCAGAATGAGTAATTGGTTATTCTATCTTCAACTTTACTGAATTTTTCTTTTGTCATACTCATTCTGCTATTGAGCCCCTCTATTGAATTTTTAATTTGTTATTATATTTTTCTATTTCCATAACTTCCATTTGGTCTTTTAAATTTTTGATGAAATTTTAATTTTTTTCATTTGTTTCAAGGGCATTTGTAATTGCTTGTGGAAGCATTTTTATGATGGCTATGATAAAATCCTTGTCAGATAATTCCAGTATCCTATTTATCTTAGTATTGCTATCTATTGTCTTTTCTCATTCAAGTTGGGATTTTTCTGTTTCTTGTTATGGCAAGTGATTTTCAATTGTATCCTGGAAATTTTGATTATTATTTTGGGATACTGTGGGTCCTATTTAAGTTTTCTGCTTTATCAGTCATATTCTTCATGTTTTCTATGTCTTCTATGGTTTCCTATATCTTGTGTCTTATTTTTGTGTTGAACATACAGTGCCTACATTTTGTGGGCTACAGTTGCACTGACGATTTAGTTTTCTGAGCCTCTGTAGTATATTTTTGTCTCTTTGGTTTGCTTGTTGAAACTTGGTCTCCTCATGATTCTTTTTGGTGGCAGTTACCAGACCAGGCCACCTAGAGTTCTAAGGGGGAAGAAAGGAGACTCCTGCTCATGGGGTTGAGAAAGTTCCATGGGTCTCCTATTGTTCGCAGGGTTCCCACTCAATCCTTGTTTGAGATGACTTCCTGTGTTTCTGAGCATGGGAGTAGGGGAGAGTCTTGGCCATAGGGACAGAAAATAACTATCCAGGATGATTGTTGTTGGTAGTACACTTCTTCAATCTGGGGAAGGGATCAACTTACCAGAACCATATTCTGCCATTAGGTTGGGGAATCAGAAAAAGTTGGGCCTAGTTCTCCTTCTGCTAGTGCAATTAGGGGCAGGGGGATGTGAGAAGATCCTAGGCCACAGTGTTGTTTATACATACCTGGTGTCTCTAGCTAGCCTATCTTCTTTTTATGTTTTTGGGTTCCCTGTTGGGTTATTTTCAGAGTTTTTACCTGTACTTGGTAAGGGAGGAACAGAGAAAAATGAGTCTGTACCATCCTGTTTCCCTTCTGCATTTATATGTGAATATATATTTTGATAAGAGAGAAGTAATCTTTTACACTGTTATCATAAATCTGTGTGCTTTAATGTACTTAGTAACTCTATTAAAATATAAAGAATGAACTTATTAGAAAAAATAATGAGAAGAAAACATCAAAAATCTTTCATGATTTTCTTTTGGTTGATAGGATTATGGGTCATTCTTATTTTCTGCTCTATTATATTTTTTAACATCTTTATTGGAGTATAACTGCTTTACAATGTTGTGTTAGTTTCTGCTGTATCACAAAGTGAATCAACTATATGCATATGTATAACACCATATCCCCTCACTCTTGCGTCTCCCTCCCACGCTCTTTATCCCACCCCTCTAGATGGCTGCAAAGAACCAAGCTGATCTCCTTGTGCTATGCAGCTGCTTCCCACTAGCTATCTATTTTACACTTTGTAGTGTATATGTGTCAGTGTTACTCTCTCACTTTGTTCCAGCTTACTCTTCCCCCTTGCCATGTCCTCAAGTCCATACTCTACTTATATGTCTTTATTCCACTCCTTCTCCTAGGTTCATCAGAATCTTTTTTTTTTTTTTAGATTCCATATATATATGTTAGCATACAGTATTTGTTTTTCTCTTTCTGACTTACTTCTCTCTGTATGACAGACTCTAGGTCCATCTACCTCACTACAAATAACTCAATTTTGTTTTTTTTTATGACTGAGTAATATTCCATTGTATATATGTGCCACTTCTTCTTTATCCATTCATTTGTCGATGAACACTTAGGTTGCTTGCATGTCCTGGCTATTGTAAATAGTGCTGCAATGAACATTGTGGTACATGACTTTTTTTTTTTCCAGTATGTGGGCCTCTCACTGTTGTGACCTCTCCCATTGCGGAGCACAGGCTCCGGACGCGCAGGTTCAGTGACCATGGCTCACGCGCCCAGCCACTCCACAGCATGTGGGATCTTCCCGGACCGGGGCATGAACCCGCATCCCCTGCCAGAGCAGGCGGACTCTCAACCACTGCGCCACCAGGGAAACCCATGACTCTTTTTGAATTATATTTTTTTCAGGGTATATGCCCAGTAATGGGATTTCTGGGTGATACGGTAGCTCTATTATTAGTTTTTTAAGGAAGGTCCCTACTGTTCTCCATAGTGGCAGTATCAATTTACATTCCAACAAACAGTGCAAGAGGGTTCCCTTTTCTCCACACCCTCTCCAGCATTTATTGTTAGTAGATTTTTTGATGATGGCCATTCTGACTAGTGTGAGGTGATACCTCATTGTACTTTTGATTTGCATTTCTCTAATGATTAGTGATGTTGAGCATCCTTTCATGTATTTTGTCAATCTGTATACCTTCTTTGGAGAAATGTCTATTTAGGTCTTCTGCTCATTTTTGGATTGGGTTGTTTCCTTTTTTGATACTGAGCTCCATGAGCTGCTTGTATATTTTGGAGATCAATCCTTTGTCAGTTACTTTGCTTGCACATATTTTCTCCCATTCTGAGGGTTGTCTTTTCGTCCTGTTTATGGTTTCCTTTGCTGTGCAAAAGCTTTTGAGTTTCATTAGGTCGTATGTGTTTATTTTTGTTTTTATTTCCATTTCTCTAGGAGGTGGGTCAAAAAGGATCTTGCTGTGATTTATGTCAAAGAGTGTTCTGCCTATGTTTTCCTCTAAGATTTCTATAGTGTCTGGCCTTATATTTAGGTTTTTAATTCATTTTGAGTTTATTTTGTGTATGGTGTTAGGGAGTGTTCTAATATCATTCTTTTACATGTAGCGGTCCAGTTTTCCCAGCACCACTTATTGAAGAGGCTGTCTTTTCTTCATTGTATACTCTTGCCACCGTTTTCAGAGATAAGGGGACCATATGTGTGGGTTTATCTCTGGGCTTTCTATCCTGTTCCATTGATCTATATTTCTGTTTTTGTGCCACTACCATACTGTCTTGATTCCTGTAGCTTTGTAGTATAGTCCAAAGTCCAGAAACCTGATTCCTCCAGCTCCATTTTTCTTTCTCAAGATTGCTTTGGCTATTTGAGATCTTTTCTGTTTCCATACAAGTTGGGAAATTATTTGTCCTAGTTCTGTGAAAAATGCCATTGGTAGCTTGATAGGGATTGCATTGAATCTGTAGATTGCTTTGGGTAGTATAGTCATTTTCACAATGTTGATTCTTCTGATCCAAGAACATGGTATATCTCTTCATCTGTTTGTATCATCTCTGATTTCTTTCATCAGTGTCTTATAGTTTTCTGCATACAGGTCTTTTGTTTCCTTAGATAGGTTTATTCCTAGATATTTTATTTTTTTTTGTCACAGTGGTAAATGGGAGTGTTTCCTTAATTTCTCTTTCAGATTTTTCATCATTAGTGTATAGGAATGCAAGAGATTTCTGTGCATTCATTTTATATCCTGCTACTTTACCAAATTCATTGATTAACTCTGGTAGTTTTCTGGTAGCATCTTCAGGATTCTCTATGTATAGTATCATGTCATCTGCAAACAGTGACAGCTTATTTCTTCTTTTCTGATTTGGATTCCTTTTATTTCTTTTCCTTCTCTGATTGCTGTGGCTAAAACATCCAGGACTATGTTGAATAATAGTGGTGAGAGTGGGCAACCTTGTCATGTTCCTGATCTTAGAGGAAAGGGTTTCAGTTTTTCACCATCGAGAACAATGTTGGCTGTGGGTTTGTCATATATGGCCTTTAATATGTTGAGGAAAGTTCCCTCTATGCCTACTTTGTGAAGAGTTTTTATCATAAATGTGTGTTGAATTTTGTCAACATCTTCTTCTGCATCTACTGAGATATTCATATGGTTTTTATCCTTCAATTCGTTACTATGCTGTATCACATTGATTGATCTTCATATATTGAAGAATCCTTGTATCCCTGGGATGAACCCCACTTGATCATGGTGTATGATCCTTTTAATGTGCTGCTGGATTCTGTTTGCTAGTATTTTGTTGAGGATTTTTGCATCTATGTTCATCAGAGATACTGGCCTGTAGTTTTCTTTTTTTGTGGCATCTCTTTCTGGTTTTGGTATCAGGGTGATGGTGGCCTCATAGGATGAATTTGGGAGTGTTCATCTCTCTGCTATATTTTGGAAGAGGTTGAGAAGGAAAGGTGTTAGCTCTTCTTTAAATGTTTGAAAGAATTCGCTGGTGAAGTCATCTGGTCCTGGGCTTTTGTTTGTTGGAAGATTTTGAATCACAGTTTCAATTTCAGTGCTTGTGATTGGTCTGTTTATATTTTCTATTTCTTCCTGGTTCAATCTTGGAAAGTTGTGCTTTTTAAAGAATTTGTCCATTTCTTCCAGGTTGTCCATTTGATTGGCATATAGTTGCTTGTAGTAATCTCTCATGATCCTTTGTATTTCTGCAGGGTCAGTTGTTACTTCTCCTTCTTCATTTCTAATTCTGTTGATTTGAGTCTTCTCCCTTTTTTTCTTGATGAGTCAGGCTAATGGTTTATCAATTATATTTTTCTTCTCAAAGGACCAGCTTTTTGTTTTTTTGATCTTTGTTATTGTTTCCTTCATTTATTTTTCACTTGTTTCTGATCTGATTTTTATGATTTATTTCCTTCTGCTAACTTTGGGTTATTTCTGTTTTTCTTTCTCTAATTGCTTTAGGTGTAAGGTTAGGTTGTTTATTTGAGATGTTTCCTGTTTCTTGAGGAAGGATTGTATTGCTATAAACTTCCCTCTTAGAACTGCTTTTGCAGTATCCCATAGGTTTTGGGTCATCGTGTTTTCATTGTCCTTTGTTTCTAGTTATTTTTTGATTTCCTCTTTGATTTCTTCAGTGATCTCTTGGTTATTTAGTAGCATATTGTTTAGCCTCCATGGGTTTGTATTTTTTACAGTTATTTTTCTGTAATTGATATCTAGTCTCATAACATTGTGGTCAAAAAGATACTTGATTCAATTTCAATTTTCTTAAATTTACCAAGGCTTGATTTGTGACCTAAGATATGGTCTATCCTGGAGAATGTTCCATGAGGACTTGAGAAGAAACTGTATTCTGTTGTTTTTGCATGGAATGTCCTAAAATATCAGTTAAGTCCATCTTGTTTAATGTGTCATTTAAAGCTTGTGTTTCCTTATTTATTTTCATTTTGGATGACCTGTCCATTGGTGCAAGTGGGGTGTTAAAGTCCCCTACTATGATTGTGTTACTGTAGGTTTCCCCTTTTATGGCTGTTAGCATTTGCCTTATGTATTGAGGTGCTCTTATGTTGCGGGCATAAATATTTACAGTTGTTATATCTACTTCTTGGATTAATCCCTTGATCATTATGTAGTGTCCTTCTTTGTCTCTTGTAATAGGCTTTATTTTAAAGTCTATTTTGTGTCATATTAGAATTGCTACTCCAGCTTTGTTTTGATTTTCTTTTGCATGGAATATCTTTTTCCATCACCTCACTTTCAGTCTGTATGTATCCCTAGGTCTGAAGTGGGTCTCTTGTAGGCAGCATATATATGGGTCTTGTTTATGTATCCATTCAGCCAGTCTATGCCTTTTGGTTGGAGCATTTAATCCATTTACATTTAAGGTAGTTATCGATATGCATGTTCCTATTACCATTTTCTTAATTGTTTTGGGTTCGTCATTTTAGGTCTTTTCCTCTCTTATGTTTCCTGCCTAGGGAAGTTCCTTTAGCGTTTGTGGTAGAGCTCATTTTGTGGTGCTGAATTCTCTTACCTTTTGCTTGTCTGTAAAAATTTTAATTTCTCCATTGAATCTGAGTTAGATCTTTGCTTTGTAGAGTAATATTTGTTGGAGGTTTTTCCCTTCATCACTTTAAATATGTCCTGCCACTCCCTTCTGGCTTGCAGGGTTTCTGCTGAAACATCAGCTGTTAACCTTATGGGGATTCCCTTGTATGCTATTTGTTGTTTTTCCCTTCCTGCTTTTAATATTTTTTCTTTGTATTTAATTTTTGATAGTTTGATGAATATGTGTCTTGGTGTGTTTCTCTTTGAGTTTATCCTGTATGGTACTCTCTGAGCTTCCTGGACTTGATTGACTATTTCCTTTCCCTTGTTAAGGAAGTTTTCGACTATAATCTCTTCAAATATTTTCTCAGACACTTTGTTTTCCTCTTCTTCTTCTGGGACCCCTATAATCTGAATGTTGGTGTGTTTAATCTTGTCCCAGAGGTCTCTGAGACTGTCCTTCATTCTTTTCATTCTTTTTTCTTTATTCCGTTCCCTGGCAGTTATTTCTATCATTTTATCTTCCAGGTCACTTATCCATTCTTCTGCCTCAGTTTTTCTGCTATTGATTCTTTCTACAGTATTTTTAATTTCAGTAATTGTGTTCTTCATCATTGTTTATTTGCTTTTAATTCTTCTAGATCCTTTTTAAATGTTTCTTGTATTTTCTTCATTCTGTTTCCGAGATTTTGGATCATTTTTACTATTGTTACTCTGAATTCTTTTTCTTGTAGGGTGCCTATTTCGTCTTCATTTATTTGGTCTTGTAGGTTTTTACCTTACTCTTTCATCTGTAACATACTTTTTTGTCATTTCTTTTTTTTTTTTTTTTTTTTTTTTTTTTTGATGGGTGGTGCTATATTCCTGTCTTACTGGTTTTTTGGCCTGAGAGGTTCAGCACTGGAGTTTGCAGGAAGTTGGATAGAGTCAGGTCTTGGTGCTGAGATGAGGACCACCAAATGGCTTCACTCCAATTAATATTCACTGGAGTCTGAGTTTCTCTGTTAGTCCAGCAGTTTGGACTCAGAGCTCCCACCATAGAAGCTCTGGCCCAACCTCTGGCCTGCGAACCAAGATCCCACAAGCTTCATAGCATGGTGAAAAAAGAAAGAAAAAAAGAAAGAAAGAAAGAAAGAAAGAAAGAAAGAAAGAAAGAAAGAAAAACAAAAGAGGATTACAGTATCAAAGAATAAAAAACAAAATAAAATTAGAAAGATAAAAAATATATTAGGAAAAATAAAACATTATAGTTTTATGCAGCAAGGTAAAATAAGACCACAACAGAAAAAAGAAAAAAGAAAGGGTGTGTGTGGGGGGGTAACAAGCCAAAAGGAGAGAACAATAACAAAGTATAAAGAATAAAATAAAATTAGAAAAATAAAAGATTTATTAGGAAAAATAAAAATATAAAAGAATCAACAACAATGAATCAACAAGGTAAAACAGAACCCCAGTCTAAAAGAGGAAAAAGGAAAAAACAAAAAGCCTTGATTATGGAGTGGAGTTTAGGTGGGAGTGGAATTTAGACAGGGGTGGGGTTTAGCCTGGGGTGGGACTTAGGGTGGGGGGATGACCTTTGAGGGTGGCATGGGGCCTATGTTCAGGACCCACTTAGTGGGAAAAGGCCTTGGGTGTGGGGCCTAGGCAGGGCGATGTTCAAGTGTGGGGCGGGGCCTCTGCTTAGGACCTCCATGGAAGGGGAGAGGCAGCATGTGGAAAGGAGGGCCTCTGGAGTGTGGAGTTCCAGAGTTTGGAGGTAGAGTTCTGAGTGAGGGTGTGTGGGTGGGATTTAGGCCCAGCACATTGGAGAGGGTCTCCGAGTGTAGAGGTAAGGCCCTGAGTGAGGGTGTAGGGGCGGGGCTTGGGTTCTGGGCAGAAAGAGGGAGGCTCTGAGAGCAGAGGATTAGACCTGGGAGCCCAAGAGGCTCCCCAGTGCCTAAGTGGACAGGGAAAGCGCTGGCCACATTCCCTTCCATTCCTTCACCCCCCCCACCATCTCCCCCAAGGTCTCCCCCATTGCTGCTGGACCCATAACCATGAGTGGGTCCTGTTGCATGTAGGAACCCCTCCCCTCCCCCAGCCACCCATCAGGGGTGTTGGTCCCATAGGTCCAGCCTTTACTTTTGCTCCCCCTTCCCTCCTTCCCACTCCCTCAGGACCCGCGTGGCTAGACGGGGCCTTGGTGGGCAGGGGATCAGGTCCGGGATCTCAGCAGCTTCCTGGGGCCCCAAGTGGGCAGGGGAAACCTGACCACACTCCATTTTGATCCTGTGTCCTCACAGTGGTTCCCCAACTTCCCCCTTCAGACATGGGATCCCTTCCCCTCCCCCAGCCACCCCTCAGGGGCACCAGTCCTGTCCCACCTCCACTTCTCCTCCCCCTTCACTCCCCCCAACCCCCACGTCCTACCCAGTCACTGAGGGTTCCTCCTGTCCCCTTAGGTGTCCATGGACCCCCACCAGTTGTGAGGAGTTCCCCTAGTTGTGAGGAGATGTGAACTCCACGTCTTCTTAGTAAGCCATCTTGACTCTGCCCTCCCAACTCCATTTGCTCTATTATTTTTTGTATGTTCTAATTTTTTTTAATCAATGAACTATATTATTTATTTAGATAACTATTATTTATCAAAGAGGAAAAAAAGAGGCATGAAAAAGAGATATGTATTAAGCATGGCTAGCTCATAAATCACTGAGGAATAGTAAAAATAATAGCATCAATGTTTTTTATTTCTAGGAAGTGGGCTCATGGCTTTCTGTGCATCAATACTTAACTGGATAACATCTTCAGAACTCTTGTTAGCCATCTAAAAAAGATAAAGGCCTCTAAAATCACAACAAATGTAGCCCTAGAGGGCAGTGGGAAAGGGTGGTTATTTTAATAAATGGTGCTGGGTCAATTGACTGTCCATCCATAGGGGAAAAATACAATATCTCAATCCATATCTCTCGCTGCACACAAAAGTCAACTCTAGATGAACTTCAGATCTGCAGGTAAAAGGTAAAACAATAAATCTTTTAGAAGAAGCATTGAAAAATCTCTTCAAGATCCTAAAATAGGGAAGTATTTCTTAAATATGGCCTCAGAATCAATAACCGTAAAAGAAAAATTATTAAATTAAACTCTTAAGAATGTCCATCAGACACCAGTTAGAGAATGAAAATCAATCCACAGATTGGGAGAAAATATTTGCAAATCAATAAGAGAAAGACAGAAAACCCAAACTGAAAAATGAGCAAGAATCCAGAAAAGAGGATGTCAAAATGACCAATAAACATATGATAAGATATTCAACATTTTTAGTCTTTAGATAAATGCAAATTCAAATCACAATTGATATAACTGCATGCTCATCAGAATAGCTAAACTGAAAAACAGACAATATCAAATATTGGTGAGGATATAAAGTCAATAAACTCTCATAAATTGCTGGAGGCAGTGTACATTAGTACAACTACTTTGGAAATTCTTCAAATTTGTGTTTGTACAAGTACAACTATTTGGGGATTCTTATTAAAGTTGAACACAGGTATATCCTATCTCAACAGTTTAAATCTTATTTGTACATTCAAGAGAAATATTTACATATATTCACTGCAAGATATATTCAGTATAAAAAATATTCATTGCAGCTCCACTCAAATAACCTCAAACTGAAAACTACCCAAATACCCATCAATCGTAGAACTAATAAATACATTATAGTATAATCAGACAGTGGAATCCAATACTACAGTATGAATGAGCAAACTACAACTATTACCACAATATGGATGTACTGTATAAATATGGCACTAAGTGTAAGAAGTCAGATGCAAAAAGTACACACTATCTGATTACATTCTATAATGTTTGGAAACAGGTAAAACTTATCTATAGTGTCAGAAGTCTGGATAGTGATTATCCTTTGAAGGAGGAAGCACCTAGAAGAGGGGACAAAAGTGGTTGTTCTGAGATGTTATTAATGCTCCATTTATTGATTTGGATTCTGGTTATATGAGTGTGCTTACATTTGTGAAAATTAATTGAGTTTATTTTTTATATTCTTTTTTGTATGTTATTTAATAAAAATATGACTATATTTTCACATATAATAGAATTTTAATAAAGATAAAATCAAATAAAACAACTATATTTTAGATAGGATTTGTATTCAGTTTTAGTTTTTTATGCAATTCCTGCTTCCCCAGGCCACAGAAAGGGAGGGGACAATAATCAAAGGGTAGAAACTGGTGACAGATGCTCTTCACTCTCTTAGCCACTATCCTGGAGTGAGGCTTAGGAAACACATCTCATGCTTCTTCTCCTTTAATCTTTTTTTTTTTTTTTTACATCTTTATTGGAGTATAATTGCTTTACAATGGTGTGTTAGTTTCTGCTTTATAACAAAGTGAATCAGTTATACATATACATATGTTCCCATATCTCTTCCCTCTTGCATCTCCCTCCCTCCCACCCTCCCTATCCCACCCCTCTAGGTGGTCACAAAGCACCAAGCTGATCTCCCTGTGCTATGTGGCTGCTTCCCACTAGCTATTTTACGTGTGGTAGTGTATAAATGTCCATGCCACTCTTTCACTTTGTCACAGCTTATCCTTTCCCCTCCCCATATCCTCAAGTCCATTCTCTAGTAGGTCTGTGTCTTTATTCCTGTCTTACCCCTAGGTTCTTCTTGACATTATTTTTTCTTAAATTCCATATATATGTGTTAGCATATGGTATTTGTCTTTCTCTTTCTCACTTACTTCACTCTGTATGACAGACTCTAGGTCCACCCACCTCATTACAAATAGCTCAATTTCATTTCTTTTTATGGCTGAGTAATATTCCATTGTATATATGTGCCACATCTTCTTTATCCATTCATCTGTCTATGGACACTTAGGTTGCTTCCATATCCTGGCTATTGTAAATAGAGCTGCAATGAACATTGTGGTACATGAATCTTTTTGAATTATGGTTTTCTCAGGGTATATGCCCAGTAGTGGGATTGCTGGGTCATATGATAGTTCTATTTTTAGTTTTTTAAGGAACCTCCATACTGTTCTCCATAGTGGCTGTACCAATTCACATTCCCACCAGCACTGCAAGAGTGTGGTCTCAAAATAAAGTCTGTTTTGTCTGATATCAGTACAGCTACTCTGACTTTCTTTTGCTTACTCTTTGCATAGTACATCTTTTTCCATCCTTTCATTTTCAACCTATTTGTGTCTTTGAAAAAGTGTGTCTCCTGTAGACAGCTGTGTTGTGCATTGTAACAAGCTACTAAATATTAGAGCCATGAGAACAAAGAAGACCAAAATTTATAATGGCATTTGTGGGAATTTTTCTAAGAACACTTAGTAATTTTAATCCAGTTTTATTTCTTTATGGTTCTTAACAAAAAGGGGAATATGTACAGAGGGCTTCAATCCAGAGCCTTCCTACCTTTTTTCTTTTTTTAATGAGCTTCTAACATGAGCTTTTTTTCTTTATTTCTTCACACGGATTCACGTTACTGTCTAGTATCCTTTATTTCAGTCTGAAGGACTCCCTTTAGTAGTTCTTGTGGCAGTAGTGAATTATCTCAGTTTTTACTTATCTGGGAAATGTCTTATTTTTAAAGGGTAGTTGGATATAGAATTCTTAGTTAATAGTACTTTTCTTTTGCCCTTTGAATATGTCATCCCACTGACTTCTGGCCTCAATGGTTTCTGACAAGAAGTCAGCTGCTAATTTTAATGAATATCTCCTATACATGATGAGTTATTTCTTTCTTGTTGCTTCAGAAATCTCTTTGTCTTTCAACAATTTGATTATGATATATCTAGGTGTGGATGTCTAACATTGCCAATGATACTTGTGTTGACTTTACTGATTTTACTATGGAAGTAAAGTCTGTTACCAATAAAGTCCCAGTTCTTTTCATAAGTTCCTCAAAGAGTAGCCTTGTGTTACATTAGACCTAAGCACATATGTACATCTGTATCTTTCTTCAGTGACATCCAACCACAATGAGCTGACCACACCTGTTACCCCAGGTGGAAGTCAATCCCTTTGATTTTTCACCTATCATCTGAGTTACTTTCTTCATAGGGTTGGGGCTAATTTTATCTCCTCTTTTTTGAGTTTCAACAAGATGTTCTCCAAATGTTCTCTGCTAGTCTTCTAAGGAAAAATCAATTGTCCTTAAGTGAATAAAACTCTTGTTGTCATACACAGAATTATGGAGGTAGGCTTGACGACTTGACACTCCTTCCTCTCAATGACCACTTTTCTTCAAGTTCTTTCTTACTAGGAGAAGATGGTAACTTCAAAAACTAAAGGAGCTGTTGAAGTGAATTGAGAATATTGTGTCTCAATAGGATGTAATTACATTGTGGAAGAAATGAAAATGTATCACAGTAGTAAAGAGACATAAATTAGGAAGAAGGACAGGGCCATCTGCTTTCATTCTTCACTGACTTCATTCCTTTCTTCTTTTCTTATCAATGGCAAAGTTCAGTGAGTCCATATTTTGGTGAACTATCTTTCAAAATAGTTGTGCTAAGTGATACATTCAACTTTAACTCTCCCATTTGGAAAGAGATTGAGTGTAGTAAGATAGTGGCATGGAATTTGGAGCATTACGGATTCTCAAAATGGAAAAATAAACAGATTTTAATGACTTTCACACTAAACCCTGATCCGAGGCATTGGTTTACAGAGCATATAATTCTTTTTCACTTTCCTTAGGGAGACTGGGTATGTTCAGATGACTAATATTCCCCTTCTATCAAGTCTATCAAAAAATTGCTAGTACAAGGGAGAGCAAACAACAACCAGACGACTAAATGAGGAAGTGTGTCATGGTATCTCTCTCTTGCACTTGACTCTTTTGTGTTTTGTTTAGTTTTGTTTTTAACTGCAATAATGGCTATTTCCAGGAACACTAATTTGCCAAATTATTGACGAACTTAATAAAAATGGGGTAGTAAGACATATTAAGCAGAGATTACAACATCAACACTAAAGTATAATTTACAGTGATCTTGTGTTCTTTATTCGATTCAGGATTCTTTCACAGATAGATGTGATTGCTGAGGGAGGAACTCAATATGTCTGGGCACCAAGAGTTGTTATCAGTCTGGAAGACTTGTATATATGTTTTTATACCACAGTGGGTCATCTAATATGACTGCTTGGATCTCCTTACCTTACCGTGGTTAGAGAAATGCTTTGTTGCCAAAACTATTACCTTTAAACAGTGCCTGTTTAATAAGCTTGGTACACAAACCAGAGAAATTTTAGGTACTATCATAACTGTCTGGAAGGGCTACCCATGATTGCAACTGGTCATTGCAAAAACTACAAATCTGCAATTTATAACATTGGCATTTGTCCTGAGATTAAGGTAACATTTAAAAATATAGGCAAAAGTGAGCACCTCTTACAGTATATTCTAGTCCTTCATTAGATTAACATTATGGATCATCCCATTGATAAAGATGTGGATAAACTGAAGAGGACATTGAAAAGAGCCCTGAAGGTGATTAAAGAAGTGAAAACAGATCTTACGTGTAAATATTAAAGGAATAGGGCATATTTAGCTTAGAGATGAGAAACCCAAGGGAAGTCTTGAGCACTAATTTAAAATTTATTAAAGATGTTATGAGGAGCACACCTAACAGTTATTCTTTCTGTTCATGGAGGACAGAATGAGAAAACAGATTTAACTCCTTATTTTCTTCTTCTTATTATTTTACTTGCTGATTAACTACTTAACTAGATATTAATAGAATTTATTTCCCATTACCTAAATCACTCCCTGGCAGTAATTTGGACCCTAAGGGTTGTACATTAATTTTTTTCACAGCTCAGGGACACCATTTAGTACTCTTGAGCAGTAGCATTAGGTACTAAATAGTATAGGGTGACCTGAAGCTGGCTCACTGATCATTTAGTTATAGATCAAAAACTGACTTTAAGAGATCATCCGGTCCAGGATCCTGAGGGGAATAATGCATCATACAAAGCATAGGTTTTATTCTCTTCTTGAAGCTCTCCAGGGATGGACACGCCACACCCTTTCTCACTAATGAGAAAGGAACACACACATACACTAACTGATACATAAATTCATTACATACATTTACGGCTCACAAGAAAGCAGCATGTTAAAGGCTAATGATGAGAGAGTGGAGAGTGGAGGGAGATGAATAAAACAAAAATCCATCGCTTCTTTTATAAAATGAACAGCTTAATAAATAGTGAATGCAGAGGACATGTTTTATGAAGCTCATAAGTCAAATTTTTCGTTCTTTTCACACGATCCAAATTTATGTAAACGCTGTAAGAAACTTTAATTCATAATTAGTTAAAAATCACATTTACACGCTATGCCTACATATCACTTCAGACTGGCCAAAAGTGCAGCTTAAAGTTTAAATAGCAAAAATAACTAGTGTTATCGTGTCTAGAAGTAGAGCTTTAAGGAAACTGGCAGATTCTCCTTCCGAAGGGAATTGAACCACTATATTTCATTTTATTAAATCATTAATATTTCTGTTTTTTTCCAATAAGAGATATGTGAAATTAATTTATGCTGCAAGAGGGAAATGAATCCTGTGAAGTTTGATATCTTCAGTCATACATCAAATTTTTAAAATTAAAATACTATTTAGAATCTTTTTCACCACGATTTGAAAATCACTGTTCTGTGCCAGCATTATTTCTTCTATTTATGAATGAATGTAGGTGGTATCTATAATTCCAACTTTCTGTTTTGGGAGTTCCACCTCCAGGCTGTTCTGCCATCTCAGTATGTCAGAGAACTAGTTCCTAGCTTGCTGCACTCCATTTCTTTCTGACAGCCAAGAACTTTGATTTTTATAATGAGGTGTAAATCATAGAAAAGCGTTGTCTATAAAAGACTTCAGCAGAGATAAGAGCAGGAGTATGAGTTTATGCCAGTCATGCTGTAGGTTGAAAAAGAACATGAGAATTCAGGACACCATCAGAGATTAATGGGACTTCAGTTTACGTGTGTATCCTATTTCTGTATTCAATATACAGTGATGGTGACAATTAGCAGTGGTATATTTCATGTTTGGATCAATTTCTCCTATGATGGTTGTCAAGTGGGCTGTCTAACAGACAGAGGCATGGCATAATACACATGATAATCTTTAACATCCTCTTGTGATTTCCACAAAGCAAGGAGAAAGCAATAAGGGAATATTCTCCCTTCCTGATCACAAACACCTGAGCATAATCATAGCATGACATCACTGTAAGGACCCTAGACATGCAGAACAGAAAAGGAGTGTTTAGAATTTTGGTAAAAAGAAAGTAAGCCTCATTGAGATGAAAAAGTTGTCTCTGTCCTAACTGATGGAGAAGAGAAAGGTTTTATTTCAGGATTTAAGTGTGGTATTGATACTTTTGGCATTTAGTCAGCTTCTTATTTTATTATTATCCTTGAATACATTTTCCTATTTAGTATCTCAGAGGATGGTTAGAAAGAAAATGAACAAATGGGATGTATCCCTAGTCGGGATTCCTGTTCTCTCTCCTTCTCTAGCCCCAGTGAATTTTTATCAGGTAAAACTGGGTTAGCATCAATATGGTGTCAGTGTAGACCTGAATGCTCATATCTTCAATTGACCAATCAAGTAAATTATAGCATTTATTCATAAAATAAAATTGAATTGATATGTAATGTGATAGCTATAGAATCCCAAAAGCCAGATAAAAATTTTGTCCAAAATATATATTCAGGTAGTTGTGTACAAAATATAAAACACTCACACAGAATGATAAATATCTAGATATTTTGCTCATTTAACACCAAGTATCCAGATATTTCAGAAATATCCAGGTAACTGATGAGATGTTTCTATACTCCATGCAGATATTTGGCAAAATTTATTGATGTATTTGTTCATGAAACAATTACATGGAGGTATGCAATCCTTTGTCACCTGAGATACGTTTGGGTAGTAAGAGGGACATAGGTCTTAGAAAATTATACACATTTTCTCTTTCCATTATATGTCTCATATGTTCACAATTATTCTTTACCATGATCAAGTTTTAATATTAATATCTTATTAGTCAAGATTAGGGTTAGGTTCAGGAAGTGGGGATGGATAGGATCTTCTATCTTATATCTGGCTTATATCACCACTTGGATAACCTTCAAGCCCATTGGCTCAGATGCTCTATCTATACATTTATTTGACTCTTAAATAACAATTTGACAAACTCTAATGTTGATGACGAGGTTTACAATGATGATTCACAAGAAAAACCTATTTGCTTCTCTATATGTGCTTGTTTGCACATCATTCCTCTGGTTGGATTAGTGAGCAGAAGGAATTGTAAAACCACAGGGGAACGGTTTAAGTGGGATAATGCAGACATTCAAGAATGATTAACAGTAATTTCACAAAGGTAGAAGGTAAGCTGCTCATTTTTATGAAATGGAACAAATGTGTTTGGAATGATTAACGAAGTAAGACACGAAAAAAAATTTAAAATGTAGCCACTCAATTCTATTTGGGTAACAAATCATATGAAATATAAATGCAGATTTTCCCCCCAATTCATGTATTTTTAATGTTAAACTTCAGCTAGACTGTGGCAAACAACCTGCACAGAACATAAAAACCACAGTGCTTAAATGCCAGCTATCCCACTCAGTTAAAAGGCAGTTTATATGATGTGTACTTTTCTTGAATTTTTTTATCTCACAGAAACCAGCATAACTCAATGCTTATCAATAGTATTTGAATAAAGCCTAGACCACCTTCCGCAGCTAATAGGTCAGACAAGACACTTAAATCCTGAAAGCTTCCAATTACCTTGTAAAATAAAGAAAATTCATTTATTCATGCATTCGTTCATTCCTTCCACATATATCTAACCTTTATTTTATGCAGAGCACTATCTTCAGTGTTGTGAGCAACGCAAAGGAATCTATGTAAAGTGTTGTCCTACAGAAACTGGGCAAGGAGATGTCTATTCAAAATACTTTTGTTACTATCCAGAGGTACTTGTTTTTTCCGTCACTTATGCTAGGTAGGGACCAGTTTTAATTTCTGGAATGCTGCTACTACAGCTTTCTGAAACAACTTTCAATAACTACCCTTTCCTCTTTGTTTCCTTGCATCTGCTCACGGGTAGATGGAGCAAAGAACTTCTTTGAAAGCGCTGTGTCTATACCTCCCTAGTACAGCACCCCACATGGTAGCTTTGCTCTATCATTACCACACTCTGATCCATGGATCTGAAGACCACGATGAGGGTACTCTGGAGCTTTGGCAATATGAGAACTGTTCATTCCTAGGAAGGTTCAGGATTGTCTTTGAACCTTAAATCTTTGTTTAAAAAAATGTGGTGCATGGACAAGTAGTATGGGCATCACTTGAGAGCTTCTTACCAAAGGGGTATCTCAGGTTACACATGAGATGTAATGAATCAGAATCTGCAATTATATGCAAGTTGAGGTTTGAGCACTATAATAAACTAACAAAAGATAAATGAGTTGAAAGAGCTCTCTTTTACATTCTTTTTTATTTTATCTTATATTGGAGTATATTTGATTTACAATGTTGTGTTAGTTTCAGGTATGCAGCAAAGTGATTCAGTTATACATATACATATATCTATTCTTTTTCAGGATCTTTTCCCATATAAGAATATTGAGTAGAGTTCCCTGTGCTATACATTCTTAATTTGAGTTCAGATTAATTAAGGCACAGTTGATCAGAATATGGTTTAATGAACTCTTATTTTCAATGCAATGCAGACAATTTAGGATAGGGATTGTATCTCTCAGGATATTATTATATCTCAGATTATATTTGTTTCCCAAATGCCCAGAACAATGCTGACATACACTAAATAGATATATGTTGAATGAGTTTATATGGCCTGCCCAGCATCAAGTATAAAATTCTCTCTATGCACAGTATATGCTTGTTGACTACAGATTTGAGAGAGAAATTTGGTATTTCAGCTTTCATTTCCCAATGCCTAAAAATCTATCAATGCCTTCTATCTGTTGAATTCTTATATAAGTGCATCCCATTCAATCTGTAATATTTATTGAGCTCTGCAACTATTCCCTTTACCAGGAACTTGGGATTAAAGAATGAAAAGAGATTTTCCTTGCCCTCAGCGTGTTTATATTCTAGCTCATCGGCAATTATAAAAATATGCTGTAATAGAGGGATATATAAAGTACAATAGACACGTAGGAAGATAATTTAATATTTCTGGAGTACACCAAGAATGGCTTCACAGAAACGATGTCTGAATTGAGACTTGATGGATGAGTAAGTACTAAAGTTATAAAAGTTTGAGAGCATTCTAGGTGAAGGAGTTGAGGTGTAAGAGAGCTTATAAGATAACTTATTTCTGGTGTTTATGCAGAAAGGATGATGAAAGGGACAGGAGACTGCACAGAAAGGCAATGGCCTGACCAAGCAGACCCTTGCGTGACTAACCGATGGGTCTATTTATCATTGAGCAGACAATGTGGGAGCCATTGAAACATTCTGGAACAGAATGTGAGGTGATCAGATGCATATTTTAGAAGGTGTGGGGAGTGAAGAGGAAGGCTTGCCATCAGAGTCAGAGATACTAACTATAGGAGACAATAGCAAGAGTCTACGTAATTAAAATGATAAGAACACGGGCTGTGACAGTGACGATGAGAGTGGCGAGGAGGGAAAGAAAAGAACTATTCTTAGGAGGTATAAAGGTGAGGGGGACTGTAGAGTTACCTATATTTATTCAGCTTGGCCAAAGTGAGAGTGAATTTCTCTTGGCAGAATTATTTTCATTGCTGGAATGAATAACTACTCATCATTTCCCTAAAGTAAAAAGAAGCAATGGCCTCCTGAGGATCAAAGTTATGTTTGGTCTAAGAACCTAGAGGATAATATCAAGAAGTTCAGAATCAACACAAAATGGAGAGACCCAGGCTACTTGTCATGAAAATCTAGGCAGAGAAATTATCCTGAAAGGCACTGTCAAGACTAGCCTGCAATATAAGAAAACTGGCTGAGTTATGCTTGATTTATTTCCTTTACAAGGAAAGCAAATATGAACAAGACTTTCCTCACAGGTAGGTAAGTTCCATTATTGCTTTTACATGATATGATTTAAGGAATGACTTCAAAAGCCTTCCCTGTCCCTGTCCTTACTGGTGTCCCAAATTCTCATCATTAGCAGAGCCATGCATTTGGAGTAACAAGTTGTCCATGTCGGGAGAAAACCCTGAAAATATCCCTGCTCTGTTGAGACATGATAGAGGGTCAGGAAAAGTGAACCCAGATCTCATGTGGAATTACAGAAATGTACCAGAGCATGAGAAGCCCTTTTTCTGTATTTCCAATTAGAGCGTGGTTTAATTAGAGGATAGCTAGTCAGACTATGGCTTAATGAGATCTAACTCAGAGTTTCTCAAATGTTAATGTCCTTACAGAGGTCTGAGGATCTTATTAAAATGCAGATTCTGACTCAGTAGTTTTGCGATGAGACCCATCTCAACAAGAGATGTGTTTCTAAAAGCTCCTGGTGACGTTATGTTGCAAACACTGGCTTAAAACAAAACACCAGGAAGTGAGGAGTAAGGTGACCAGAAGTTAACAAATCAGTTACCTCCCAGGTCTCTGAAGGAGATGAGACACAGGGCGGGTAGTTTGGACTGTGTTAGGGATAATGTGGGTAGAAGGATGTATTGCCTTCATACTTCCTTCACATAAAGAATGCCTCTGAATGCCATTCATTTATATGGCAAAGAGAAACTGGTTCCTTTGAGTGTTGCTTTATTGAGAGTAGGGTATAAAGGCACAGATATCCTTTCTATGCATGACTAGTTTATAAACAAAATGTCTCAAGATGATTTAAAAAAATCTATAACCAGATTCACAAATCAATATACTGTAAGAAAATAAAAATGAAAAGAAACTATTTACAAAAGTAAGACAGAGAACTGGGGGTGATTTAATAGAATCCCCACCTCAAATATACCTCATTATACACCACTTACTTGCATACTTTCAGCTGAACTCACTTTTATTTTTTTGGACAGTTGAAATAATTGCTCACATTTTCCACTTCATATAGACACATCCTGATTGTAATTAGAAGAAATGCATCTGGTTGAATATAATCCAAAGCATAAAGCTGAAATGAAGACATTAGCTATAGGCGACAGAACACTTTAAGGTACAATTAAAAGATTGGCTCTGGCTATGTTTGTCATTGTCCCTTCTTGCATAAAAAATACTGGTTTATTTATTTATTTTTCTTTTTTTTTTTTTGCGGTACGCGGGCCTCTCACTGTCGTGGCCTCTCCCGTTGCGGAGCACAGGCTCCAGATGCGCAGGCTCAGCGGCCATGGCTCACAGGCCCAGCCACTCCGCGGCACGTGGGATCTTCCCAGACCGGGGCACAAACCCGCATCCCCTGCATCGGCAGGCGGACCCTCAACCACTGCGCCACCAGGGAAGCCCAATACCGGTTTATTTTTAATGAAAGATAAAATTTTACTAAATGTTGACACTTTGGACAGCGACAGTGCTAACAAATGGAAATTTCACCTGGCCTGAATTCCGCCTATAAAAAACTCTTTTTCATTAAGTATAACAGTCACTTTATCAGCTTATTTAGTTATTTTATATTTTAAATAGATTAAAAATATGTGACCACATCAAATTACCTGGCTTTGAAAATTAAGCCCTTGGGGCTTCCCTGGTGGCGCAGTGGTTGAGTCTGCTTGCCGATGCAGGGGACACGGGTTTGTGCCCCGGTCCGGGAGGATCCCACATGCCGCGGAGCAGCTGGGCCCGTGAGCCATGGCCGCTGAGCCTGCGTGTCCGGAGCCTGTGCTCTACAACGGGAGAGGCCACGACAGTGAGAGGCCCGCGTACCGCAAAAAAAAAAAAAAAAAAAAAAGAAAGAAAATTAAGCCCTTGGCTGCTCCTGCCATATAGCCATTCTCTGAACTTGCTCCGCAGACAGACAGGCATAGTATAAAAAGAGGATTAAAACTGTTTTCTGTATCCTCAAGTTTATCAGGGATAACACAGAAATCTCCATCATTCATACAGCCTAGAGAGTTCTAAAGCATTAACAGTTTATCTGGCTTACATGTTATAAAAGCTAGAAAGTATATATATTTTAAACCAATCACCCAATCCAACCATAATGCAAAAAGTTTTATTGCAAGTTTGATTGGTGCAGTTCCTGCTAAATGAATAAAATAAGGGCATGCACCTGGAAAAGCTGGTGTCCAATAAACTTAACAATAAAATCTTATCCAAAGAGGTTAAAAAAGGTATTTGGGGAAACACGCTGCTTTGCAAGAAAGGTACTATCTTTGTTGTGTAAATATCTTCGTTTTCTTTCTTTTTTCTTTTTTTTTTTTTTTTTTGCATTTGTCAGGATGAACAACATAAGCCATTGGCTTTTGCAAGAAAAAAGTTGTTAACAGCTGCTTTAGTCATATAGATATAAATAAAACTTAGATTACAATGTTCCTGGAGTTATTTCACCATCACTTATCCTTTGTCCAGAAGAACTACTTTTAAGAGTTGAGTTCAAACAGGGCTTGCGGGGCTGGCCTTAGGAAAACTCAAGAAGGAAAGGTTGCTGTTCAGTAACTTGCAATGCTTCCCCATTTTCCCCTCCTCTTTACTGTCCTTCTAGCCCTCAGTGTATGTCTGGGGTAGGGGATCTATTTTTCTTTATTTCTTATGCAAAGTAAAGGTTTGTTATGGGAAAGGAAAAGTGATCTCTGACATCCATATAATAAGCTAGTTAACAGAATGCACTTCCTAAAACCAAATGAATACCTGACAAATCTGTATTTTCTTCAAGTGTCATTATGCATATTGCAGGACAATAGATTGTAATTCATGTTTTATGTCTTTATCATTAAATTGATATTGCTAGAAACACTATATTTTTTAAGGAAGTGTCTTCCAAAGCCTGGTTTAAACAAGTTTTCAATACAAACACAAAAGTCAATAAACAAGATGAAAATAAATTACCATCCTCTGTAAAATATACAAAATGTGAAAGCAAGATGACTCTCTCTCTTTCTCTCTCTGTTTCTGTCTCTATCTTATCTCTTTGCCTCCCTCCCTCCCTCCATTCTATATGAAATCCTTAGAGTATCAAAAAGATGAAAAGCAAAAGGACAGCCAAATGAATACAACAATAGTCAAAAGAAAGTTGAATTTTAGATGAAATAACGACTGAGGGAATTGACTAGTGGTAGAAATGGATTTGGGTGACTGGACTTTAGGTAGGTTCTGGATTCTGAGAGCATGGTGAGAAATCCTGTTGCCTTAGAATCACTTGCCAGCTTATTTGAGATGTAGATGCCTGAGCCCTGCCACAGACCTCTGAATAAGGCTTGGAAGTTGGGTATTTATCAGCGTTTTAAACAAGCCTCTCTGATATTCTTATATATATCATAGTTTGAAAAACTCTACATGATTGGATTCTAGAATCAACTGGACTTGTGTGCCTGACAATGACAGTGTCTAAGGTTAATGATCTTTTCCTTGCATTGTATAGATGTGCGAAAATGTCATGTTGCTTTACAAAATACTTCTTCAAGTTAGCTGTCCCTGAAAGAGCAAGAAAGGTACAACTCAGCACTCACCGAAGGGTTCTCAATTTCTTGACTTTATCCCCATTGTTTTGTGGTATTCCTTAAGTCACATATCAAGTATCAATGCCCTAAAAATCCAACACAAAATATGGTGACAAACAAAGTTAAGTTTGGTAACCTACTGAAGTAAGGGAGAACACTCACTACCTTATTGAGTCTTGGAAGCGTCTCAAGAAGGCAAATGTCAGGACAGGGTATTTATAGGGTTTGGAATCTGGGTTTAAGTGGGTTTTAGGGTGGGTGGTTCATGGTGGAGAACTGAATGGACCTGGGCAACATTTGTGACATAATAGTTTATGATGAACTTAAGGTGGGGGGGGTCTTGAAGTGAATCTTGATAAGTTAACTGAAATATGGTAAGTGAGCTGTTTGCCCAGGTGAGCAATCTATTGTCCTGATAGGAGAGCGAAGTATTTGCCCAGACAAGTTGGTTTGCAGGAATTTTCCTAAAGCAAACAGCACAGTTCTTTCTTGATTTATAATCTTATCTTCTTGGGTCTCACTAACAATTACTAGGCTCTGTAGACAGAGGCCATCTTATTTCTCAAACCAAGGAGAAGCAAAGAGGGCTTTCCTGAGATTTCTTCATTCTAAATTCTTGGAGAACTTCATTTCACAAATGTTAATATGCAGTAAAAGATGGAAAGTACCAAGGACAGATACTGGTATTGTCCCCCTGACACACACACACACACACACACACACAGCCCACGACAGACATTAATAAGCAGTCACAACATTCCTTCCTACTCATCCTGAACCTGGCCTCATGATGTTTTCCAAAGTAGCATTTAGGCAATCATTTTCAATTTACCAGAGTAGTCACTCAAACTGCAACCAAAGGGACTGTGCTAAGTATTTGGGGAATATAAACGTGAATCAGGCATGCATTGTGTTCTCAAGGAGTTTAGAGTTAAGAACGCATAGGGAGTACCCAGGGAACATTGCTAAGGGGTTGGTTAGGGCAAAGCATACATGAAGGTGAGTAGTATGTAAGTCCACATGGACAGCTGTTGGTCATTACAAGTGAACTTTAAGGTGAGAACACTGTGTGTGACACTTACGTGATAGGGAATGGGGAATAAGTGAATTAGGAAAAGTTGCAAATGAAAGAATCACCACTATGCTTTGAGATTATTTAACTGGAAGTAGACAAGAGATTCCATAAATGCAAAGAACATGCAGGATGCAACTGAAGAAAATTTGGAAGAACATAATTTAAGAATAGATTAGGTCAGTTATAGGTAGATGGAAAGGAAGGGGTGAGCAGGAGAAAACATTACAGACATGGGATTGACAAGTTTTGACCACAGTGGTTTGTTGTAGGGAAGAAATTAGAGGAGAAGAAAGAAAGAATTTTTAAAAATATAAATTTTTCATTTTTAACAACAAATTTAAACAACAAAAATTGTTAAATTTTGAACAACAACAAAAAGAAAATTTCAATCAAATTCAGTACTCATGAAGAGGAAGAGTATGAGAGAGATTTGATTATTGTAGGGCTTCTCTTATTTCTGTCTAATTTCTCTTCCTTTGGGAGGTTATCTGTTCTCTTCTCCTTGTGACTTTTGTGGAATACAACACTCCAGACCCTGTCCCTCTCGACCACAAGATTGCCATGTAACTCACCCTTGACCAATGATTGGCACTCTATTGGGAATCTGATTCTTCAGGTGAGATACTCAGGAATGAAGGGTGGTAGGAGCTGAGTATCCAGATGGCAATGTCCTAGAGAGACGTTTTGTGTGTTAATACCATTGAGTTTGTTAAGATACTCTAGTTCTTATCCTTCGGGAGATCTGGTTGTTCAGTTCTTCCTTTGAGCCTGTAAACTATTCACTGAGAGCCAAAAGCAACATCATTCCCCGTCCCCCTGTAGGCAATACTGTGATCCAGCAAATATTGCCTACCTACTTGCTCCAGGATATACAAGTTCCTGGAAGATAAGATTGTGAACCAATGAAAATCAAGACTAACAGCTTGTTCATCAAGACTCATTTCTAGGCCCTTACCTCACTGTGTTCACTTAATCTAAAACTACTATACGATACATTCTGCCCAAATAATTCCCTGCTTTGCTGTCTTGCTCTTCAATCACTATATCCAGGCCCCCAAACCCTATAAATATTGACCTTCTTTAGTGCAGTAAGTCTAATATACTTCACTTTGCTTAATCAACCAGTTTTTCTGGTGGTCTTCTGGGGAGCCGAAAGTCAACACTACTAAACAATTAATAAATCCTTTCTTATTTCCTGGATAAATTAGATACAGTTAAATTCTGTTGCCTGAAAGTAAAAATTGCCAATTGTATAATGCATTAGGATAAATGCTCATGGAACATCATTTTGTGTGTAATTTGTCCCATAAAATTAGACTGCAAATTTCTGGAGGGCAAAAAAAATGTCATATTGGGGGCTAATGTTAAATAATGTAGAATATGAAGAAATAGACAAACTTACCACTTTGTGCCATCTCTTGTCTCTCAGTTACTAGCGTATTGCCTTAATAAAACTATATCTCCGACATTTGTTGTTTGACAATAGCTGTTGTGCTATTTACAACAGGTCTGTAACTTTTAGGTAAAATCCGGCAGTAGACATTGTCGGAGTGTCACCCATTTCCTCTTGAATTCTTTTTACATTTCAGCAGGAGGCAGCCTATGATTCCTAAATAACACCATTAGCATTTTAGTTCAGGGCTGCCCTTGGGAATTTGTTGCAGAGGCAATTCTTCACTAATAACTGATGAGCATGGAGGGATAATTGGCCAGGGTAATTCTGAGTTTCTCAGGGGGTTAACTTTTAGTCATCCAATGTGGTAACTGGCTTAATAATTCACCCTTTATTGGTTGCCTTCCCTCTGTGTCCTCTCCATCCCCCACTTGTACAGGGAAAGTTATACACAAAAATGATGTTCCTCAAACATGCCCAATAACTGCCATAATTTGGTTAAAACTTTTTGTTTGCAGGTAATAGAAACTGATTTTGCCTGAAGTGTCTAAATAAGAAGGAATTACTGGTAGGTTACTGGGTTTGACTCCTCACATTGCCAGCAGAAGTACCTGTTAATCAAGCACAGCTAAGATTGTACGTAATCCTTACCTCAGGGTCTGCTTATGGAGAGAACACAACTGAGACATAGACTTCTTAGGAAAGCATGTTATCTTCATCCTTTTATGGTAAAACAGTTCCTAGAATTGCACCAGGGACAACTTTTGGGGAAGAGTCAGTGAGAACATTGACTCCCTGGCAAGGTGGTGTCTAGTTTGTCTTTGTCTATTGAGTGCCTAGTACAGTGCATATCACAGAGAAGGTAATCCGTAAACATCTGCTGAATGAATCACCATGGTCTACATAGCCTGGTTGCAGGGTCTGATAATTCCAGGGATCTGACAATCACAGCAGACTAGAGTTGAACCATACTGAAGATGAAAGAGGCATTTGTTCAAAAAGTGTTTTAGCTAGCCACATAACCAGGACTGATGATGCTCAGACAACATGGTGGCTGGACCAGTTGTCCATGGCTGTTGTCCATTCTAAAGCTTGCTTTGTCTGTTCTGCTTGGTTCATGCCCATGTTCTCCTACTTGTTAAATATTTTCATATTATCCCTGTTCATAGCCATTTTTTTCAAACTCTATTTCAGATGTGCTTGAATCTTGCTCTTCAGATCTGAAGAGAATGTTCTTATATCCTTCCATGTTCCTTATCTTAATGTCTCTTCTCACCAGCTCTTTAGCATTTCGGAGAAAGAGAGTGTCTTGGCCAAAGTCATTGCTTATTTCTAAAGCACGTATACTTGATCATGCATCCATGCAAGTATTTATTTTCCCCCTCAGGAATTATTTTTCTTATCATCACTGATTGCATTTGTCTAGTGCCAGTCTACTCCATGCCCTATTAGATAGCATTAAATATTAGTTCTGTTTGATACTGTAGAACATTACTTATGATAACCTGGACAGTTTTAAGTCAGTGCTTAAAGCCAATCAATCAGAAAATAATATGTTAGTATCTAATATAGGTAAAGCACTATAAAAATGGCCAAGGGAATCTACAAGAATTTCAACAATGATCTCTGCCTTCTAAATACATAAGATTCCAATCCAGGTTTGAACACAGTATTTTTACAGTCCCATGCAAGTGATTTAACCCTTGTTCCTCATTTACTCCTATGTAAAATGAAGATAATAACTACTGTGCAGGTTAGATGTAAACTTTTAAATACATAAATGCTCCTTAACACGTAATAGGCAGTCAAAAATGGCAACTGTGATAATCACCAGTCTAATTGCAAAGTTGAAATGTCAAACACATTCACCTGATAGGTGAAATATCACCTGATAGGTATCAAAAGGCAGGGTAATTTTTCACACGTGCAGAATCTAAGCACTCTGAATTCAGGGGAGGTAGCCATTCTGGGTTGGAGAAACCTGGGGAAGCGTTTTGGAGTAAGTGGAATTAGAACTGAGTGTTGAAGAAGGGGTAGACGTTGAGCAAACACGCTCACTGTCTTAAGAGGAGAAGTGCAAGGTACACTAGGGTGCCTGGGACAGGTGCCCTAACCACACTGCATTAGGCTTCCAGGCTCAGGGGCAAGGGTCAAGGGTAAAAAGAGAATCTGACTCTTGTCCTTCACCATGAAGAGATCAGATTGAGGGAGTTATAATTTGGCTGTAATCAGTGTAATGAAGATAAAAAACAGGACTGTATTGGGCTGAATTTTGAGAGGAAACAGGCAGGGTGGAGGCAGAAGCTGGGAACTTTGATGATGAGGCCATAGCTTATTCAAAGAGATGAGAATGAGATGAGAGATGAGATGAGAATGCTCACCATCTACTTTCTGAGAATCAAGATTTCTCTCTTTGTACTCATTCTCTCTGGGGTAAGCATATATAGGGTGGTCAAAAAGAATGATAAAAATCACTTGCTTCCTTATTTTTTAATTTATTTTAAAACAAGACATGATACCATACCTATTATACAAATAAAGAATTACTTTCCAACTCTTTTGCCCATTTCATGCTGGAGTTTCATTTTTTCCTCCCTTGATTGTGCTTATTTATAAAATGGTATTATAAGTTATTCTTTCAAGTAATAGAGAAAATATGAGATATTTTCTATTTTTCATTTAAATTGGCCGTATTTTAATTTTGTTATTATTATTTTTAATATCTATTTTACTTGTTTATTTATTTATTTATTTGGGTCTTAGTTGCGGCAGGCGCACTCCTTAGTTGCAGCCCGCTGGCTCCTTAGTTGTGGCATGTAAACTCTTAGTTGTGGCATGCATTTGGGATCTAGTTCCCTGACCAGAGATTGAACTCGGGCCCCCTGCGTTGGAATTTCGGAGTCTTAACCACTGTGCCACCAGGGAAGTCCCAAAACTGGCCATATTTTTAGGAAAAATACTCATAGAGTCTACTCCTTAAAAGAAAATTTTAGAAAAGAGAGTAATGGAAAAAAGGAAATATGTTCTAGAGTTCTTCTTAAAATCATCATCTGCTATGCAGAGATGAAGGTGTTAACTTTGGTCCTCAGGTCCATTCTTATGTTACCAGGCAAAACCACTGAATTATAGGTATGAGAGCCATTATCTCCCAGAAGCACCTTGAAAAAAGAGATGTCATTGCAACTCCACATTAAGTAAATTCCCCATATTCAGTAGTCCTTCGTTCTTAAGAAGAAAATATCTTATCCCTCCCTCCATTCATCTCTTCTAAAAAAGAAAAGAATCTCAAAGAAATTCGAATTTTTACTAACCAGAATTGATTTTATTTCTTTCTATTTGGTATTCCTCAGAACATTGTGTGTGTGTGTTTGTGTGTGTGTGTGTGATGTAATGGATGAATAAACTCAGGAGAGCCAGTTTGCTTGCCAAATGTTTACCATAAAAATTATTTTCCTATATATTGACTCCTCTCTCCATTTCTTTTACTAAGTATATGCTTATTTAAGAAAAGAAAACAGCCTAATAAGCCTAGTTTAATCAACCGAACCCTAACCCGAACCCTAACCTCTGAGGCAATACTTGGACAATGCTTGAGAAAGTATTTAACTGGGATGTTGAAAGGCTCAGGAGGGGGAATTCCCTGGTGGGCCAGTTGTTGGGACTCTGCGCTTTCACTGCCTTGGGCAGGGGTTCAGTCCCTGGTCAGGGAACTAAGATCCCCCAAGCCCTTGCGGCCAAAAAAAAAAGAAAGGCTCAGGCCCAGGAGGTTTTTCACTTCTGCAGATGAGCTGCACTAGAGGGGCATCCTGCAGAGGCTTCATTTTCTTTTTTAAAAACCTGCTCTACGTAGTTTCAACTAGTTCTACACTAACAAGAATGTGCAGCTTGGCATTTGCAGCCAAATTTCTAACCAAACTCTGTTCAGTTTTGATATCAATGCTGAGCTTTCTCCCTTATAATTTATGAGATATGGTTAATGGATTATATAGAACAATCATTTGAGCAATAGAAAGTAAAATGAGAATTCTTTTTTCTCTAAGTTTGACGTCAGGTGACTTTCTCTCTCTTCACCCAAACAAGTGTATCCACTCCTTCCCACCACCAAGCACACAACCTCTTCAATGAAACAGAAACAAATATTGAGGGACTTCCCTAGCAGTGCAGTGGTTAAGAATCTGCCTGCCAATGCAGGGGACACGGGTTCAAGCCCTGGTCTGGGAAAATCCCACATGCTCGGAGCAACTAAGCCCATGAGCCACAACTACTGAGCCTGCGCTCTAGAGCCCATGAGCCACAACTACTGAGCCCGCACACCTAGAGCCGGTGCTCCACAGCAGGAGAAGCCACCACAATGAGAAGCCCGCGCACAGCAACGCAACTAGAGAAAGCCTGCGCATGGCAATGAAGACCCAACGCAGCCAAAACTTAATTAATTCATTAATTTTAAAAAAAGAAACAAATATGGATTAAAAATAAAGAGACAAAAAGGTAAAATTATATGTTCACATTAGTGCCCCCAACAAAAGTGTTACTGAGTGACAATAAGTTTTTATTTTACTTATTTACATTTTCCTGTTACGGAGAGGCATACGATTCTCCATGTGTACACACAGCAGTAATGTACAAAGTGAAATATTACTAAATATCTAAAATTCAGGGTTTTTTTAGACACGTCTTGTATAAATGGCATATACTTATCTCACATTTTAATTTAGATATAAAATTATTTAGTCTGAGAAATCCTGAGACAAGTTTCCCTAGACTCAGAATTTTAGAGCTAGAAGTGATCATTAATATTATTTAGCCTAACTCTCTGTATCAGAACAAAGAGCTACAGAGATAACTAGCACTTGGTTCTCATTAAGAATAGAGACAAAACTATAGTCCGTATCTTTAGTAAATTATAAAGTGATCATTCTTTCCTTTTAATCTCTATCAAAAGAATATCTTCTTATAACACTAACTTTCCTCATAAAACACAGTATTATAAAATCTTAAATATGGACACTGACAGGCTTTGACCAATCGGCATGGTCACCCTTGCCTATGTGCCACTCTGGTGCTTACCACCTGAACATTAGCTCTGCTTGGTGACCATACATGAAGATTTCTTCATGTTTCCTGACATGCCATTGACCTATTAATACAGCTAGGAATTATGCTTCTCTTAGTTACAATGTGGATTATGCCAGGTTTCCAGTGGGGTCAGCTGTGACCTCAAATGCCTTTCTGGCTTAGACAAGTCAGTCTAGCTCTCTCTGGATCTTTTCTTTTCTCTTACCTAATTGACATGAGCTGCGTCCCATTACTTCATCCTATTTAGACCCACAGGCTATTTCAGCTTATAAAGGTCATGTCTTATTTTAGCTGGTTTTGGCTAATTCACAGCCATCAGAAAATGAATTGGAGAGCAGATTCACCGAAGACAGTATGTATACCATGACCAACATCCAACTGATTCAGTCAAATGGGTGAAAAATCAGTCCAGTCAGTCGTTCGGCTTTTTTGAATTAAGCAACTATTAATTTATTGTGTCACTTTTCAATAATGGTGCCGGATTGTTAATAAAATAGTTAATATTGTTTAAAGGTCTAACATAGGTGGAATGCCACTAGAATTTTGACTGCTAGGATAGGAAATACCCACTAGTAAAACTCTCTTGGAATGACCCCTAGCACTTTTACAGTCACCTGCTGATAATTTGATTTAAATCACATTTCCTCAATCTGTTGGCGAGTACAGTATGCTGTACTGTACTTTAGGACAGGGCGAAGGGATGGATTTTGGTGAGACGTATTATGTCTACTCCCTCCTTCGGCCTAGCAAGTTTGTCTACGTAATAGAAAAAGAATATTTTTATAGCTTTTAGGACTTGGTGTTGGAAAGCTTTTCTTAATTGGGATTAATAATTTTTAATAGAAGCTACATGGTCGACAGAAAATTGTAGTGACCAAGTTGAGCGTGATAGAAAGAAACATTCTTTTAAATAATTAATAGCTGCTAAAAGGTCCCATGCATTATGGAGGGAGAAGACCAGATTTAATCAGAGGATTCAGGAAGGAGGTTTGATGAGAGAGATTAATTAAACTAGCGCATGGTCATACAAGGGACAGGATCAGATGATTCATTCACAAAAAATGAGTAAAAGCAAAGGAGACACGGAGAGTGGGGGGAGGGTGACGCGGTGAAGAAAGTCACATATGCGGTGGTAGTCAGACGTCAAACCTCATTAAAGAAGTTGTCCAAAACCTCTCTAATGAGCCGGAAACAATGTGCGACTCACCTGGTTAGAGGCTTTTTTGCACAAATCAAACTCAGGCCAGGTTGCTCAATGGGTCTTCAGAGAAATTACAAACCCTGAAGTGAATCCTAGCCAAGGAGAGCTGTGTTAACAGACTCTTCCCAACCACACAACTTTGATTATGGAGACAGAGATGGATGCCTTACCTCTCTGAGGTTAATACTCAGTTGGCTTCACCTATATGTCGCCATTAATAATTGCTACAGAAGATATCAGGGCTAGGGAAACAAAAATAAGAACAACAACAAACATCGCAACACAGTTTGTCTAAAATGTCAGGAGAAAGTAAGGCTGGGGGCCAGATATCCGTGAGCAGGGGAAGGATTTGATGGAAATCTGCGTCCCTCTGCCAGAAGAGTTAGCTGCACTGAGCCACCTTAGCCATCTGTACATGCAGAATGACCTTGGCACAAGTGGGACACATTATTTGTTTCCAGGGAAGAAGGGTGTGTGTGTGCTTTTTTAATCAGGTGTCATGGTCTGGTGCAGAGGTGTCCTCACTTTTCCTGCCAAGAACTCCTGGGCATGTGATGAAAGGTTGTGAAGTGCTTTTGAGTTTTTGATCTCAGTTTGTCTTCCATGTAGGCTTTAAAATGAATGGATTAAAAAATCATCGGACCTCAATCGTTTTTTTAATTTTTTTCTTCTTCTTCCAATTATAAGCAAAAAGAATGATCTTCTGCAATCATCCTTTTGATTATGTCGCCCTCTTCAAATAACTTTAAAAGAACGCTTAGTTTTCACTTTCATCAAAATACAATGTTCTGACTCTCTTCCTTTCTCTGTCCTGTACTTTACTGTTCTGATTTTGCTTGGTACACTGCTCTCTCCTCCTTTCTGCAGCCAGACATAAACTATTTGCCATCCTGCTTCCCTTATTATTTCCCTCCTTGAAGATTTGCTATTGTCCTCACCTAAAACATCACCCCAACCCCTTTCCATGAAACCAGGTCACTTATTTCTGTCCAAATTTGTTTCTGGACAAATATATTTGGACTGTATTCTGTCTTCTGTTGTGTGTGTACCTGTTCCTGATACTTTAAAAAAATTCACATGCATTTATGTTGTGCTCTTCTCCACCAACAGTTCGTAAGTTTTTTAAGGACAGGAACCCTGTATTCTTTTTTGTCATTATAGTAGTGCACGGCTTATCACTGTCAGTCCCATTTACAACCAGTAAATACCATAATCCTTTGCTCTCCCCTCAAGCTTGGGTACACTGTGTCACTTTGTACTAAGATTGATCTTTTCCATTTTCTATTTCTTCAGGTTTCTATCTCAAATCTTAACATGTTTCAAGTCTTAACAGAAGCACACTGTGGATGGATTCCAGTGATCGGGGCGTGCTTTGGAAAACCTAGAGAATGTAAAATAAGGAGCAGACTCAGAATTCTCTCATCTTGCAACCACCCAACAGATACCTGACTCTGTGTTTACGTACAATATGTTAGATTCTTACTTATTCACATACTCATCAGTGGCAGGTGTGTCTGTTATTTTATTTATAGTGTAGGTTTCCAGAGGTATCACTTTTCTATTGATTAATTTATATTGTCTAATTCATAGTATGGTGTTATGTTCTCAGTCTCTCTTAATTACTTATTGAGGATGATTAAACCACCAAACACGGTTTCTTTAACAAATATTACCAAAGCAAGAAGAAAATAAAAACACATTGTAAATGATGGCATTTTCTACATAAGCCTCACTTAAGTCTTAGTCATGATCTTGTTACTTGCTGTGAGAGCTGGATCTTCTGGGAAAAAAGCTCTGAGAACCATGCATTAAGTACACATAGACCTTTAAATGTGAAGAATTTAAGCCCAAACATGTATTTGTGTTTATGTGCAATACCCACTTCTTTTCAGAATGTCTCAAACTGACCCCAAACGACCTTCTTTGTGGATGCCTACCTTCAAGGACTAGTATTTAATTGCTCTCCTATCACTCTGTCTCTCAGGGTGTGAGCCTGGCTCTGAGATCATTGTACTAATTTAAAATATTTGGAGACCAGCAAAAAGACAGACTTGAGAATATATTGGCTAAGTCCTATTCCAGGAGGCTTCACATTTTCCCTTGTGCTGAAAATGTCAAATTTTGCCCTTCAACATTTCTCTAAACAACTTTCTCCACTCAAGTCTCAATAGCAAAAAAATAACCAATAATTGAGATAGTTAAGGGGGCATGATGAGAATACTGCTCTGAAGTTTTCTTACAATTCTGGCTAGGAAAAAATAATGCAGTGCTAATGGGATCTCTGTGGCATGCATGTGAGTTAGAGCATTGTAAGAGAGCCTTGGGAAGTGTGCATGGAGGTGTAAAGTGTGGATAAAATAATGAACAAGGATGGCAAATTGATCTGGGCTATTATTTGTATTTTTAATGTGAACGTCATGTAAGGCTGTCTCCCTCAGATTCAGGAGGAGCTTGTTAAAAATGGCCCACGGGCCTGCTGGGTCAGCCTCCTCTGGGGGCGGTATTCGGGGAAGCCACCTTCTTAACAAGACATCTTAAGAGATTCTCATGTTCAGGAAAGCTTGAGGGCCACTGTATACACTAAAACAGTAAAGAAAAATATTCACCAAGTGCTGTGTGTTGTGCTGGGTGTTGAAATAAAAGAGTAAATAAACTAAACACACTTCAAGAAATCCCAAAGACAAATTATAACACCCAAGAAAGTGAACACAATTATGTGCTCCTATAGAGCAAGTTCATCCAAAACTTGAGGACTGAGTTTTTAAGTACGTTACTTTTAGCTACTTTAAATGGAAATGAATGTTCTTAACAATTAATCTAAATAATTTATTTAAGATGTTCTTAAAATGTTCTAGCTGTTACAGTCAGAAAGTTTTTTTTTTTTTTTTTTTAATCTTATTGGGGACTTCCCTGGTGGTGCAGTGGTTAAGAATTCACCTGCCAATGCAGGGGACACGGTTTCAAGCCCTGGTCCGGGAAGATCCCACATGTCACAGAGCAACTAAGCCCACGAGTCACAACTACTGAACCTGCGTGCTGCAACTACTGAAGCCCATGCGCCTAGATCCTGTGCTCTGCAACAAGAGAAGCCACAGCAGTGAGAAGCCCACGCACTGCAATGAAGAGTAGCCCCGCCCACTGCAACTAGAGAAAGCCCGCACAACCATGAAGACCCAATGCAGTCAAAAAAATATATATATGTATATTGTAGTATAGTTGATTTACAGAGATGTGTTACTTTTTTCTGTACAGCAAAGTGACTCAGTTATACATATATACATTCTTTTTCATATTCTTTTCTGTTATGGTTTATCACAGGTTATTGAATATAGTTCCCTGTGCTATACAGTAGGACCTTATTGTTTATCCATTCTATATATAATTAAGCCCCAAACTTTTGAAAAGTTATTTGTCTAAGGCGATCTAGGATGTTTTGGCAGAACTGGAGAGGCACTTCTTCAGGACCCTGGCTTCTCCTTTTTTTGTTGCTAGCATCTCTTTGATGTTTCTTCAAGGGTCGCCTGACCTCATGGCCCTTCCCCTGCTCTCTTGTCAAAGCTGATCTAATGATATGGGTATAGTGGAGAGTGCTAAGCTGGGAATCAAGAAAATGGGTGTGCACTGTGACTCAGATAGTAAATAACTTACATGGCTCTGAGCAAGCTTCTTAACTGTTTGAGTTTCCTTATCTAAAAAAAATAAATGGTAGGGTTTTTAGAGCGCTGGTGTCCTTTCTGGTCCTCTTTCTATGATTCACTGAGTTCTCCATGCATTGCACTTTAAGATGGGAACAGAGGTCTTCATTTGGCAGGAAGAGAGGTCACGTGGGGAGGAGTCTTGGATGAGTTGCCCATGAATGTTGGAGCGGGGATGTGAGCAGGGCCCCTTCGAGCCTCAAACAGAGCACCTGTTTGAGGGAGCCCAGCTCTACCTGTGACTTGGTGCGTGAGATGTGAACACATCCTACGGCTTCTCGATGATTGATTTTCCTCGTTTCAGGGGTGGAGACAGTAATGATAACTGTTCTCACAGTGTCATTATTCCCCAGGGGATGAGCAGATGTGTTTAAGGCACAGGATGGGCATTCCATAACGTTTCTTTACTGACTAAGAAGGTGTGGTTAATTCACTGCCTCACTTTACCTTCTCAAGTTGGGCTATTTATTTAACAAGCACATTCAGGGATCATGATATTCCAAGAACTGATCTAAGAGCTTCACTTTAATAGTAACTTTTTTAATCCTTATAACAAGCCTGCAAGGAACTATTATTATCCTACTATTCAGATAAGACATTTAAGGCACATAAGCTGCCCGTGGTCACCCAGATAGCAAGCCAGGTAGGCAGTGTGGGTCCACAGTCTGTGCTCTCCATCTTTGTTCTACTAGCCTACATGAAAGATCAGAGAACAAGAAATGGGGGATGTGGGGAGTGGGCAAGACACCTATATTATTTATCTAAGAGAACATAAATTTGGTGTAGCCAAAAGGTACCATAATAACTCAGCAAAACATCTAAAATTATGTGTTAACCTACAAAACGTCCAACCGTGGGGTCCTTCTTTTGAAGAGACATTAGTCTGGCATCGGGAATATCTACAAGGCTTTTTAAATCTTTGTGGCTGTCCCTCACAGACAAACCAATGGGCGAGGATGTTCTGAATCTTGAAATAGGAGTGGCAATATTTCTTAAACATCCTCTTTCCCACATGTCTTCCTATCACAGGTCTCATCGGAATAGTAACTCACGAGGAATGTTTCCCCTGATCTACTTAGAGGTCCCCAAACTCTTTCCGCAGCTCAGCAGAAGCACGTCTCACTGGCAGCTTCAGCAGGCTAGCTGTATCTTCTCTCCTTTGTTACTTAGATCATTATACATTATACAATGCCTTTTTTCTTTTTCTCTTTTTAAAAACCCCTTTTACATGGGCTAAGAGAGTAAAAATTGAACATGTTGTGGGGATAAATCTCTTTACAGAAATAATCACTAAGGCTGGTTGCTTACCTGTTTTCTTTCACTCTGGTGCCTCAAATTTGACTGTGATAGTCAGTTAGGTTTTCTTTAAACAGGAGACTTTATAAAACAAGAAAATGACTAATTAAGAATAACAATGGATTGGAAATTACTGTACCTATAACTTAGTAGATAATAAAATCAGCATAATTATTTTTACAATGAACTAATATTCATTTCCAATTTTGCCTTGTAATTAAATTTATTTAGTCAATTAGAAGTAAGAAAAGAATTCTGCTCAGGGTTGCTTTCAATGGTTACGTTTTTCTACTGCTCAAATTCTGCCAAACTTCTTAGGTAAGAGGAGATTCCACCCTGGGATGTTACTTCCTCATTTCAAGTTCCTTTGGCTACAAGCAGATGATTCTCAGCCTCTGCTTATATGATTGGTCAGAGTGTACTTTAAGTAAAAGTTCTATCCTTCATGTTTCTAAAGGGGTTCACTCCCAGCGACATGCTCCACCAAACGCCTGCTGTTAATTACTTCTTGCCTGGGGGACCATTTCCCTTGATTGAAACATGACCCTGAAGCTCTCTGTCTCCCTTCTAGTTCTCCAACTTCTTGCTCAGCTGACTTTATGTTCTTTCACTCATTGAACTTTGACTGAACATCTACTCATGCTAGACACTGTTGGGCACTGAAGTTACCAGCGTAACTAAAAGACAACCTCTGTGTCCTGGGGCTCACCCTTTACAGAGGGAGAGCCGTATAAACAGACACCTACCATCTTATTTGATCAATGCCACGATAGAGATTTGCCTAGGTACCATGGCAACCTAAAAGAAAGGTATCAGTTGTATAGTAGCCAAGCGGGGGCAGAGAAGATTTCACAGGAAAAGTGACCTGTAAGTCAAGTTTTAAAAAGGAAATTGAAGTTAGGTAATGAATGATGTTGGAGAGGCCAGAGTACTCTGGAAGGAGAAGCAGCGTGGGCAAAGACATGGAAAAGTTAGAGAGCTGGTGCATTCAGGAAACCAAAAGAAGTTGATGTGGCTGGGCGTAAAGTGTGCAGGACAGCTGGGGACACTGGGATTGCAGAGATCGTCAGGGCTGGGTCATGAACGGTCTTCCACTCTATGCTAAGGTTTTTTGCTTTGTCCTGAAGGTATTCATTACTACTCTTCACTACACAGAGACCACAGAGAGTTCGTTTTCTAGCAACAAAATTTATTCCAAAATGAATATTATAAAATTGACTCAAAGGATGCCATGAGTTACATGTGGTGATGGACTTAGTGGTTTTTGGTTTTCTAAGGCAACAAAATCCATCATTTCTTCATTTAAAATCGTATATAGCTATGTTTTTTAAAAAGTATTAATAATCAGGAGCTAAATTATATCATAAATAAGCATGTGTAGTATAAGAAAATAACTAAATTCAAAGTTCCTGCTAATTTGCAGCTCTGTCTCGATGCCCAACTCTGAGCTTCCTGTTAACTACCTTCAACTGGGAAAAACAATGAGTCACCATACCTTTCATTGGCCAGTAGAAGTTGGGACAACCAACATGTTTCCAGGTCCTAAACCCCGAGAACAATATTTTATTTACAAAGACTTTTCTGCCCTTCCCTCCCTCCCTCTCTTTCTCTCTTTCTTTCCATTAGGCACTCTTTGATAGTGTAAGCACTGTGTGCAAGAAGAAGGTGAGGCAGGGTGACACAGGAGGTAAGGGAAGAAGACGTGCTATAAAGAAAGCCAAAGACCTTTGTAAGCCATCTGTAGCAGGTGCTGTCAGAGCCTCACCCACATCCCTTGTACTTAAACCAGTTCACTGTGCTCCAGTGAAAACTTCAAGCTGTGACTGAGGCTTGGTTGGATCTGTAGAAGGTCATTCTGCTCACTCATAGCAGGCTAGAAGTGCCAAGGGAAGTGAGACCCCCTCCCAGAAGCAGACTGACTGGAGTTGATGTGCAGACACTTCAACAAACCTCACCCTCCAGTGGGATAGCTCTGAGACCTGAGTTTTGCAGAATTTCCCCGAATATTCCAGCAGGATTAAGCTCCAGTCACCCTGCCTTCCTGTCTCTGCCTGAGTTCCCCACTCCCTTACTGGTATTTCTTGGATGTTCAAATAAACTATCATCGTGTGAACCCTTATGTCATGCTCTGCTTCTGGGGAAATTTAAGCTAAGGCAACATGATAAGAAATGGTAGGAGGGAGTTCAAAGGTTTTAGACAAAAATAATTGTGAGAGGTCACATTGACAGCAAGAGGATAGATGAGGTGGAATTGCAAGAGGGTGGAGGCAACAAGACTCATGAGGAGAAAATTGCTAGAGTCTAAGGATAGATCATAAAGACAGAACTAGGGCACTAGGTGATGGAGGGTGGAGGCAGATGTGGAAGCAGTGGGCAGATGTCATGGCAGTAGATGGGAAGGCAGAATCAAGGCTTCGGGGGAGACTGAGAGGGAATGGTCAAAGGAATAGCAAAAGGCCATCAGAAGGGGTTATCCATTCTAGGAGGCAAGAAGCAACCAACTGTGCCAGGAGCTACAGAGAGATGGCATTGCCGTGGTTCCACTGGATTGGGAATTTGAATCCTTAGTATCTCCCACAAATCACTTTTCGTGGGATGATGGGGTCAGAATTCTGACTGCAGCAGATTAAAGAACAAATGAGCTGACCGAGTGATTATAAACCAATCTTTGGAAGAACTTAGCTATAAAAGGAATGAGAAAGAGAGTGATGGTTAATGGAATGAGGTTTAAGGTCAGAGAGGGTGTTTTTTTTGTTGTTGTTTTTGTTTTTTAAATCTTTATTGGAGTATAATCTCTTTATAATGGTGTGTTAGCTTCTGCTTTATAACAAAGTGAATCAGCTATACATATATCCCCATATCTCCTCCCTCTTGCGTCTGCCTCCCACCCTCCTTATCCCACCCCTCTAGGTGGTCACAAAGCACGGAGCTGTTAAAGGCAGGGATGGCTTGAGCTGATGTGTGGGCTGCAGTGATAGAACAAGCACAGGTGAAAAGGCTGAAAACATGTCAGTTAGTAGTATAAGGTCTTCGTTCTGGAAGAGATGGTGGGGAGGGGATGAAATCATGAACATAGAAGGAACTTAACCTCACATTGCCAAGTTAAAGAGAAATCATTTACGTGCCACACACGAGGAGATGAAGGAAGTCAGGAAACTGGTCTAAGAGGGATGTCAATTGTGAAATCTCCTCTTCTGATTGTTTTCATAAGGATTCCTGAAAACTCATGTTCATGAAGAGAGTCAGAGTGCTTGTTGCAATTGCAACCCTGTGTCTTCAGCTGTGTACTACAGAAACAGAAGGTGAATATAACCAAGGATTGGGAGTGGGAAAGAAAGGGGCCAATTTGGCAAATGGGACTGTAAAATTTATGGTGCTAATGATTTTCAAACATTTTCGGAAGCAATGGAAAGAAGAATGCAAAGAAAATGAGTTTATTTTCTAAAATGCACTTTTTTGTTTTGCAGTTTTCCCTTGCTAAAATCATCTAAATTTCTGTATTTTGAAAATATAAAGACTGCACCATGTGTGTAACTTAGTACTACTCATCACTCCAGCAGTAAACAAGTGGACGAACTCTCTAGGTTTCAATAGAGCAGGTTGCTACTTCTTTACATCAACTTACTAACTTCTCTAAATTCTACCTAAGATGTATACAATGAGCACTTTTAACATCTACCCCTTCCCCAAAAAGGAGCTCTCAATATTAATCCTAAATATAGCTCTGCGTGACCTCTGTCTGCTCTTAGCAGGTTTTAGTTTTTCAGATCTTATATTTGGTGTCTAATTTCCTAAAGTCCAAGAGACAGCTGTCTGGGGGCCTGAGAGCTAAGATGATGAACATGCAGATATCAAGGAAATGGTTTTCTTACAGAAACAGCTCCATTTAGATCTGAGCATTTCCTCATTCTTGCCTGACTGTAGAGCTTCATAAATTGCAATTAGTGCTAAATTCAGTCATATCCTTTCTTGCTGGTGGGGGTGGTTAGGTTTAACTTCTTTAGCCTGCTTTAATTTAAAACAGGCCAGATCTAATTAATCTCCAGATTCCAGTAGTTTGACATTTTAACTGTGTATCCTCTAGGAAAACAAAGTACACAGATATTTGCATATCAAACCAATGGAAAGTATTAAAAATCTTTTTTTTAGCATTCAAAGAAGATTTGTTTTTATTTCTAGGCAGTAACACTTTCGATTTTAGGCATTGTTTCCTCATCAGTCTGAGAAAACAAAGCGTTTTGTCTTCTCTTGAAGTTGGGGTTTCTAGAAGAGGATGTTACTTTTCTGCATATGGAAAGAGGAAATACCCTTGACTGGTTGATTGACTTCTTTCTCTTAGCATCTGCTTGGCTAAAGTTTAGGCTTCCTAAACTTGGTTGAATCTTGATGGTGCAAGTGAAATAGAAGATAAAGCAATTAACCACTTAAATTATGTTTGAAGTCAATCCAAGTATTCTAACATCTGGCATTTTCACATCCTGAACTATTGATGAAGACAATCTACAGGGCAGAATATTGGTGATGAGCCAGTACCGAGCTGGGTCATTTAGGACGTGAACTAGACAGTTCGCTTTCTAACATAATAGAGTATTTGGAATCCCTCTGGATGACTTATATCAGTGTTGGCAAATGGCTAAGCTGATAATTTTCAATCATGTCCAACTGAAAATACTGTTATGTAGTTTGATTTTATGGCATCCTCTTTCACTTTTATGTTCTATGTAGCAGTTTTGCACTTCAGTTAAGTGACTTTACACTTAACCAAACAACTGCATGCCACTTTGTTTATAGATTATTTTTTTTTCAAGTTAACTAAAAATCCTCTGATTTGCCCTAAAGGCAGTTTTGGAAATCATTGTATTAGAAATAAAGAACAGCAAGGAATCCCAGGGAGCATCTGGTCCTAACCCTTAGAGATAAGGAATCTGAGGCCAAGAGAGGCAAAGCGAACTGCCTAAACTCAAACAGCTTGTTCCTGGTTGTGGTAGACCAACTACAACATGGTTGTAATTGTTCTTGCCGCTCATGTCCACATCCACTGCCACATGACTTTGCAGCTCCTTCCATAAAAAGGAGACATCTACTTCCCCACACCTTGAATCTGGACTTGCACTGCAACCTCCTTTGGCTGATAGAATACAGGAGAAATAAGGGTGCCAGTTCTGCAGCAATAGTTAACTAATATATAATTTTCTTTCTTTTTTTTTTTAAGCTCCCAGAGTATTCTAGAAAATCAGCAGTACTCAGATTTTTTTTTTTCCTCAACTTCTGCTTCCAGCTACTTGGCAAATTTTCAAATATTTGATTTCTTTGCTTGTATGTTGTGCCACTTCTTTTACATCTTCTGCCTCATGAAGCTTTCTAAATGCGTTCTTTTCTGGTTTTGAGTTTTTAGGGACATTTTCAGCTGAGGTGGAATTCTTGATGGTGCTATTGGGCATTACTTTGTGGTACAAACTTTTAATCCACTTAACAGCTTCCAGCACATTAATTTTTTTGGCAGGCAGGTGATGTTGTCAGCTATGTCCATACTAGAAAGGCAAATTGCAGCAAGTGAGTAGCTCTTGGAATGAATAAAAAAAAATCTTTAACTAAGGGGGAGGTCAGCTTGCTGTGTTTGATAAATTTCAGTTCTTTGTCCCCTGAAGTCATGTATATTAGCATAAGGCTCGAATGGAACCATGTTATCTGAAAGCCTCTATTTATTTTGGATGATTTACTCACTTGGGGGGGGGGCAGGGAAAGGAAGCATGACATAATAAAATTAGCATTGAATTTGGTGATTGGAAATGTGAGTTTCAATTCTAGATCATCCACCTATTAGATGTGTCACTTGAGAAGTCACTTAACTGCTTTTAATTCAGTTTCTTTCATTTTCAATTTCCAATTTACTTAGGGTTTTTTGTTTGTTTTTTTGAGAATAAGGTGAAGTACCTAAAGCATTTCGTAAGCTGCAAACTCTAATTTCTACTGCTCTTCTGAACTCTACATATTTTCAGTTGCTTACTGGACATTCTTTCCTGGATGTTCCACATCTAAAATCCATCTCCACACGCACTACTCAAGCTTTCATTTTCTCTTGACTTCCCTAATTCTATTCAATGACGCTAACATTTTCTCAATTACCTAGGTTTCAAATCACAAAATAAGTTTTTTATGCCTCTCTCTCATTTATTCCTCATAAGGCATTTACTTATGTATTAATTTATATAACCAGCGAATGCTTATTAATCACCTGCTCTTTTCTATTGCTGCATACCCTCCTTTCAGTCCCATCCCTATGTTTCAAACTAGTCTTTGCTCCATGTAATCTCTTTATTTCAAACTCTGCTCCTCTGGATTTGGCATCCACCTTGGATTCCTCAGCCTAGACCTTGACCACATTTTATCATTCTCTCTCAGTCTTCTCACCAGTTCCAGTGTCTCTTGTCTCTGGCAATAAGAACATCCTATTTCTAGTCTGTGCCCTTTAGGACCTCCCTCCTCACCCCCAATAGCCAGCGGTGCCACTAATCCAATTTGTTCCCATCCCCGTCTCCTTGACAGAAGAGAATCAGACACTCTGACACTGAGGGCATTACCTAATTGTAATAAACCTTTCCTCATTTATGAAATAAGAGGGATACTGGCTACAAACTACCTCACTAGGTCATTGTGAAATGAGATACACATATGACTGGCACAGAAGAAGCACTCACAACCTACGAGTTCTTCCCAAAGACCTGGATGTGATTGTACAATGCTAAATGCAATACTCCCAGGCTTCCCTGGTGGCGCAGTGGTCGAGAGTCCGCCTGCCGATGCAGGGGACACGGGTTCGTGCCCCGGTCTGGGAAGATCCCACATGCCGTGGAGCGGCTGGGCCCGTGAGCCATGGCCGCTGAGCCTGTGCATCCAGAGCCTGTGCTCTGCAACGGGAGAGGCCACAACAGTGAGAGGCCCGTGTACCGCAAAAAAAATAAATAAACGCAATACTCCCCATCCTGCTGACAATTCAAAATAAAAGCATCTTAGAATCTAATTAAGGAGACGAGAACGACATGTTTAATACAATTTATGTATACGGATAGAGTATGAAATGCAGTGCAGGTGAGTGAGTACTAAGTATGAAGTAAGTTTACTCAAGGAAGACAAGCAGGTAGTGACTTGTAAAGAAACTAAGAGATATGAATTTGTGAAAAGAGAGCAAGAGAATATTTTAGGTGTGAAAAATTACACAGGAAAATTCTCAAGAGCAAAACAAAATGTGACATTGGGACACTGGCCTGATGCAATGGAGACAATGGCTTTTAGGTTAAAGATTGTGGCACCAGGTACTGCAGACTTCAATTCTTTAAGACTTCAACTTAAAGAATTTGTAAACCTTTTGCTAATGTATTAAACGTTATCTCTAAATCCACTTCAAATGCATTGTTTTAAATGTGAAATAATATTTGTGGAAGGAAAAATTTGGCTACATTGAAGCAACCATCCTTCCAAGGGAGGTTTTTCTCAATTACTCAATTATTTATGAACATTAATTCCCTTCCCTTTCTGTGTGAATTGGGCTAGAAAATCACAAATGTGTCTTTGGGTTTGTCTAATTCAGGTCCTGCATATTTTACAAATGAGGAACAGAGAAAGGGAGGTTAAATGTCTTTCACAAGGTCGTAGCTAGACAGTGGCCAAGATGAAACTTAAACTTCTCTCCAGGTTTTCAATCTCATGCCTTAAAAAATATACTGAAGGACTTAGGATAGTCAAGAAAGACAAAGAGCAAAGCTGGAGTACATCCACTACCAGATAGCAAGACTTGCTCTAAAGCTATAGTAATTAAGAAAGTGTATAATTGGCACAAAGATTGACCAGTGGAATATGATAGAGATTCCAAAAACATGTCTATTGATACTTGGAAACAGTGCCTTGATTTGATAAGGACGCCAGTTCACTTCAACAGAAAATCGATGGTCTTCTCAAAAAATAGCATTGGGTCAACTGGATGTATCAGTGAAAAACAGACAAGCAAAAAGAACCTAGAATCCTACCTCGAATTCACCAAACAGAGAAATTAATTTGAAATGGATCACAGACATTACGTATGAAAGCTAAATCCATCAAGCTTCTTGAATAAAACATAGAGAAAATCCTCATGACTTTGAAATAGGTAACGATTCCTTAACTAAGACACAGAAGCCACTAACAAAAAGGAAAGATTAATAAATAATTAAATTTAATTGTTTAATGAATACATAATTTAAAAATGCTCTTTAAATGACAGCAGATGAAAATCAAGCCACAGGCTTGGAAAAGATTGATGTAATACACGTGTGTGTGTGTGTGTGTGTGTGTGTGTGTGTGTGTGTATTTGTCAGTGTTCATCAACAGAATATAAAGAACTCTTACAAATAAATAAAAAACTCTTACAAAGAAATAATTTAGAAATAAATAACTCTTACGAAGAAAAAAATACCCAGACAACTCAATTAAGAATGGGTGAAAGATTTGAGCAAACATTTCTTAGAGTCGAAAAGGCTAAGAAACATGAAAAGGAGTTCAACATTGTTAAAACCACAATTAAAACACACATGCCAGGGTTTCTCTGGTGGCGCAGTTGTTGAGAGTCCGCCTGCCGATGCAGGGGACACAGGTTCGTGCCCCGGTCCGGGAAGATCCCACATGCCGCGGAGCGGCTGGGCCTGTGAGCCATGGCCGCTGAGCCTGCACGTCCGGAGCCTGTGCTCCGCAACGGGAGAGGCCACAATGGTGAGAGGCCCGCGTACCGCAAAGAAAACACACACACACAGATGCCAGAACAGCTAAAATTAAGAAGGTAAGTTACAGCTCAATTTTTAAAAATTGGCAATGGTGTTATTTCCTGAAACAAATAGTTTACCATTAGAAATCTTGGAGGAAAATTTGCCTCATTTCTCTTAGGCTAATAAATACTTCAAACGTTTGCTCTTGTCATCCCAGCACCGTAGCTCCCAATCCTTGTGTCATCATGGCCCACACAGACAATGCTGATATTTATGACACCTGGTACGTTACACAGCCGGAAGGGACAGGTCTGGGATTTCTAGTTCCTCGAGGCCCTGCCTGGTGGCCTGGATGCATATCAGTATTTTGGATTGGCCAACTCTGTGAAAATAAACACTGTTTTAGCATCATTAAACAAAGCATTGGCATAAGGCAGATACGGTCTGAGGTTGTTCTGGACAATGGTACATAAAAAGAGAAATTCAACAAGTAGACACTGACGGCTGTTCTGTGGCACATATTTTCCTTGATACTAAATTTATACTGTACCGAAAGCAAAGAGATTAACAGTAGACAACCATGTGTACTTCCTAGTGTCATGAAATCTTACCAAGGAAAAGCCTTTCAATTTAGTTGAGAAAAAGGTTGTATTCCAGAGTCATTAGCATCATGGAGCTCACACGGAGTGCTCTCTGGGGCTAGTGAGCAGGTCTTCTCTTGAAGTTTATTGGATAGAAGATACTAGTTATATTTGCTATTACCTATATATATATATCTTTTATACTAAATTAAAATGTTAAAGGTCTATTAATGGAAAAAATGACAATTTTATTTGTAGTCATACTGCTTCTTTTTTTTTTTTTTTTTTTTTCAGCGTTATGCGGGCCTCTCACTGTTGTGACCTCTCCCGTTGCGAAGCACAGGCTCCGGACGCGCAGGCTCAGCGGCCATGGCTCACGGGCCCAGCCGCTCCGCGGCATGTGGGATCTTCCCGGACCGGGGCACGAACCCGTGTCCCCTGCATAGGCAGGCGGACTCTCAACCACTGCGCCACCAGGGAAGCCCCATCTTTTTAAGTTAAATACATTTTTTCCATTTAGTTTAGTGTTGTCAGATATTTTAAAACTCATTTATTCCAGTTTGCTCACAAAGCTTAAAGCCATCTTCCATTCATTGCAGTTTTCTACAGGAGTTTGGAAAAAGATGCAAGAACCTTGAGACCTTGAGATTATTCAATTCTATGCCGTATGCCTTACAGATGAAATTGAGGCACAGAGATATCATTTATGGATCATTCTTCTCCCACTAGAATATCCCTTTAAGAAATATTTTTCTTCTCTACCGTATCTGTAAATCACTACTTTCTAAAATGTATCTCTTAAAAGTCCCCAAATCTTATTCTTTATCAAATTCTAGTTTGGTTGCAAGAAACATTGACAATCTTTACCAGATAAAGCTAGAAATCTCAGCATTTCAAAACCAACACATTTCTGTAAACATGTATCTAACAAATATGGCTCTCCCTAGCTGTTCTTCAAAATCTGTCCGTGAAAAGTTAATATTTATTGTTTGTTACAAGAATGTACTTTCTCTTTCTCCTCTCCTCTCTTCTCCCTCCCTCTCCCTCTTCTCTCCCTTTCTCTCTCCCTCTCTTTTCCTTTGATACTAGATGATTTAAAAATGGGAAAACAATGTTATCTTGGTTAACCAGCTAATAGAGATGATGGTAATACTGCCTATGCATTATTTCCAAAATGTTAGGTATTTTATGTTCTACTATTCTAATTAGCTTCTTCAAAATGCATGGCTTTACATCTGTCCTTTGTTTATGAAATTTTAGAAATGGACCAGAAACAATAAATGATTATTTATTGAGTTAAGACATTCCTTTGCAATGAAAAAGATGGTGTGATTTATAATTATTTCAATTTAATTTAAGGAAGTGTCACCTGGGGATATGGGGGTCTCAGAATTGTCTGTACTATAATTCATGCAGCAGTCCACAAATTTGAATATAAACATTAGATTTACCTCTATCTAACTTGAAAGGCATTTCCTCTCCCTCACTCTAACTTTACCATTTTCCCTGCTCTGAAATATCCATCACGAGTATCAGGAGCTAGAGGGATTCTAGATATCCTCCAGACCAGAGTTTTCAACTGGTGTGTACAACTGGTGTACTGGTGTGTACAACTGGTGTGTACCTGCTGATACACTGTGAATGGTTATAGATGTGTTGAGATAGCATCTCCTCGGAACCTGAAGTGGCTGGTAGGGCCTTGAGGAAACTTCTGTTTTTTGTGTGTGCTTTTATGTAAAAAATGTTGAGAAAGACTTAGTCTATCTCTTTTGTTTCGTTGATAAAGAAGCTGAAAAACCCTTTGAGTTTGGGAGGCCTTGTCACGAAGTCCCTTAGTTCTAGGTCTAGGTATAGAATCCAGATCTTGTGGCTTCTGCTCTGATGTACTTTGGTCATGACACACACTTCCTTCCTTCTCTTCGAGTGAGACAGTGAAGTTTAGTGGCTGCTCGTGTTACGCACTTTAATTGGAAGACGTGACCAAACTAATTCATGCTAGCAGTCTGCTGAATTCTTCCTGGAATTCACTTTATACACTTTGGTATCAATTTATATAAACAGATTTTAAGACAGATTCTATCATCACTTTTTTTTATAGAAGTGGGAAATCAGCATTCAGAGAAGTTAAGTGACTTGTCAAGGATTTCATAGTAAGTTACAGAATTCAAATGCAGGGCTGTCTGGTTCCAAAGCTTAAGATCTTTGCACACTACCGTAATAACTACCTGTTGGAATGAAAAGTAACTGTCATCTTACAGCGTATAGAAATTATGTCTGCGGAGGATACAGATAAAACACAGTTAATTTTCAGCATCTGAGAAAAGAAGGATGTGAAGGGAGGCAATAGGGGCATTTGCTGTGCCCACCAGGACCTATTCTGCCCTTTGAATTAGCCATGACTTTTGGGGAGTGGGTGCCTGGTATAACATGAAACACCTCAGAGACCTTTTGCAGAAAGAATCTTAGGATATTTTATTGTTTTTATTGCTTCTACCAGATATAAGTATTAGGAAAATTTCAAGTTGAAGAAAAAGTACAGAGAGAAAATTTTTACAAAGATTTAAAAAGTTAGATACTACAGTTTTATCTTTGGATTCTCCCAATAGCCACCTCCTCCCAAATGACAGGAGTCCATGAAACAGAAGGATTACAAGGAGGGATCTCTGACTCTAAATTGTACCACAAATAGGTAGTTTGAAGAAACAAGTTCTCTAATCATTATATGTGGGAAATAACTGATGTCTTAAAACAAGCAAATGATCTTGCTGTGATTTTTGTCAAAGAGTATTCTTCCTGTATTTTCTTCTAAGAGTTTTATAGTGTCCGGTCTTACGCTTAGGTCTGAAACTAACACAACATTGTAAAGCAACTATACCCCAATTTTAAAAATTGGGAAAAAAACCAAGCAAATGAGAATCAGAGAGAAAAAATTAACAGCAAAATACCATGGCACGTGGATTTGGCCTTTTAGAAGCTATTGAAAGATTTCAGGCTTTCCTTGGACGGATGGCTGACTCTTGATTTGAGGAGGAAAATGAGCCCAGAACTTCCTGTTGTGCTGGAATTCAAGAAACTCTGAGAATGTGAAGATGTTCTTTGCTAGAATACAATTACTGAAAGTCTGTCAATGGCCAAAGATAGGACATAATTGGGCATCAAGAATATTGGAGATGGGCTTCCCTGGTGGCGCAGCGGTTGAGAGTCCGCCTGCCGATGCAGGGGACACAGGTTCGTGCCCCGGTCCAGAAAGATCCCACATGCAGCGGAGCAGCTGGGCCCGTGAGCCATGGCCGCTGAGCCTGCACGTCCGGGGCCTATGCTCCGCAACGGGAGAGGCCACAGCAGTGAGAGGCCCGCATACCGAAAAAAAAAAAAAAAAAAAGATCATTGGGGAATTTAACTATGGAAGGTGCTTTGGCTATCTTGTCATATAACAAACCACCCCAGGATTCAGTGGCTTAAAAAAACCAATAATTTCTTTTCTCACAGTCTTGTAACTCGGGCAGGCCTCTTGGGGGACAGCTCTCTGCTCCATTTGGCATAGCTACGGTGGCTCGTCGGGGACTTGGGGATTTACTCCCAAGATGGTCTCTCCTACAGCGCTAGCGCACTGGCTCTGTCTGCCAACTTGGAGGGCAGCTGGGGCCGTCACAGGAGCCTTCAATGTTCCTTCATGTAGGTATCTTTATGTGCTGCTTGACCTTCCTCACAACAGGACGGATGGGTTCAAAGAAGAAGGAAGTGGAAGTTGGCAGTCCTCTTAGAGACTAGGCTTAGATGGAGCGCAGTGATACAGCTGCCACATTCTAGAGACTTATCAGTGTAGTCACAGCCTCAGCCTCATTCAGGGGATTGGAGAAATAGACGCCCTCTCTCTGCGGGGGGTGTGACATAAGGAGGTTGTTTGAAGTTATCAAGGAATAATGTTTAAGTGTAGCAAGGGCATTCTGATTATCTAAGAAAATTTCAAAAAAATTTTAGAGATACAAAGTGAAGGTATGTAGGAGTGAAATGGCTTTTTGTTTGGGGTTTAAAATATTTTAGCAGGAAAGAAGAAGGATAAGGATAAAACAAAATATCTTGATAATTTTTTTTCATATAGGTGATGGAAATACAAAGGTATTATTTATTTATTTATTTATTAACATCTTTATTGGAGTATAATTGCTTTACAATGGTGTGTTAGTTTCTGCTTTATAACAAAGCGAATCAGCTACACATATGCATATATCCCCATATCTCTTCCCTCTTGCATCTCCCTCCCTCCCGCCCTCCCTATCCCACCCCTCTAGGTGGTCACAAAGCACTGAGCTGATCTCCCTGTGCTATGCGGCTGTTTCCCACTAGCTATCTACTTTACATTTGGTAGTGTATATATGTCAAAGGTATTATTGAACTCTACTTTTGAGCATGTGTGACAATTTTTTAAAAATATTGGGATTTGAAGTAATGTTATAGCTCCTAAAAGAGACCCTAAGGAAGAGATTCAAAGTTTTAGTTTCATCTGGTTTTGATTAAATTTTAATATTACATCTTCTCAAAATATACCTTAAATAATACTCCCCACAGGTACTAACTTTGAGAGAGTATGCAGAAAGAGCGAACCTTACAGGGCTGCTTAGGCTGTTGGTAGGAATCATAGAAAGGCAGCTAAACACAGAAGGCTGCTTGACATCAGTGCCTATGATGTCTGATTCTTTCATCCAAGAGTGTGAGGACTTAATGCTTTGAGCTTCTGCATCGATATTCAGACCCTGAAGGGAAGGGAAAGGGAACTGCAGCCAGTGCCCACGACTCTGACCTCACTGACCCTCTGCATCAGTGCCAACAACTGTCAATCTGCAGACCAATTCTTATATGAGAAGAACAGCTCTAATTAATGAGTAAGCACTCAGTCAGGTAGTCTGTTACATGAAATTCAAAGCTTTCTTAGCTAATAACATTCCAAAGCAGAAGTTGCCAATGCAACTCTCCACATATTCCTAATTAAAGGATAAGGGACTACTGTAGATGTGCTTTCCGGGAGTACCAGAAATAAATGTGGCTTAAAGGAAAAATAAGTCTGGGACCAGCTGAAGAATAAGCCTGTTTGCAAGATGTAAATTTAACTTTGCAGCAATTCTACCTTAGCATTTATAGTCAAAAGAATGAAAAGCAGGGACACACAGAGTTATGTACACTCATGTTCATAGCAGCATTATTCACAATAGTCAAAAGGTAAAAGCAACCTAAGTGTCCATCAACAAATGAATAGGTAAACGAAATGTAGTACACATATACAATGAATATTATTTAGCCTTAAAAAAGAAAGAAATTCTGACACACACTACAACATGCGTGAGCCTTGAAGACATTATGCTGGGCGAAAGAAGCCAATTAACAAAAGACAAATACTGCATGATTCCACTGAAATGAGGTATATAGAATAGTGAAATTCTTAGAAAGTAGAATGGTGGTAGGGGCTGGGGGAGGGAGGAATTGGGAGTTAGTGTTTAATAGGTATAGAGTTTCAGTTTTATAAGACAGACAAATTCTGGAGATGGATGGTGATAATGTTTGCACAGCAATGTGAATATACTTAATGCTACAAAACTGTACATTAAAAAATGGTTAGAATGGAAAATTTTAAGCTATGTATATTTTACCACCATAAAAAGTGCTTATCTCAGTATCTTTCTATATAAGAGATCCAACATTATTTTAATTAATGGAAGAGATAAAAGGCACGGGAAGTGGGGAGGCACATGGTACCAGAGCCTCAAATTAACCCTTTGAAGGGAATGTGTTACTTTTATATTGGAGGATGACATTTTCTTCAGGGTGTGTTTCATATTCTCAATTTAGTTAGGTAGGCCTATGATTATTTTCACTGCATTCTTCCTCCAGGTTTTAGGAATATTATTGTCACCTTTGAAATCTCTTTACAAAGATCATGGTAAGTCTTACTCTCTCATTTTGTTAGTCAGCGTTCCTCATTAATTTAGAAAATTGTTCAATAAAGACCCATCTCATTTGATAATGGTCTGTGAATCCTGGGATTATGGCAGGGATTTTACTTCGTAGTAATCTCCCAGAACTGTCCAAACAGCTGTGAAGGCAAGAGAGAGCTACAGGGGGCACAGCAACAGGGGGCTAAATCTGACCAAAATGAATCTTTTCTGCTTTTCGCTGGTAAGTGTTTTTTTATGTGCACCATTTATATCCTCTTTTTTATTTTATTGTATGGAATTCGGGTTTACCCTAAACTTCCTAAGTGTTATACTAATACATTTTAAGGTTTCATAAGAGAGTCCACATCAGGAAAAGGAGGAAGCATGTTTTCATTAAAGAACGTAAGCCGACTGTATTCAGAGGAAGTAATTTACAAAAAAGTATACATTTATCTATAACAATGACTAATTACTTAAAATTTTTATACTGAATTTCTAAGTGGAATATGTAAATAGCATTTTTGAGGAACTATTTTCTTTTTTTTTATTATTGAGTATGAGTTTTTTTTTCAAAATATGCTGCATTTGGGTTGCTGGTTTTGCTTTGGGACATTCCTAGGAATCAAAATTTCTTCTTTATTGTTTGAGTAATGAATTCTGTTCGATGTTGGTTTGGTTAACCTACCATGAGGCAGCTTTCTGAGTTACACAGCACTGTAAATGCAAGGTACAATAGATTAATCCACTCCTGCAGATGTGCTCATTCAGGGTATAAGCACCTCTCAAATTCTTTTTTACATTATTGCTTTTTTTTTTTCTTTAGCCTGAAGTGGATCAGTGGAAGTTAGCAGGTAGTCACAGATATGGAAATACTTTATAACTCTAACCTGCAATTGTGACCATCTGCCAATGCAGAAAATGGATTTCAAAAATAATTTTATTCATTTCTATATGTGTTTACAGCAGGGTATTATGCCTATTCATTGGTTTTTCAAGATGTCTGTGGGAGATCCCTGTCATTTGAGGAAATAAAATGGTTTACTATGATGTTTGTTTTCTTTCCAAATTGCAAAGAAGATTAACATAACTGCTAGAGATGGTGCTGACATAGGTTGTAATACCTAAACAGGAGGCAGTTTAAGTCAAGATAAGGGATTTAATCTTAGAGCATCTTGAAAAATAAAATGGAATTGTGAGTTGTGGCAGGCTGAATCACTGAGTTCAGTTTGCCTATATAGTCCCAATTTACAAAATAAATGCCAGTGCTCAACTTTGCTTTGTGCCATATAAATCTGACTGGAGAAATCCCATTTCGGGTGATTTAAGTGGTATTGTGCATTCTTCTCTAGTTGCTCTGCAAGAGCTATATGAGGTTTACATGAATATACTTCCCATGGAGAGAGGCAGTGTAGCGGCACAGATGATTGTGTTCTGAAATCACTCTAAATGGTACTATAATCAGTATGCTAATGTTTCTATAACATAGCATAGCTCAGCATACTGTGGCATACATTTTGTAATCCTGCTACGAAAGACATATAACCACATAATGAGCATGATTGTCTTTCTCTGTAATATAGGCAAGAAGGCACATACTCAAAAAGAATTGCTTCAAAGCTATGCCTCATGGACTCAATTTGACTGCAACTCTTTTCCATCTTTTAAAGTTAGTTATCCTTAAAAATTTCCTCGCTCAGAAACATATTGGATTAGGCTGAGCCATCATGAACACTAACTAAAATTATGTAAGCATTCCGAAGTTTATATGTGATCAAAATTAATTATTGCTTTGATAAGAAAATGTCCACAAGGTACCTGGGGAAAAAAATCAAAACTATTTTAGGTATTTTTATTCCTTCCTGGGGAATAAATAAATAATGTTATTTAGCGTATGGGCTCTCAACCAGGGTGTTGTGACACCCTACTGTGCTGTTATGAGTTGTGAAGAAGGGGCGGGGTTACAGTTTTTGCCAGGAATTTGTGCATAATTCAAAACATATTTTATCTGTGCCTGTAGGAATGTGAACATATGGGACACAGCATTTTAAAAAAGAGATTTAAAACCACTGATTTAGTGGAACATTTACAGAATTAAAAAGTGGAAGTGGATATAAATATATTGACCTTTAAATCTCTAGGAAGGAGGGGATTTAAAATATTAAGCATCACCTAAAAATTAGCACTCAGGAAAGTCAGTGAAAGAGTTAAACTTCTCTTAAGTGTAGGGGGAAATTGTAAATCTTTTAGTAAATGGGGTTTTTAAGAGAAATATAAAGCCAAACTCAATGAACTACCCGTTTTGAACCAAGGATACTATAAATAATCCATTAAAGGTGATTGCTATTATTTTGGATCTATAAACTCCAAACGGGGTCTATCTTTCAAAAGGGAGGCAGAAATATCCTTTTATGTGTGCCACTCTGAATCCAGAATTTTTCTTAGAGTTTTACATCGTGATGAGGTTTTTAGAAAGCTTGCTCATTAGAAGCAAGGTGATTTTCCTGTTGAGCTCATCATATAGTTACAGAGTTTAATTTGACTTTGTAACCCAATAAGGCTACAAATCAATTATCCCTGAACCATTCCTTCAGTGATTCGAAATGCTGCCTTTATGTTTATTTGGTGTATATATTTTATCCCAATGGTTTATCTCCATCCTTCTCTTTATTACTGTTCTACATACTATTAAGGTAATTCTAACGCCAACTAGATACCTTACTCAGAATACCCTCTCCTTGTCTTTCTTCAAAATGTGGACTTCTAAAGTCTCTGTGCTTCTATATAAATACAGAAGCATCTTATCAAGTTATATGAAAATCTTTGATAGGATTTTGATTAAAATGAATTTGAATTTTACACCTTTAGGGGAACTTGACTTCATTATGAGGTTGAGGCCTCTCATCCGCAAATATGGATAGCTCTTCATTTATTCTAATCTTCTTTCATGGTCTTTAATGATGTTTTATAATTTTCTCTATAAAATTCTTTTTTAAAGAATTTTTTTAATTTAATTTAATTTATTTTTTTTATACAGCAGGTTCTTATTAGTTACTTTATACATATTAGTGTATATATGTCAATCCCAATCTTTTGCTAACTTTATTGCTAGCAGTCTAAGAATTTTGGTTGCTGTTATTATTTGTTTTCCTAATTTGTTTTTGCTGATTTATAGATACATTATTGATTTTCAGATATTGATACTGCAAATAAGTAGTTTTGCTGAATTTCTAAAATTCTGGTAGTCTGTGGTTTTTAATGCAGATAATCTGTAAGTTTTCCTCTTCTTTAGCAATTATACCATTCTCAGCTTCTCTCTCTCTTTTATAACATTGACAAGTAAAAACACTATAATGGTAGGCATCCTAGTCTTGTTTCTAACATTCATTTAATTACCTTTAATTGCATCTTCCTGAGGTTTTTGATAAATAACTCTAATGAGGTTGAGGAAGTCCTTCTTTTCCCAGTTTGCTGAGATTTTATCAAGGATGAGTAATAATAAATCTTTCAAATGCCTTAGAATATTTATTGAAATTATAAGCTTTCTTTTAAACACGTTACAGTATATTTAAATATTGAAACATCTTATATTCCTGTATTAAACACTAACTGGCCATGGTATATTTTAAAATACATTACTAAATTTAATTTTGTTAACACTACAGTTAGGATTTCTTAAAACTATAAGTAAAATTAGTTCATAGTTTTCTTGAAATGACGAGAAATATCTGTCATTTTATTTTTCTAGAATTCCTATTAATCTGATGTTGTAATGCCTCAAAACGTCCTCCACACTTTTACCCGAATATTTCATGTGTTTTCTATTTATCCTTTTATGCTGCACCCTGGGTGAACTCCTCAGCATTTGCTAATTCTTTTGAGAGGTCCAGAGTTCATCCCAATTTTTGATTATTTAATACAAATTTCTATGATTATATTATTCATTTTCAAGACTTTTTAATTATTCAGTGTTTGTTTCCTTTCTGCCTGTTTTGGTTTCATCACAGGTTATTTATTTTTAATTGTATATTCCGTTTTTATTTAGCTCTGTGAAGATAATAAATATTTTTCCTGAAATTATTTTTCATCCATTTTATGATTTTAATTTCATCTGGAATGGAAATGGCTTTATTTTCAGATTGTCAATTCAGTTGACTCTCTTTCTCAGCATTCGATCCCTTCCTGTGTTTTGGCTAATGTTGAACGATAACTCTTTTTCTCTTCTCTCTCTGTGTCTCTCTCTGTGTGTCTCTTCTCTGTCTCTCCCTCTCCCACTCCTCTCCCTTTCACCTCCATCCTCCCCTCTCTCTCTCTTCTCTCCTTCCTGGCCTCTTTACATTTCTCCATTTGGTTGTAAGGCATAAATCTCCAGGCTCTCCGAGGCCCCAGTTAAGAACCAAGGCTTACATTGCTGGTCCAGGGATCTCATCCCAAGGTGATATTTGATGTATTACTGATCCATCACTGAGCCAGCTGGCAGCTTGTTTCTGATCTCAGTGTGCCAGCTGCATTGTTGAATTTTGCTTTTCTGACCTACAGCTTCCTAGAAGCAAGAGCCCCAGCAGCTATGGGTAGGAGATATTTTCAACCTCTTTTCATAGCTGTGGGTACTGCTGCAGCCCATGGATTTCAGCACAGAGTTTGCTTTATGTGGAGGAAAGCTATTACACATTACACCACCAGGCCCAAGGTCCATCAAGGCTGCCCGTTTGTGGGTGGACAACTAACAGGTCCAAAGCTTAACTTCCATGCACCACTTTGTGCTTCTGTTAGGTTTTTGGTTTCCCTACATGTTTAGGTATTTAGAGCACAAATGTCTTAGAGCTTACTTAAGTCTTTCAAATTTTCCCAATAATTTGCCATGTGTTTGGAGCAGAAGTTACTTGAATTATGGAACTGTAGAACACATTGGTTGAAATTTTTAAAGGTAGACAATGTGAATACAATTCAATCTTAACTTTGCTTGTATCTTAATAAAATATATTTTTAAAGATGAGAACATTTTCAGTGCAACACTCATTATTTAAAGCAAAAAACTTTTTCATAATCCAGCAGACCTTTGTTTTGATGCCACCATTATCAGCCTCCCCAGTTACTATGTCTAGAAATTTTCAATATATTAAGTGTATACCTCTTTCCCTTAAGGTTGTTTCCAGATGACGCCATAACTAGACCAATTCTGTCTTAAAAGGAAAAAAAACATAAGAAGCCAATTCAGTTAAGTTTGCTTCCCAAATACAAAGGGGATTTAACACAGAGTTTACAATGGTTTTCAATGCAAACTCATACATTCTAACATTCAATATTCCATGAAAATATAAAAACAAATGAACAATATTATTTATTAAGATAAATACTGTAAACATTAATATGAATGCCTTTATTGTACTTGTGAAATACTTTTGCTGTTTCAAAGCAAACACTGTATTCATTTCATCCTGAGAGTTCCTCTGTAAGGTGGATAAAACTGCAGCTTTACAGTTGAGGAAGCTGAAGTACAACAGATTGTGTTTCTTATACAAGGACATGTACTAATTAGTACTAATTAGTACTCTAATTAGAGGGATACATATAACTAAAACCTATGACCTGACACCCAACACAGTTTATTGGTGTCCAAATAGGTCTTTATTTAGTACCTCAAACTTCATGTCTTCGTCATGCTTCTTGAGAAATTGCCACATTTTGTGCATGGCTCCCCAACACTTAGAGTTTTGTTTGAATTCCTGGCTCTGTAATAAGTGCTAAGAATGCCTCTCTTTACTGTCTTGTTCACTGTTGAACACTGGCATACCATAAACTCGTAATCCCAATGCACGGGATCATTTAGATGGGGTACTGTATAAAGGTGGGTAGATGGCTAGATGACTTTTCAATGAAAATTATCATTTTATTTTTCCTTGACTCAGAAATCTCTTTATTCCAGGAGGGCTCTATGGACAGCTTATATGAGCCAGTCCCAGAACAACAACCTCACCAAGAGGGAACTTCTGGTAGAACTGATTCTCTTTTCTCACCCTCTGGGGAAAATGGAGACTTACACAACAATCTCTTCATGGTGAGTGAACCTTGAATGGATCACCTCTTCTCTATTATATATTTAGAATCACTTGCTTAATGAAATCTGTTAATACAGCAAAAAGACCCTGTTTTCAGAAAGTTCTTCATTTACTTTTAGTTTCTGCTTTGCTCTTCACTGTGTCTCTTACATGATTTTGGCTTATTAGTATGAACTACCATTTACAAAGTATGCATTAGGTGATTATATAACTTCAGTCACTTAACCAAAAGCAACCTTATGACAAAGAAATAATTGTATTGTTTTCTAGATGAGGAAATTGCAGGAGAGAAATACAACATAATTTGTTAAAGACTATAAACCATTAAGTGGTAAATCTGGCAAGTAAATATACATATGCCTGCATCAGCAGTTTACTGGTATACCAGGTTTTTGGGGTGGATGCGGGGAACCTGAGATTTGTATAATAGCCTTTGCCAGTTTCCATGGTGTGAATGCTCCTGCCGTGGTTGATTTCAAACTACCAATGGTTTAATTACAGGCTTACAATACCTGAATATTTAATTATTCATTCTCTCTAGTGTCAACTCCAGCACACCTCTGGCTGCTTTAAAGTCTGTGCTAACCACTTTACTGAGCTGCTTCTTAAATTTATGGACACACACCATCAACTTACTTACAAAATATTGAGTATTACTAGAATGCAAAGGCAAATGGTTTTTGTGAATTATATTTATAATTACTAGAGGCATAGAGTTCTCCGTGCTCAGCAAAGTTGACTCTGTTCCTGTTTTACAGTGCAGGCTGTTTTCTTAGTCAGTTGTGCTGTATTTGTGTTAATCCCATTCTAATAAACTTATGTGGCTTCTATTATGACTTAGGACAATACAAAAGATCCTACGTCTGCAGCAAATAAAGAACTTCTCTATACTTGTAGATTTAGATGCCACCTCTTACCCTTGCAATCACACATTTCCCCAATAACAAAAAATAATATTAACTACACTAGATGATGTTATATATGAAATTATCTGTGTTGATCCTTACAATAAACCTTTACAGAGGTTTAGAAATGTTGAGAAAGGCTAAATAACTTTCCCAGTTAAAAAGAGGATGACCCAGGATTCAAACCCAGATATCTTTTTGCTCTAGAGAAAGCGTTAGAGTAAAATACCTTCGAGTTTTGTACTTGCCTGTACAGCTACCAGTTTTATTCTTCGGGAACATTGAAAACTTCTTATTTTCCCAACTTCCAGAATGTTTCTGTTTCCCAGAAACTTAGATCAACTGAAAGGTAATGTACTGTAAGTTAGTAAACAAGTTCAATAATAAGTCTCAGTAAGTAAATATAATTTTAAAAATTTAGTGCAGTGGAAACTCTTCCCTCAACTCTGTATACTTTTTAATACCCAGAAGATATTGATGTTGACAGATATGCTTAAGAGGAAGCAGCAATACATTTTACATCTTAATGTGAGAGACAGAGAGAGACCATTTACAGTGATACTGTCAATTGACATTGCAAACTGTTTGGAAGCATTTTTACGCTACAATTAAAAAGAAAAATTGAATAGGCTGAAAAGCCTGAAGATATTTCCTTAAACACGTGAGTTTAATAAGTATGCATGAAAAATAAACAAGTTCATGGCCAGTCTAATAGAATTGTTATCAAACTTCATCTACACTGCAAAAGTAGATGAGAATAATAAAAACATGATTTAAATTGCTACAGCTCTCTCTCTTTCTGTCTGTATATTTCTGTCTTTCTGCATATATAATTAAATACTGAGGTATATATATATATATTTTATATATGCATATATAATATATATACTCACTAATTTTAAAATATATACATATATACAAACATAAATGTGTGTGTGTGTGTATATATATATATATATATATATATACTGAAAAACAACTGATTCAATTATTGATTCTACTATTCAATTGGTGAATTATACCAGTTGTATCAAATTATCATTGATACCTACTTTATTCCTAATTAAAATGATTCCACAGCTTGGATAAAAGAAGGTTAGTCTTTTAATAATGAAATTTAGTGATTTAGAACTTTCCTCCTGACTTTCCATCTAAGCCTCTGAAGAATGGATGCTTTTTTTCTCCTACTTTCACTCCTCACTTTCCTTTTTTTTTTTTTCAAGGAAAAAAAGATTTGGACCAGTTTTAATAGAATTGGAAATAGATTCTTCTTTTGGATTAATGTTCTGAAAATACTATGAAAACATCCCTAAAGTTAATGGAGTTATTCCTCAAGTTCCGAGAGTCCTCAGCCCAAATGTATTTGTAATTTTAATTTTACTGGAAAGGAGAGGTGCTCTCAAACTTAAACTCTTTACACCCAACCCGACAGCATATCTAGTTGTTACAGTGGAAATTTGTAGCCCATACTAAAAATGTCACTTGCCCCATGAATTGAAGAGAAAAACCAAAATGAAAAAAGAATCCTAAGCTTCTTGGCTTCCCTTAAAGCTATTTTATTTATGCATACTAATTAGGAGCTTTGCTATGTGGAAAACACCATGTTAATCAAAATGAGGAGTTACACAGGTGGATGGAAGATGCTCCAGAGTCCCAAAGCAGATGATCAGTTGTGGACCAACTGCACAATTAAGGATAGAGAAGGCATTTAAGGGAAAGAAGTTAATGTTGGGATTTTAAATGAAGAACATCAAAAATATCTAGTTTACATTTTAATTGCAGTTCTAGGAGGGGTTGGTAAGGGAGAGCTGGTCTAAAGAGAAATTGATTTAAAATGAGACTTTATTAAATTTCATAAAGGTAAATAATAAGAGATCCACTTATAGTATATGGCAAAGCCAGAGAGTTTTGGAGGTCTTCTGCCAAAAAAAAAAAAAAAAACTAGCTATAAAGTTTGACAGAGTGAATGATCATGCAACTAAATAAACATGCTGAAAGAAAATAGAATAACATACTAGCCTCACTGGAGATTGACTACTTTATCATTACATTGGTTAAAATGTAGGCTGTTACTCCTTGATCCTCTACCTATTTTAGCACCTCTTTATTATGTCTGAAGCTAATAAAGAATCTTGAATTAGAAAAAAAGTAAGAACATAAAATGTTTGTACCTCTGCCAATTGCGGTTAACAGGATCAAGCCTGAATTATCAGGCTTGCCATCTATATTGATTGAAGTTAGCAAATAATTGTTAATTTTCCACTTCATTTTGTATCTCATAAATTAAATTGGTAAGATATTTGAACCTTTTCAAAAATGAGCTTAAATGTGGAACAGGGGAAATGTCTGTATTACTTGTATGTTGCACAAATACTCATTCAATGACTACTGAATGAATGGATCAGTGAAGGTTCATTAATCAAACTAAGGAAAGTCTTAATAATGCAGAATGTATGATGCAGTGTCATACGTGAGCCCTGGAGCTGGGCAGATATGAATTCTCATTCTAGCTCTGCACTTACCAGCTATTTGACTTGGGAAAGTTGCTTAAATTCTCTAGACCTCAGTGTCCTCTTCGTAAAATGAGGAGAACAATCCTAGGTATGGATTCAGCTTAGTTCAGTTTCAGAGAAGAGCATTCCTTCTTGCTACTAAGCACCGGGGTTAGAAGGGCAAATATGTCACTGTAGAGCTGCGGCTAGAACTACTGCCCCAGGCGACCTGTGTGTGTACTGCCCATGAGCTAAGAACAGCTTTTACATTAAAGCAATTTTTTTTAAAACAAAAATAGAGAAGACCATGCCACAGAAACTGTATATGGCCCACAGAGCCTAAAATATTTCTATCTGACTTTTTAGGGAAAAAGTTTGCTGACCCAGGGAGTGACATTTTTAAAAAGAGAAACAGGTGGACATTTATTTAATAATGTATTTAAGCAAGTATATCTAAAAGATTATTCTTTCAACATGTAATTATTATAAAAAGTTAATTTTATATATATATATATATATATATATATATATATATATATATTTTTTTTTTTTTTTTTTGCCATACGCGAGCCTCTCACTGTTGTGGCCTCTCCCGTTGCGGAGCACAGGCTCCGGACGCGCAGCCTCAGCGGCCATGGCTCACGCGCCCAGCCGCTGCGCGGCATGTGGGATCTTCCCGGACCGGGGCACGAACCCGTGTCGCCTGCATGGGCAGGCGGACTCTCAACCACTGCGCCACCAGGGAAGCCCGTGGTGTGTATCTTATATATCTCAATTCAGATGCTAAAGTTTCAATGGTTAAAGTGAATCCTGCTCCTAATGAAACAATAAAAATTGTGTATTTTTTGACCCAGCTTCAATTTCGAAATTAAGATTAAATTAAATTAAAATTTAGTTCTTCGATCGGACCAACCAAATATCAATTGCTCAATAGCTACATACCGCCAGAAATGGCTACAATGTTGGACAGCATAGAATTAGAGGCTTGAATTTGCTGGTGATGTTGAGGCATCAGAGTAATCAGATAATATAAATCCCCTACTTTACTTATAAAAGTATATATAAGTATATATATATAAGTATACTTATAAAAGAAATGTAAAGTATAAAAATACTTGAAGATAAACAGTTATATACTTTTAGGAAGAGACAAGACCAGAGGGAACAAGTATATTAACCAATAAGGAGGCTGAGATTAATGACTTGTCTGAAATGAGGGATGGAGTCAAGACTGCAGCTCTGGCTTCCCAAATACTAATGTTCTTTGGCCTTTCTGTCCCAAGCATGTGTGTGTGTGTGTGCTATGCATGTACGTCTATGCAAGATTTAGAGAGAGTAGGAGAGGCTGAGTGTGAGAACATGTTTTGGGGAGATGAGAAGTGAAGAGGAGGGGAAGATAGGAAGATAAAGAATCCAACCTTTTTATATGCACATTAAATACAATCTGATATGTATATATATATATATGTATGTGTGTATATATAAATATATATGTATATATAGGACATACAGAGAGAACTTGAGATGAGCAATGAAGTTAATAAACTTGAGTTTTATTCCGGTTCCCCAGGTAGCTGAGAACTGTGTATCCTTGAGAATGTTTTTGAACTTCTCTAACCCTAAGTTTTCTGAGGAATAGAACATGGATAAAAATGTCTGTCTCTTGGTTTGTAGTGAGGATCAAATGTTAAAACAAATGTTAAGCACCTGGCAAAATGCATGTTAATGTGCATTTTCCTTCCTTTAATTTGGTATCCTTGATTAAATGACTTTAAGTCAAACTCTCATTTGAGCTTGGATGTCGTTTTAAAATAACTGTTCAAAATAATTTGTAATCAACACTCCTTACCTAAAAGCATTGATTTTTACCAGGCTGGACAAGAAGAAGCAACAGGATTTATTGTTACGTGCATTAGAAAACCCAAGATTTTAATCTCCACAAATTGCCTCAAATCATGAACACCCAGTTTGAGTGCAATGTTTGACATTCATTCCTAGATTTCCTTCCATGTGTAAATAACAGTAAACAAGAAAATCTATCACGGTGGCTCTTGCTAGCCTAATTTATAATTCAGGTGCTGGTTTTTTTGGGGAGGGTCCATTTTAACTTAAATATTTTAAAATGCAAGTTTCATTTTTTAATGTACTCACATTCATCAACATTCTGCACTGATAAAAAGCACTGGAGAAATCAATTAAATTGTTCCCAGCTACCAGATGTGAATAAGAGCGTAATATTCATATTTTTATGAATATGTTTTAAAGACATAGTTTTAAAGACAAATGATACAATACATGTCTAACAGTTGGTTAGAGCGCAGCACTAATGAATGATACAATACATGTCTAACAGTTGGTTAGAGCTCAGCACTAATGAGCCCAAGGTCAAGGGTTTAATCCCTTCTTGGCCAGTTAGTTTTGCTCTTTTCCGTAGCCACTGGCAGGATCTATGACCCAGCCTGCCATCTTGGCTGTGAACACCACTGATCATTAAGGAATCTGGGTTGGAGGATGAGGCAGCACCGGCACAAAACCATTACCCACTATCGGAAGAGCGACTGAAGGGAAGAACAACCCAGCTGGTCAGTAGTTTATCTGCCCACGAAGATTTTCCTTCACTATAATCAGTCTTCAGGCGACTAGTGCAATTCTCGGCTCTCAACTTAGGAGAATTTATGGGGCGATGGTAAGGACCTTAAGAGAGAAAACTGAGGTCTTGCCCTGGCTTTGTTCCTAAATAGCGCTGAATAAGTCATTACACTATCTGGTTCTCTGTTTCCACCTCTATAAGATAATAAGGTTAGACTAGATGGTCTCCAAGGTCCCTTGCTGCTCTAAAATGGTTCCATGTGTACACTTTAAATTTTTTGGGAAGGGGGAGTGTTTTCTAACCTAAAACACTATTATTCTCCTTTTGGAACTGTGGAAGGCAGACTTTTAAGATGGCCTCTAATGAACCCTCTTGTATAAATCAGGGCTCTGTAGAGAAATGGAACTGATAGGATGAGGATATATAGAAAGAGAAATTTATTTTAAGGAATTGGCTCATTGGCTCCAATATGGAGGCTGGCAGGTCTGAAATTTGGAGGGCAGGCCACCAGGCTAGAGACTCAGGGAAGGGCTGATGTTGTAATAAGAGTCAGAAGGTAGTCTAGAGGCAGAATCCCCCTTCCTTGGGGGGCTACAGTTTTTTTGTCTTAAGACCTTCAACTATGGAGATGAGGTCCAGCCACATTATACGAAGTAATCTGCTTTACTCAAAGTCTACTGACTTAAATGATAATTTCACTTGGTGTTTGACCAAATACCTGAGTTGTGTGGCCAAGCCAAGGTGACACATAAAATTCACCATCACATCTGCCTCTGGTATTTACGTCTTTATGTAATACTCACCTTTCTTTGTGTGAGACTTGATTCCAATAGAATTTGGCAAAGGTGATAGGAAGTCACTTCCATGATTAAGTTATAAAAGACTATAACTTCTGTCTTGCAAGAGGACTGTCTCCATTGCTTTCTTGCTTGCACGTTATGGTGAAGCAAGATCTCATCTAGAAGAGGCCCAGGTGAGCAGCATTCAGCCTACAACCAGCAAGGAACAGTGGCCTTCATTTCAACAGACTTCAGAAAACTGAATGCTGCCAACAATCACTGAGTGAGCTTGGAAGAGGATACTCTTCCCAGCTAAGCCTTTAGATGAAACCTCATACCTTTGGGCCAATAACTTGACTGCAAGCCTGAATCAGAGGACCCATTTAAGTCATACCCATATTCTTGACACACAGAACCTGTGAGATAATCCATGTATATTGTTTTAAGGCATTCTATTTTGGAGTAATATATTGAATAGCAATAGCTAACTAATACAGGACCTAAAATTAACCTGATAAGTTATTGATCAGGATTAATTTGAAGATAACCAAATCCATGTTAGCTAATTTAAGCAGAAAGAAATGGATTACAGCTTAAAGAAATCTCAGAATTGTTGGGAGGCTGAAGATAGATACTCTAGCCGAGCTTGCAGAAATTACTGAGAAGCACACTACAAAACTTGCCACCCCCAAGAGCTGTTGCTTCTGCCACCATCAGGAAGTGTCCAAATCAAGAAGCTACTATCATAGCAGTAGGCTCCAGAACCACACTCTCTCTGCTGAGATTTGCTACATTAAAAATGGATGCCCACACCTTATCTTTTCTCCCATTTAGTCAGTTTTGAATCAGTGTCTTAAGTTTGCCCGTGTGATGGATAAGACCTAAGTCACATATCTCATCCTAGTAACAATGGGAGTCCTTTCTCTCTCTCTCCCTCCCTCCCTCTCTCTTTCTTTCTTTCTCTTTTTTTCTCTCTCTCTTTGCTTCTTTCCTTCCTGCTCTCCTTCCATCCTTCACTTCTCCTTCTCTTTCTCCCTTCTTCTTCTTCTTCCTCCTTCTTCTACACATTGATTTTAGGTTTAGTGAATGACAGTTGTCAACTACAGTAGAAATATGTATATCAAAAATATCTAGAGAATAAAATAAGACACTATGTAATTAAATGCTGTATTATAAGTATCAAGCCCAACTTCTACAATATTTCTCAGAAGGAATTTCAAAAAATAAATAATGTAGTAGTCAGGAGCACAACATTTGAGGGTCAAATAAACTTTATTAAAATGCCAGCTTTGAAATTTACTAGCTACATGATCTTGGACAAGTTCCTTAAATTCTTTAAGCCCAGTTTCTTCTCCTATAAAATGAGGAAACTGCTTGTTACTCTCATTCATTATTTGAGAATAAAAAGTGACAGTGCAATTAACATTATTAGCACAGTGGCAGGCACAAAGTAAATGATCAATAACGTGTTATGACTAAGAACATGATAGTGGTTTGTGGTTTAACGGTGCAAGTTCAGTGGAGAAGGTGAGATTTAAGCTGGGTTTGTAAAGGAAGAACTACAGCTTAAAATGGTGAAAGGAGGGCTTCCCTGGTGGCGCAGTTGTTGAGAGTCCGCCTGCCGATACAGGGGACACGGGTTCGTGCCCCAGTCCGGGAAGATCCCACATGCCGCGGAGCAGCTGGGCCCGTGAACCATGGCCGCTGAGCCTGCGCGTCCGGAGCCTGTGCTCCGCAACGGGAGAGGTCACAACAGTGAGAGGCCCACGTACCGCAAAAAAAAAAAAAAATGGTGAAAGGAAGGTAAGACATTATCCCTGAACATTGTCCTAACATCTTCCAGAAAAGGCCTTAAAAATCATTTAGAGCCAAGTGTCTCATAAGCAGATAAATGGACACTGAAATGTGACATATTCTTAGAATAGGTGAGTAATGAAGTCATGGTAGGTGACTGCCAGGTTGGTATTCTAAACACTCAGCTGCATTTCTTACTTGCCTCCAAACTATTAAAATCGGGAGTTCTTGTGTTCTGTCTCCATATTAACGTCAGGATTGACATAGCTATGAATAACATAGACACTAAAGGAAGAAAATGAGACTAACAATGGCATCCCATAAGCTAGGTCTTCATCAAACTATAAACAAGAGGAGTCAGTGTCAAAACAGTGCATGTAATCCTTTTCTTGATTTCTAGATTGTGAAATGACTCATAACAAGTTGACATATAAAACATAGATCACCTTCATTAAAAACACTGCACTTTTCTTTCATTTTTATTTTTTACCCATTATATCTACGATCACATACAGCTATTCTTCTGCCACCAATTCATATGTGAACACTTTCTGTTGGTTTTAATTAGTTTCCTCCCTTAAATAGAAACTTATGTTAAAATAAAATAAAATCAATAGATTGAGGTTAATTATGCCCTATTCTCTTTTTTATTTCCTAAGTTCATGATATAATTACTAATTGAATCTAAGGAAAGCCATGCTTATCTCTTTATTCATGTTTTAAAGAAAAAGCTGTAAAGCAAAAAAGCCCATTCCCATTTTAATTTTCTCTTAAAACCTTTTGTCATCCTTACTGACTTTGGATTGAAATATTGTAGATAAGGAAACATGGATTGTTTTTACTGGAAGAGATTTTCAAGTTCCTGTTCACTAACCTTCATACTATTGATGTAGAGACAGTTCTGAGAGGGTTCTTGGAACTGGCCCAGTTTAGTAGCAGACCTGAGAAATCAAGCCACGTTCTGGAGTGCCAGTTCGGTGCTTTTCCACTGTAAGGATGGAAGTTGATATTTTTACCCATCTTATTTCCTATCACACTTCTTGCAAGTTTGTTTGGTTTGCTTTTGTTCCATTTGTGGCTATGAGGATTAAATAAAATAATGATATAAGTGGCAGGTAACATGAAATCTAAACATTAGTTGTCTTTCCCCTTTCTAAAACCTTGTGTAAATATAATTTCATAAGTCAGAACACATTTAAGCCTACTTAAGAAAGTTCTAAAAAATGATAAAAATGAACTTATTTACAAAACAGAAACAGACTCACAGACTTAAAGAATGAAATTATGGTTACCAGGGGGGAAGGGTGGGAGGGAGGGGTAGACTGGGAATTTGGGATCGACATGTACACACTGCTTTATTTAAAATAAAATGCCTTTCCATGAAAAAAAATGGAAGTCTGGAAAAGAATCTTTTTGAAAAGGAAGAACCTTTTATAATGCAAATAACCATCCTCTAAGTATCCTATTTTGCCATCCTGGATATTTATAACACTGTGAGAGGAGTTTGTTAGTTCAGGATTGATAGAAAGCTCACTTGGCACACCACTAGACGAATGACAAAGTTCTATGCAGTTTACCAGCTCTGTCCCTCATGGGTTAGGTACAGTACCCGTGCATTCTCCAGGCACTGCAAGCTATAAGGTCTGCCCTGAGATGATGAGCCTTGTTGGGACGCCATACACCACCTGCTTCTCTTGGGGAAATCAGAATTCATTAGCGTATAGGGTTATTACTCTTTGACAGGAGCTGGTGGGCTGGCAAGAAAGTCTACTTTTCCCATCACAATGAGCTGAGGTTGCTTCTGCTTCTTCTTCTTTGTTGTATTCTCATAGGGGGATAAAATCTGTTTTCCCTGAGAACCATAATTTTATTACAGTAATATACTGGGGGGCCTCCAATGTGCAGTCTCTCATCTAAATTCAAAGATTCCTGAAGTGCCCCTTTTTTTTTTTTTTGCGGTACGCGGGCCTCTCACTGCTGTTAACCAACAAAGACATACTGTATAGCACAGGGAACTATACTCAATATTTTGTAATAACCTATAAAGGAAAAGAATCTAAAAAAGATTCTTACATATATATTCTTTAGTTATATACATAACTAAATATAACTGAATCACTGTGCTGTACACCTAAAACTAACACATTGTAAATCAACTATATTTCAATTAAAAAAAAGAATTATGTGCAAAAAATACTGAATTATTCATATTAGTACTTTGATAAAAGTGTGCTTTCTGAGTTTTTTGTTTAGTAGTGGCATATAGTATTACATTTCTCTAGCCACTCTCTCTTCTGGCCAACAGTTCGTTTGTGGGATCTCTGATCTAGACGACAGGGAGATTTTGTATCTGTGTAGTCAAGTATTGAAGTAGCATTGTGTACTCATTAAGGCATCAGGCATAAAATCCCAGTTTTACCACTTACTAGTTATGTGACCTTAGGCAAGAATTTGACTGCTCTGTGTCTCAGTTTATTCATGTGTAAATTGAAGACACATGACTGTATAAACCTCACGGGATTGTTGGGAGGATTAAATGAATTACTCCATGTAAAGCATTTGGAAGTGTGCTTGATAATCCGTAAGTGTTCTGCCATTATTACTTCGCAAATGTGTTAAATCAAGAAATTAGAAAAGCTATAAAAGTCTTGTCATTCTTAGTAACTTGCTTTAACCACCTGGGCTCAAACTAGCTATGTTGACTAACATGTCTCTTTGTGGTGTGATCTGTTTGATAGTTTAGGAGACTTCTTCATGTGATTTTTCTCCACATGTTTGTAATCAGGTGTAGAGGCAGGATGGAGGACCTCATAGGTGGCAGGACTCCCTCACACGGGTGATGGTTTGTTATCGAGCACACAAACTGCCTCCTCGTTTTGAGAACCGAGCTGAAAGCTGGGTATACGTTTTTTCATCTCTCTGGTGCCTTTCAGTGCACTTCAAAATTAGCCCACTTTATTAAATTTGAAGCATCATAAGCATCCTCTTTCCAGATGTCTATTCGAATTTTTTTAAAGGGAAATTCTGTGAATTTCCCTTTCTTTTTTTGAACATCTGTGGGAACTTTATTGAAGCCTAAGAGGTTAAGAAATGTCCAGACATAAGCTCATTCAGTTTGGATGTGGCATTCTTGGAATCACAGTATTTTGATATTAGTTAAAATAATTTTAGTTATGCAAGTGAATTATCTTTATTCTTGCAAGAGAATGAGTTGAATAAAATAGAAACTGGGTTAGCTTATTTGAATAAGAAGTTATATGTATGTATGTTTATGTGTGTGTGTTTGTATTTATGTTCAATTCTTACCTTATTATCAGAATTCCATGTAATCATTAATGAATAATTAATCTAATGAGAAATAACATCTGTAAGTATCTTCAGTGTGTTTGGAATCATGTAAGGATTTTATAAAGGCTAGCTCATTTAATCTTCAAAATTAGGAAAATCATGGAATCCAACAGGATCCTGAGAGCAGCGGTCATTGATGGTGGATATTTGAGAGAAGAGCCACTTGTAATTCTTTTTTGACTCTAAAAGAGTGTTTGGTACATAACAGATGCTCAATAAATGTTTGTTGAATGAACTATAAATCTATGAATGAATGAATTATATGATTCTAAAGAATACATTAGAATGAAAAATATGAGTAACATTTAACCAAGGTAAAGCACTGTATGTATGACCCTAGACATGTCAATTTACCATCTGGGACCTCAATTTATTCATTTGCAAATCAAAGGTCAGATCTCATCAGCTCTTCAGTCTTAAAAATTCACCATGGAATTTACACCATCATTTACTGTCAGTCATTATTCTCTGTGCAGAAATACCTTTCACATTTCCATTAGCTGGTCAACAACAACTCCTGACATATTCTTCACTTCATTTTTCCTTTTGACTTTGTGATTTGAAAGTAAGATTTAAAAACGAATAACACAAGAAACAGGCACATATTAGACTCAATCCCAAAGGACAGTCAACTGTAACCACTGCATAAGAATAGAAATATGGCAGTTGGTATCCAAAATTTCTCTATTCTTTTAAATGACACCTTCTCTCTCTTCATTTCTAATTGTTTTTAAATTTTCCTTAATTTGACCTAGTTTCATAGTTATGTGAAAATGCTTTGCTCCTAGAGCCTACTCTCATCTACTTGAAAAATAACATAGGTTGGACATATTCTTTAGTTTCTACTGGCCCATTTATAATAATTTGTCTACATTTCATATTTTTTTATTTTCCTAAAAATTGCCAGGGATAACAATTAAATTAAGCCACAAACTCCCTAGTGAATGAAAGGTAAGACTAATGATTAGTGCTTGACTTAGGGGATAATGAAGGCTAACAGGAGCAAGTTTTAGCTGGTATTGATGGCAAGTGTCAAATTAATGGACTAGACAGAATGATTTCACTGACTCTGAAATGGTATTTTCCTTTTGTAGTTCAGAGTATCACGCGTGTACCGCACACACACACACACACACACACACACACACACACACACACACACACAGATATAGTTCTAAAAATAAAGCTATGTTTAGTCCTTCTTGACTTGCCCCTCCAGAAATAAAGAACCTAGGGTCTGAACTCCAAAGTACATGACAGTCTGCTTATGTAAGCAGACTGCTTGGTACAAGAAGTACTAAAAATTGCTTAACCAGTTCATTAGTCATCTACAATTAAGCAACACCCAGGGAAGAGAAGTCTTATTCTTATAAGTAGATGTTGCCCTATTTGAGTAATCCCTTTCCTTCATATAATCACACCTGAGACTGAATTTAGGGTGCTTGACTCTCCCTACCCTCTTGTAGGAAGAAGGTTACCTAAGGAGAACTACATTAACTCTCTCATCTTAATAAGGATTCGAAAGAAGTTTTAGCTCAAAATCTTTTTCAAAGTATTCATTACAAGAAAACTCTTTAATAAAAGATCCCCAAACCTAAGCTGATTCATTACAAGCAAATGTTGGATGACCCGGATTCCAGTAAAATAGAACGAAGTAGATAGTCCCTAGAGAATGTTGTGACAACGTATGTTCTAAAAATAACCAGTCTCCATCTATGGTCTTATGAAATTCTTTCAAGTCTTGGTCCAGATGTCTCTAAACCTCAGCTCAGAAGCTAATTGTGTCCCTTTCACTACAATCAGTAACTACATATATTTAACCAGTTTTGGTCCAACATCTAATTTTATTAACTTAGCTAAGGCTTCACCCAGCTGAAGCAAGAGGCTGTGCTTGAATAATATGCCCTCTGCCCCAATTCAAACACTTGGGGCTCAATTGCACAGAAGTTTTCTGTCATCTGGAATTAAATCTCTTTGGTAGCAAAACACAATGAATTATTGATATAATAAGTAGATTCGAAAAGTACTATGATTCAAATGATAACAAATACAAAAGATATCTAATGTTTCCTATCTTTCTTATTTCAAATCCATCTTCTGTACTGCTTAACTCCGGACCAGACACCTTTCCTCTTTATACTCAAAAGAGGTAGAATTATTTTGAAGAGTGCAAGATTCACAATCCAAAGAAATTTATCTAAACTCACATAACAAATTAATGAGACTCATGACAATGGATTCTGATTATTGAGACATAACTGGCCCAAACTGCATAGATTATGGGAACATGGAGTTTGCTCCTTCCTAGCTATATTCCAAATATGTATGAGAGGAAAATGCTACTACAAAGATGGGTGGCCATCCCCTTTCCTGATGACCCTCACAAAGCTTGTGTGTCCTCTGATTGTGGTGAAAAGGATACAGTTAGCTTCCGGACTGAGGTTTGGAGACTTCTAGACCAGACTGAAAAAATTTCATAAAAAGACCATGGTTAGAGATTGATTATTTTTAGGACCCCTGATGACAAAGCACAGAGAATCGAAGGAGTGATCAATCTAACCATTAAGTCCTCAAAGTCTGTTGATATCCCAATTCACCTCAGGGCTTGGTTCGTGACTCCCACATTTTTACCTTCACCCCCACATCTCTTCTATAAGACGTTGTCCTCTGGGTGATCCACAGGCATCTTAACTTGGCAAAACTTGTTTCTCGAGTTGGGGACTGATTATTTCAGTACATGGGTTTTCAGTTCTACCCAACAATGTGAAATAGGTAATTCAAATTGTCTTTGAAGTTAAATCTTGATAAAAACACAATAAGGGTTTGAGAAAGGTCCCCCTCAGTTACTATGTAGGGGAAAGTTTCTCCTGAATTTTACAGTGCTCAGACTAATACTGTCAACTATTGGAATAATAAAACCAGCTTTGAGTAACATCTGCAAAAAGAATACTGAATCACTATGCTGTATACTTGAAACTAATGTAATATTGTAAGTCAACCATACTTTAATTAAAAAAAAAACAACTTTCCTTTTTCTGATTTTTGTTCACCACTCCTTCCAGCCTTTGCTTTTCTCACTACGTGGAATATTGGTCTCAATGTCCTTTACTACACAAATTCCTACCTCGCCAAACAAAACCCTTCAGAACATGGTCTGTTGCCTATCATATAGTAGGTGTTCAAAAAACACTGAACATCAAAAACATAAATGGTTTTTGAATGAAGGAGTGGATGAATGAGAAAGAGAATCTGAAGAGTTCTTAAAGGCGCCTGGAAGCAGTTTAAGCTCTTTCGAGGATGGTGAAAGATGTGGCAACATATTTCTTCTGCCAGAGTATAAGGGATTTTACGTAGCATCAGCGGCTCTGAAGAAAAAGGTCAGATGAATCACAGGTGTATTTCAACACACTTAGGGTATTGTAATAGGCTACTTTCCATCTTTCTTAAAGAAAGGTAATGTAATTAACATACTCTGGTATGTGTCTCTCCCCCTGGTCTTGGTGGGTTGAAGGGGGATATAAACTTGAGGCTACAAGGATTTAATTACAGGTTTTTGTTTAAAAGACTTGCTCACTAACTGTCACGGACTTACAATAAGGTAAACATTTATCAAAATTACAAAGACAAAGAGAGAAAAAAGTAAAAACTAGAAGCAAGATTCTACTAAATAAAGTACTAAAATACAGTCATTTTACTAGGAAAAGGCAAAATGAACTGCATTTGGATTATACTCAAAGATAAACTATACTTGAATTCTCTGATTTCTTGGGGTAGTAGTATTTTATTTTACTTTTTATTTTATTTTACAGGAAGTTTCTCATTTTGAGAATGCAAAACCAGAAAGAAAGTAAGTCAAATTTACTTTGAAAACTTTATGTTCTCTTAGTTCTACAATGTTGAATGGACTATTTTAGTGGGTTTCCTGTCAAAGTGCTTTTTTAAAAATCGTCATGTACAAATCTAGGTATGCTTTACCCTGCTAACATTTATGTTTATGCTTATACTTAGGAAACTTGTGTTGTGACATTCCTGTAGACTGGGATGTGAAAATTAAATTTTCAGAAGAAGAAACATGTGTCTAAACTAGACTCAGATTAAAGTGGAAGCCTACTCGAAAACATGTTTCTATCGGTGAACTATTAATCTTCTGGAGTTCTCCTAATCCAAATAAAAATGTGTTTGCAAAGAGATTTGGGTTATTTAGGTCAGGCTTGGCTTTATATTCAGCACATCAAGCTGCCAGAGGACGTGACACACACATGTTGCATAAGGTAATGAGATTTTTAACTAATAAGCAGGAAATACATAGCAGCAGGAAGTTGGTTTATGGGGAAATTTCCAGATTGGTTGCTGATGATACAGAAGAACGGCTTCCTTGCACTCTGGAATGGTCTGAGACAAAATTGTTAACATGTGAAGTTCTTTCTGGATGTAGTCTTTTTTGACAGCTCTTGCCTCTCCTCCTCCCCCAAGTACTTCCTCCCACAAAACATTTTGTGCTTTCATAGTCTTTCCTTCCTTTCCTGCTCAAAGCTTTCTCCCAGTAAGGATATAAAATGCAGCCATAGTAAGTAGATAATTTCATGATTAACAGTTTAGAGCACCTGCCAGGCAAGGGTAGTTGCATTTTAGTCATAGTTACCTACTTAAACTACCTCAGTGGCATTTGAAGCATGAATGGGAGTAAAGAGGGTTTTTTTAGCAGGGTTCTTCTCAGTCTTAAAAATCGCCCCACCTATGTAGCTGTTTATTCTATCCATGGATAAGGAACTCACTAATCCCAAATCAAATACTTAAACAAAATTACAGCCATTGGCTGACGATTGATGCTTCTACAGATTAGAAGATACCTAAACATGGAGGGGCAGAAGGAATTAGGAATCCTTAATTATTAGGATTAATTAAGGATTAGGAATTAGGAATCTTCAAACATAAGCCAAATCAATTAACACGCTCCTCGGATTCCAACCAGTTAAAGTTGAAGACTTTCCTGAGTTCCTCAATTCTTTTGTCCATCACTCCCCTGAAGGGAATAACCTCTCCTGTCATTATGCACCTACTTCACTTTATAATATTATAAGTAGCTTTATTGGGAACACCTGTTACTTCCCAAGAGTTGTCCTGAATGAGCATTTTGCGTTAAAAAATTAAAACAAACCAAAATAAAATGGTTAAGAAAGAAAGAAAGATTATATATGTAAGTTTTTGCTTACAACCCTGAGCTTAAAAAAAAGGTGAATAATGGAAAACACTCCAGCTCTAACAAAATTATTTACATGTACACTATGTGTGTGTGTTCACCCAATGTGTAAATTGATTAACATAATCAAGTATCAATTTATAGTCAATCTTATTTCATCTCTACCCATCTGACTCCCCACTCCCACCCCCCTCACTGGGTTTTGTTTAAAGCATATCAGACAATTTCATGTTCCAGTATATCATTAAGAAACAAGAATTGTTTTTTTTAAACATAGCCACAACACCACAGCCGTACTAGAACAAAATAAGAAAAATAACCTAATATCACCAAGTATACAGTCAGTATTAAAATGTCTCTGATAGCCTCAAGAGCTTTTTTAACAGTAGCTAGTTTATTTGAATCACGATCCAAAGAAGAGCCATGTGATGCATTTTGTTCATGTTTCTTAATTTATAGGTTTTTCTCCCCATTTATTTGCAGAAGAAACTGGATTATTCGTTCTGAGGAATTTTCCATATTTTTTAATTTTACTGATTGCATCCTTGTGTGTGTGTATGTGTGTGTGTGTGTATGTGTGTGTGTTTGTGTGTGTTTTAAACATGTGTTCTCTCTTCTGTTTCCTGTAAATTTTTAGTTAGATCTCCAGGCTTGATAAGATTCAAGTTTGATTATCTATCTGTATATATTTTAAAAGTAGGTCATCAGTGACTGTATATTTCCTGTTGCATTACATTGGAAGCTCATATATCTGGTTGTCTCTATTTTTACAACTGTGAAGTTGCTTAATGGGTTCAGATGGTATCAGACTGATCCATCCAGCACTAAGTTGCCCATCGGCCTTTCAATTAAAAACTTTAACAGCAACTGGTAATTACTGCCCCGATTTATTGTTTCATTAGGGATTGTACAATAGTTACATTCAATTTGCAATGTTCTTTCTGTATTTATTGAATAGAATTATTTGAAAAAGAACTTTCCCATATGAACTATTTGATTATCTTGAGATGCATTCATGTAGAAATGGCCTACCCTCTTTTTTTTTTTGCAGGGGTGGGGTGGTGAGATTTATGAAAGTTAGTTTCTTCATATTGCACGGAAATTTCCAGGCAATATGTATTAGCTGTACTTTGCCATCCAGAGTCAGGAAGATTCAGGCCCTTATGTAGAACTTAGAATTTATTCCTGCTCTCCAGGACATTGCACACATGTCTAAGTGATCTAATTTCTGTTCACTTAAAACATAAATGATTAAATCTAGACTTAAATATTGGTTTCTTTTTTTTTCTAGGTCAATCCGGAGATCTATGTCTGAAAGCAAAGTATTTGGTTAGTAATTCATAAGATTACTCATGCAGATGATATGTTCTCTTTCTCTAAGAGTGATTTTCTGCTGCTAATGCCATAAAGCAACAGAAAGTAATGGATGAAAGTCAAATTGATTTGTCTTTGAATTTTATAGAAGAAATTTAAAAAAAAGACATGTGGTTCCATTCTAATTTTAAATGGCTAAGACAAATAAACCATTGATTTATTCAGAATAATTTCCTTTTATATTAAAAAAAATAATTCTTTTTGGCTTATTGGCTGACTATCTTCCAATTTCCCAACTTCAGCTTGGAAGGTCCATGCTCAAGATGATCTCTTAGATATCTTTTCATATCTAGGAATCTAGGAATGAATAAAAAAGAAATAAAAAATGGTTGAATTATGAAAGACTTTCCTCAGCATTTCAAGCACCAGAGCTTTTCTTCAGTTTCTGTGGTTACAGTACCCATAGTAATAATAGGGGCAATTGGCTTGATTTGTATTTTAATTTTAAAGTAAATATCTAATTATTTTTAGAAAGTTAATGGAAGATATCTCTCTTTCCTTTACAGAATATAGAAAAATAGAATGTTTTATAGGAATTATAAAACATTTGTAGTGACAAAACAACTGGATTATTCAGTTAATAATTCATTTTTTATGCAGTTCATCAAACTTGTGGGTACCCTTTTTCCCCAGCAGCACCTAGAAGTCGGATGCTCAAATCCCCTTTTTCCTCTTTTCAAAACCAGGTTCCTGGATAGGGCATGAAAAGCACACTCAGGCCAAAGTCATGATCGCCCATGGATGCATCTACCAAGGGCATCTGCATTTTAATTGGGTCTGATATTCTTCCAGTGGCAACATCTACAGGGGCTGAGTCCCATCTCATTAGTCAAGGCCCTGTGGGCAGTAGTTGCTAAATATTTTGAATACTAGCCCTGATTTGAATAGTGCATGATCTGAAATAAAAGGAAGTAGTCACTCTTTTATTTTCCATTTATATATGCCCTTCTCATAGCATATTCAGTTTGTGCACGTAGGACTCTAGATGTGTCCATGCCAATATAATTCTTGATGATCACCTGCCTTCTCTGTAGTCAAATATGAGAGCAAATACTGACTTTAGAAACAGCACAGCATGCTGAGTTTGTGTGATGCTTTTGTCGCATTATTTAAAATTTGCTTTATCAATGGTGTGATACAGCATGTGGGATGCTTAGTCTTCAGTAAACAGATTAGAAGGGATTCCAGTTCTTTATTCTGGTGCAGTTCACTT